>NC_034174.2:26518237-27718237 GCF_002021735.2 Oncorhynchus kisutch | reverse complement strand
AGCGGGGAGCAGGGGTCCTGGGGCAGTCCGCCTGTCACAGATAGCTTGAGGTGGTCTTGAGAAGAGAGGACCGAGCTCTCTTCCAGGTACGGCGATAGCAGCGGACGAACATCTGGGCCGAGGGTATGCTGACCTCTTCCTCTTGCCTCTTGCTCAAGGAAGAGCGGGGGCTAATATCCCATGGAACACTCGAAAGGCAAGAGACCAGTGGCCAAGCTAGGAAGGGTGTTGCGTGTGTATTCCACCCACACACGTTTCTGGCTGGGGTTGGCAGAGACGAGGCAACGAAGAGCCATCTCCAGGTCCCTGGAGCACCCTGGACAGGCTCGAAAGCCGAGGTGATGAGTGGTAGCGGTTCTTAATCGTCATGTCATTAAGGCTCGGTAGTCGATACACGGGTGCAGGGTTTTGTCCTTCCACCCTGCGCCAGTGGAGGCAGAAGGATGGATACACCCTGCAGCCAAGGAGACCTCAATGTAACTTTCCATCGCCTTGGTCAAGGAATAAAGCCACCCAGAGGTGGTGTAGTGCCCAGGAGAAGGTCGATAACCCAGTCATAGGGCCAATGTGCAGGGAGCGATGTTGCACTGGCCTTGTTGAAAACCTCCCGGAGGTCCTGGTACTCCGTGAGGTTTGAGGCTTTTTCCTAGCCAACAGGAAGACATCCCGGGGCAGGCTGAGCCGACTTCAGGCAATGAGCGGGCAGAACGGGTTCCAACCCTTGACAGAACCAACAGTTCAGTCGATAAGGGGATTGTGTCTCTGGAGTCATCAAAACCACAGGTTTCTGAAGAAATTTGATGAGCAGAAATTGCATAGACTCACTGTGGTTACCTGACACTCGCAGGTTGATAGGAACCTTATTGTGGGTGACTCTGCCAATAGAGTGTCCATCCAGCACTCTGGGAATGGAGAAGGGTTGAGTGGGGATTCCCAGCTCTGACACCAGGGTAGTATCCATAAAACTCTTGTCTGCCCCAGAGTCAATGAGTACCCGGAGAGATTTTGACTGGTCACCACACAGAAGGACGGCATGGAGAGGGATACGAGTACTGGGAGATTGAATATTCTCAGTACGGCCCACCAGCGTAAAACTTATCAGCCTGTCTTTTAATGGACAGGTAGAAATTAAATGACCGGTAGAACCACAATACAGACAGCTCTTGGTGATCAGTCTGCGTAAACGTTCGGCAGGAGACAATCCAGCTCTGCCAAGTGGCATAGGCTCCGGAGGAGGCGAGTCAGCAGACCTCGGTGATTCCCGGGGGAACTCGGGTAACCTCGGATTCTCTCAGTAATGTAGATGCCGGTGACTACCCAGATTCCTCGAGGCGAGGTAGGATCCTTGGATGAGCGAGTGTGACTGGGAACAGACATCATCTCCCTCCTACGTTCCTGTTGCCGCCCATCGATCCGTACGGTCAAGGCGATGAGAGAGTTGAGATCCATGGGCAGTTTCCGGGCTGTGATTTTGTCTTTAACCTCCTCCGATAATACATGAAGGAACGTGTCGAACAGGGATTCCAGGTTCCAGACACTCTCAGCGGCCAACGTGCGGAAATCGACACCATAGTCTGCTACACTATTGGAGTCTTGACGTAGTAAGCTTAGCTTCCAAGCTGCCTCTCTCCCGGACGAAAGAGAATCTAACATATTTTTTACCTCCGCCATGAACTCCTCCAGATTGAAGCACACAGTGGATTGTTGCTTCCACACCGCAGTAGCCCAGGAAAGAGCCCTCCCGGACATCAGCGTTATAAGGTACGCCATCTTCGAGCGGTCCGAGGGAAAAGAACAGGGCTGCAGCTCAAAGATGAGGGAGCACTGTGGGAGTAATGCCCGACAGGTTCCTGAAACTCCAGCATAGTGCTCCATTGGAGGTAGGCGGGGTTCTCGGGAAGCCGGTGGTGGGTTGGGGAGACGCGCTACTGACAGCATGGTTACTGAGAGGCTGGGAGGTTACTGATGTGGCTGGCTGCCTAATAGACAATCCGTGGAATTGCACCAGCAATGTATTGAAAGTCCAGTCATGGTGTTTCGCCAAGGTCTGGAATCCTTCCATAAGATTTTGAAGTAACTCCTTGTGTCTTCCAATGGTGGCTCCTTGGGAGGAGACAACATTGCGGAACTGGTCCTTGTCTCCTTGGTCAGTCATGGCCAGTCCACACTAACATGACTCAGGATAAGACCCAGATGCAGACACAAGAGGCAGACAGTTCGAATCATAGATGTTTATTACAAAACAGAGGGCAGGCAAACAGCATGGCCAAGGCAGACACAGGTCGGTAATCCAAGACAGCTTTAAACAGGGACAGAATGGCAGGCAGGCTCAGGGCATTTAGAATGGTTAGAACCGGGAGGACTAGAAAACAGAAACTAGAGATACTGGAAAATGGGAGAACACGCTGGTAAGACTTGACAAGATAAGACGAACTGGCAACAGACCAACAGAAAACACAGGTAAGTACACAGGGGATAAACGGGGGAAATGGGAGACACCTGGTGGGGGGTGGAGACAAGCACAAGACAGGTGAAACAGATCAGGGTGTGACAAAATCCAAAGTATAATTAGTAACTTCTCCATACTACGAGGGATATTCAATATCTGCTTTTTTTTACTACCCATCTATGTCACGGATCCCTCTGGAACTTTCATTAGGCACACCTGGCCCCTATTCCCAGTGATTAGTAGTTGTATAAGTGTGTCCTTGGTTTCCCATTGTCCGGTCAATAATTGTTACATTGTCTGTTGGGGCGTGTGAGTACCTATGCTGTGTGTTTTAGCTTTTGTGCCATTGTGGATTGCGCAGATGATTACAGGTCTCGTCCCATGTGTTAATCATTGTGCCCTTGTGTTATTTATTTGAGGTACTCCTCACTCTTTTGTTTTGGGTTTCTACCCTGTGTTTTCTATAGTGTTTGTTTGGTCTACGTCCTCTTGCCTTTACACGGCACGCCATAATTTGGGTGTAATTAAAAATATATATATATTACAAATTCCTTCGCCTGTCTCCTGAATCATTTATGCCCACGTGACAATCTACCAATAAGTGCCTTCTTTGCAAGGCATTAGACAACCTCCCTGGTCTATGTGGTTGAATCTGTGTTTGAAATTCACTGATAGACTTAGGGACCTTACAGATAATTGTATGTGTGGGGTACATTGATGAGGTAGTCATTCAAAAATCTGGTTAAATCATGTTAAACACTATTGTTCAACACAGAATGAGTCCATGCAACTTATTATGTGACTTGTTAAGCAACGTTTTACTCCTGAACTAATTTAGGCTTGCCATAACAAAGACGTTGACAAAAAATAAAGAGGTGTGAATACTTTCCGAAGACACAGTACCTGTCTGCCTCTATGACCTGTGAATAACTAATGACCAGCGGCTTAGGCACGAGAAATAATGGCTGTGAGTGGCCACCGGTGTGAGAGCTCACTAAAGAGTTATTGGCAGCCCCTAACATGGAGAACAGAAAGCGCTGGGATTACATTTTAGCTGGCAATGATGTGAGTGGGATGTCCAATTCTCCGCCAAAGAAGAGGCAAGCACTGGCTGTCACCAACCAGTGCCAGGACCATTTTAAGGGCATTATTGCTTAATTGTTCTTCTCCTTTAAAGATAAAATCACTCTCTGAAAGATGATCTACTCTAAAATTGGTCCTCAGGTCATGCAGGGCCATAAGAGTTGTAATGAAGAAACTTCCAGGTGGATGCTGTGTAATGACCTGTGTCATTTAGACCCACTAGCTCCTCCTCCTCCACACCTACAGTATAAAGAGTCTGTCTACCTTCCATGGGCTGAATTACCTTTAAGCCAATGAGTGAACAGACATCCCATTATATTGTGCCCTATCAGACTATACAGATGCAAACATACTTATTCTTTCACCGTAAAGGAGCTTGCTCAGTAACGTTACATAATATGTAATTGTGTGAAATATTTGTGAATATATTTCTATGTGGAAAATCATGTGATAACTGGTGGTAAACATAGTAAGTATTGACATAACAATATCAGAGGTGTTATAGGGAGCTGACGATGATAACCACCAACTTCCCTTTATTGGTTAGCCTATTACATAAGGCTGTTAGATAGAGATCATTTGTTCAGTTTACAGCCCAGGCATGACGATATATAGTCTGCTCATCTGACCATTGGCTGCTATAAGAGATAAGGTTGCATACGCAAGAAGTCTGACACCAGGAAAACTGGCTGTACATCATGTACAGTGGGGGGGAAAGTATTTAGTCAGCCACCAATTGTGCAAGTTCTTCCACTTAAAAATATGAGAGAGGCCTGTAATTTGCATCATAGGTACACTTCCACTATGACAGACAAAAAGAGAGAAAAACATTTTTTATGAATTTATTTGCAAATTATGGTGGAAAATAAGTATTTGGTCACCTACAAACAAGCAAGATTTCTGGCTCTCACAGACCTGTAACTTCTTTAAAGTTCCCCACTCGTTACCTGTATTAATGGCACCTGTTTGAACTTGTTATCAGTATAAAAGACCCTGTCCACAACCTCAAACAGTCACACTCCAAACTCCACTATGACCAAGACCAAAGAGCTGTCACCAGGACACCAGAAAGAAAATTGTAGACCTGCACCAGGCTGGGAAGACTGAATCTGCAATAGGTAAGCAGCTTGGTTTGAAGACATCAACTGTGGGAGCAATTATTAGGAAATGGAAGACATACAAGACCACTGATAATCTCCCTTGATCTGTGGCTCCACGCAAGATCTCACCCCGTGGGGTCAAAATGATCACAAGAACGGCGAGCAAAAATCCCAGAACCACACGGGGGGACCTAGTGAATGATCTGCAGAGAGCTGGGACCAAAGTAACAAAGCCTACCATCAGTAACACACTACGCCGCCAGGGACTCAAATCCTGCAGTGCCAGACGTGTCCCCCTGCTTAAGCCAGTACATGTCTAGGCCCGTCTGAAGTTTGCTAGAGAGCATTTGGATTATCAAGAAGAAGATTGGGAGAATGTCATATGGTCAGATGAAACCGAAATATAACTTTTTGGTAAAAACTCAACTCGTCGTGTTTGGAGGACAAAGAATGCTGAGTTGCATCCAAAGAACACCATACCTACTGTGAAGCATGGGGGTGGAAACATCATGCTTTGGGACTGTTTTTCTGCAAAGGGACCAGGACGACTGATCCGTGTAAAGGAAAGAATGAATGGGGCCATGTATCGTGAGATTTTGAGTGAAAACCTCCTTCCATCAGCAAGGGCATTGAAGATGAAACGTGGCTGGGTCTTTCAGCATGACAATGATCCCAAACACACCGCCCGGGCAATGAAGGAGTGGCTTCGTAAGAAGCATTTCAAGGTCCTGGAGTGGCCTCCAGATCTCAACCCCATAGAAAATCTTTGGAGGGAGTTGAAAGTCCATGTTGCCCAGCAACAGCCCCAAAACATCACTGCTCTAGAGGAGATCTGCATGGAGGAATGGGCCAAAATACCAGCAACAGTGTGTGAAAACCTTGTGAAGACTTACAGAAAACGTTTGACCTCTGTCATTGCCAACAAAGGGTATATAACAAAGTATTGAGATAAACTTTTGTTATTGACCAAATACTTATTTTCCACCATAATTTGCAAATAAATTCATAAATAATCCTACAATGTGTTTTTCTGGATTTTTTTCTCACATTTTGTCTGTCATAGTTGAAGTGTAGCTATGATGAAAATTACAGGCCTCTCTCATCTTTTTAAGTGGGAGAACTTGCACAATTGGTGGTTGACTAAATACTTTTTTGCCCCACTGTATGGATGCTGGATTTGATACCCACTAGGTACACAATGGTTGAATCAACATTGTTTCCACATAATTTCAATGGAATTACGTTGAACCAACGTGGAATAGACGTTGAATTGACATCTGTGCCCTGTGGGTACTTTTGATGATTATGAAAATATAAATGTGGTATTATTTTATATAAATTAGTAAAGATTTCCTGTCCTGCTTTGTGGGATCACTTTTTGACAGACTGACAACGATATTTGTTCTGAAGATTTGCAACTTTGCCAAAGTTGTTGTAAGGCACATACAGTCTTTAGAAAAATTTGAAAGTGATCGCTATCTACCCTTTACAAGGATTTGGCCAGAAGTGGCCTGTTTGTTAGGACACGTGCAGTCACCTTAGTATAGCAGTGCTGCTAAATATAGCTCAAAACAACAGGGATTTACAGGAATAGCGTAGTGATTAATAAACAGCTAATAGAATACCGCTGAACACACATGTTCATTTATTCATAACAACACATCAACAGTCCCCTTTATCACTCCCTCCTCTCAGATTCTCTAGAATTAGAGCGATCTGGTAGCTGTGTAGCCTATCTAATCCACTCACTCTGTGGTGGGAAATTCTCTAGTCGTTTGATTAGTCACACTGTAGGGCCATTATTAAACTTCCTGTGCAACAACTTCATCACTAGAAATTGGAGCCAGGAATCCCAAATGGAGCCAGCAATCTCCGTTTGGAGAGTTTGGCATGCTTGCAATTTAATTATAACTTGTACCATTTCTTATATTTATTAGGATGTTGAAATCATGTAATAAGAATTTCACTTGTGGTATTCCAGTGAAGTGCCAATTTTGTAGCTCTTTTGAAAGCTGATGATTTACTTTACTCAAGGCTAAATGAGTGTTATTAGTCTTGCTTGTTTCAGCCATTGCCTTTCCCAGACTTTAGCTGATTTCTCAGTCTTTCACCAGATAGACCACCTGTCCAATCATATCCATTACCCAAGCACATTGTTATGAACAATGAGCATGGGGAAATAATTATATTGATTTAGTTATGTGATTGCACTTATCATCCTCAACATCACTTGGTTGACATCATTGTGATAAAGACAGGCCTGTGTAGGAAACCTCTTGGAACCCTGTCTTGGAGCACCAAAGGGATTTGCTGAGGCAGTGGTAGTCAACGTCGGGATCAACTGCAGTGTTGTCGCCCAAAAAAATATACAAAAAGAATTGGGAAAGAATTGAAGAGTACGGATTATTGTATGGCACAATATAGAAATGTTTTGGAGAATCATTAGATTTGGTGTGAAAAATGGAGTTCCCGCTGAAAAAGTTTGAATACCACTGTGCTAATGTTTTAGTGCTTGGCTGAGATGAAAGCTGCAGTAGGTGTCATGCCTCATATGACACCTAGTGCAGTCTCACGTGTTCACAGCTAATAGAGATCTTGATCAGATTTTGACAGAACGTTCATCAGATATAGTACCTTGCAAAAGTATTTATCCCCTTTGGCATTTTTCCTATTTCGTTGCATTACAACCTATAATTTAAATTACATTTTATTTGGATTTCATGTAATGGACATACACAAAATGGTCCAAATTGGTGAAGTGAAATAAAACCAATGGAAAAGTGGTGCGTGCGTATTTATTCATCCCCTTTGCTATGAAGCCCCTAAATAAGATCTGGTGCAACCAATCACCTTCAGAAGTCACATAATTAGTTAAATAAAGTCCACCTGTGTGCAATCTAAGTGTCACATGATCTGTCACATGATCTCAGTATATATGCACCTGTTCTGAAAGGCCCCAGAGTCTGCAACACCACTAAGCAAGGGGTACCACCAAGCAAGCAGCACCATGAAGACCAAAGAGCTCTCCTAACAGGTCAGGGACAGAGTTGTGGAGAAGTACAGATCAGGGTTGGGTTATAAAAAAATATCAGAAACTTTGAACATCCCACGGAGCACCATTAAATCCATTATTAAAAAATGCAAAAAATATGGCACCACAACAGACCAGGCAAGGAGGGCATTAATCAGAGGCAACAACGAGACCAAAGATAACACTGAAGGAGCTGCAATGCCCCACAGCAGAGATTGGAGTATCTGTCCAAAGGACCACTAAACCGTACATTCCACAGAGCTGGGCTTTACGGAAGAGTGGCCAGAAAAAGCCATTGCTTAAAGAAAAAAATAAGCAAACACGTTTTCTGTTTGCCAAAAGTCATGTGGGAGACTCCTCAAACATAAGGAAGAAGGTACTTTGGTCAGATAAGACTAAAATTGAACTTTTTAGCCATCAAAGAAAACGCTATGTTTGGTGCAAACCCAACACCTCTCATCACAATGAAGTATGGTGGTGGCAGCATCATGCCGTGGGGATGTTTTTCATCGACAGGGACTGGAAAACTGGTCAGAATTGAATGAATGATGGATGGCTCTTAATACAGGGACGTTCTTGAGGTAAACCTGTTTCAGTCTTCCAGCAATTTGAGACTTTGATTGAGGTTCACCTTCCAGCAGGACAATGACCCTAAGCATACTCCTAAAGCAACACTTGAATGGTTTAAGGGGAAACATTTAAATGTCTTGTAATGGCCTGGTCAAAGCCCAGGTCTCAATCCAATTGAGAATCTGTGGTATGACTTAAAGATTGCTGTACACCAGCAGAACTCATCCAACTTGAAGGAGCTGGAGCAGTTTTGCCATGAAGAATGGGGAAAAATCCCAGTGGCTAGATGTGCCAAGCTTATAGAGACATACCCCAGGAGACTTTCAGCTGTAATTGCTGCAAAAGGTGGCTCTACAAAGTATTGACTTTGTGTGTGTGTGTGTGTGGGGGGTGAATAGTTATTTTAGTTCATTTCTGTTAGTTAGTTTCAGTTTTTTTGTCTTATTTCTTGTTTGTCCCCCCCCCCCATAATTCAAATATTATGTGACAATGTGGATTGGCTTCTAGCAAACATTCTGCATGACCCAATGTACCCAAAGGTCCCCCGAAGACGATATATCACAATCTGTCCCAGAAAGCGTCCACACCCGTCCCAGCGGGCAAAACTGTTTGAAATGAATCATTGAATCTAGATTTAGCCCTGTGCATTTTGTTTATAGACTGTTTTTAATTACATTTCCAGACTACCCTCTGCCTCCACAGCCACAGAGAAACTGTTAAGATTTCATTCCTTCCCTACATATTCTCTCATACATTTAATAACACTAGCCTTGGTCCTGATTTACCAGCCATTAGAAATTTGCCCTTGCATTTCTGTTATGCACAGTAATCAGAACATGCACAGTTTCCTGAATGATTGAATTGTGTGTCTGAAAGCAGGTATTATTTGTTTAGACCGTCAAAAATAACATGCAATCGGTACTTGTTTTAATATTTACCATCCTGTGGCGACAAAAAGGTATGTGCACATTTAGAGAAAAAATTACTTTTGACAGGTATTCTGAACACACATTCACTCAGATTCATAGATCAAGCCATAAAATGTCATTCTGACAGCCTCCAATGCCTTGCCAGCTGGTAATATTTAGTTTCAGTCTATGTCATGATTCAATCTATAATATCAATGTTATACAGAATGTGAGGTGAATAGCTACATTGATATTGTCATCCACTCACATCCGCTTCACCTGCATTGAAACTAACCTGTTGGCCTCCTTCCAAAGCTATCAGACAAGGCCCACTCCTTCTGATGCAAAGGGCACAATTTATGGCACACTTTGAGAGCTGTAAAAAGAAGAGTGATTTAAAGCAAGGGAGCCACTCCTAACTGTCCCACTATGATGCAAGGTTATCAACAGTGTCCGGAGACAAACAGTGTGGAGTTTTTTATGGCCAGCATCAACACTTATTTTACATGGAGACAAACAGTGTGGAGTTTTTTATGGCCAGCATCAACACTTATTTTACATGGAGACAAACAGTGTGGAGTTTTTTATGGCCAGCATCAACACTTATTTTACATGGAGACAAACAGTGTGGAGATTTTTATGGCCAGCATCAACACTTATTTTACATGGAGACAAACAGTGTAGAGTTTTCTATGGCCAGCATCAGCACTTATTTTACATGGAGACAAACAGTGTGGAGTTTTTTATGGCCAGCATCAACACTTATTTTACATGGAGACAAACAGTGTGGAGTTTTTTATGGCCAGCATCAGCACTTATTTTACATGGAGACAAACAGTGTGGAGTTTTTTATGGCCAGCATCAACACTTATTTTACATGGAGACAAACAGTGTGGAGTTTTTTATGGCCAGCATCAACACTTATTTTACATGGAGACAAACAGTGTAGAGTTTTTTATGGCCAGCATCAGCACTTATTTTACATGGAGACAAACAGTGTAGAGTTTTTTATGGCCAGCATCAGCACTTATTTTACATGGAGACAAACAGTGTGGAGTTTTTTATGGCCAGCATCAACACTTATTTTTACATGGAGACAAACAGTGTGGAGTTTTTTATGGCCAGCATCAACACTTATTTTACATGGAGACAAACAGTGTGGAGTTTTTTATGGCCAGCATCAACACTTATTTTACATGGAGCATGTATGGAAAGTGGCAATATGATGGTCAGTTATTAGATGTACATTTAAGCTTCAGAGAATATATAAATAATGCATAGAATACAGCTGGTAATGTTGGTATTCCAGTGATGGAGCATGCCCTGCCTACTCTCCTACTGTTGGTCCATACTGCTGAGTGTAGACTTTATGGAGAGGATACTGACTAATGGCCTTTTCTCAAAACATCTGTGTGTGTGTAAAGCAACACGCATTCTCCTACTAAGGGTGTCTGATCACAGTTCAATAACTGAGTTACACGTTTTTCACACCCATATGGTATTTACAGTATATGACGTAGCATTAGTCAGGGAATGTCACCCCGCTCTTTGTACTAGAGGCAAAGGCCTGAGTGATAAAAACATGTAAGGGATCAATGCAGTGACCTGATGACAAATGCCACTGACAATTGATACCATTACTGATTGGCTATTCCATTTTACTATAATCAATCTATATTTAAACAACAAAAAAATATTAGTTATAGAATGTTATTTTTGATAAATCATTTTAATATAGAACTCAGTGACAATGGTTTCAGTCAAACTAAATGGCCTCTACTTCAAAGTCTCAGAGCAAGTGACATCACCAATTGAAACGCTATTAGCAGGCACCCCACTAACTAGCTAGCCATTTCAAATCGGTTACAAGGTTATTATAGTTATGTGTTATATTATTTTTATTTCTATTCGTTTTTCCTTTTTTATGTGAAATTCAGTTTAGTTTAATTTAGTTTTCAAACATAAGTTGCTAGTTTTTATTTAGTTTTATAAAATATTTATATTTCGATTTTATGTTATGTTATTTAGTTATGTTATGTGAGGCTTGGATCCATTCGTGTTATATAGATTTTGGGGTGTTTTTTCGGATGTCACTATTTGCAACTGGGGGGGCAGTAATACAAAGGGTGATGGTTCAGGTCATAGGTCAGGTTCAAATAATAAAGTCCATAACAATGTGACTTGGAATTAAAAGGCACCAAGACTGGTGCAAAAAAAGATGGTATAATTGTCACGTTCTGACCTTAGTTCTTTTGTTATGTCTTTGTTTTAGTATGGTCAGGGCGTGAGTTGGGTGGGTTGTCTATGTTCCTTTTTCTAGGATTTGGGATTTCTGTGTTTGGCCTGGTATGGTTCTCAATCAGAGGCAGCTGTCATTCGTTGTCCCTGATTGAGAACCATACTTAGGTAGCCTGGTTTCACTTTTGAGTTGTGGGTGATTATTTTCCATGTCAATTTTTGTTCCACACGGGACTGTTTCGTTTGTCATTTATTGTTTTGTTCAGTGTTCAATTACTTTATTAAAAGATATGAATATCTTTTATTAATATTAAAATTATATTCATTAATAACTTTAGTGAAGTGGGCAACATAGCCAAAACCTTTGATTTACAGCACCCTACTAGCATGGAGGGACTGTAAGAAATACCTGGGCATTTCCTCCCAAATATGTTCTCACTCGCCTATAGTAGGCAACCCAGACAACCAAAAGCCCTGAGGGATGCCAACTTTAATCTTTGGCATACTCTAGGAATCGGGACCTTTTCAGACCTATTTCATCAGAAAACCACTACACTGAAATCCTTTCAAGAGCTCTGCAGTGAATTCAATGTGCCAAGATCCCATTTAAAAGATATATATCTTCAAATTAGACATGTCATTTCCTCATTTACTTCCAAGAGGAGGTTTAGAACTCAGTTGAATGAAGTTGAAACCCTTCTTGTCACAGCACAATCCATTTAAGGCAAATATGTTATATCTATAGACTCCTTTCTGAGAAAGGAGGCTCCTCCTTTACTCCTTTGAAAATAATCTGGGTAAAGGACCTTGGTCTGACTATCAGTGATGAGCTATGGGCGGAGGTTTGCAACAGGGTATACTGCACCTCTACTAATGTAAAACGGAAAGAATCGAATGACAAATTTTTGTACAAATTTTATTACACTCCTTTGAGACTCCATAGAATGAAAATAGATATGTCTCCTAACTGTAAAAGATGTACCTCTGAAAGTGGAACCTATATGCATGTATTTTGGAGCTGTAGAGAGATTGCCAGATTCTGCCAGATTCAGATTCTATACATACTGCTGCACAGAAAATACTAGATGTACAGTTTGATATGACCCCGTGTATCTATCTTCTTAATGCCCAGCAGGACTTTGTTCTTGATCCTGACTGAGAAAATTTGCTTATGACTATTACATACTTTGCTAAGAAATGTATTCTTCTATTGTGGGCCTCTAATACCCCTCCTACATTTAAAATGTGGATTGATCAGATTGTTGACTTTCTCCCTCTTGAAAAGCTCACTTATGACCTCCACAAGAGACAGCCCAAGTTTGATAGACTCTGGTCTCCACCATTCAACTATATTTCAAACTCATCTTTATACCAGGCGGTGTCAGAGGAAGGCCCTACAAATTGTCAAAGACTCCAGACACCCTAGTCATAGACTGTTCTCTCTGCTACCGCACAGCAAGTGTTACCGGAGCGCCAAGTCTAGGTCCAAGAGGCTTCTAAAGAGCTTCTACCCCCAAGCCATAAGACTCCTGAACATCTAATCAAATTGAAACAGTTACATCCCATTTACCCACCAGATTAAGTAAACCGCCAAAAAGCTTGAAAGCCACATTCTATAAGTTTAGAATACATTTTCTTTTTATCTTATTTTTATCTTATTTTATTTTAGTTCGTTTTGGGAGTTAAAGATAATAGTTTCCATATAGTTTTAGCCTTTCAAATGGGTTTGTTAATTATTTTATTTCAGTTAACAAAATAGTTTTTTCATGATACATTTTAGTTTTAGTTTTAGTTTGCTATAATAACTTTCTTCTAGCCCAAAGGGCAATCATTATACCATCCTTGCAGACAACAGATTAATTCAAATAAATTCTGTACAGACCTCAACAAATATGTCTAATTAGCATAAACATCTGTGTAATAGTGTTATTTTGTGCAAACTATGCAAAGTTTGTCTAGCTTCAGCATAAAGATATATACAGTTGAAGTCGAAAGTTTACATACACTTAGGTTGGAGTTATTAAAACTAGTTTTCAAACACTCCACAAACGTCTTGTTTAACAAACTATAGTTTGGGCAAGTCGGTTAGGACATCTACTTTTCCAACAATTGTTTGCAGAAAGATTACTTCACTTGTAATTCACTGTATCACAATTTCAGTGGGTCAGAAGTTTACATACACTAGGTTGACTGTGCCTTTAAACAGCTTGGAAATTTCCAGAAAATGATGTCATGGCTTTAGAAGCTTCTGATAGGCTAACTGACATCATTTCAGTCAATTGTAGGTGTACCTATGGATGTATTTCAAGGCCTACCTTCAATCTCAGTGCCTCATTGCTTGGCATCATGGGAAAATCAAAAGAAATTCACCAAGACCTCAGGAAAAAAATGGTAGACCTCCACAAAAAGCATTGCAGTATTTTGACCACGAAGGCCTGATTCACACACTCTCCTTTGAACAGCTGATGTTGAAATGTGTCTTGTTACTTGAACTCTGTGAAGCATTTTTTTGGTTTTCAATTTATGAGGCTGGTAACTCTAATCCAGCCACTTATCCTCTGCAGCAGAGGTAACTCTGTGTCTTCCTTTCCTGTGGCGGTCCTCATGAAAGCCAGTTTCATCATAGCGATTGATGGTTTTTACAACTACACTTTCAAAGTTCTTGAAATTTCCCAGATTGACTGACCATGTCTTAAAGCAATGATGGACTTTCATTTCTCTTTGCTTATTTGAGCTGTTCTTGCCATAATATGCTTGGTATTTTACCAAATAGGGCTGTCTTCTGTATACCACCCACCTTGTCACAACACAACTGATTGGCGCAAACGCATTAAGGAGAGAAATTGCACAAATGAACTGTTAACAAGGCACACCTGTTAATTGAAATGCATTCCAGGTGACTACCTCATGAAGCTGGTTGAGAGCATGCCAAGCATGTGGAAAGGTGTCATCAAGGCAAATGGTGGCTACTTTGAAGAATCTCAAATATATTTGTTTCACACTTTTTTTGTAACTATGATTTAATGTGTGTTATTTCATAGTTTTGATGTCTTCACTATTATTCTACAATGTAGGAAATAGCAACAGTAAATAAAAACCCTGGACTGAGTAGGTGTTCCCAAACTTTTGACTGGTACTGTAAATATTTTTTTTTAAATTATTTTTATTATTATTATTAATTTTAAAAAATGTAGGGGGTAGATGAGCTTTAATTTGGCAGAAAGATTGTGGATAGTTTACATAAAGATAGTTTGTGTGACAGTAAACAGGGATTCCTTGTTAACCAACGTGGTAAGTGGAGGTGTGTGACCGACTGTAGAAGACATACCATCAAGTGTGTCCATAAAAACATCAGACTTGGGATGAGGTCAGAGAGGATTTATGAATCCACCTTTATGACATTGTAAAATCCACCATCACTACTCATTAACCCGTGAGAAATACGTTTCTCCCGTTTGCAGCTCGGCCAATCCTAGGCCTGCATGACTGAACTGAGTTGAGAGTCAACCCTTTAAAAGGAAGGAGGGAGATGAACGGAGAGCAGAAACTGAGGTGAGCAATCTTCCAAACACACCAACAACAGCAAGACTAAAGGCTCAAAGCAAACCTCTCAAAAGACAAGATGAAGACCATTCTCTCCATTGCTCTCATGGTCCTGGCTCTCTGTCTGGTGTCTGAAGCCCAAGTTGTCAAAGTACAGGTAAGGGCTCCTCTTAAAGCAAGGTTTACCTTACTATAATGTACTATAATATGATGACTATTGACTGCAGATATGTCAAAATGGTCAATGGTAATCTAATGAAATAATGTTTTGTTAACCGTCGGTATGTAGCTGTAACAGACAAAATTCTGTGTAGCATTTTCTTTTTAGCAACAAGCCATATACTTGGTGCAAGCCAGCATTACAAGTCTATGGGCATCCTCCTCACATTCAGAATGTGTAAAGCATTGCAATGATTGTCTGGGACCCCAATATGACCCACAGATATGGTGCTTTGTCTAAACTGTGTCTATGTCCTCTCATCTCTTCTCTGTAGGAGGGAGACTTTTATTTCTCACTGGAATCAGTGAAGAAGCTCCAAGAACTGACAGCAGAGGGCAGCAATGTAAACAGGATGCAGAATCCTCGTCTCACCAGCACCAGCTTTGATTCTGTCTGTGCTAACCCTTCCCTGCCACAGGAGTTCATGCCCCTTTGCATGAAGAGAGGGGCAAGTATGTCCCTCTCAAGACTAGGTAAGAAAAGACCACTCTATAGCATAATATCCACTACAGTCCAACTTGGTGGATCGGACCAGATTGTGATAAGACCGTAATTATTTGCTGATGGAGTCATTGATCGGAATTGTATATAGAACATGTCTCTCTTATGTACATCTAGTTGGTCTCTACAATATGCAGTTGTAGTTTGATTGATTGAGTGATTATGGAACATGTTTTAACACTGTACCTTTCTCTTCTTTCTTCCAGCTGCTGTGCCAATGGACATCTGTGAGATCTGTGCCTTTGCTGCCTGCACAGGCTGTTAGTCAAAATATCAACCTGACGGCCATCAGAAGACAAGCCACTCACATTTCTCATTCTGCATATCGTGACAACAATTTTGATCTCATGTTTAAAATTGCCATCTTCAGATGGCCAAAAACATAATTGGCTCAAAAATTCAAAGACTGATTAATTGATGGAGGCTCATTTTCTAGAAACTGTTACTTTGGAGCATATTTAGCACTTATTTGACTGTTTTTCTTTTTATCAATTGACTTTTATTTTGGGGGTTTTGGGTTTGTTACAGTTCTATCTTACAAGGCTTTGTACTTATTTAATATTCTTTTTGTTTTCATTGACACAAGTCTTTGGAGTTTTGTATTCTTTTGTATGTTTATGAATGCCTCATGTTTAATAAAAAAGCATTGAAAAACACATATTGCTGTTTGAGTGAGTGGTCTACCAACTGTAACTGGCCGGCAAATCTTGAACAGAGAACAATACTTCACCCACAGTTGGATGAAACCTGAAATGTGTGTCTTTCCCCACATATTTATTGAGAGTGAACCTTGAATAGAGCATATATTTGATAAACTAGCAGACATTGGCACAACACAGAGAATAATACTTCATCCACTTTTGGTTGAAACTTGGCATTTGTGTCTTTTCCCCAACACGTCCATTGAGAGGACGATAGTACAAGGGCTAACTCCTGCCCCCAGTGCACAACTTACATCCGACAGTCTATTGTCACTGTACTCTTGCTTCACTACCTAAAAATGTATTCATTATTGGTGCATAGCTTCGTAGACAGTAGTAGATTTCACAACAGCAATAGAAGCCAGCAACCCTCTGGTTGCTAGTACATCTCCCACTGTTGCCAGTGCTGGGATTTTAATCAGCTGCCTGTAACTCAGGCCCCGAAGCAACGATATGCATATTATTGATACCATTTGAAAGGAAACACTTTGAAGTTTGGGGAAATGTGAAAGGAATGTTGGAGAATATAACACAATAGATCTGGTAAAAGATAATACAAAGAAAAAAACAACTGTTCTGTATTTTTTATGTACCATCATCTTTAAAATGCAAAAGGCCATAATGTATTATTCCAGCCCATGTGCAATTTAGATTTTGGCCACTAGATGGAGGCAGTGTATGTGCAACGTTTTAGATTGATCCAATGAACCATTTCATTTCTGATCAAAATTGTGTATCAAGACTGCCCAAATGTGCCTAATTTGTTTATTACTAACTTTTCATGTTCAAAACTGTTACACTCTCCTCAAACAATAGCATGGTATTATTTCACTGTAATAGCTACTGTAAATTGGACAATGCAGTTAGATTAACAAGAATTTAAGCTTTCTGCCAATATCAGATATGTCTATGTCCTGGGAAATTTTCTTGTTACTTACAACCTCATGCTAATCGCATTAGCCTACGTTAGCTCAACTGTCCTGTGGATGGGACACCGATCCCAAAGAAGTTTTAAGACCTGAGCTGCCCCGTGTCAACATCTGCTCTAGCTGGTGCTCCCAGTGCATGGCAATGCTAATTGTGTAGCTCAGTTATATTATTGGCATTAAAGAAAAACATTGATATGGTTTACAAGCTCAAAGAAACAATCCCCAGCAAACTTCAGTGTTTAGGCCATTCTACCATTTCAATTTTCTAAGCGAGCGTGAATGTAACAGAAATTTTAAAGTATGTATTCTGCCACAGTCTCTTTGTAATGTTCACTGACAAGTAGAGAGACAAATGTTAGAAAACAAATGTATAGCCCTTGTTTCTCTGAGGGGTCAAAAGTAATTCATACGTAGCCTATGAACTGAGGTCTCAATTCAGTCGTACCTATATTGCAGTTAATTGTTTTTCCATGGTCAAATACAATCACAGAATGGTTTAGACACTCTAAAAACATATTGCTACCTCTATTACTATCAGGTAGACTTATCACAGGTAGATGCTTTCCATTCCCAGCCATATAGTAGGGCGGTTAAGCTGATGAATCATTCACTTTTTGATATAAGCACCAAATTTGGATGTAGATTTATGTACCCTAAAAGGATTTAAATATGGAGCCACCCCAGATTTCAAAATTGTCCCGACTGTAAAACTATTTTACACTTCAGAAGGACTGCTTTGAGGTGAAGGCCCTACATTTGTCACAGAGCTAGATTTATGGACCCTGAAAAGGTTTCATATATGGAGCCACCACAGATTTAGTACTTGGGGCCATGGTGTCCATCTTACAAAATGGTCATAGACAGTAGTAGTGTTTCACAGTTAAGAAGGACTTTTTCGGGACAAACACACCAAATTTGACACGAGGAAGATCTATGTAGCCTGGAATTATTTAGGTATGAAGACACCACAGATTTGGCCCCTAGGGGCTGTGGCAGACATCTTACAAAATGGCCACTGTCTGTAATACAATGTTACTGTTCTGATGGCTTTGCTTAGATAAACACGCCTAAAAAGATTTAGATATGGAGCCACCACAGATTTGGCCCAAGGGGCCATGGCAGCCATCTTACTAAATGGCCATAGACTGTACCACTATTTTACAAGCCTTTAATCTATTAAAAGTCATGGCCTATATTTATTTGAATTTTAAAAGTCATGGCCTATACTTCTTGGCATGGATCTCCTGAAAATCAAGAGGTTTATCAGTTACACACAGTATAACACAATGAGTACAGAGAGAAACACAGCAGCCATGTAGGCCAAACATGAACATTTCTGAGACTGCATGTAGCAGAGATGAGTTAGAACACTGTTGATGAGATAGCCCTGACTACACCTTAAAACCAGGCGTTGGGTTCCAGAGCGGGAGACCAGGATTCACATCCTACCAGTTACATGAGCATTTTAACAAATGGCTACTAAATCTACTTTGCAATGCCCAAATCAGGAGCAAATACAGACTAACTACAGCTGTATCTGGAAAAATATCCCAGACATTGTTGGAATACTTCACAATTGCTGTGGTTAATTCTCTCAACCTGTGCTTCAGTTAAACAAGAACTATACCTGGCACTTAATCTTTTACTTTCAACCTGTTTCATTAACAAAAGTATAACACATTAGTTGTTCTAATGTGGTTCACGAAAGTTCAATCAGTAAGGCTGGTCTGAATGCTTGCTTTAAGTGAATAAATAAAATAGAATTGTATTTGTCACATGCGCCGACTACAACAGGTGTAGACTTTACTATGAAATGCTTTCTTATGAGCCCTTTCCCAACAATGCAAAAGATTAGCAACAAAAAAAGGAAATAGTAACACAATAAAATAACAATAACATGGCTCAATACAAGGAGTACTGGTATGCAGGGGTACGAGGTAGTTGAGGTAATTTAGGTAATATGAACATGTAGATACAGTAGCATAATACAGTAATACATACAGTAAGCATAATATAATTTACATTGTTTCCTATGCTATGTGCATAGTGGGAATGTATATGGGTCTTTCTATAAATAAAGGGGCCAATGTGTGACATCAGGGTCAACATTTCAAAATGGTTTGATATATATGTAAACATGATTTTCTTGCAGCTTCACATGTGTAGTTACAGGAATGCACGCCTAGGTAGCTACAATGGGAACCTAGCTCCACCTAGCAACAACAAAACATCTACATGTCATTCAAAATGTCACAAGAAACATGGACACCATGTTTCTTTGTCATGCCTAGTTGCCAGGTCTTTTGTGCTTAAGTCAACTCCTCCATCATGTATAGCCATGTTAAACATTCCTGAAGAATGAAAAAAATAAACAACAGCATTTCTAAATGACTAATAGTTGATATAATTGTAATGATAATTATTATTGGGGTGGCAGGTAGCCTTGTGGTTGGACTAACAACCGAAATGTTGCAAGATCGAATCCCTGAGAGGTAAAAATCCGTCATTCTGCCCTTGAATAAGGCAGTTAACCCACTGTTCCTAAGCTGTATTGGGAATAAGAAGTTGTTCTTAACTGACTTGCCTAGTTAAATAAAGGTTCAAAGAAAAGGTGCAGGGGGTCCAAATGGGATGAAGTACACGCAGGCAACAGTTGTCATTAGTGAGGCAGGCAAAAGTTGTAATTAGTGAGGCAGGCAAAAGCTATCATACATGGGAGGAGTAAATCATGGGAAAACCAGTGCTCTGAAAATGTGTGTCACAAAACAAACAATACTTCACAGTGATGGGGTGCAAAGAACTGAACTAGAGAGTGAGCTGCATTCAGGAGATCTAGGGTGTGTGAGCTGTGTTCAGGGGATTTATGTATGTGAGTTGGAAGCAGATGTTATAATACAATGTGTTCTTTTAACAAAATCATTGATAATAACAACAAATAATGAAATCATTATAATCAGTAAACCTTTCAAACATTGTGTGTTTATGTGTGTCTGAAAACCCTCTGACCTTCTCATCCAATGGGTTTTGAGAAGGAGGTGAGGAGAGAAATTGCAACAAATCAAGGAAATGCATTTGAGATTCTCCCAAGGACAAGGGAAGCGAGTATTTGACAGGTATTAAAACCCCCATCCAGTCATTGTAATTTTACTGTATGTCTAATAAATCACAGTGTGTGTTTATTTAATGAAAATAACTCCAAAATATATTTGATTGTTTATTTCTCTGAGCCTCCTTTGGCCCTTGAAATGCTCAGTCTGATCGTGTAGGTGTTAGGAAACAAATTTGAAGATATTTATATAGACAGCCTTATTTGGCTGATAGGATGGTCTAGAGCCCACCCCCTTATCCAGATGAACAGTCATTGGTCTAATATAATCAGATCACATTGTGACATCATGACATGAGCCAAATGTTCCATCCCACCTGAACAGGCTGTAATTCATTATGTTGCCATCCAGAGTCACATTTATTTATTTTCCAAGCTATAGCACACAATGTTTTACATATAGCAGGTTTTTTATTAAAGGGCCAAAGTGTTCGGTCTGCTTTGTGTTTTCCTTTTTGTGGTACTGACATTGTCGTGGCCCTTTCTGCTTTCTGTGTGTGTGGAAATATCATAAAAAAACGTAAAAATCTAGTTTTTAACTGCCCTGCTCCTTTAACATTTTTAGACAGTGCCAGACTGACAACACCTATCTCTAGTCTAGCAGTAGATACTGTTGTTTTGGCTGTATGGCATCATTGAATAAAATTACCAATGGTTAGCTAGGTAGCTAGGATATACAGTATGTCAGTCAGCTAATCTTTTAAGGGAAAGGGACATACCTAGTCTGTTGTACAACTGGACGCCTTCAACTGAAATGTGTCTTCCGCATTTAACCCAACCCCTCTGAATCAGAGAGGTTAAAACGTCAATACACATTAAATCTTGTGCAGAAATTGAGAATTCTTACTTTATCTTGGTATAGACAGCTATCTACGGTATAGGCAGCTATCTATTAAATTGTTTAATAAATAGAATAATGGATTCATAGAATGGAGTTAGAAGGGTGCACTCCTACTTTGAAAGAACAGGAAGTGTTGGCTGTGCACTTAACCAATAACAGGCATTCCACATTTAACCCCACCGACATGTGAATATCTGATTATTACGTTTTTCTTTTTGGTTTTACATGCAAAAACAAACGTTCACATTCCCGATTGCTACATTTTAACTCGGAAAACAAACGATCAAAACGTACTCGGACAGTAATCTTACCTCAGGAATCTTGACATAGTTCGATGCCAAATAAAGTAAAATGTTACAGGTCGCGTACACATATCTTGCACATGTAATCGTAGTTGTAGCGAAATGGTTAAAAACGCAAAACACGGAAATCCCCCAAAATAAAAATAAAGGAATTAGGAAATATAGAAATATTAGAATGAGCAATGTCAGAGTCCGGGAAATATAAATATATATGCATATGATGGTGTGTATAGACATTATAGACAGTGTATGAATAGAAATGGTGTGTTCAGCAGTAGTTACAGTGCATACGAAAAGTATTCAGACCTCTAGACTTTTTCAACATTTTCTTACGTTACAATCTTATTTTAAATTTGATAACATTTATGAGGAAAAAAACAATCTAGACACAATACCAAATAATGACAAAGCAAAAACTTTTATTTTTTCAATTTTGGCAAATGTATTTTTTTTTTTACCGTTAAATATCACATTTACATAAGTACTCAGACCCTTTACTCAGACCCTGTACTTTTGGCAGAATTTACAGCATTGAGTCTTCTTGGGTATGATGCTACAAGCTTGGAACACCTGTATTTGTGGAGTTTCTCCCATTCTTCTCTGCAGATCTTCTCAAACTCTGTCAGGTTGGATGGGCAGCATCGCTGCACAGCTATTTTCAGGTCTCTGCAGGGATGTTCGACCAGGTTCAAGACTGGGCTCTGGCTGGGCCACTCAAGGACATTCAGAGACTTGTCTCAAAGCTACTCCTGCGTTATCTTAGCTGTGTGCTTAGGGTCGTTGTCCTGTTGAAGGTAAACCTTCACCCCCAGTCTGAGGTCCTGGAGCAGGTTATCATCAAGGATCTCTCTGTACTTTGCTCCGTTCATCTTTCCCTCGATCCTGACTAGTCTCCCAGTCCTTGCCACTGAAAAACATCCCCAAAGCATGATGCTGCCATCACCATGATGCTGCCACCACCATGCTTCACCGTATGGATGGTGCCAGGTTTCCTCCTGACGTGATGCTTGACATTAATGCCAAAGAGGTCAATCTTGGTTTTATCAAAGCAGAGAATTTACTTTTTTATGGTCTGAGAATCTTTAGGTGCCTTTTAGCAAACTCCAAGCGGTCTGTCATGTGCCTTTTACTGAGGAGTGGCTTCCGTTTGGCCACTCGACCATAAAAGCCTGATTGGTGGAGTGCTGCAGAGATGGTTGTCCTTTTGGAAGGTTCTCCCATCGCCACAGAGGAACTCTGGAGTGACCATTGGGTTTTTTGTCACCTCCCTGACCAAGTCCCTTCTCCCCTGTTTGCTCAGTTTGGCGGGGCGGCCAGCTAAAGGAAAATTCTTGGTGGTGCCAAACTTATTTCATTTAATAATAATGGAGGCCACTATGTTCTTGGGTACCTTCAACGCTGTATAAATATTTTGGTACCCTTCACCATATCTGTGCCTCGACACAATCCTGTTTCAGAGCTCTACGGACAATTCCTTTGACCTCATGGCTTGGTTTTTTCTCTGACATGCACTGTCAACTGTGGGACCTTACATAGACAGGTGTGTGCCTTTCCAAATCATGTCCAATCAATTGAATTTACCACAGGTGGTAAATTCAATCAAGTTGTAGCAACAACTAAAGGATGATCAATGGAAACAGGATGCACCTGAGCTCAATTTCGAGTCTCGTAGCAAAGGGTCAGAATACTTATGTAAATAACGTATTTCTGTTTAATAATACTTTTCTTAACATTTCTAAAAAACAGTTTTTGCTTTGTTATTGTGGGGTATTGTGTGTAGATTGATATTTTTTCAGAATAAGCCAAAATGTGGAAAAAGTCAATGGGTTTGAATACTTTCCAAATGCATTGTATATTGGATGAGCCTTCAAATCAAATCAAAGTTTATTTGTCATGTGCGCCGAATACCTTACAGTGAAATGCTTACTTACAGGCTCTAACTAATAGTGCGGAGAAAAAAAAGTATGTGTGTAGGTAAGTAAAGAAATAAAACAACAGTAAAAAGACATTTGAAAATAAATGTAGCAAGGCTATATACAGACACCGGTTAGTCAGGCTTATTGAGGTGGTATGTATATGTGGGTGTGGTATGTACATGTGGGTATGGTTAAAGTGACTATGCATATATGATGAACAGAGAGTAGCAGTAGCGTAAAAAGAGGAGTAGGCGGGTGGTGGGACACAATGCAGATAGCCCGGTTGGCCAATGTGCGGGTGCACTTGTTGGTTGGGCCAATTGAGGTAATACAGTGGGGAGAACAAGTATTTGATACACTGCCGATTTTGCAGGTTTTCCTACTTACAATAAATGTAGAGGTCTGTAATTTTTATCATAGGTAGACTTCAACTGTGAGAGACGGAATCTAAAACAAAAATCCAGAAAATCACATTGTATGATTTTTAAGTAATTAATTTGCATTTTATTGCATGACATAAGTATTTGATTACCTACCAACCAGTAAGAATTCCGGCTCTCACAGACCTGTTAGTTAATATTTAGTACAGAAACCTTTGTTTGCTATTACAGAGATCATACGTTTCCTGTAGTTCTTGACCAGGTTTGCACACACTGCAGCAGGGATTTTGGCACATACCTCCATACAGACCTTCTCCAGACCCTTCAGTTTTCGGGGCTGTCTCTGGGCAATACGGACTTTCAGCTCCCTCCAAAGATTTTCTATTGGGTATAGGTCTGGAGACTGGCTAGGCCACTCCAGGACCTTGAGATGCTTCTTACGGAGCCACTCCTTAGTTGCCCTGGCTGTGTGTTTCGGGTCGTTGTCATGCTGGAAGAGCCAGCCAAGACCCATCTTCAATGCTCTTACTGAGGGAAGGAGGTTGTTGGCCAAGATCTCGCGATACATGGCCCCATCCATCCTCCCCTCAATACGGTGCAGTCGTCCTGTCTCCTTTGCAGATAAGCATCCCCAAAGAATGATGTTTCCACCTCCATGCTTCACGATTGGGATGGTGTTCTTGGGGTTGTACTCATCCTTCTTCTTCCTCCAAACACAGCGAGTGGAGTTTAGACCAAAAAGCTCTATTTTTGTCTCATCAGACCACATGACCTTCTCCCATTCCTCCGCTGGATCATCCAGATGGTCATTGGCAAACTTCAGACGGGCCTGGACATGCGCTGGTTTGAGCAGGGGGACCTTGCGTGCGCTGCAGGATTTTAATCCATGAAGGCATAGTGTGTTACTAATGGTTTTCTTTGAGACTGTGGTCCCAGCTCTCTTCAGGTCATTGACCAGGTCCTGCCGTGTAGTTCTGGGCTGCCGTGTAGTTCCCTCACCTTCCTCATGATCATTGATGCCCTACGAGGTAAGATCTTGCATGGAGCCCCAGACCGAGGGTGATTGACCGTCATCTTGAACTTCTTCCATTTTCTAATAATTGCACCAACAGTTGTTGCCTTCTCACCAAGCTGCTTGCCTATTGTCCTGTAGCCCATCCCAGCCTTGTGCAGGTCTACAATTTTACCCCTGATGTCCTTACACAGCTCTCTGGTCTTGGCCATTGTGGAGAGGTTGGAGTCTGTTTGATTGAGTGTGTGGACAGGTGTCTTTTATACAGGTAACGAGTTCAAACCGGTGCAGTTAATACAGGTAATGAGTGGAGAACAGGAGGGCTTCTTAAAGAAAAACGAACAGGTCTGTGAGAGCCGGAATTCTTACTGGTTGGTAGGTGATCAAATACTTATGTCTTGCAATAAAATGCAAATTATTTACTTAAAAATCATACAATGTGATTTTCTGGATTTTTGTTTTAGATTCCGTCTCTCACAGTTGAAGTGTACCTATGATAAAAATTACAGACCTCTACATACTTTGTAAGTAGGAAAACCTGCAAAATCGGCAAATACTTGTTCTCCGCACTGTATGTACATGAACGTATAGTTAAAATGACTATGCATATAAGATAAACAGAGAGTAGCAGCAGTGTAAAAGAGGGGTTGGGGGGGGGGGGAACACAATGCAAATAGTCCAGGTAACCATTGGTTACCTCTTCAGGAGTCTTATGGCTTGGGGGTAAAAACTGTTGAGAAGCCTTTTTGTCCTAGACTTGTGTCGTGACTTTACTATCATTAAATTGAAGACTTAGTTTTTATCAAAGATTCTCTGTAATTAGTATTAAGCGATCAAATTGATTAATCATGTAACTGTAATTAACTAGGAAGTCGGGGCACCAAGGAAAATATTCAGATTACAAATAACTTTTCAGATATTTTCATATCTTATCCATAGTCTTCTGATTAATTAATTATTTACTTTACCTCACGTTAGTCTCATTCCAAACGTCGTAAATTGTGGGTTATCTGCACGAACCCAGTCTTCACTATGAGTCATCCATACATCAATTGTCTTAAATCATTTATTTACTAACTAAGTAATTCACAGAAATGCATAAACAGACAGTAGATAGTTACAAGGAAATGACAAGGGAATGTGCCCTAGTGGGATAAACCGGTATCGCGGCTTGGTGGACAAAAAGGGAAGTGGGGGTCGATTGAGAAGTCACTACAGAGTTAATAATTATAACAATTGAAATGCTAATCATTTGCACATGAATGCTCACTCATTCGGGAACAATTGCAATCAATATATATATTTACGCTCAGTGATCACTTGATCGCTGTTGAAAAGTTTGTTTCTGTTGGAGAGTTTTCATCCTCTCTCTCTCTCTCTGGTTAGAGGGATAGTTCAGAGCGACATTCATTCATGTTGTTGCAGAATGGATGTTCCGGCGGTTGTTGTTCTTCGCGTTCAATGATACCGAATTCCTAGCTGCAGACTAGTAATTAATATCAAAGACTTGTTCTTATTCTGTCGGCATCGATAGTCTAAGAGTTTAACGATGTGGTATGGTTAAAAGATTCAGCAATGGTCTGCAACCTTTGTCCTCCCGTGATTGAGAGAAACATGGTCTACTGAGAATTTCTCAAAATTGGGGTTTTATTCAGGAGTTGCAGAAAAGGGGCTGTCCCAGGATGCCTGACCCTAATTAGGCTCATGGGCGGTCCTCTGATTTAGTTCAACTCAAAAGGGAATTGGAGTTTCCTTCATTAAACAGTCCAAAATCACATTACACAATTTTACAAACAGTATCATCCTCACTCATTCATCTAATACAACAATTAGATGAAAACCTCATATCTGAGGCTATTATATAAACAGCGTTATGGCAATGTGGCCGCACCATCTCCCATGAGCTTCCCCAAGTTGTAGCAAATGGACCAGTTCGTAGCTGTATTCTTCACCGATCTTTTATACCTTCTCCGGAACGTAAACGTTGTTCGGACCTCAAGTTCTGTGAGGTGGAAGAAATTCCTTTGTTCTCTATGAAACTTAATTCTATCTCTATACTGTGTGGCCATGAGGCAGGGTCTTCCCTAGAAATTTACGACCTCACTCTGACCACAGCAATCTGGTTGTAGAAGCAGAGAGCGGGGGATGGTGCTCGCTGTACCCAAAGAGGGCAACGTCACGACACTTGGCACTCTGGTACCGCTTGCCATGCGGTAGTAGAGAGAACAGTCTATGACTGGGGTGGCTGGGGTCTTTGACAATTTTCAGGGCCTTCCTCTGACACCGCCTGGTGTGGAGGTCCGTACCAGGCAGTGATGCAACCGGTCAGCATGCTCTCGATGTTGCAGCTGTAGAACCTTTTGAGGATCTCAGGACCCATGCCAAATCTTTTTAGTTTCCTGAGGGGGAATAGGCTTTGTTGTGCCCTCTTCACGACTGTCTTGATGTGTTTGGACCAATCCCAGTTTGTTGTTGATGTGGACACCAAGGAATTTGAAGCTCTCAGCCTGCTCCACTACAGCCCCGTCGATGAGAATGGGGACATGTTTGGTGCTCCTTTTCCTGTAGTCCACAATCATCTCCTTTGTCTTGGTTACGTTGAGGGATAGGTTGTTATTCTGGTACCACCCGGCCAGGTCTCTGACCTCCTCCCTATAGGCTGTCTCATCGTTGTCGGTGATCAGGCCTACCACAGTTGTGTCATCAGCAAACTTAATGATGGTGTTGGAGTCGTGCCTGACCATGCAGTCGTGGGTGAACAGGGAGTACAGGAGGGGTCTTAGCACGCACCCCTGGGGAGCTCCAGTGTTGAGGTCAGCGTGGCAGATGTGTTGCTACCTACCCTCACCGACCGGGGGCGGCCCGTCAGGAAGTCCAGGATACAGTTGCAGAGGGACGTGTTTAGTCCCAGGTTCCTTAGCTTAGTGATGAGCTTTGAGGGTACTATGGTGTTGTGGTGGCCTGGTTTAGATCTTATCTGTCGGAAAGATATCAGTTTGTCTCTGTGAATGGTTTGTCCTCTGACAAATCAACTGTAAATTTCGGTGTTCCTCAAGGTTCCACTATTGTTTTCACTATATATTTTACCTCTTGGGGATGTTATTCGAAAACATAATGTTAACTTTCACTGCTATGCGGATGACACACAGCTGTACATTTCAATGAAACATGGTGAAGCCCCAAAATTGCCCTTGCTAGAAGCATGTGTTTCAGACATAAGGAAGTGGATGGCTGCAAACGTTCTACTTTTAAACTCGGACAAAACAGAGATGTTTGTTCGAGGTCCCAAGAAACAAAGAGATCTTCTGTTGAATCTGACAATTAATCTTAATGGTTGTACAGTCGTCTCAAATAAAACTGTGAAGGACCTCGGCGTTACTCTGGACCCTGATCTCTCTTTTGAAGAACATATCAAGACCATTTCAAGGACAACTTTCTGTCCAAAAATGATGCAGAAAAATTAATCCATGCTTTTGTCACTTCTAGGTTAGACTACTGCAATGCTCTACTTTCCGGCAATCCCGGATAAAGCACTAAATAAACTTCAGTTAGTGCTAAATATGGCTGCTAGAATCCTGACTAGAACCAAAAAATTTGATCATATTACTCCAGTGCTAGCCTCTCTACACTGGCTTCCTGTCAAAGCAAGGGCTGATTTCAAGGTTTTACTGCTAACCTACAAAGCACTACATGGGCTTGCTCCTACCTATCTCTCTGATTTGGTCCTGCCGTACATACCTACACGTACGCTATGGTCACAAGAAGCAGGCCTCCTAATTGTCCCTAGAATTTCTAAGCAAACAGCTGGAGGCAGGGCTGTCTCCTATAGAGCTCCATTTTTATGGAAAGGTCTGCCTACCCATGTCAGAGACGCAAACTTGGTCTCAACCTTTAAGTCTTTACTGAAGACTCATCTCTTCAGTGGGTCATATGATTGAGTGTAGTCTGGCCCAGGAGTGGGAAGGTGAACGGAAAGGCTCTGGAGCAACGAACCGCCCTTGCTGTCTCTGCCTGGCCGGTTCCCCTCTTTCCACTGGGATTCTCTGCCTCTAACCCTATTACAGGGGCTGAGTCACTGGCCTACTGGGGCTCTCTCATGCCGTCCCTGGAAGGGGTGCGTCACCTGAGTGGGTTGATTCACTGATGTGGTCATCCTGTCTGGGTTGGCGCACCCCTTGGGTTGTGCCATGGCGGATATCTTTGTGGGCTATACTCAGCCTTGTCTCAGGATGGTAAGTTGGTGGTTGAAGATATCCCTCTAGTGGTGTGGGGGCTGTGCTTTGGCAAAGTGGGTGGGGTTATATCCTTCCTGTTTGGCCCTGTGTCCTCGGAAGGGGCCACAGTGTCTCCTGACCCCTCCTGTATCAGCCTCCAGTATTTATGCTTCAGTAGTTTATGTGTCGGGGGGCTAGGGTCAGTTTGTTATATCTGGAGTACCACTCCTGTCCTATTCGGTGTCCTGTGTGAATCTAAGTGTGCGTTCTCTAATTCTCTCCTCTCTTTCTTTCTCTCTCTCGGAGGACCTGAGCCCTTGGACCATGCCCCAGGACTACCTGACATGATGACTCCTTGCTGTCCCCAGTCCACCTGGCCGTGCTGCTACTCTAGTTTCAACTTCCACCTGACCGTGCTGCTGCTCCAGTTTCAACTGTTCTACCTTATTATTATTCGACCATGCTGGTCATTTATGAACATTTGAACATCTTGGCCATGTTCTGTTATAATCTCCACCCGGCACAGCCAGAAGAGGACTGGCCACCCCACATAGCCTGGTTCTAGGTTTCTTCCTAGGTTTTGGCCTTTCTAGGGAGTTTTTCCTAGCCACCGTGCTTCTACACCTGCATTGCTTGCTGTTTGGGGTTTTAGGCTGGGTTTCTGTACAGCACTTTGAGATATCAGCTGATGTACGAAGGGCTATATAAATACATTTGATTTGATTTGATTTGATTTGAACACTGAGCTGTAGTCAATGAATAGCATTCTCACATAGGTGTTCCTTTTGTCCAGGTGGGAAAGGGATGCGTGGAGTGCAATGGAGAATCATCTGTGGATCTGTTTGGGCAGTATGCAAATTGGAGTGGGTCTAGGGTTTCTGGGATAATGGTGTTGATGTGAGCCATTACCAGCCTTTCAAAGCACTTCATGGCTACGGCCGTGAGTGCCACGGGTCTGTAGTCATTTAGGCAGGTTGCCTTTGTGTTCTTGGGCACAGGGACTATGGTGGTCTGCTTGAAGCATGTTGGTATTACAGACCCAATCAATGACATGTTGAAAATGTCAGTGAAGACACCTGTTGGTCAGCACATGCCCAGAGCACACGTCCTGGTAATCCATCTGGCCCCACAGCCTTGTGAATGTCGACCTGTTTAAACGTCTTACTCATGTTGGCTACGGAGAGCGTGATCACGCAGTCGTCCGGAACAGCTGATGCTCTTATGCATGCCTCAGTGTTGCTTGCCTCGAAGCGAGCATAGAAGTGATTTAGCTCATCTGGTAGGCTCGTGTCACTAGGCAGCTCGCGGCTGTGCTTCCCTTTGTAGTCTGTAATAGTTTGCAGGCCCTGACACATCCGACGAGCGTCGGAGCCGGTGTAGTATGATTCAATCTTAGCCCTGTATTGACGCTTTGCCTGTTTGATGGTTCGTCACAGGGCATAGCGGGATTTCTTGTAAGCCTCAGGGTTAGAGTCCCACACGTTGAAAGCGGCAGCTCTGCCCTTTAGCTCAGTGTGAATGTTGCCTGTAATCCAAGGCTTCTGGTTGGGGTATGTACGTACAGTCACTGTGGGGACGATGTCCTCAATGCACTTGTTGATAAAGCCAGTGACTGATGTGGTGTATTCCTCAATGTCATCAGAAGAATCCCGGAACATGTTGCAGTCTGTGATCGCAAAACAGTCCTGTAGTTTAGCATCTGCTTCATCTGACAATTTTTTTATAGACCGAGTCACTTGTGCTTCTTGCTTTAATTTTTGCTTGCAAGCAGGAATCAGGAGGATAGCGTTGTGGTCGGATTTACCAAATGGAGGGCGAGGGAGAGCTCTGTATGCATCTCTGTGTGTGGAGTACAGGTGATCTAGAATTTTTTCCCTCTGGTTACACATTTAACATGTTGATAGAGATTTGGTAGAACTGATTTAAGTTTCCCTGCATTAAAGTCTCCGGCCACTAGGAGCGCCACCTCTGGGTGAGTGGTTTCCTGTTTGCTTATTTCCTTCTACAGCTGGCTGAGTGCGGTCTTAGTGCTGGCATCTGTCTTGTAAATAAACAGCCACGAAAAGTATAGCTGAGAACTCTCTAGGCAAGTAGTGGGGCCTGCACTTTATCATAATATACTCTACTTCAGGCGAGCAAAATCTAGAGACTTCCTTAGATTTCTTGCACCAGCTGTTGTTTACAAATATGCACACACCGCCCCCCCCTCGTCTTACCGGAGTGTGCTGTTCTATCCTACCGGTGCAGCGTGTATCCCGCTAGCTGAATATCCATGTCGTCATTCAGCCACGATTCCGTGAAACATAGGATATTACAGTTTTTGATGACCCGTTGATAGGATATTCATGATCGTACTTCGTCTAGTTTATTGTCCAATGATTGCACGTTGGCGAGTAATATTGACAGTAACGGCAGCTTTCATAGCTGCCTTCTGCGGATCCGGACGAGGAATCCTCTACGTCCTCTATGTCGTTTCCTTTTGCCATTAATTGGGATGTCTGCCCTGTGCGGTGTTTGGAGAATATCGTGTGAGTCCTGCTTGCTGCTGTTGTTGTTGAAAAAATCTTTGTCTAATCCGAGGTGAGTGATCGCTGTCCAGATATGTAGAAGCTCTTTTCTGCCGTAAGATACGGTTGCAGAAACATAATGTACAAAATAATTTACAAATATCACGAAAAAACCCATATAATAGCACAATTGGTTAGGAGACCGTAAAACGGCGGCCATCTCCTCCTGCGCCATTTTAGCCTTGACAAGAATACAGTATATACATATGAAGTCTGTAAAACAGTATGTAAACATTAATTAAAGTTACCATTGTTCAATGACTATGTACATAGGGCAGCAGTCTCGAAGGTACAGGGTTGAGTACTGGGTGGTAGTAACAGTGATTAAAGTTCAGGTCAGGGTATTGGGTGTATGCCGGCTATTGGTGAATATGTAACAGTCTGATGGCCTGGAGATAGAAGCTGTTTTCAGTCTCTCGGTCCCAACTTTGATGCACCTGTACTGTCTCCGCCTTCTAGATGGTAGAGGGTGAAAAGGCTGTGGCTTGGTTGGTTGAGATCCTTGATGATCCTCTTGACCTTCCTGTGACACTGGGTGATGTAGATGTCCTGAAGGGCAAGCAGTATGCTCCCAGTGGTGCGTTGGGCTGACCCCACCACCCACTGCTGAGCCCTGATTGTGCAGTTGACGTACCAGGCAGTGATACATTCCGAGGATGCTCTCAATGTTGCGTCTGTAGACGTTAGTGAGGGTCTTAGGGGCCAAGCTCAATTTCTTCAGCGTCCTGAGGTTGAAGAGGTTCTCTTGCACCTTCTTCACCACACTGTCTGTGTGGACGGACCATTTCAGGTTGTCAGTGATGTGCACGCCGAGGAACTTGAAGCTTTTCACTGAGCACACACCCTTGTGGGGCCCCCGTGTTGAGGATCAGCATAGCGGAAGTGTTGTTGCCTATCTTCTCCTCTTGGGGTCGACCCATCAGGAAGTCCAGGACCCGGTTGCACAGCCACACATAGGTCTACCTGCCATCACATCATCTGGCCAGTGGAGTCAAACACAAGACAGAATATCAAAAGAGATGAGCACAGCATCAAAAGCCTTGGAACCAATCAGCTAACTTACTTTTGGCTGCTAAGAAAAAGGATCTTGTGACTTTGGACCTGACCTGATACCGTGTATTCAAATGTATGCTGTACAATGTACATCAACCAATGATGTACTTCAACCAATAGCAGGCATGTTACAAAAATGGTGGGAGATGTACACAAGTGTCTAAACTATAATATACATACAGTAGAACATCTATCCTAATTAGGGTCAAAGGCATTTTGTAAGATTTCTGCCACTGGTCCTAGGGGCCAGATCTGTGGAGATTCCAAATATTTTCAGGGTACATACCTTTATCTCTCTACCAAATTTGTTGCATTTATATAAAATAAAGCCTTCAGAACTGTAACATTATATTACCCACAGAGCCCATTTTGTAAGAGGAATGTCACAGGCCAAAGGAGCCAAAAGTGTGGTGGCTCCATATCTAAGTCTTTTCAGGATCTATTAGTCTAGCTCTGTGCCAAATTAGGAGCCTTTTAGTCCTTGTGAGTTGAAAAATATTGGAACTGCTAGGCGGTCATTTTCAAAGATGGCTGGCACTGCCAGCCATGGTTCATCACTTTATCTCAGTGACTAATTTGGTGTCTTTACCTCAAAGCAGTCCTACTGAATTGTAAAATAAACATCTACCCTGGCTGCCAAATCTGGGGTGGCTCCATATCTAGATCTTTTCAGGGTACATAAGGCTTTTATCACAATGTGACGTATTGAGACAAATTTGTCAGCATAACTGCCCCACTAATAGGAAGTATGTGCACGTCATGTGTAGATTGTAAAAAAGACCCAGCATACGCATTGATGTAACAGGTTTGATTGAATTCCAGTCTCAAACAGGTGGAGCATGTGGGATTAATGATAAATGACTGTGGTTGAGACAGGAGAAATTAGATTTATAGGATGTTTAATTGGCACCAAGGACGTCAATATGGAACAACATGTCATGGGGGCATCTACAGAGGTGGATAAAGAAAAGAGGATCCTGTGGCGTAAACCTTCTTTGTTTTGTTATCAGACAGGTACCCTGGGTAGAGGGGCCCCCAGCCCCTTATTAATAGGTGACTTAATAATCTGGCCAGCGGTGGGTTTATAAAGGGCAGAGCAGAGCAGAGAGGCGCAACTCAATTCAAGGAGTAGTCTATTCTCTGCATTTTAAGGCACTCTTAGACATCCGGGCTAAGCTGAAAATGAAACCACTGAGTGTTTGTGTTGATCTCCTATATCCTGTGGGGGTTCACTGAGTGTGGAGAACAGGTTGAGTAGCAATCTTCTTTATGTCCAGGTCATGGTCAGAAATGTTTGACTAGTGCTGTGACTCTCTGACATGGGAGGAAAACATTCTTCTGGAGGTATTAGGGTTTGATTTGCATTTAACATATACTCTTACCCAGAGTGACTAGGGTTAAGTGCCTTACTCAAAGGCACATCAACATATTTGTAATCTAGTCAGCTTGGGGATTTGAACCAGTAACCTTTCAGTTACTGGCACAACACTCGTAACAGCTAGGCTACATACAATATCTGTAAGTGTCTAGATCTACTTGGAGTTTAGAGATACTGGTTCACACTTCTCTATTTCTTTCAAAAAAATGTAACCAGGCAAGTCAATCAAGAACCAATTCTAATTTACAATGACAGTGAGACAATGACTGACTGTCCCTTAATTGTATAGAGCATTAAAAAGCGATCTACTTTTTGTTTGGTTTTAATTACCATATAGCAATTCATTCTAGCTATTATCCATGCACCGTTACACTTGCTTTGAACTAATTTACAAAGATATTAACCGGCTTATCTGTATTATAATATTTTAAGAAGCATGCTGTGAGAATCACCTCTATAAACCTGTCAACTTACCCGCAAACACCAGTCTCAACGTCAACAGTGAGGAGGCAACTCTGGGATGCTGGCCTTCTAGGCATACTTGCAAAGAAAAGGCCATATCTCAGACGGGCCAATAAAAAGACAAGATTGAAATGGGCAAAAGAACACAGACACTGGACAGAGGAACTGCCTAGAAAGCCAGCATCCCGGACTCGCCTCTTCGCTGTTGACATTGAGACTGGTGTTTTGCGGGTACTTTTTAATGAAGCTGCCAGTTGAGGACTTGTGAGGCGTCTGTTTTTCAAACTAGACACTCTAATGTACTTATCCTCTTGCTCTCCCACTCCTCTTTCTATTCTGGTTAGCGCCAGTTTGTGCTATTCTGTGAAGGGAGTAGTACACAGCGTTGTATGAAATCTTCAGTTTTTTGGCAATTACTCGAATGGATGACCTTAATTTCTCAGAACAAGAATAGACTGACGATTTTCAGAAGAAAGTTATTTACAGTTCATTTTGAGCCTGTAATACAACCCACAAATGCTGATGCTCCAGATACTCAACTAGTCTAAAGAAGGCCAGTTTTATTGCTTCTTTCATCAGGACAACAGTTTTCAGCTGTGCTAACATAATTGCAAAAGGGTTATCTAATGATCAATTAGCCTTTTATAATGATCAACTTGGATTTGCTAACACAATGTGCCATTGGAACACAGGAGTGATGGTTCCTGATAATGGGCCTCTGTACGCCTATGTAGATATTAAATAAAAAATCAGCTGTTTCCAGTAGTCATTTACAACATGAACAATGTCTACACTGTATTTCTGATAAATTTGATGTTATTTTAATGGACAAAAAAAATGGCTTTTCTTTCAAAAACAATGACATTTCAAACTGACCCCAAACTTTTGAACTGTAGTGTACTTCAGTATCAAAATTAAAAGTATAAATAATTTCAGATTCCTTAATAAGCAAACCAGGCCGCACCATTTTCCTATCATTTTTTATTTACGGATAGCCAGGGGCACGTTCCAACACTCAAACATAATTTACAAACTAAGCATATGTTTAGTGAGTCCGCCAGATCAGAGGCAATAGGGATGTTTTTGATACAGTAATAGGGATTTTTTTTGATACAGTAAGTGTGTGAATTAGACCATGTTCTTGTCCTGCTAAGCATTCGGAATGTAACAAGTACTTTTGGGTTTCAGAGAAAATGTATGGAGTAGAAAGTACATCATTTTCTTTAGGAATATAGTGAAGTTAAAGTAAAAGTTGTCAAAAAATATAAATAGTTAAGTGAAGTACAGATACCCCCAAAAACTACTTAAGTAGTACTTTCAAGTATTTTTCCTTAAGTACTTTACACCACTGCATATAAGATATCCTACTACTGCCACTAGGTGACATGATTAATGTGTGTGGCTCTCGACTTATTCTACTCACAAGAGCCCAATAGAAGCTGACCAAATAGCATTTGAGTGCAATAAAGTGTGCGAAACAAAGAGTACATGCTTCTCTATTGCTCTGCGAACACGAGGGTGATTCATTCCTCCCTTTGTCAATATTAGCATTGTATCTGACACTCCGACAGTCAGAGGCATATACTATATGAATGGTATATTGGTACAGCAACTGGGTCGATCGTTCAACTTAAATGAGTGCCTTTTGCGTCACTTAATTTTTTTAAATTCGAAATTGTGCTCTGATATTGAATTTTAAAAGCCTGTTATATTAAATTAAGTGCCCTTTAATATAGACCACATGGATAATTCAATAAATCAATACATTTTCAATATGAATAAAGACTTGCATAAGTGCAGGGCGGCAGGTAGCCTAGCAGTTAGAGTGTTGGGCCAGTAATTAAAAGGTTGCTGGTTTGAATAGCCAAACAGACAAGGTGAAACATCTGTTGATGTGCCGTTGAGCAAAGCACTTAACCCTCATTTTCTCCAGTTGCTCTGTACTACCATGGCTCACCCTGTAAAACAACATATTTCTCTGGTGTATGTGACAAGATTTTTTTTTATTTTTAATTTAAGCATTTGACATGTCCCTCCGTGCACGTTATGTGACTTCTAGGAACATGTTACCCACTTAATCCCAACATTTCTTCAAGTGTTCACCCTCATTGTAAAGTGCTAGTTATTTTGTTACTTTGACAAAGTCATTTCTGAAGATTATTATTTATTTCATGTGATTCATTTATGTCTGTCCCTCATTTTAAGGTCAACCCTGTTACGTGAACGGAGCTCTTGTTTTAATATTGTTAAACTATTTTCTTTTAAAATATAGATCTTTGAAGAAACATTGAACATCAAATAGTCAAAGCATAATGCAAAGTGGTTCTAAACTTTTTGGCAATTTTCTGTTTTTTTGTGGTGTGCGGGTCGAGCATAAATCTGAGCGTGTCGAGCATAAAATTGAGCAGGTCGAGCATAAAACTGAGCGGGTCGAGCATAAAACTGAGCGGGTCGAGCATAAAATTGAGCGGGTCGAGCGTAACACGTCAACCCTGTTACCCATAGATAGACAGGCTACAAGTGTTTTAGCAATTAAAATGTTTTTGTGAAGCTTGCATTCAATTGCCTCCCATGTTGCACAAAACAAGCTTCCATTCCCCCTGTCACAAGGGAATTTATGGCTGATTTAAGATGAAATCATCAACCCTGTTACGGTCAACCCTGTTACGGTCAACCCTGTTACTTTATTTGTCACTTAATAGGCACTTACTACAGTCATTTTATTTAACCTTATGAGATGATGTTGAACATGTGCTCTTTAAGACAGAATGTTAAAATTAAGTGACATTATTTTTCTTTCTTTTTTACCAAGTTACACTTCTCAAACGGCACCGAAACCTTATGTGTTTGCTGTCTCTCTCCAGCGGATGCCATCACGCCTCCAGATCCTTGTGAGATCTGTGCTCACTCCGCCTGCTCTGTTAGTCTACCGTAAGACTGCCACCATCTGTTACACACACACAACATCTGAAGCTCTCCAATTCACACCACACATCTTCACCTTCTCCAGATCTCCAGATGTGAAGTTGTTTGAGCTGTATGGTCAAAATTAAGTTACTTGTTATTCAGCAAAGGGCTTTACATCTGCAACATTGTCTAGATTGTCTACATTTCCATGGATTTCTATGGGATATGTGATACATTCACTGTTGAAATTGGGTTTTGTATAGATAATATACATTTCTGTTGCTATTCAAATTGCATCTAATATATTGTCCCACTTTTTCCACCAAAGGACTGATTCTGTAAATCTTTGTCAAATTCTAAATAAATATGATTCCTAGTTTACTGACACTGTTAATTTTGTTATTCTAGATTGAAACAGCTACATTATGAATATGTCATCATCATTGAATGGTGCACCTTGTCAATTGTACACATTGCATTATAGCAATATATTGTTGAACCAACAGAGGGCAGACTTAAACATGTAAAAATCACCTCACACCAGGTTACTACCTTACTTTAATCTAACCCTAATTATATATTATGCCCAACTGAATTTTGATGCTGGATTTGTACTTTTCTTTGAATGGTTTTTGGATTTATTTTCAAAATAACCATGATCACCTTGGTTGGTGGGGATATGTGTTATCATGACAAAGATGGTTCATAACAGCAATTGTAAATGTTACATTTGAAAGAAATTGAACAATAATCAATTCATGTTAGAAGAAAACACTGATCAAATAACGTTATCATATCAAAGAAACAAGATTGTGCAGAGCACAGAGCGAGGTCACTTGACTTCCAACAATAGACTTTACATGAGTTGTTTTACATGGAAGAGAGGAATCCCAAATAAAAACAGGTCAGTGTTGTTTTGACCCTCTCTATAGACATCACAGCAGGCAGAGACATGATTTCCCTGGGAGAACAGGAAGTAGGAAGCAGCATGACCTACAATATATCCGCCTTATCCATTTACTCCATCCTCTATCAAGTCTGTGTCACAGCAGAGCAGTGCTTGACCTGAGTTAAGGTTTCTGCTAGCTGGCTGGCTTGTGTTCTCCTCAGCAGTGGGAGGGAGGGGTACAGTTCCTCTCTGGAGCCGAGTTTCCTCTGTGGTGAGCTGCCTGCCTCCTCTTACTGGAATCAATTAACAATCCCATTTCATAAACAGATGGAGAGATAGGGAAAAGAGAGTAGGGATTAGATGCTGTTAATTACCAACTGAGAACAGCCTATTTGTTTGAAGACACTTCACAACACTCTAAATCTCTCCTTTGAGATATGCTTTGGGGTTGAGCGTATGAGTGGAAGTCCTTGAATAAATGCCCCCTCTGTTAAATAGTAGCGAGATGAAGATCAGCAGAGAAGCCTAGTGAACTTTATAAACGGATGTTTAGGACATAGTAGGAAGTGGAATGTGTTAATGTGAAATGTGTTGTCTTTTTTTCAGCCATTAAGTCAAATTGTAATCTTTCCTTTACAAGTCAGATTTAGCGAGTTTCAGAAATACATTGTGTAGCAATTGTTTATTTAAAGAACCAATGGATGAATTAGAGTTATAGGAGCCTCCCAACAGTTACTCATTGAGACTAATGAAAGGGTTCCCTGTTTCAAAAGAATGTCAAACATTCAATCACATGCTGTCATCTTGAATGAGAAAAGGAGAGGCCTTTGCACTAACACACAGTAACCAGTCCCGTCTAGATCATTACAATTTAACAATGTAAAGTATTTTAATATTTGCAGTAATTGGGCACGCTTTCAAAAGTTGCAGACATTTGGGAGGAACACTTCAGGTTCAGCGATCAGGTGAATTGGATATTAATGTACTTAGCAGGTCATTCTCTTTGGAGATAATCAGATGAATATGCCATCTATGTACACAGCCCAGATTTGAATAGCTGCAGCAAAGAGGAGCTTCCATCCAAACATCCCAACGAATTCACCATTATTGAACACATAACACAAATAAACGTTCACATGTCAGTGAAAAATACATGAGCTTTAGGGCCTCATTAAAGACAGACTTGGCATCTCGCTTTGTGAGGTTGGAAGGGATTGGGGGATGGTGCTCATTCCTCTTTCGATCAACTGTAAGAGCTTGCAGCTGTGAGAGACAACCAACACACTGGGTAGGCAGGCAGGGAGACCCAGACAGACCCAGGCAGGGATCATAGGAGACGTCATGCAGCTTTACCCCATCAAAGCCTCTCTCAGGAAGTGTGATTTAAGAGTTAGGGCTGCTTGGGTTCTAGAGGAATGACAGGAGTCTAAAAGTCTGCAAGACAATACAATGTCTGAATGAATATGTCATCCTTTTCCTTGACATGTGAACTCTACTAGTTTCACAGTTAGCTGACTAAAATGCAAAGTATGACATTGAGAATAATCAGTGCTAATACAAATAACCAACTCATTATCAAGCTTTGACTATTTGAATCAGCTGTGTAGTGATAGGTCAAAAATGAAAACGTGAACCCAGGGGGCCCTAGGACCAACTTTCGGAAACCCTGTGCTAGGTCATGTAACCTGGTAGTTTTAAATTGCCCCATTTAAATAAAATAAGAACTTTATTTAACTAGGGAAGTCAGTTAAGAACAATTCTTATTTACAATGACAGCGTACCGGGGAACAGTGAGTTAACTGCCTTGTTCAGGTGCAGAATGACAGATTTCTCCTTGTCAGCTGGAGGATTCAATCCAGCAACCGAAACCCAACACTCTAACCACTAGGCTCAATCCAGTTGGACCAATGCCCATGGTGTTTCAAAAATTAATTCTTATTAGCACAAAGTGCAATAGGACACCATGCATCCAAACATCCAAACATCCAAACGACGTCACCAGCATTGAACACATAACACACAAATAAACATTCACATGTCAATGGAAAATACTTTAAATCCAAAGAGGGTATTTCTATTGGTGTGAATTCCCTTTTATCCAATGTTTAATTTGTCTGACAGAGATGAGCCGCTGCATCAGATCCAAAACCACAACACAAGGGAAGTTTGTCCTCAGCGCAAACAAAAACATTTATATACGCAAGAATTTACCACCCAGTTTCTTTATGTACAGCTTACTCACAATGTCCTGTCTGACCTCAAATGAACTCTCCTTTGGAGGTCCAGTTGACAAATGGACACATCGGAGATAAAACCCTTGATTATTACAGAGTTGTGTCTTCCTGAAAGGTGTGTGAACACAGCGCAGCAGTTCTTGACCTGAGTTATAAAGTTGCTGCTAGCTGGCTGTTCTCCTCAGTAAACACACTCAGATTCAACAAGTAAATGATGACAAATGCATAATCCTTCCAATATAATGATTGACTTGTCAAGTCTTATTCCACTCTGCTGCTCTTGGTTTATCCCCTTCAATGAACAAGCTGCAGGGATGATAAAGCTGGAGAGGAATAAGAGTTGAAGGGAGTGCATGATGCATGTGGCACAGACTGATTTTATTATTGTTATTTTTGTTTGTTTGACTACATATGATTCAGCCAAATACTCCTTCTGCATTGTCTGACTAAATGTGACTATGTTACTGTGGCCAACAGTTACTTCATATAATGTGTATGCTCACTAAAACCCTATCTCTCGGGTTAAACTACTTCCTAGTGACTCGCTCTGGCTTGAGAGGCTCATTAAAGACAGACTTGGCATCTCTCTGTGGGGTTTGAAGGGATTGGGGGATGGTGCTCATTCCTCTTTCGATCAATGTTATGGGATTTTTTATGAATAATGACTAAATGATGTATACGGCATTATAACTGGCAAGAATTCTACCCTGTCTTTCTAGTAGTGTTAAATATTGTTTGTTCATTAGGAAGGGGTTATATGGCATGGACCTAGGAAGAAAGGAATGCATGTGGGGGTAGAAAGAGAACGGAGAGGGGCATTAACCTATGTTTGAACCGACCTGGATACAATAATGTTAGTATTTGATGATGTTTGTGAGGTTCATCTTCAGCCCTATGACATAGATAAAAGAGGGCTTAAGAAGAAACAAGATTGTGCAGAGCACAGAGAGAGGTCACTTGACTTCCAACAATAGACTTTACATGAGTTGTTTTACATGGAAGAGAGGAATCCCAAATAAAAACAGGTCAGTGTTGTTTTGACCCTCTCTATTGATATCACAGCAGGCAGAGACATGATTTTCCTGGGAGAACAGGAAGTATGAAGCAGCATGACCTACAATATATCCGCCTTATCCATTTACTCCATCCTCTATCAAGTCTGTGTCAAGGAGGTCCACATCAGGGTTCAAATCAAATCAAATCAAATCAAATGTATTTGTCACATACACATGGTTAGCAGATGTTAATGCGAGTGTAGCGAAATGCTTGTGCTTCTAGTTCCGACAATGCAGTAATAACGAACAAGTGATCTAACTAACAATTCCAAAAAAAACTACTGTCTTATACACAGTGTAAGGGGATAAAGAATATGTACATAAGGATATATGAATGAGTGATGGTACAGAGCAGCATAGGCAAGATACAGTAGATGATATCGAGTACAGTATATACATATGAGATGAGTATGTAAACCAAGTGGCATAGTTAAAGTGGCTAGTGATACATGTATTACATAAGGATGCAGTCGATGATATAGAGTACAGTATCTACGTATGCATATGAGATGAATAATGTAGGGTAAGTAACATTATATAAGGTAGCATTGTTTAAAGTGGCTAGTGATATATTTACATCATTTCCCATCAATTCCCATGATTAAAGTGGCTGGAGTAGAGTCAGTGGCATTGACAGTGTGTTGGCAGTAGCCACTCAATGTTAGTGGTGGCTGTTTAACAGTCTGATGGCCTTGAGATAGAAGCTGTTTTTCAGTCTCTCGGTCCCAGCTTTGATGCACCTGTACTGACCTCGCCTTCTGGATGACAGCGGGGTGAACAGGCAGTGGCTCGGGTGGTTGATGTCCTTGATGATCTTTATGGCCTTCCTGTAGCATCGGGTGGTGTAGGTGTCCTGGAGGGCAGGTAGTTTGCCCCCGGTGATGCGTTGTGCAGACCTCACTACCCTCTGGAGAGCCTTACGGTTGAGGGCGGTGCAGTTGCCATACCAGGCGGTGATACAGCCCGCCAGGATGCTCTCGATTGTGCATCTGTAGAAGTTTGTGAGTGCTTTTGGTGACAAGCCGAATTTCTTCAGCCTCCTGAGGTTGAAGAGGCGCTGCTGCGCCTTCCTCACGATGCTGTCTGTGTGAGTGGACCAATTCAGTTTGTCTGTGATGTGTATGCCGAGGAACTTAAAACTTGCTACCCTCTCCACTACTGTTCCATCGATGTGGATGGGGGGGTGTTCCCTCTGCTGTTTCCTGAAGTCCACAATCATCTCCTAAGTTTTGTTGACGTTGAGTGTGAGGTTATTTTCCTGACACCACACTCCGAGGGCCCTCACCTCCTCCCTGTAGGCCGTCTCGTCGTTGTTGGTAATCAAGCCTACCACTGTTGTGTCGTCCGCAAACTTGATGATTGAGTTGGAGGCGTGCGTGGCCACGCAGTCGTGGGTGAACAGGGAGTACAGGAGAGGGCTCAGAATGCACCCTTGTGGGGCCCCAGTGTTGAGGATCAGCGGGGAGGAGATGTTGTTGCCTACCCTCACCACCTGGGGGCGGCCCGTCAGGAAGTCCAGTACCCAGTTGCACAGGGCGGGGACGAGACCCAGGGTCTCGAGCTTGATGACGAGCTTGGAGGGTACTATGGTGTTGAATGCCGAGCTGTAGTCGATGAACAGCATTCTCACATAGGTATTCCTCTTGTCCAGATGGGTTAGGGCAGTGTGCAGTGTGGTTGAGATTGCATCGTCTGTGGACCTATTTGGGCGGTAAGCAAATTGGAGTGGGTCAAGGGTGTCAGGTAGGGTGGAGGTGATATGGTCCTTGACTAGTCTCTCAAAGCACTTCATGATGACGGATGTGAGTGCTACGGGGCGGTAGTCGTTTAGCTCAGTTACCTTAGCTTTCTTGGGAACAGGAACAATGGTGGCCCTCTTGAAGCATGTGGGAACAGCAGACTGGTATAGGGATTGGTTGAATATGTCCGTAAACACACCGGCCAGCTGGTCTGCGCATGCTCTGAGGGCGCGGCTGGGGATGCCGTCTGGGCCTGCAGCCTTGCGAGGGTTAACACGTTTAAATGTCTTACTCACTTCGGCTGCAGTGAAGGAGAGACCGCATGTTTTCGTTGCAGGCCGTGTCAGTGGCACTGTATTGTCCTCAAAGCGGGCAAAAAAGTTGTTTAGTCTGCCTGGGAGCAAGACATCCTGGTCCGTGACTGGGCTGGGTTTCTTCCTGTAGTCCGTGATTGACTGTAGACCCTGCCACATGCCTCTTGTGTCTGAGCCGTTGAATTGAGATTCTACTTTGTCTCTGTACTGGCGCTTAGCTTGTTTGATAGCCTTGCGGAGGGAATAGCTGCGCTGTTTGTATTCAGTCATGTTACCAGACACCTTGCCCTGATTAAAAGCAGTGGTTCGCGCCTTCAGTTCCACACGAATGCTGCCATCAATCCACGGTTTCTGGTTGGGGAATGTTTTAATCGTTGCTATGGGAACGACATCTTCAACGCACGTTCTAATGAACTCGCACACCGAATCAGCGTATTCGTCAATGTTGTTGGCTGACGCAATACGAAACATCTCCCAGTCCACGTGATGGAAGCAGTCTTGGAGTGTGGAGTCAGCTTGGTCGGACCAGCGTTGGACAGACCTCAGCGTGGGAGCTTCTTGTTTTAGTTTCTGTCTGTAGGCAGGGATCAACAAAATGGAGTCGTGGTCAGCTTTTCCGAAAGGGGGGCGGGGCAGGGCCTTATATGCGTCGCGGAAGTTAGAGTAACAATGATCCAGGGTCTTTCCACCCCTGGTTGCGCAATCGATATGCTGATAAAATTTAGGGAGTCTTGTTTTCAGATTAGCCTTGTTAAAATCCCCAGCTACAATGAATGCAGCCTCCGGATAAATCGTTTCCAGTTTGCAGAGAGTTAAATAAAGTTCGTTCAGAGCCATCGATGTGTCTGCTTGGGGGGGGATATATACGGCTGTGATTATAATCGAAGAGAATTCTCTTGGTAGATAATGCGGTCTACATTTGATTGTGAGGAATTCTAAATCAGGTGAACAGAAGGATTTGAGTTCCTGTATGTTTCTTTCATCACACCATGTCACGTTGGCCATAAGGCATACGCCCCCGCCCCTCTTCTTACCAGAAAGATGTTTGTTTCTGTCCGCGCGATGCGTGGAGAAACCCGCTGGCTGCACCGCTTCGGATTGCGTCTCTCCAGTGAGCCACGTTTCCGTGAAACAGAGAACGTTACAGTCTCTGATGTCCCTCTGGAATGCTACCCTTGCTCGGATTTCATCAACCTTGTTGTCAAGAGACTGGACATTGGCAAGAAGAATGCTAGGGAGTGGTGCACGATGTGCCCGTCTCCGGAGTCTGACCAGAAGACCGCTTCGTTTCCCTCTTTTTCTGAGTCGTTTTTTTGGGTCGCTGCATGGGAACCATCCCGTGGCGCTGGTTGTAAGGCAGAACACAGGATCCGCATCGCGAAAAACATATTCTTGGTCGTACTGGTGGTGAGTTGACGCTGATCTTATATTCAGTAGTTCTTCTCAGCTGTATGTGATGAAACCTAAGATGACCTGGGGTACTAGTGTAAGAAATAACACGTAAAAAAACTAAAAACTGCATAGTTTCCTAGGAACGCGAAGCGAGGCGGCCATCTCTGTCGGCGCCAGTTTTCAGACATTCCTGTTCCTATAGAAGTTTCAGCTCGTGTCCATTGTGGAAAAGGTGTATGGTATTTGGAAGTGAACCCCATTCCTAGCACTGGCTGTATTCGCTTGAATTGCTCAGCTCCTCTGGTGAAGCTTTGAGGAAATTCAAAGCTCATCAAGACGGCCTATGATAATACCACACATGAAAACAGAAGCAAGACTTAAAATAAAGTGTACTATGAAAGATTTTCAAGGAAACAATATGGTTGCACTTTACACCACAGCACGGAATAAAGTGGTAATAACATGGTAATGCTAACATGCTTCAAATGTAGTAATTCTGTGCCTTCTCTGGTTCTTCAACTGAATTTTAGACATCTGGAAGACATGTTCTTCATACTAGTAAATAGTTGGTAGAATTGTTGACCAAAGTCACAGTGTTTCCGGAAGGAAATAATATGCGCTAGAAGAGGATTTTCCAAAGTAGGTCCTGGGTCCCCCCTGGGTGCACATTTAGTTTTTTGCCCTAGCACTACACAGCTGACTCAAATAACCAACTCATCAAGCTTTGATTATTTGAATCAGGTGTGCAGTGCTAGGTAAAAACCAAAACGTGAACCCAGGGGGGTGGCTGTTGAAGGAATTCTAAATTCCTCTGCATTATTTCCCAATCAGAATTCATTACTCTGTCAATGCATTCGAAGGGCTTGTAAGACCCTATATTTTTATAAGAATGGACAGAGCCCCGGTCTTAAAAGTCCGGTAACAGCGTTTAATTCAAGAGAGTACTGCTACATACACATTTTTTCACAGGTTATAAACTGAAAATGACGTCAGCGTTTTCTAAATGTTCTATCTCTTCATGACACTAGTAGAGAGGCCCTATAGTTCTCGAGCCTTCCCTCCTCGCCTGAAGCCAAGGTCAGTCATTGTAAATCAGCATTCTAGACAGTCTGGAGATAGTCCGAACCCTGCCATCTGGAGATAGTTCTATTCATTTGTACAAAGGAACAGACCGTCATTGTTACTAAACTCCTGACTATATTATATACAATTGGGAATGGTACCAAGAGAGAAAATTCATATATGTATAGTACATAATAGAATTTGGACTAGTCAGTCCTGATTGAAATGTATACATAATTAGTCATCATTGATAAAAATTCCCTTAACAGTGGCCCAGGACCAACATTGGGAAACCCTTTGCTATTGTAGATCATTTAACCTGGTAGTTTTAAATTTCCCCCATTTAACACTACAGAGGCTCAATCCAGTTGGACCAATGCCCATGGTGTTTCAAATATAAATTAATAATGGCACAAAAGTGCAATTGGACACCTTGAATCCAAACATCTAAACGACATCACCAGCATTGAACACATAACACACAAATAAACATTCACGTCAATGGAAAATACTTTAAATCCAAAGAAGGTATTTCTATTGGTGTGAATTCTCTTTTATCCAATGTTTAGGCTGGCAGAGATGAGCTGCTGCATCAGAACCAAAACCACAACACAAGAGAAGTTTGTCCTCAGCGCAAACAAGAACATCCATCTACGCAAGAATTGACCACCCAGTTTCTTTGTCTACAGCTTACTCACTATGGCCAGAGTTGTGTCTTCCTGGAAGCTGTGTGAACACAGCAGAGCAGTGCTTGACCTGAATTAAGGTTTCTGCTAGCTGGCTGGCTTGTGTTCTCCTCAGCAGTGGGAGGGAGGGGTACAGTTCCTCTCTGGAGCCGAGTTTCCTCTGTGGTGAGCTGCCTGCATCCTCTTACTGGAATCAATTAACAATCCCATTTCATAAACAGATGGAGAGATAGGGAAAAGAGAGTAGGGATTAGATGCTGTTAATTACCAACTGAGAACAGCCTATTTGTTTGAAGACACTTCACAACACTCTAAATCTCTCCTTTGAGATATGCTTTGGGGTTGAGCGTATGAGTGGAAGTCCTTGAATAAATGCCCCCTCTGTTAAATAGTAGCGAGATGAAGATCAGCAGAGAAGCCTAGTGAACTTTATAAACGGATGTTTAGGACATAGTAGGAAGTGGAATGTGTTAATGTGAAATGTGTTGTCTTTTTTTCAGCCATTAAGTCAAATTGTAATCTTTCCTTTACAAGTCAGATTTAGCGAGTTTCAGAAATACATTGTGTAGCAATTGTTTATTTAAAGAACCAATGGATGAATTAGAGTTATAGGAGCCTCCCAACAGTTACTCATTGAGACTAATGAAAGGGTTCCCTGTTTCAAAAGAATGTCAAACATTCAATCACATGCTGTCATCTTGAATGAGAAAAGGAGAGGCCTTTGCACTAACACACAGTAACCAGTCCCGTCTAGATCATTACAATTTAACAATGTAAAGTATTTTAATATTTGCAGTAATTGGGCACGCTTTCAAAAGTTGCAGACATTTGGGAGGAACACTTCAGGTTCAGCGATCAGGTGAATTGGATATTAATGTACTTAGCAGGTCATTCTCTTTGGAGATAATCAGATGAATATGCCATCTATGTACACAGCCCAGATTTGAATAGCTGCAGCAAAGAGGAGCTTCCATCCAAACATCCCAACGAAGTCACCATTATTGAACACATGACACACAAATAAACGTTCACATGTCAGTGAAAAATACATGAGCTTTAGGGCCTCATTAAAGACAGACTTGGCATCTCGCTTTGTGAGGTTGGAAGGGATTGGGGGATGGTGCTCATTCCTCTTTCGATCAACTGTAAGAGCTTGCAGCTGTGAGAGACAACCAACACACTGGGTAGGCAGGCAGGGAGACCCAGACAGACCCAGGCAGGGATCATAGGAGACGTCATGCAGCTTTACCCCATCAAAGCCTCTCTCAGGAAGTGTGATTTAAGAGTTAGGGCTGCTTGGGTTCTAGAGGAATGACAGGAGTCTAAAAGTCTGCAAGACAATACAATGTCTGAATGAATATGTCATCCTTTTCCTTGACATGTGAACTCTACTAGTTTCACAGTTAGCTGACTAAAATGCAAAGTATGACATTGAGAATAATCAGTGCTAATACAAATAACCAACTCATCATCAAGCTTTGACTATTTGAATCAGCTGTGTAGTGATAGGTCAAAAATGAAAACGTGAACCCAGGGGCCCTAGGACCAACTTTCGGAAACCCTGTGCTAGGTCAGCACAAAGTGCAATAGGACACCATGCATCCAAGCATCCAAACATCCAAACGACGTCACCAGCATTGAACACATAACACACAAATAAACATTCACATGTCAATGGAAAATACTTTAAATCCAAAGAGGGTATTTCTATTGGTGTGAATTCCCTTTTATCCAATGTTTAATTTGTCTGACAGAGATGAGCTGCTGCATCAGATCCAAAACCACAACACAAGGGATGTTTGTCCTCAGCGCAAACAAAAACATTTATATACGCAATAATTTACCACCCAGTTTCTTTAAGTACAGCTTACTCACAATGTCCTGTCTGACCTCAAATGAACTCGCCTTTGGAGGTCCAGTTGACAAATGGACACATCGGAGATAAAACCCTTGATTATTACAGAGTTGTGTCTTCCTGAAAGGTGTGTGAACACAGCGCAGCAGTTCTTGACCTGAGTTATAAAGTTGCTGCTAGCTGGCTGGCTTGTGTTCTCCTCAGTAAACACACTCAGATTCAACAAAAAGTAAAAGATGACAAATGCATAATCCTTCCAATATAATGATTGACTTGTCAAGTCTTATTCCACTCTGCTGCTCTTGGTTTATCCCCTTCAATGAACAAGCTGCAGGGATGATAAAGCTGGAGAGGAATAAGAGTTGAAGGGAGTGCATGATGCATGTGGCACATAGAGTGATTTTATTATTGTTATTTTTGTTTGATTGACTACATATGATTCAGCCAAATACTCCTTCTGCATTGTCTGACTAAATGTGACTATGTTACTGTGGCCAACAGTTACTCTGGTACCACTGGCCATGCGGTAGCAGAGAGAACAGTCTATGACTAGGGTGGCTGGGGTCTTTAACAATTTTTAGGGCCTTCCTCTGACACCGCCTTGTATAGAGGTCTTGGATGGCCCCAGTGATGTACTGGGCCGTACGCACTACCCTCTGTAGTGCCTTGCGGTCTGGGACAGAACAGTTGTCATACCAGGCAATGATGCAACCAGTCAGGACGCTCTCGATGGTGCAGCTGTAGAACCTTTTAAGGATCTGAGGACCCATACCAAATCTTTTCAGTCTCCTGAGGGGGAATAGGCTTTGTCGTGCCCTCTTCACAACTGTCTTAGTGTGTTTGGACCATGATAGTTTGTTGTGATGTGGACACCAAGGAACTTGAAGCTCTCAACCTGCTCCACTACAGCCCCGTCGATGAGAATGGGTGCGTGCTCGGTCCTCCTCTTCCTGTAGTCCACAATTATCTCCTTTGTCTTGATCACGTTGATGGAGAGGTTGTTGTCCTGGCACCACACGGCCAGGTCTCTGACCTCCTCCCTATAGGCTGTCTCATTATTGTCGGTGATCAGGCCTACCACTGTTGTGTCATCTGCAAACTTGATGATGGTGTTAGAGTCATACCTGGTCATGCAGTCATGAGTGAACAGGGAGTACAGGAGGAAGTTGAGCACGCACCCCTGAGTGGCCCCCTTGTTGAGGATCAGTGTGGCGGATGTGTTGTTACCTGCCCTTACCACTTGGGGGGCGGTCCGTCAGGAAGTCCAGGATCCAGTTGCAGAGGAAGGTGTTTAGTCCCAGGGTCCTTAGCTTAGTCATGAGCTTTGAGGGCACTATGGTGTTGAACACTGAGCTGTAGTCAATGAATAGCATTCTCACATAGGTGTTCCTGTTTACAATCAGGCCAGGGCCCAAGGTACAACCTCTGGTGGTCCTCTAGCAACAGCTGTATGGTCGCGGAAGATGTTTAGTGGTAGTGGTGCTGTCACACCCTGACCTTAGTATTCTTTGTTTTCCTTGTTATTTTTGGTTAGGTCAGGGTGTGACATGGGTGATGTATGTGTTTTGGTCATGTCTAGGGGTTTTGTATGTTTATGGGGCTGTCCCCTATCTAGGTATATTGTATGTCTATGGTTGCCTAGATTGGTTCTCAATTAGAGGCATCTGTCTATCGTTGTCTCTGATTGGGAACCATATGTTTCCGTGTCTGTGTTTGTTTCACCACACGGTACTGTTTCGGTTTGTTTCATGTTTCGTTTATTGTTTTTGTACTATTTCGGTTTATTATTAAAATCTACTATGGACACTTACCACACTGCATTTTGGTCCGATCCCTGCTACACCTCAGGATTTTCTTCAGACGAAGAGGAGGAAATCCGCCGTGACAGGTGCTGAAATTTTGGTCCGCTAATTTGGTCCACTCATAGAGGGGTAATAAAGGCCCAGTGCACTACTTGTGTTCTGTTGATAGAGTGCTCTGTTGTGTACAGATGAATCATGAACCATTGATCGCTCATGAATTGCACTTTTTCTACATGCATTTATTGATGGTATATGTCCTTTGTCTATCTTTGATTATGTGTTATGTATGCACAGAGCCGCAACAAAAATGTCCCCATGGGGATAATAAAGTCGTTATCTTATGTGAAAGAAAAAGAAAATTAGATTTTTTTTTTTATAATAATCATTTTTATTCCGATTTATTAGGGGGTGCTGCAGTACCCTCAGCACCCCTACTTCCCAAGGGCTATGAACAGCAGTATGATTTTCCAAACAGCAGTGAGCTGGTGTCAGTCTACTTTGTGCTCTCTCTCTCTCTATCCACTCTCTTGTTCTGATTCCCTTGCTGCTGTGGGTACTTGTGGTGTGGTCTGGGATCACACAGGGTGTAGGCTGTGGCTGGTTCTTTCACAGTGTAGCCTGTGTTCTGGTGGAAATCTATGAACAGTATCACCCTGTGAAAACAATCATCTGTAAATCCACCGTTTTTTCTGCTCATCCAGTCTGTGTCTGGTCCATAAATAGAGTTGAATAAATATTTGACTTCCTAAATATTTGATTAACTGCTTAATAAACATCTCAACATTTCAAAGACCCGAGATCCAATCAAAATGAATGACAGTTGACTACAATGGCATTGAAGAGAACGCCCTGAGTAGGTTTGCAAAATTACAAGAACTTGCAATAAATTCCCTGGTAGATTCCCAGAATCAGGAGGGAACAAGCAGGAAATCCGACATCCTCCAACCAGATTTCTGGATTACTGGAGAATTTAGAGATAGTTCCCAGAATTTTGCAACCCTAGCCCTGAGGCAGCAAGGCTTGGTACATGGGGGGTAGGACTGAGTACAGAACTTACCATAAACTCAGAACACAGATGTTTCATTATTTGCTGAAAAACAAGAATTAACCCATTTCAACCTCTCATGTCTATAAACATTTCAAATCCAAATCTAATTTATTTATATATCCCTTCGTACATCAGCTGATATCTCAAAGTGCTGTACAGAAACGGAGCCTAAAACCCCAAACAGCAAGCAATGCAGGTGTTGAAGCACGTTGGCTAGGAAAAACTCCCTAGAAAGGACAAAACCTAGGAAGAAACCTAGTGAGGAACCAGGCTATGAGGGGTGGCCAGTCCTCTTCTGGCCTCTTCTGGCCAGTCCTCTTCTGGCTGTGCCGGGTGGAGATTATAACAGAACATGGCCAAGATGTTCAAATGTTCATAAATGACATAAATAGGATGTTTTCCCTGCAGTTGCATTTATTATTTATTGTGTAAAGTATACAGCCATGGTGTCACGTCCTGACCTTAGTTCCTTTTTTATGTCTCTATTTTGGTTTGGTCAGGGCATGAGTTGGGGGGGGTCATTCTATGTTTTGTTCTATGTTTTGGCCTGGAGGCAGCTGTCAATCGTTGTCTCTGATTGAGAACCATACTTAGGTAGCCTGTTCCCACCTGTGTTTGTGGGTAGTTGTTTTCTGTCTCTGTTTCTGCACCAGACAGAACTGTTTCGTGTTGGTCTATTTTTGTTATTTTGTCTTAGTGCGTTTTGGTCCAATCTTGACTACTCTTCATCAGACGAAGAGGATCGTTACACATGGCTTTATGTGTTGTGTTTGTAATTAGCTACATAGATTTGCTGAGTACTGTACATACTTTAGCTCCTCTGATTTCCTCTCTCTAAATGTGACCTAAGTCTTGGTTTCATTCTTGAGTTCATGAAATTGGAGGCTCCAGTTTCCTAACGTCACAGCGCATTTTAGACCATTATTTTCATAATAGGGAGGCTGTATGGAGGAGAATTACAGGAAACTAAATGGAAATATTCACAGGAGGAAAGGCAGGGCTTTCTGGTATTTCCACACTCATTAAAAACCAACACAGAGAGAGGGCTGGAGAGGGATTAGCTTTCCTATTCATAAGAAACATGAGTTGTCAATCCCGACAGAGGTCGAAAGGGCATACATTCAAATGTTGAAAAATGAGAACTTCAATTATTTTTTGTAATATGGCTTTGTGAGATAATACACAGTAATTATTAGATTACTGTAGCTGCCCAGTGACCTGCTCTGTGTCATTCTGTGTACTTCCAAGATAGACAGGTTCTATGGGCAACAGACACACCTATTGCATCTCTGAAACACCATACTAAAACTGAGCTCTCAAACACCATACTAAAGCTGAACTTTCAAAGACCATACTAAAACGGAACTCTCAAACACCATACTAACACTGAACTGGGTGAGAGGGATTTGACTGGCTGTGGCATGCTTATGGAAGGCAGGCTTGGAGATGTGAAGCGTTGTGAATCTCATTAATAACAGTGCTCTCCTGAGCTCACTCAAAATGTGGAGCAGGTTCAGGGGCTGTTGAATGGCCCAGAGGGGGTAAGAGGAGGATGTCTGCTTTGAAAAAGGAGAGCATTAGCATCTTGCAGTCTCAATGCTCCTTTTCTACAGCAGCCTGTCAGCCTGCTCCTGCTGTCTGTGTTTGATCTGAATAAGACCTGAGCCCCTGCCTGGCTAAACACACTCTAGCTTTTTTCAATTATTCAGCTGTGCTCCACAGGCCCACAGAGTCTATCTCTAGGGCTGGAGGTCAGCGGTCAGATGGAACTGAGGATCCCAGAGAAACGGAGAGATAGAAGGAGACATCCAGAGGGAGAAAGGGAGATGGAGCGATAAAGAGAATTAGTGAGAGGGAGGATGATTTGAGAGAAAGATACACAGACGAGTGTCCATGGGAAGGAACAACGCTGTCCCACATTGGTAGCATTATCTGACCTGACAGATTGAGGCAGTGAAGCTGATGGGCTTTGATGCCAATCATTTCAGAGTGAGATGCTCTGATGATACAATTTTTAAAAAATCAGGATAACTGCAGCGCAGTCAGAGTTTTTCCATTTGCAGTTCAATTTCTAATTGACTATAGGACAGGGAGACACCTGGTGAACAATATACAACTCAAAAGGGACAATTTATGTAAGATGTTAATCAATGACTTGTGATTTCCTGGAGAGGTGTTGCAAATTTGAAACAGGTAGTTAATCCAAAAGCCACATTTTACATGCCAGACATGAGAACATCTTGTGAACAATCCACAACTAAAGTCACTCACAAAATATTTTTGGGAATCCAAAATCGAGAATCCAAAAACCAACCTTTCATATGTCAACATGAGAACATCAGGTGAACAATCCATAACACAAAAGTGACTCACAACTTTACAAAAATACAAATATAATAGTGATTTCCAGAAGAGGTGTTGAAACAGATATTTTAGATGGAGTAGCAGGGAGGGGAACTTTCTGATTGGATGATGGATCACTTGCTTATTACCAGATCGAGTTGTGGTCAGGGAAACAATAAGAATCCAATTACAATTCTGGAATGCATTCTCAAGAATCCCAAACCCACATTTCACATGCTGGATTCATAAAAGGACTGTGACGGCTGTGGTGTCCTTTTGTGCTAACTCAGAAAAATTATCCTTGTCACGCGTAGCGGAACAGGTGAACCCAAGAGCAGACTCAGACGAGGAGACTGGGATGAGGTAACCAAGGTATTTATTGAAACACAGGGGGAAGATTAAGGTCAGGCCAGGGGAAGCTCAGGCGGGTTGCAGGAAACCAGGTGTGGAGGCTAAGGGGAATCCGGGAGGGGAATCCAAGGGAGCCGTAGAGTGGGGGATCCAGGACAGAGTAGCAAGACTGACGAGACGTAGGACTGGAGACAGGGACCAGAGTCATAGTGGACAGAACTGTAGCGGAGAGGAAAACAATGTCAGGCAAGGGAAAACAGGCACAACAGGATCTAAACAGGAACATATGGCTAGAATCATAGACTGAATGAGCCGAGATAACAATCCTGTTGAGTATTTGTAGAGGTCTTGATTAAGGAAAAGCTTGCAGCTGGTGGAGATCTGCTCTGACTCCAGCACACCTGTCTCCACCCACACAATCACAATCACACATCATACACACACACACAGAGAGAGAGAAACAGCACTGGGGGAGTGGCGGCCGGTCAAGGAGTCACCGGATGAGTAGTAGAGGGTGTGGCAGGAGCAGATGTAACACTCCTCTCCTGTTGGAACAACTCTACTATCACCCTAGTTGGTTCATGATGATTAACCTTGTTTGTGATAAAGCAGGAAATGAAAACAGTTGGTGAAACTGTGTGTGTATTAGAGATGAAGCCATATATTCTGGACTTCTTTTTTTATTACTGTACTTTAAAAAGAATATGAATGAGTATGAGCAGTTAAAAGTATACTTGAATGTGTACGTTATAAAGCTTGAAACTGATAAATTCCTCCAATTATTCATACAAACATAAAACAGGATTATAGAAATATCATCAGATAGATTGCTCTCTTATCTTGGCTGGTGGAAGATGAAATTATCAGAGTAAAGCCTCTCCTGCAGTGAGAAGGTGTATGTAAGGGAAAGACACCAGACACAGACCCCCTAGAGCCCAGATTCCAACCAGGCACAATGTGTAGCACCCACATAAAGAATGCCCCAGAGTGTGTGGACTATACTTCATACCCATCTTAGCTAAACCTCCATGTTCATGCTCCAGTCACCATGAGTCCCAAAGGACAGTATGTGGCTTGAGTCCATCCACATTCTACACAAACCTCATGCATTCAAGGTTGAGTATAGGTTTGTTTGAACATAACATTACAGCTATTCTTCATTGTTAGAGATTTTACATTTCTGTTGTCTATTTTCAAATCACTTCCAACTGCACTATTTTTCTTTTTTCTTTAAATAGTAAAAGTTTTCCTTCTGACATGGTATTTTAATAATTCCAATACAAACACATGTACAAATTAATGCGTGTAGAATTAAATATTTCTCTATGAAGTGACAGATTTGTTAAAATATACACTTAGTGTACAAAACATTAAAGACACCTTCCTAATATTGAGTTGTACCCCCCCCCCTCCCTTTTGCTCTCAGAACAGCCTCAATTCGTCAGGGCATGGACTCCGCAGGGTTGCTGGCCCATGTTCACTCCAATAATTCCCACAGTTGTGTCAAGTTGGCTGGATGTCCTTACGGTGGGGGACCATTGATACACACAGGAAACTGTCGAGCGTTGCAGTTCTTGACACAAACCGGTGCGCCTGGCACCTGCCTCCATACCCTGTTCAAAAGCACTTAAATCTTTTGTCTTCCCATTCACCTTCTAAATGGCATAGATACACAATCCATGTCTCAATTGTCTCAAGGCTTAAAAATCCTTATTTAGCCTGTCTCCTCCCCTTCACATGGACTGATTGAAGTGGATTTAACAAGTGACATCAATAAGAGGTCATATCTTTCACGTGGATTCACCTGGTCAGTTTATGAGCAGGTGTCCTTAATATTTTGTACATTCAGTGTATCTTCCATTCCAAATGGTTCCCATAATGCTTATTGAAAGTGCAACCAAAATCAGTTCCTGGAAAACTGACACATGATCTATAATTTACAGAACACACACCAAGAATGTAAACACAACATTTTCAGAAAAAACAACAGGACTTCCTTTATTGGGTAAGAGATTGGCTAGCTTATATTTTATGAAATTCTGACAGTGGGGGACTTTTCATTCAGTGCTTTCGGGAAGTATGTACAAAGGAGATGGAATACATACCATTTACATTTAAAAAATAACATTTTAAACCATACACTCAAAATAGCCTCTGATTTGCTCATTGTAATGTTTACACGATTGTTTAGGGAATCTGATGAAAGCTTATGATGTAGATTCTGTTTACTGTTTGCTTTCTGTTTAGGTCGTCGGAGTGGCTAAAATAATATATTCATATTCAAATCTAGAGGAATGTTAGGGGAGAGCGAGGTAAGTTGTCACACTGTTCATACCTCCAACACTAGAGGTGTTATCTCAAAAATCAAATAGCTACTTTGTGTGACTACATGTTCTATGGTCAACTTCCTGTTTGTATGTGGTCAAGGTCACTCTAATCTGAGGTGAGCACAATTTTCTTATTTCTCCCCTTCAAAAGTAAAGAATTGGCACTTTACATTTTATGCAATGAAACTTTGTTAGGTATTAATGTTCAAAATTATAATTTTGCACTGAGTAGAGGAGACAATAACGTGTCTTTTGATAGTTTAGCTGCAGTCCTAAGATTTAGCCAAAATTAGCACACATGTCAGTTTGGGGCAAATTGTCTCAATGACCTTGTGGCACGTCGACAACTTGCCCCAGTATACATCGACATATAGAACATGCTCTAAAAACATTGTGATATAGTGTAATCAGCTCTGATAATAGAATTAAATGTTACTGTAAATGGATTATTATATATATATATATATATACAGTTTAGAGCAGCAGACATGTCCCTAGAGTACACAAGACAGGCTCTGGCATGTGTGTGTGTGTGTGTGTGTGTGTGTGTGTGTGTGTGTGTGTGTGTGTGTGTGTGTGTGTGTGTGTGTGTGTGTGTGTGTGTGTGTGTGTGTGTGTGTGTGTGTGTGTGTGTGTGTGTGTGTGTGTGTGTGTACTAACACACTACATGCCTACTGTATATCCACACACACACACACACACACACACACACAGTGTCATGAATTTAGTGTCATGAATTTAGTGTGGTGTTATGAATTGCATTGTGGCAACAAGAATAGTAGACAGGGAGGTGGGTGTAATAAGCCTCTAATGAATATGCAATTGCAATGAGTAAATGTGATTTTGAAGGAAGGAAGGACGGAAGGAAGGAAGGAAGGAAGGAAGGAAGGAAGGAAGGAAGGAAGGAAGGAAGGAAGGAAGGAAGGAAGGAAGGAAGGAAGGAAGGAAGGAAGGAAGGAAGGAAGGAAGGAAGGAAAGAAAGAAAGATGGTTAGAAATGATAAAAGAAAGACAGAGGATGGCAGCCCACCACCTGGCATAATGTTAAAGGCAGTGAGGCAGGTGAAGTTGCAGAACAAATCAATCAGGAGTACAGCAAAGGATTTTGACATAAATTACCGTACCCTGACTCGGTATTGTCAAAAGGCTACCAGAGAAGAAGTTGAAAGTCAGACAGCCATGCCAACAACAGTGGTTGGCTATACAAAGCCACGACAGGTTTTTTCACCTGATTTGGAGATGCAGCTTGTTTAGTATAGTACTAGGTCAGATGACATTTATTTTGGTCTGTCGCCAAGTGAGGTCAGAAGACTTTCCTACCAGTTTGCTGTGACACACCAGCTGAAGTTCGCGCCAATGTGGGCAGAAAAAGAAAAGGCCAGCTTGGAGTAGTTTACAGGCTTCTTAAAGCGGCACCCAACACTGTTGCTGAGAAAGCCAGAGGCAACTAGCCTTGCCAGGGCAAGTAGCTTCAACAGAGAAAATGTTAATGCTTTCTTCGACAATGTAGCATAAGTGCTAGAGAGATATCAAGTTGGACCAGGAGACATATGCAATGTCGATGAAACTGGAGTGACCACTGAACATAAACCTGACAAAGTGGTGGGCAGATGTGGATTCAAACAAGTAGGGTCACTGACCTCCGCTGAAAGGGGAACCCTCGTCACACTGGCTTGTGCTGTCTCAGCCACAGGGAATAGTATACCTCCATATTTTATATTCCCCGTGTCAACTTTCATGATAATTTCCTGATCAACGGGCCACCTGGTAGGAAAGGAGGGACAAATCCCTCTGGGTGGATGAAAGATGTGCACTGTTGACTTCCTGAAACATTTGGTTGAGCATACGAATTGCTCAAAGGAGAAGCCCTGTTTACTCCTTTTGGACAAAACCACGAGTCTTATCTGTCTGTTGATGGACTCACTTATGCCAGAGTAAATGGCATAATTATGCTATCATTCCCACCCCATTGCTCTCATCGGCTTCAACCTTAGACAGTTCTGTCTACAGGCAGCTAAAGAGGCACATCAACACCTCTTGTGATGCCTGGATGAGGAACAATCCCGGGAAGACAATGTCAATTTATGACATTCCTGGGATTGTGGCAATCACCTATCCTCTGGCTACAACCCCCTTGAATATTCAGGCTGGCTTTAGGGTGGCTGGGGTACAACATTACAACCGAGTTTGCGCCATCCTACATTACAGATCGCCCCATTCAGAACCCAACCCTACCAGGTCCCAGCACCAACCCTGCCCTTCCAGGCACCAGCACCAACCCTGCCCTGCCAGGCCCCAGCAACATTCCTACCCTACCAGGCCCCAGCACCAACCCTGCCCTGCCAGACCCCAGCACCAACCCTGCCCTGCCAGGCCCAAGCAACATTCCAACCCTGTCAGGCCCCAGCACCAACCCTGCCCTGCCAGGCCCAAGCATCAACCTGGCCCCAGCACCAACCAGCCAGGCCCCAGCACCAACCCTGCCCTGCCAGACCCCAGCACCAACCCTGCCCTGCCAGGCCCAAGCAACATTCCAACCCTGTCAGGCCCCAGCACCAACCCTGCCCTGCCAGGCCCAAGCATCAACCTGGCCCCAGCACCAACCAGCCAGGCCCCAGCACCAACCCTGCCCTGCCAGGCCCCAGCAACATTCCTATCCTACCAGGCCCCAGCACCAACCCTGCCCTGCCAGACCCCAGCACCAACCCTGCCCTGCCAGGCCCAAGCAACATTCCAACCCTGTCAGGCCCCAGCACCAACCCTGCCCTGCCAGGCCCAAGCAACATTCCAACCCTACCAGGCCACAGCACCAACCCTGCCCTGCCAGGCCCAAGCACCAACCTAGCTCCAGCACCAACCAGCCAGGCCCCAGCACCAACCCTGCCCTGCCAGGCCCAAGCAACATTCCAACCCTGTCAGGCCCCAGCACCAACCCTGCCCTGCCAGGCCCAAGCACCATTCCAACCCTGTCAGGCCCCAGCACCAACCCTGCCCTGCCCTGCCAGGCCCAAGCAACATTCCAACCCTGTCAGGCCCCAGCACCAACCCTGCCCTGCCAGGCCCAAGCAACATTCCAGCCCTGGCAGGCCCCAACACCAACCCTGCCCTGCCAGGCCCAAGCAACATTCCAACCCTGTCAGGCCCCAACACCAACCCTGCCCTGCCAGGCCCAAGCAACATTCCAGCCCTGGCAGGCCCCAACACCAACCCTGCCCTGCCAGGCCCAAGCAACATTCCAACCCTGGCAGGCCCCAACACCAACCTGCCAGGCCCCAGCACTATTCCAACCCTACCAGGCCCCAGCACCAACCCTGCCCTGCCAGGCCCAAGCAACATTCCAACCCTGTCAGGCCCCAACACCAACCTGCCAGGCCCCAGCACTATTCCAGCCCTGCCTGGCCCCAGCACCAACCTGGCTCCAGCACCAACCAGCCAGGCCCCAGCATCATTCCATCCCTGCCTAGCACGAGCTCAGACACAGACCTGCCCAGTTCTTATGCTAGCACCAGCTCACCCTTGCCCAGCAATGCCATTGCTGACAGCAGACTACCAACTCCAGAGGACATCAGGCCATATTCAAAAGCTGACCACTGAAAACAAGCTTGTAAAGGAAGAAAACGGCGCAAAACAGCAATTCTAACTGACACACCAGTGAAGCAGGCAATAGAAATGTAAAAGAATAAGGCACAATCTAGCAAAAGGCTGTTTCCGAAGAAAGGGAAGCAAGGGGGGGGGGGTCAAAATGTGGATCTGCAAAGAACAAGAAGGCAAAAATCATAGAAGAATCATCATCAGATGAAGAGGAGTGATTCTGCCTCGTCTGTGTGGAGCCATTTCAAACAGCCTTCCAAAGGAGACGTGGGTGAACTGTGTGAGATGCAACAAATGGGCCCATGATGCTTGCACCTCAGGCCAGGCAATTTATGTGTGTCAGAACTGTGACTCCGAAGATGAGTCGGATTAGTCGGATACAGATGTACGTCGTATAGGCTGTTACAAAATTGTGCATTAGTGCATTAGTGTGTTTAAACACCACATCTGTTTTGTTAATTAAGACCTTAAACATTTAATTAAGCAAGTTATCTGCAGCATTACATTCCATTCCAATTACAACAATTACCGTGGATCTATGTACACGCCAGAGAACGTTCGATTTCAAGGTTCGAAGTAAAGTGGTCGTGCCACTTAATTACTGTGTGCTCTGCCAGTATTATTGTTTTGATTGAAAGGCATGATTTGCCAGATTCTCTAGGCATGATTGTTTTTATTTTGAGCTCTTTAATGAAATTGAATTTGGTTTTGAATTTGAAATTAAAATCAATTTTCACAATTAATTAGTTGTGTTCTTATTTGTTGATATTCCAATGTGACAATTTACCCTCTGATGGAGCAAACTGTCACAGGTTAACGGTCTACAACTCCGTACTGAAATAACACATGAAGATGTAATGAATACAACATATGTGCCCAAGACTTCCTTCTTTCATTTGGTATGACATTTATAAGATTGTGATGTATTGTGCCCAGTAAATGTTAGAGAGTGTGAAAAGTGTGACAACACACCTCGCTCTCCCCTGCATTAGGTTTCTAATTTTCAAAAGGAACTGGCTTCTTTGAAAAGTTGACTAATCCATAGTCATGGAATTGACAGACAACAAATATATAGGTGGGCAGCAACATTGCTTTGTCATTAATCCCGGGAGGGTATTTTTCCCATACAATGATTGATATAAATTCAGAGATATACCCTTCTCTTAAACCAACTGATATGACAGAATTCTTCACATAGTTTTGGTGTTAACTGAATAGTGATCAATACCAAAGTAAAATAACACAAACTATCCTATATCTTAAAGTAGAAATAAGGTGATATCCTCTTATTTTCCCTAACACTACATCTGACTGAACAACACCAACCCTCAGAACACTAACTTTAAATGCCCATTGTCATTATAGAATGAAAAAATATTTTTTAAATGGTAAGAAGAAAATACACATTGCAACTGTAAAACAATATGTGGGAGTATTACATGTATACTAAGAGGAGGGTTGGGGTAGTGCAGGAGGGGGGTTGGGGTGAAAGGTCAGCAGAGGAGGCGGATGAGTGTGAGGAGAGCTGTCAGGCTGGGCAGAGCAGCGCTGAGACTAGAGGCTCCACTGGATGACATGCAGTGGTCTCTGTTCTGGCCAATGCAGGCAGCATAAGCCATGACATGGGGAATGTAGTTCTGCTCGTGGACACCGTGCAGCAGGTGAGCCATAGGGCCCTTAGCAAACACAGCCACATCCTCTCCTCCATGAGTCTCCATACTCAGCGGCACTGCAGACTGGGCCTTGTAGTTATTTTCCCCTGAAGAGAGGGAAGGAAGGGAAGGGGTGGAGGTGGGGAAAGGGAAGGAGAAAGAGATCAGATGGATGATTTTCTGGCATGCCAGAGGCAATACTCCATTGATGATAAGATTTAATTTACCATAGCCAAGGGTGGAGATGTTCTCTCTCAGACCATTGACTACTTTAAACCCTGGTCCATTCCCATATAAGATGGCAGTGAAAGGCTTCTGGTCCACATCACTCAAAATGGAATTTAGTCCTGTAGACAGAGAGGAAACAATGAACCACCTCCATCACAAACCATTAATCACAACATCCAAGTGACTGATGACTGAGTGTAGCCACATACAATATACAATACATTGTTGCAAAATCATCCACTGCTCACCAAAAATGGTGTTCCCCCTTGGAGTGTAACCTCCAAAGTTGAACATGTGAGAGTGGTCAGCAGTGACGACAGTCATTGTGTCATATATGCTGGTCATGAGGCCGGCGTGGCCAATGGCCCGGTCCATCTCCACTGCCTCATGCAGGGCCTGCTTGGCTTTACCGTCGTGATGTCCGTGGTCGATGCGCCCCCCTACCAACGCACAGCTTGGTTAACCTCTCTCTCTCAAGCAGATGAGAAAATCTAGCATCAGGACTGGCAAAGCAGCCTAAGCTGTAAAACTTCACATTCAACATGATATACATTATTAAACTTGTGCAGCTGATACAGTATTTACTGGTGCCAGAGTAAATGTAACACAACAATCACCCTCCACCAGCAGGTAGAATCCGCTGGGGTTTTTCTTCAGGATCTTAATGGCCACCTCCACCATCTCTGTCAGTGAAGGATCTGTCTCATTGTTTCTCTCCAGGTCATAGGGAAGATCTCCAGGCTCAAACAGACCTGTGTTAACACAGGAAGCAGGGTTTAATATATTGCAAAATAGGTAGAGAAGATGATCAGTGGTTAACATGAATAGAAAAGATGAAACAGGCAGGTCATGAAATCAATAAAGAGCCAATATTTTTTTTTTAAGAACTCACCCAAAAGGTAATCCACACTATTAGGGTTTAGAGATAAAAGTTCCTTCTTGTTCCATACATAGTTGGCGTTCTGTTTATTTAATAGATAAAACAATACATCATATGGCATTGATCCAACCCTGTGACAACCTAAAACGATTCAAATGTTCTTGATAAGAAAAATTGAGAAAAGTGGAGGACAGACAAGAACAAGGAAGAAACAACAGGACATGGTAGAAGAGGAGTGAGAGAATAACTAAGACAGAGCAGCTGACCTTGTTTTTCATTCGGTTATTCCACTCCTCCACCAAGTTCCTTCTATCGATGCGGGTACCAAAGTGTTTCATCTCTCCAGGATACTCCACATCTGATTGGTTTTTGGGGAACATGTACTTCCTCCCTCCTCCCATAATCACCTAGACATCCACCACAGAGGTAAAAACATTTGACCTATCTCTATGGACATCCCCGGTAGGGTTAAATATTTTCCTTTTATTATTATCTGTGTGCCTTTACATTACAGGTGCAAGTTGGTCATTATTACTGTCTGAACAATAATGCTCTGTTTTTAACATGATTACTGGATATTTTCTGTAACATCAGGATCCATATTATATGATGTGACTCACATCGATGTTGGGAATGTTCTCAAAGAGCTGCCTGGCGATGTCCTTGCAGCCGGCCTGTACTGCCTCAGCGGGCATCTCACCATCGGAGTACCAGTCCCTGTCCACACAGTGGGCATAGGCCGCACTGGGGGTGGCATGGTTCACACGCGTTGTCGTGACTATTCCCACTGACTTGCCTGGGTAACAAACACACAAACCGTTTTTTAACCTGCTGCTTGGATTCTGTGCAATAGTCTGCCAGGTCTGAAGACAATCAATAGCTTCAAAGAATCTGCTAATTCTAGTTGAACAATTCTGTTGACACCCAGGGGACCATCGAGAGCATCCTGACCGGTTGCATCACAGCCTGGTATGGCAACTCCTCGGCATCTGACTGTAAGGCACTATAGTGTGTTGTGCGTAGGGCCCAGTACATCACTGGAGCCAAGCTTCCTGCAATCCAGGACCAATATAATAGGCGGTGTCAGAGGAAAGCCCAAAACATTGTCAGAGACTTCAGTCACCCAAGTCATAGACTGTTTCCTCTGCTACCGCACGGCAAACGGTACCAGAGCGCCAAGTCTAGGACCAAAAGGCTCATTAACAGCTTCTACCCCCAAGCCATAAGACTGCTGAACAATAAATCAAATGGCCACAGGACAATTACATTGACCCCCCCCCCCCATTTGTTTTGCACACCGCTGCTATTCACTGTTAATTATCTATGCATAGTCACTTCACCCTTACCTACATGTACAAATTCCCTCTAACCTGTACCCCCTTACATTGACTCGGTGCCGGTACCCCCTGTATATAGCCTCGTTATTGTTATGTTATTGTGTTACTTTTTATTATTTTTTACTTTAGTTTATTTGGTAAATATTTTCTTAACTCTTCTTGAACTGCACTGTTGGTTAAGGGCTTGTAAGTAAGCATTTCACAGTAAGGTCTACACTTGTTGTATTCGGTGCATGTGACAAATAAAGTTTGATTTGATTTGAATTCAATTTTCACTCATTTGAGAAATATGACAATTTATGTATTTTTTGTTTGTTGTTTAACCATCATGGTTAGAGTACTTACTATGTTAGACAGATAATTATGGTTGTACAAATATTTCCACTGAGGATGAGTGGGGCAGAAACTAATGAGTTAAAGCCTGTTCCTGATGTGAGTCATCAATTTCTATGTGTTACAGTATGTGAAGGGCTCAGGTCACAAGTTCACTGCCAAACAGGTCTGGTCGCTAAGGATTGGATCCCTGATCCTCTCTGACCCCTGACCTCTACTCCAGAAGTCGTGTTTTCATTCCTGCCATGTCTCTAAGTCATTGGGGCCTGCTAGGGAGTCTCTGCTTTTGAGAAAATACATCTGTAGCTATAAACTCCCCATTGAGATTCATGCATGCCTACGATTACAATGTTATCATGGTGTGTCTCTACTGCTTATCTCAGGTTGGCCAAATAAGGTTTAATAGATCTGGTGTGGAAAGGTACTGTGAAAAAACATGAGTTATAATGAGACAGTACCGGCTTCCTTGGCCCATCTGAGGATGGAGGTGACCTCGTTGCCCTGTGTGGAGTTGCACTGAGAGCGGACGGCAGCTGCACTCACACCCACCGTGCCCTCGTTGGCCTTCACCCCACAGAGGAATGCTGTGGCTGTACCCGCACTGTCTGCAACCTGGGCATTGGTGTTATACGTCTGCAGAGACAGGAAAGTAATGTGTGAATTCAGTCACCCAAGTCACCCAAGTCACCCAAGATTTGATTTGATTTGATTTGATTTTGAATTATATAGCATTGTAGTAGGAGATATTGTTCTGCATGCCGGGTTGGTGTTATCCGCACCTCCAAGCATCACCTTGAAACACTCAGATTGTGTAATTTCTTTTACATTCTTCATTCTTACACAATTATTGACACAGACTACTACATGATCAATCATGTGTGGAATGTGCTGCTCCCTTAACTATAAATACAGTTCTATGATGTGTGGCTTCTTGCCAAGTATGTAACATAATAACACATTATTATCGTATGACATAGACAGTATGTGACCAGATATATTGATCTTGATCTTGGTGAACCATTCATTACTTCCAGATCAATAATGCATGCTATTCTATAGCTTTTCTATTGGATAACAGACCAGGTCAGACCTTGGAAAGCGCAACAAAGGGGAAATTGTCCATCTCCAGCTGGGTCTCTTCTCCACTCTGTCTGCTCAGCTGCCCCTTCAGTATTCGTGCTGCCGTCACTGTGGGAATGCCCATTCCTACACAACAAAAACAAAGCAGTGCTCGGTCTGTTATGGTGTGATTCTATTTAAGGGATAGAAAGCCTTTCCATCTCATGCATTAACACCTTTTGGTTTTCTATCTGATTAACATTGCTCTGTGGTCACTTTTCACAGCAGCTGCTCCATCCACTGAACAGACAACTCTACATTTGGTGGTAAAGAACCCCGTCAAAAGAGCTTTTACTTGAGATCTGCCTTGAGTCACCAGAAATTTGTATTATAGAGATAACTATCTATTTTCCCTTTGTTTTATATGGGTATCAAAATGGATGCTTTTGTAGAGGATGTGAACTGACGTGAACTTCCACTTTATCCAGCATGATTGTTTTAAGCATGGTTGTCATACATGATAGAGTAAGATACATTGCATGCTGCTGCATGTAAAACATAGACAGTTAAGATCCTTTGTGGGGGACAGTTAATGGGTCACTACATAACATAATATTAAGCAGAAGCAAAGTTATCCATTGGCTGTGTAAGCATGTTTGTTTAATGCTCGATGGCTCCCATATTCAACATTAGATTTAGAAAGTCTGAAACATACTATTTACTTCTGACTGGATTACATCAGTCCTCCAGAATGTTTAGATGGAAACGACTGTGTTTGATGAGGAGGACATACTTATCATCAAAATACCTGTTTTCTTCAACCACTAGGAATGATATTCTGGAAATGTATAAAAACTATTACATCTGTATGCTGCACATAAGCTCATAGAGTTAAGACTTCACTTCATCATACAGTATGGCACATACTCATGGAATGAAAAAGGCCCCTGTAATCATGGCTTACCATCACCAAGGAAGAGGATGAGGTTCTTTGCAGTGTTTTGATTGAGCTTCTGAAGTGTGAGGGCATTCTTCAAAGTACTCTGAGCCCATGTGTTCCAGAACAGGGGATCTTTCTCTTGGTCTGCAACACGGAGGTAGACTTTTAGTTTTAAATGAGGAGGGAAAGAGGTCAGCAGAACTGATCTGTAACACCTGCGAAAGTACTGGGAAAAGTGGGACGGAATATGCCCCAATTAAATGGAATACACGTTGAGGTTTATCCAGGGAAGCATTTTTTGATGGACAAAAACTTTAATAACACAGAAAAGATGCGTTGTCCATTATTTCCAAAATATCACTTCCTGATTTATTAATTTTTCATAACCTAGTTATAACCTTCCTAATTAATGTTTTACTGCCAGACAATGTCAAGGATCCTTTGTGAGTAACTTATTTCTACACTGGTTTTAAGTCTCAGCATGACATATAATATGAACAACTATGGACGATAATATCAAGGGACCAACAGGATGACCATAAGCATATACATATGTACTGTATTGATAATGACATGTTCTGTAGGGTCTGCCACTGTCAACCATATGAAATTGAAGATCTCCAGCACGTAAGCTTCTTATTTCTGAAATCACGTTGCCTAATATAAACCAGCACATACATTAATGATGTTACGATAAGAAGGAACCTAATCTTAACTGTTTAGGGAGAAATATTACACATCTGGAATCCATTTTGTGAACCTCTCCTTATCTGTACATAATATTTCAGGAGCTAAATGATTCTGGTCATTTTGTAGAGAGAACAGAGAAAATGGAGGTACACTAGCCATCGTATTTTAAATGCAGTGTGCATTATGTTCAGTGGGGTCAATAGACTGACAGTTATAACCCTAACACGCCGTGTTATTCTAAACAGGATGCCATAAACAACAGATAAGTGGCACTTCCTTAAGAAGAGCAGTTGAAGACTTCTGCATGTGTCACATCTCCAATAAATCAAAGCCCAATTTAGTTTCTACCCTTCTTCCTGAAGTGTGCACTCATTCACTCCTCCTCAAGGACTATTGGAGCATTGGATTGGTTTCAGCATGTGCTAAAGGATCTTTCCACTACATTTCCTAAACCGGTCCCTTTCCTTTCAAATATATGAATGGGAGTGAACAAGTGCACACTTCAGCGAGAAGAGGGAACGAAATAGATCTGTGTTAGTATGTGTCCCCTCTAAGCTCTTCCTGGTGGATTTCAGTCAAACAGCTAGATGCTGTTTAAGAGACATTACATGTATTGACAGGTGTGTGTATTACCAGGAAACTGTGGCTTCCCCAGGCCTTCCCAGGCCAGGCAGGAGCAGATGAACAGGATTGTCACCTTCATGATGCTTTCTCTCTATCGCTGTAGTGTTATCACACACCACGTCCCAAACTAGAGGGAGTCTGTAAAATAAGGAGAAATCAGTGTATATGAAAGTTGACGATGAGTTTGATTTAAAGTGCAGCAAATGATGTGGAAAGTAGGTAGGTTTCAACTTAGACATTCACAGTGAACAGAAGTAGTGGTTTTGTTGTACTGTTGTCCTAACACGGCCCCATGGGCCCTGAGCAGCCAGCCTTCATCTATTATTACACCTCCCCCCTGTCCCTACACTCTCCCTCCAAAATTCCCACCCCTATCCCTCCCCTGTGCTGTGGTCAAGGTTGCTTTAGTGGAATTGTGGGCCAAATCACAGAGATATTTCACAGCCATAACAAGAGGTTTCAAAATTATTGTTGCACATGCTCTAAATAACCATTATGTGCTTCAAAGAAAATGGTATTTCACAAATTCTTGAAACTGTGCGCGAATGAGCCCTGTTACTTTATGCTATTAAAACAGACAACACAAGTCCTCCAACATTAGTATACAATATGCTGTAGTTGAGTTTAGGGCTGGGCTGGGCTAGATCCTAGATGACGTCTAGATCCTCATAGACGTCATCCTGACCAACTGGCCCTCCAAATACACCTCCGCTGTCTTCAACCAGGATCTCAGCGATCACTGCCTCATTGCCTGTATCCGCTACGGATCCGCCGTCAAACGACCACCCCTCATCACTGTCAAACGCTCCCTAAAACACTTCTGTGAGCAGGCCTTTCTAATCGACCTGGCCCGGGTATCCTGGAAGGACATTGATCTCATCTCGTCAGTTGAGGATGCCTGGTCATTCTTTAAAAGTAACTTCCTCACCATTTTAGATAAGCATGCTCCGTTCAAAAAATGCAGAACTAAGAACAGATATAGCCCTTGGTTCACTCCAGACCTGACTGCCCTCGACCAGCACAAAAACATCATGTGGCGGACTGCAATAGCATCGACTAGTCCCCACGATATGCAACTGTTCAGGGAAGTCAGGAACCAATACACGCAGTCAGTCAGGAAAGCTAAGGCCAGCTTCTTCAGGCAGAAATTTGCATCCTGTAGCTCCACCACTGATAAATCCATGATTATCGAAAACTTCAACAAGCATTTCTCAACGGCTGGCCATGCCTTCCTCCTGGCTACTCCAATCTCGGCCAACGGCTCCCCCCCCCCCCCCCCCCCCCGCAGCTACTCGCCCGAGCCTCTCCAGGTTCTCCTTTACCCAAATCTAGATAGCAGATGTTCTGAAAGAGCTGCAAAACCTGGACCCGTACAAATCAGCTGGGCTTGACAATCTGGACCCTCTATTTCTGAAACTATCCGCCGCCATTGTCGCAACCCCTATTACCAGTCTGTTCAACCTCTCTTTCATATCGTCTGAGATCCCCAAGGATTGGAAAGCTGCCGCCCACATCTCCCTCTTCAAAGGGGGAGACACCCTGGACCCAAACTGTTACAGACCTATATCCATCCTGCCCTGCCTATCTAAGGTCTTCGAAAGCCAAGTCAACAAACAGGTCACTGACCATCTCGAATCCCAACGTACCTTCTCCGCTGTGCAATCTGGTTTCCGAGCCGGTCACGGGTGCACCTCAGCCACGCTCAAGGTACTAAACGATATCATAACCGCCATCGATAAAAGACAGTACTGTGCAGCCGTCTTCATCGACCTTGCCAAGGCTTTCGACTCTGTCAATCACCATATTCTTATCGGCAGACTCAGTAGCCTCGGTTTTTCTGATGACTGCCTTGCCTGGTTCACCAACTACTTTGCAGACAGAGTTCAGTGTGTCAAATCGGAGGGCATGCTGTCCGGTCCTCTGGCAGTCTCTATGGGGGTGCCACAGGGTTCAATACTCGGGCCGACTCTTTTCTCTGTATATATCAATGATGTTGCTCTTGCTGCGGGCGATTCCCTGATCCACCTCTACGCAGACGACACCATTCTGTATCCTTCTGGCCCGTCCTTGGACACTGTGCTATCTAACCTCCAAACGAGCTTCAATGCCATACAACACTCCTTCCGTGGCCTCCAACTGCTCTTAAACGCTAGTAAAACCAAATGCATGCTTTTCAGCCGTTTGCTGCCTGCACCCGCACGCCCGACTAGCATCAACACCCTGGACGGTTCCGACCTTGAATATGTGTGCATCTATAAGAACCTAGGTGTCTGGCTAGACTGTAAACTCTCCTTCCAGACTCATATCAAACATCTCCAATCTAAAATCAAATCTAGAGTTGGCTTTCTATTCCGCAACAAAGCCTCCTTCACTCACACCGCCAAACTTACCCTAGTAAAACTGACTATCCTACCGATCCTCGACTTCGGCGATGTCATCTACAAAATAGCTTCCAACACTCTACTCAGCAAACTGGATGCAGTTTATCACAGTGCCATCCGTTTTGTTACTAAAGCACCTTATACCACCCACCACTGCGACCTGTATGCTCTAGTCGGCTGGCCAGATTTTATGGCAAGGATCCGGTGGAGTAGTGGATTCTAGCAGTGTTTGGGTGGAGTCCGGATGAACAACTGAGTAGGGCGGGAGGTGGGCCTGGCTCAGGGATAGCTTCGGTACTGGGTCACTCGGTGGCAGCTAGCTAGCTGTGAAGATCAGGAGTATTGGTCCAGGGTTTACGGCAGGAATCCGGCGTTGCAGCATCTGTGCAGAAGGTAAAAGCGGCTAGCAGTGGCTAACAATGACCGAATAGCTTGTAGCTAATTATCTGGTTATTTTCTGACGGCTAGGTGGTTCTGGCTATAAGTAGTTCCGTATCACATTGGGTGAGGCAGGTTACCGGAAGGTATAATTGATTTAAAATGGAAAAGAGATTGAAAATAAAATTGAAATATATACAAAAAAGGACAAAAAATACAAAGTACACGAGAGGACGAGCAAAACACGTCTGCACTGCTACGCCATCTTGGAACACAATGTGATCTCTCCCCCATTTCTGACAGCTAGTAAACACTTGACATACCTCCCAGTGGATTGGGACCGAACCACAGTAAACGGAGAGTGTCAGAAGGTGGCTGCTTATCAGCCATTGAGGCCCAAAGTCTACACTGTAACAAGGGTGTTTACAAATGGGTGGGGGGTAGATCGGCCTTGGGATGAGAGATGTGTACCTAACTTGAGCACAGGGATGTATTATCCGCAGGTACCAACTGTAGCAGAACACAGGAGGTCATTGGAGATGTTGGTGGCTAGGGACCAAGGGATCCACTGGGAAACAAGTAGGGTGTATCTGAAAGGCTCAGTCCTAGACCTATCATTAAACCATGAAGATAATAGGAGAGCAGGAGACGGATTCCGAGCAATAGCTATTCTCACAGCAGTCGCTGAGGGACAGTAACAGAAGGAGCAGTAGGAGTAGCGCATGAGGCTATATTGACAGCATGGAACTGGACTAAAGCGCAAATGAGGGGTATTGTGAGATATGCGTCAGAAGCAGTGTTAGTAATAGCAGGCGTTACTTTGGTGTAATTGTTGGGATATCATGTGCTGAGGGCATTGATGTTAAAACGAATACACGTTGTTGAGTTACCTCAACATGAGGTCAAATTGATTAAGGCTACCGCACGTAAATATCGGGTGGCTATGGAGGTAGATGATGGGGAGCAAAGTGAGAATGGCATGGCTTGGGAACACCTCTTGGATCCTGTAGTCTGGCGGGGAAGACTGGGTGAAAGCATGAGGAAGCTTTTTAGCGCTTCCATTTTTGTCAAACTCAGCAGAAAAGTATCCTGAAGGCATAGTCAGGCTAAGGGAGAGTGGGAATTGTCATGTTATCAAACTTTGAGTTGTCATTCATGTATAATTGGGAATATCTTAACACGGTATTAATGCTGTTATGTTTGTGTGTTTGTTGCTTTCCAAGTCTTGTGCTATTACTCTCTTAGGAACCAGAAGGGGAAAGTGGAGAAACTAAAAGCTGCTCCATCTGCAATAGAACGAGACAGCAGATTCAGCTGGAATAGCATTTTATTGTGTGATGATAGATGGAAATAAAATTGTGTGATCATAGTACAGAGGCCATAAGTTTCTGAATTTGTAAACCTTGCGGTGAATGTTTGTTCATTGTTTGTTCATTTGTTTGTTTAATTCATGTTTTATAATAATTAATTAATATTAAATGAATGATAGGAAGTGAACGAGACTGGGTTTTATGTCAGAAGTGAATGGTTCTCTGAAGAAAGACAGATGGCTTCGGGATGTGTTCAGAAGGTGGACGAGAGGAGAGCAACGTGTGAAACAGGGCCGACAGATGGACATCTGTGGATTAGATGAAGGAGGGGTTGAGGTCAGGAGGTGAGGACAGATTCTCTTAAGGGAGTAATAAGGGTTTGGTATCCTGTAACCATCTTTATTATCTTCCTGTGGCGGATTGTAGAGAAGGAGGAGTGTTTTCAGTAGGATGTGTATAACTGTGATGGTGAGAAATGTTTTGTTGTCTGAATACAGCTGTGTCGACCCTTTGGGAAGAAATAAACTTGGTTAAGCTTCTCTAATGTGTCCGTGAGTTATTTACTCTGAAAACTAAGAACCTAACAGTAGATAGTGTGGTCTAGAGTTTATCATGAGGTACTCTACCTCAGGTGAGCAATACCTGGAGACCTTAATATTAGACATTGAGCAACAGCTGTTATTGATAAAAAGACACACACCCCCACCCCTAATCTTACCAGACATACAGTTGAAGTCTGAAGTTTACATATATCTTAGCCAAATACATTTAGACTCCATTTTTCATAATTCCTGAAATTGAATTCTCGTTTAAAAAAAATCCCTGTCTTAGGTCAGTTAGGATCACCACTTTATTTTAAGAATGTGAAATGTCAGAATAATAGCAGAGAATTATTTATTTCAGCTTTTATTTCTTTCATCACATTCCCAATGGGTCACAAGTTTACATAGACTCAATTAGTATTTGGTAGAATTGCCTTTAAATTGTTTAACTTGGGTCAAACATTTCGGGTAAAGTTCCACAAGCTTCCCACAATAAGTTGGGTGAATTTTGGCCCATTCCTCCTAACAGAGCTGGTGTAACTGAGTCAGGTTTGTAGGCCTCCTTGCTCACACACACTTTTTCAGTTCTGCACACACATTTTCTATGGGATTGAAGTCAGGGCTTTGTGATGGCCACTCCAATACCTTGACTTTGTTGTCCTGGAGACATTTTGCCACAACTTTGGAAGTATGCTCGGGGTCATTGTCCATTTGGAAGACCCATTTTCGACCAAGCTTTAACTTCCTGACTGATGTCTTGAGATGTCACTTCAATATATCCACATAATTTTCCTCCCTCATGAAGCCATCTATTTTGTGAAGTGCACCAATCCCACAACATGATGCTTCCACCCTCGTGCTTCACAGTTGGGATGGAGTTCTTTGGCTTGCAAGCCTCCCCCTTTTTCCTCCAAACATAATGATGGTCATTATGGCCAAACAGTTCCATTTTTGTTTTATCAGGCCAGAGTACATTTCTCCAAAAAGTGCCATCTTTGTCCCCATGTGCAGTTGCAAACAGTAGTCTGGCTTTTTTATGGCAGTTTTGGAGCAGTGGCTTCTTCCTTGCTGAGTGGCCTTTATGGTCATGTCAATATAGGACTCGAGCGGTATGGCGGTTGCATGGTCCCATGGTGTTTATACTTGCGTACTACTGTTTGAACAGATGAACGTGGTACCTTCAGGCGTTTGGAAATTGTTCCCAGGGATGAACTAGACTTGTGGTGGTCTACAATTTGCTTTCTGGGGTCTTGGCTGATTTCTTTTGAATTCCCCATGATGTCAAGCAAAGAGGCACTGAGTTTGAAGGTAGGCCTTGAAATACATCCACAGGTACACCTCCAATATACTCAAATTATGACAAGTAGCCTATTCAGAAGCTTCTAAAGCCATGACATAATTTTCTCGAATTTTCCAAGATGTTTAAAGGCACAGTAAACGTATTGTATGTAAACTTCTGACCCACTGGAATTGTGGTACAGTGAATTATAAGTGAAATAATCTGTCTGAAAACAATTGTTGGAAAAATGACTTATGTCATGCACAAAGTAGATGTCCTAACCGACTTGCCAAAACTATAGATTGTTAATAAATCTTTTTGAGGATAGGGGGCAGTATTTTCACTTTGGATGAATTGCGTGCCCATAGTGAACTGCATCAAACGCTGTCCTAGATTGCTAATATATCCATATTATTATTACTGTTGGATAGAAAACACTCTGAAGTTTCTAAAAACTGTTTGAATTATGTTTGTGAGTATAACAGAACTCATAGGGCAGGCAATCTTCCAAACAAGGAGTGAAATTCTGAAAGTTGGGGCAACTTTGATGTCATCGCCCCCTCCTTTCCCAACAAGATATGGATCTGGAATCACTTCCTACGCCTTCCACTAGATGTCCTTATTCAGTAGAAAGTGTAATGGAGCATTTTCTGTGAACTTTGACCTAATGGGAGGGAAAATAGTCAGTGTCCCAACAGAATGCCATTTTGCTGTGGCGCATTTCTCTGTGGGTGCTACGGCTGTTCCATTCGGCCCCAGATGAAAACGTATGATCCGGTTGGAACGTTATTGGCTATATATGATAATAACATCCTGAAGATTGATTCAGTTTGACCAGTTTATTCGACCTGGAATATATCTTTTGGAAGTTATCGTGGAGTTATCCTGGACCAGCAGTCAGTTTTTGGGCACGTGAGCTGAAAGTTATAGCAAATGCAGCTACTTGGACACTAGTATTGGACATTATGGAACAAAACAACGATTTATTGTGGAACTAGGACTCCTTGCACTACATTCTGATGGAAGAATATCAAAGGTAAGGGAATATTTATGTTGTAATTTCATATTTCTGTTGACTCCAACGCGTCTGAGCGCCGTCTCAGATTATTGCAATGTTAGGCTTTTTCCATAACGTTTAAAAAACATCTGACACAGCGGTTGCATTAAGAACCAGTGTATCTTTACTTATATGTAGAACATGTATCTTTAGTCAAAGTTTATGATGAGTATTTCTGTTATCTGGCGTAGCTTTCTATAATTCCTGAACATGGCGTCAATGTAAACCGAGATTTGTGGATATATTATATTATATATTATCGAACAAAACATAAAAGTACTGTGTAACATGTCATATGACTGTCATCTGATGAAGATTTTCAAGAGGTTAGTGATTCATTTTATTTCTAATCCTGCTTTTGTGATTTTATCTTTGGCTGGAAAAAATGGCTGCGTTTTTTCTTTGGTTTGGTGGTGATCAAACATAAATATATGTTGTGTTTTTGCTGTAAAACATTTAAAAAATCTGACATGATGGGTAGATGAACAAGGTGTTTATCTTTTATTTGAGGTATTGGACTTGTTAATGTGTGAAAGTTAAATATTTCTAAATAATATTTTTGAATTCCCTGCGCCACCTTTTCAGCTGAACAGGGGGGGGGGGTGTTCCCTGAGGGGAACTCCTTGCCCCAACAGGTTTTAACAAGAAATTTGTGGAGTGGTCGAAAACGTGTTAATGACTCCAATCTAAGTGTATGTAAACTTTCAACTTCAACTGTATCTGTTCTGTCCTGCCGATGAACAGAAAACCCAGCCAACTGAATATTATTGTCGTTTAGCCACGACTCGGTGAAACATAAGATATTACAGTTTTTAATGTCCCGTTCGTAGTATAGTTTCGAGCTGAGTTTATTTCCCAGTGATTGCACGTTGGCCAACAGAGTGGATGGTAGAGGTGGGTTACCCACTCGCTGACTAATTCTCACAAGGCAACCCAATCTCCGCCACCTGTATTTCCGTCTTTTCTTCACGTGAATGACTGGGATTTGGGCCTGGTCTCGGGGAAGCCGGATATCCTTCGCGTCAGATTCATTAAAGAAAAAATCTTTGTCCAGTTCAAGGTGAGTAATCGCTGTTCTGATATCCAGAACCTCTTTTCAGTCATAGGCGATTGTGGTAGCAAAATTATGTACAAAATAAGTTACAAACAATGCGAGAAAAAAAAACACAAAATAGCATAGTTGGTTGGGAGCCCGTAAAACGGCAGCCATCCCCTCCAGCGCCATTATATTTTCAATCATGCATCCCAGGTTGAGGCTTGCTATCAACAGGAACATGTAGCACTCTGTGCCAGGAAGTCGTGATATAATTTTTTCCTTTACATTGCATTATACCATTTCAAGAGCTAATACTACATTCATATAAGAAGTGTATAAGCCCTATCTATGCACCATAATATGTTCTATTCCTGGAGTAACTCACTGTCAGAGAGACTGTGAAAAGAGGGTTAGGCAGGAGGACCGGAGCCAGTGGTAGGTCAAGGGTGAGGGCTCTCTCTTTCAAGCACACTCACTACCTCTATCCATCTCTCTCCAGGTGCTACAGAGACAGACTGGTCCAAGGGCTTTCAGAGCCTTCTGCCCAACTACCTGCGATCTCTCCAGGGCACAGAGATGTAAGCTCCACTCATAATAGTATACTTGATGCACTATGTAAACCTCATTAACTATGGCTGTCTGCTTGTGTGATGCTAGCATTTTATCTAGAGCCAATGGGTGGATTGGATTTACTGTACTCACTCATGCTCTCTCCTCCCTGTAAAAGTCTCCCAGACAAAACTATCATGTGTCCATCCACCTTTCTTCTAGGTGAGTCTACTAGGCAATGGAACTCTAGAGAAGGACATCAACAAACCTGCCTACCTGTCACCCCTAGCCGCAGACTTTCAATGGCCATATTTTGGGGATGACCAAATGCAATAGTTTTGTATAAACAACTTTATTTTTTTTGTAAGATTACAAAACTAACTTTTTCAAAGCTTGTGTATTATGTTGGTTTTCACATTTCTTAAATTTTTTACTTCTGTGATAACTTAAACATCCAGAAAATACACTTAGAGCTTATGATTTAAAATGTCTAAAATAAATGTCTCATGTCCAGAGTGAATGCATTTTTATTAATGTATATCGTACATGTGTCTCAAATCAAATATATATCCCAGACAAGATTAAAGAATGGGACAAAGTGAATATACTGTAAGTTGGGGCTTGGGTCCGTAGCAGTTTTTATGAATTTGAGTGGTTAAATACAACACATGTTGACAGAATGGCTGCGAGACAGAGAGACTGTTGCTGTACTCCCAGGTAAGGCCCTTGCTCCTGGAACCACTGAAGACCCCAGTATTCAGTCAGGAAGCTTGAGATGTGTGTCAGGATGCAGTGGCCTGATAGGGAGATGACACATTTTGTACCTTTCATCACCATAGCCATGTTCACTGCACATGTCGATGAACAATTTAATCATTTTATTAGTGTCATTGACTTGGAAATTCACATACAAATATTCAGTTCATAAGTATTGACTGTAAATACATCTAGGGTCCTGTGGTGAAAGACTGCCGTGCAAGGTATTGGGCAACAACTTTCTTCCCGGGCCCTTATTCACAAAGTGTTTTCAGAGTAGGAATAGTGATCTAGGATATAAATGGCAGTGATATAAAAGGCAAAACTGATCCGAAACTCCTTGCCTAAAAGGCAAAACTGATCCTAAACTCCTTGCCTAAAAGGCAAAACTGATCCTAAACTCCTTGCTTGATCTCTGTTTCTTCCCCATCACTAGGCAGGTTTCCATTGACCAAGATATATTCGACAAAAGCAATGTAGCAAAAAAGTGAAAGTGCAGCTTTTGTGATTGGACAGTGAAAATGATATGTGTGTTCTTGACCCCCAGTTCACACTAGCTATTTTGGCACCACGTTTCTAGGGCTAGCCCTGAAAATTCCATGCTAACCCTGCTCCGGAAGAGTGCCAGCTATCCCTGGGCAAAGGTTGTTGCTAGCCCACTTTAGAATGTGCAAGTGTGAACACTTGCTTAGCCTTGGGCTAAGGCAGTGTGAACGCACCTCTTTGAATGCCAACCTATAGCTATCTATAGTAGCCTAGGTTTGTCCTCCATCACTTTTCATGACTGGCTGCTGCCTGGCTGGTGCAGGCGGCAGCTGTTTGTGTTGTTGAGTTGCTGAGCAACTGAGTTGCTGTCCCGGTTTTAAAACCCAGATTCGACTGAAAATATGTTAATGTTGTCAGATGCTACAAAAAACACATCATTGGTTCTTAATGGTCAGAAATGAGCATGTGAGAGTGATAAATTATACATTAAATTACCTTTGCACCTACAAATTTAGTCAATCTGACATTTTTTAAATCCATTGGTCTCTTTATGGACGCTATAGTCTAGGATTAATCCGACATCTAGATTTTGAGCTAGGTAGGTGCAGAAAATACTTGGAAAATTAAATTGCTAAAGATTCTGTTTTCTGGTATGTGATCCTCGGTAATGGCCGGACAGCTCATGACAAGAGGTGGGGAGTGTGTTTTGTACCTCCAACCAAGTTTATTTGCAAATCAAGATTGGTGTCATATTGGCAAAAATACTGTATGATGATATGGAGATTTTAGTTTAATATTGAGCTTCAACCAATGCCATTAATACACCATTTAAATTGCCTAATATTACAGAGTCAATTAATGCAAACAGTTAAAGGAATAGACTTACTGCGGGTTCTTAAGCTTCTGTAGCAAAAACACGTCTGTCCGTTGATAAAGCACATTCACGTTTTCATGTGTCTGTTCCTGATGCTCTTCACAATCCTTTTATAAGCATATGCACTAGCTCTGTCTGGGCGGTCGGTATCCCAACACAATGGCGAGAAACCACCCTATAAGTAATTGCTCTGCATGTTAAGAGTGTAAAGAAATACCTAGTTAACAATGCAAGTTCCTTAATCCTTAAATTCCTTAATACTTGAGAAAATAGTGTATTCATTATATGAACAAATATAATTGAATTTTAGCTAAACCACCCCTCACCCTAGAATTATTGCTTTAGATGAATTATCCATCTCCATTAGGAACAGTTTATTTATTTATTTATATCCATGAAAATTGCATACACCAAAACAGGTAGCAGTTGTAACCTAAGTAGGGCCAATATAACTTTGTGTACCTGGCTGTACCTACATGTAGCCTAGGAAATCATGTACTGTAAATACATAGACCTAGTGTTTTGGATACTTAGTAAAGTGGGACCCTTTTCTTCTCAGGATAACTTTTTGAACATTAATTGCACCACAAAGTGTGGAACTTTCTAAGAAAAGGTCGTCAGAATGTCATATTAATGTCATATTAAGATATAAGACCCTCAAACTCTATTGGTTAGAATGATAGAGAACTGGCCCTTCTCATTCTGCTATTGGAAGGAAATGTTATTTCAAGGCTCATTTTGGAAACTCAATATTTACAGTGATACTTTCGTATTGTATGGATGGATGGGTTAGCTGACAACGTCGCAAAAATGATGTGTGAGCTTCCATGGAGCAGAAGTCAGCGTGTTGTTGTGATTATGGATGGCGAGATTACTAGCAGAAATTCTAAGAAACTGCCATGTGAGGGAGCGTAAGTAGCTCGTTTCATCTTGTTCTTGATACCATGTCTTGTTTTCAGGTATTTTGACTGATTTCATGTAAATGATAAAACTTGCTAGCTAGCTAACCAACAACTGTAACAACTTATTTGAGAGACAAGTGCTCATTGTGCAAATGTGTTTGTTTTCAATAAACATTGGAGAAGAAATATAGCTTGCATGTTGTCAACAATCTAAGCAAACCCTGTCTGTTTTGCCCCATAGTTGTGCACAAGTCGGTTTTGTTGCAACCAACCCGTCTATGGTCGCACTATATGACTGAAAAATCAAGTTAATGTCACTCATTTGTTGTGTCCGGCACACCAACAGCTGTCCCAGAAGGTACATGAGAGGACTTCATAAACAGATTGAGCTAAAATAATGGTGGTAAAAAGCTGTTCTGTATAAAACGTATCTTAGCCTGTGTTTTATTAACTTAATTTGTTGGCTGCTGTTGCTGTAAAGAAGTCATCTACATTTGGACCATTGGACCATCTCTGTGCGGAATAAATGAATGGTGCGCAATTGTGATTTTCAGTAACGTTTGTGACCATGACATGAGGTAGTGTGTTTGGCATAATTACTCAGATAACCTGTTTTTGCATTACCAAAACTAGTAATTCCCTGCACTTTACTCTAGCCTAGGCCTCCTTTTTGCCTTATTAATATGATCATGTGGGCAGATAAAGCCAACTACTATACCAAATATGGCTTGAACACACTCTTTCATTGTAGAAAAACAATTATAGGCTAATGTTAAATCCATAGTTGGTTTGTTACTAGCCGACTAAACTCAATTCCACTTGTCACCATCCTTGCTTATATAGTGGTTATTCATTACCTAGGGTCGAGGGATGAGAGTTTCTTGGCAGTAAACACAAGCCTACATACAGCAGCAGACACGGGTGATCTAATGTTATCTAGCTGAGTTGTAATGTCGAGGTGTAAACAAGCTTCCTTATGCCACCTCTTGGGCAACTGCGCTTGTCTTCTTCTTCTATGGTATAATGGCAGTTCGACAAACAAACCTTTAAGGTGAATGCTGCCATCTACTGTGCTCTGTATCTGTGTCATGATGGCATCTGCGAGAGCATGGGCAGCGCTATCTTGAAATTGTCAATTTTCTTCATCACAAGTTAAATTAATTGGCTGAACCCTCCTGATGACCCGGCTGTCACGACTCCAAGAGTCACCAGGTCATTCCAACCGGACATCAGGAGGGATCAGCTAAGGAAGTTGGAAGCCCTGCCCAGTTGACTAAATAAAAATGGTGAAAGTCCTCAATGGCGCTGCCCTTTTGGTCACTATAGGACACAATACAACTCCATGGCCAGGATGTAGGTTTGGTTAGGTTTACTCTCTTGTTCATATTTACACCAACCCAACCCTGGCCACCAGCTCTGCACCCCCCGCAGCTACTTGCCCAAGCCTCCCCAGCTTCTCCTTCACCCAAATTCAGATAGCAGATGTTCTGAAAGAGCTGCAAAATCTGGACGCGTACAAATCAGCTGGGCTAGACAATCTGGACCCTCACTTTCTAAAATTATCCACCGCCATTGTTGCAACCCCTATTACCAGTCTGTTCAACCTCTCTTTCATATCGTCTGAGATTCCTAAAGATTGGAAAGCTGCCGCAGTCATCTCCCTCTTCAAAGGGGGTGACACTCTAGACCCAAACTGTTACAGACCTATATCCATCCTGCCCTGCCTTTCTAAAGTCTTCGAAAGCCAAGTTAACAAACAGATCACTGACCATTTCGAATCCCACCGTACCTTCTCCAATGTGCACTCCGGTTTCCGAGCTGGTCACGGGTGCACCTCAGCCACGCTCAAGGTACTAAACGATATCATAACCGCCATCGATAAAAGACAGTACTGTGCAGCCGTCTTCATCGACCTGGCTAAGGCTTTCAACTCTGTCAATCACCGTATTCTTATCGGCTGACTCAATAGCCTTGGTTTCTCAAATGACTGCCTTGCCTGGTTCACCAACTACATCTCAGATAGAGTTCAGTGTCAAATCGGAGGGCCTGTTGTCCGGACCCCTGGGAGTCTCTATGAGGGTACCACAGAGTTAAATTCTCGGGCCGACTCTTATTTCTGTATATATCAACGATGTCGCTCTTGCTGCTGGTGATTCCTTGATCCACCTCTACGCAGACAACACCATTCTGTATACATCTGGCCCGTCTTTGGACACTGTGTTAACAAACCTCCAAACGAGCATCAGTGCCATGCAACACTCCTTCCGTGGCCTCCAACTGTTCTTAAATGTTAGTAAAACTAAATGCATGCTCTTCAACCAATCGCTGCCGGCACCCGCCTGCCCGACTAGCATCACTACACTGAATGGTTCTGACTTATTTTGTGGACAACTACAAATACCTAGGTTCTGGCTAGACTGTAAACTCTCCTTCCAGACTCATATTAAGCATCTCCAATCCAAAATTAAATCTAGAATCGGCTTCCTATTTCGCAACAAAACCTCCTTCACTCACGATGCCAAACATATCCTCGTAAAAAAGACTATCCTACCGATCCTCAACTTTGGCGATGTCATTTACAAAAAATAGCCTCCAACACTCTACTTAGCAAACTGGATGCAGTGCCATCCATTTTGTCATCAAAGCACCATATACCACCCACCACAGTGACATGTATGCTCTCGTCGGCTGGCCCTCACTACATATTTGTCGCCAGACCCCCTGGCTCCAGGTCATCTATAAGTCTTTGCTAGGTAAAGCTCCTTCTTATCTAAGCTCACTGGTCACCATAACAACACCCACCCGTAGCACGCGCCCCAGAAGGTATATCTCACTGGTCATTCCCAAAGCCAAGACCTCCTTTGGTCGCCTTTACTTCCAGTTCTCTGCTGCCAATGACTAGAACAAATTGCAAAAATCGCTGAAGTTGGAGACTTATGTCTCCCTCACTAACTTTAAGCATCAGCTATCTGAGCAGCTTACTGATCACTGCAGCTGTACACAGCCGATCACTGCAGCTGTACACAGTAAATAGCCCATCCAACTACCTACCTCATCCCCATATTGTTTTTATTTACTTTTTTGCTTTTTTGCACACCAGTATTTCTACTTGCACATCATCATCTGCACATCTATCACTCCAGTGTTAATTTGCTACATTGTAATTACTTCGCTACTATGGCCTATTTATTGCCTTACCTCCTTACTCCATTTGCACACACTGTATATAGATTTTTATATTGTGTTATTGACTGTACTTTTGTTTATCCCACGTGTATGTCACGTTCGTCGTAAGATTATTCGGACCAAAGCGAAGCGTGATACGGGTTCCACATATTTATTGAAGTGAAACGCACAAAACAATAAAGAACAAACGAAACGTGATGTCAATGAAGTGCTCAGATGCAACTACCCAAAAACAAGTTCCTGCAAAACACAGTGGGGAAATGGCTGCCTAAATATGATCCACAATATGAGACAATGATAAACAGCTGCTTCTGATTGGGAACCATACCAGGCCAACATAGAAATAAACACCCTAGAATACCAACCCTAGTCACACCCTGACCTAACCAAAGTAGAGAATAAAAAGGATCTCTATGGTCAGGGCATGACAGGACCCCCCCCCCCCCCCCCCCCCCCCCAAGGCCGCAAAACCTTATTCTATAGGGGAGGGTCCGGTTGGGCATCTAGCGTCGGTGGCAGCTCTGGTGCGGGACGAAGAACCCGCTCATGACCGGTGCAGAAGAAGGCCCCGGTCATGGAGCTGGGCTGGCCGCCATGCCTGGACTGGGCACCGGCGCAGAGGAAGGCTCCCGCCTTGGAGCAGGGCTGGTCGCCGTACCTGGACTGAATACCGGTGCTGAGGAAGGCTCCGGCCATGGAGCTGGACTGGACACCGTACCCAGACTGGGCACCGGTGCAGAGGAAGGCTCCTGCCCTGGAGCGGGACTGGACACCAGGTCAAGACTGGACATCGGTGCAGAGGAAGGCTCCGGCCATGGAGCTGAAGGTTCCGGACCGTTGACCGTCTCTGGAGATTCCAGACCGTGGACCGTCCCTGGAGGTTCCGGACTGTGGACCGTCGCAGGAGGTTCCGGACTGTGGACCGTCGCAGGAGGATCCGGACTGTGGACAGTTGCAGCATGTCAAATCAAATTGTATTTGTCACATACACATGGTTAGCAGATGTTAATGCGAGTGTAGCAAAATGCTTGTGCTTCTAGTTCAGACAATGCAGTAATAACCACCAAGTAATCTAGCTAACAATTCCAAAACGACTACCTTAAAGACACAAGTGTAAGGGGATAAAGAATATGTACATAAAGATATATGAATGAGTGATGGTACAGAGCGGCAGAGGCAAGATACAGTAGATGGTATTGAGTACAGTATATACATATGAGATGAGTATGTAAACAAAGTGGCATAGTTAAAGTGGCTAGTGATACATGTATTATATAAAGATGCAGTAGATGATATAGAGTACAGTATATACGTATACATATGAGATGGGGCTGTTTTTGGGTCTTTCATTGTGGCCGCGAACCCCGGCGTCGACGCTGACCTCCCTTATCTCCTTGCGTCTGCTTCCAAGGAAGGCTTTCGTGTCCTCCCAAGATTTCCTCCCAAGTCCAGGATATCTTCTCCTCCTTGATCTCCTCCCCAGCCCAGGATACCTTCTCCTCCTGGGCACGCTGCTTGGTCCTGGTTTGGTGGGATCTTCTGCCACATTCGTCGTAAGAACATTCGGACCAAAGCACAGCTTGATATGGGTTCCACATATTTATTGAAGTGAAATGCACAAAACAATAAAGAACAAACAAAACGTGATGTCTATGAAGTGCTCACAGGCAACCACACAAAAACAAGATCCCACAAAACACAGTGGGGAAATGGCTGCCTAAATATGATCCCCAATCAGAGACAACGATAAACAGCTGCCACTGATTGTGAACCATGCCAGGCCAACATAGAAATAAACACCCTAGATTACCCACCCTAGTCACACCCCGACCTAACCAAAATAGAGAATTAAAAGGATCTCTATGGTCAGGGCGTGACAGTGTAACTCTGTGTTGTTTGTATCGCACTGCTTTGCTTTATCTTGGCCAGGTCGCAGTTGTAAATGAGAACTTGTTCTCAACTTGTTCTCAACTGGTTAAATACAGGTGAAAAAAAACAAATGTAATCCAATGCTTTTTCAACTTTAGTGGTAGATGTAAGAAGAATCAAGTAGTCTACCTTTTCCTTTGTCTGACAGAAAGAAAGAGGAAAAAACAACAAGCAAAGTCATGGCACATTTGACATGTTATGTTTATGCAATATTAAACATGTATCACTGACTAACCTCTTCAAATAGGGGTTAATAAAAACAGCTGCAACTAGAGGTATTCACGGATCCACCTGTACCCGAATCCCCAAGATCCAGAATTGTAAATAATGTCACTGGTCTGGGTCGGATCTGATATGATTGTCACGGTTCTCGGGTATGTGTAATTTTAACTGACTTGTCTGGAAGGGCCCGTACAGATCCTAATGCGACTGCTGCAGTAGAGAAAGAGAGAGGGAGAAATGTTATCATTTATGCTGCCACACTTGCTTTTCACGAGAATGGAGCGTGGCACAAACATTTATTTTATTTTATTTAACCTTTATTTAACTAGGCAAGTCAGGTAAGAGCAAATTCTTATTTACAATAACGGCCTACCAAAAGGCACATGGCCTCCTGCAGGGACGGGGGCTGGGATTAAAAATGTAAAACTCAAATATAAATATAGGACAAAACACACATCGCAACAAGAGAGACAACACAACACTACATAAAGAGAGACCTAAAGACAACAACATAGCAAGGCAGCAACACTTAACAACACAGCATGGTAGCAACACAACATGACAACAACATGGTAGCAGCACAAAACATACGGTACAAGCATTATTGGGCACAGACAATAGCACAAAGGGCAAGACTGTAGAGACAACAATACATCACACAAAGCAGCCATAACTGTCAGTAAGAGTGTCCATTACTGAGTCCTTGAATGAAGAAGATTGAGATAAAACTAGTTTGAGTGTTTGTTGCAGCTTGTTCCGGTTGCTAGCTGCAGTTAACTGAAAAGACGAGCGACCCAGGGATGTGTGTACTGGGGAACTTTAACAGAATGTGACTGGCAGAACAGGTGTTTTATGTGGAGGAAGAGGGTTGCAGTAGATATCTCAGATAGGGGGGAGTGAGGCCTAAGAGGGTTTTATAAATAAGCATCAACCAGTGGGTCTTGCGACGGATATGACCAGTTTACAGAGGAGTATAGAGTGCTGCGATGTGTCCTATATGGAGCATTGGTGGCTAATCTGATGGCCGAATGTTAAAGAACATCTAGCCGCTCGAGAACACCCTTATCGGCCAATCTATAAATGATGTCTCCATAATCTAGCATCAGTAGGATGGTCATCTGAATCAGGGTTAGTTTTGCAGCTGGGGTGAAAGAGGAGCGATTACAATAGAGGAAACCAAGTCTTGATTTAACTTTAGCCTGCAGCTTTGATATGTGCAGAAAGAAGGACAGTGTACCGTCTAGCCATACTCCCGAGTACTTGAATGAGGTGACTACCTCAAGCTCTAAACCCTCAGAGGTAGTAGGGGCATTCTTCTTACCAAACCACATGACCTTTTGTTTTGGAGGTGTTCAGAACAAGGTTAAGGGTAGAGAAAGCTTGTTGGACACTAAGAAAGCTTTGTTGTAGAGCTTTTAACACAGACTCTGGGGAGAGGCCAGCTGAGTATAAGACTGTATCATCGGCATATAAATGGATGAGAGAGCTTCCTACTGCCTGAACTAGGTTGTTGATGTAAATTTAGAAGAGCGTGTGGCCTAGGATTGAACCTTGGGGTACTCCCTTGGTGACAAGCAGTGGCCGAGACAGCATATTTTATGACTTTATACACTGCACTCTTTGAGAGAGGTAGTTAGCAAACTAGGCCAAAGACCCCTCAGAGACAACATTACTCCAATACACAAGAATGGAATGGTCTACTGTATCAAAAGCTTTGGTCAGGTCAATAAAAATAGCAGCACAACGTTGCTTAGAATCAAGGGCAATGGTGACATCGTTGAGGACCTTTAAGGTTGCAGTGACACATCCATAACCTGAGCGGAAACCAGATTGCATACCAGAGAGAATACTATAGACATCAAGAAGGCCAGTCAGTTGATTATTGACAAGTTTTTCCAACACATTTGATAAACAGGGCAAAATAGAAGGCCAATAACAGTTAGGATCAGCTTGATTTCCCCCTTTAAATAAAGGACGAACCATGGCTACCTTCCAAGCAATGGGAACCTCCCCAGAAAGGAGAGACAGGTTAAAAAGGTTGGAGATGATGGGGGAAGCAACCTTAAAGAAGAAAAGGTCTAAACCAGTGGTTCTTAACCTGGGTTCGATCGAACCACAGGGGTTCGGTGAGTCAGTCTCGGGGGTTCGGCGGAGGTCAAGACACACATCCGACTCATATGATTCGTGATGACACGCCCCGCTTGGCCATCATAGGCTGCAGGTGATCACGGTACATCGCTTGGCCTATCTGTGCTGCAGGGAATTTGGTGCGCTCAGTAGTCGACTTGTGACTGTCGTGATGGTACATCTTGTGATTTCTTTCTTAATATTTTAATCCCTTCATACTTACTATGTCGAGCAAAAAGAGAAAGTGGTCGGACGAATATGTACAATATGGATTCACATGTATAACGGAACGTGATGGGAGTCAGCGTCCTAACTGCATGATTTGCAATGCCAAGTTGAGCAATTCTAGTCTAGCACTGGCAAAACTAAGAGAACACTTCCTTAAGCTGCATGGAGATGGAAAATACAAGAACACAACGCTCGCTGAATTCAAGGTGAAGAGAGCCAGATTCGATGAAAAGGCTACTCTGCCTGTTCTCGGCTTTGTACCCATCAACAAACCGATCCTCGTAGCAGCATCGTACGAAGTTGCTTACCTGATCGCAAAGCAGGGCAAACCACACACCATTGGTGAAACACTCATAAAACCAGCTGTGTTGAAGATGGCGAATATCATGCCGGGAAAAGAGGCTGAAGTTAAGTTATCCCAAATTCCTCTTTCAAATGACATCATCAGCGACAGAATAGAGGATATGAGCAAAGACATCTTGGCTCAAGTAGTAGCAGATCTGATTTCAAGCCCGGCAAAATTCAGCCTTCAACTCGACGAGACCACAGACGTTTCCAATCTAAGCCAGCTTGCTGTATTCGTGCGCTATGTGAAAGACGACGTGATAAAGGAAGATTTTTTATTTTGTAAGCCTCTTACAACAACAACTAAGGCAGCCGATGTGAAGAAACTTGTAGATGACTTCTTCAAAGACAACTATCTTTTGTGGGATATGGTTTCTGCAGTTTGTTCGGACGGAGCTCCAGTCATGCTGGGAAAAAAGTCTGGTTTTGGTGCGCTAGTGAAAGCCGATGCACCACACATCATTGTTACGCATTGTATTCTGCACAGGCATGCATTGGCAACAAAAACCTTGCCTCCGAAACTGGCAGGAGTATTAAAAATTGTAGTGGAATGCGTGAACTATGTGCGAACTAGTGCTCTGAGGCACCGCATCTTCAGTGAGCTGTGTAAAGAAATGGGCTCTGAATTCGAGGTACTTCTGTACCATTCTAACGTTCGGTGGTGATCCCGGGGACAGGCGCTAAATCGTGTTTTTGCCGTGTGTGTGGAATTAGCCCTGTTTTTGCAAGAGCACCAACATTGTCATGCAGATTGCTCATTCTCATTGTAGCGTACATGGCTGATATCTTCGCAGCTCTCAATCATCTCAATCAAAAGATGCAGGGCGGTGGAGTCAACATCATCGAAGCGGAGGAAAACCTGAAGGATTTTCAAAAAAAGCTATCATTATGGAAACGACGAACAGAGAACGATAACTTCGCAAACTTTCCCCTGCTGGACGACTGTGTAAGTAAGATCGAATATGTATCTGGAATCGGAGACATTTCTGTACCCGCGGAACTGAAGCAAGCAATTGCCACGCACTTAGATGAGCTTGCAAAGTCTCTCGACGGATACTTCCCTACAAGAGAGTCATATCCAGCATGGGTGAGACAGCCGTTCACGTTTAGTGTTGAGACAACAGATGTCAATGATGAATACCTCGATGAAATCAATGAAATTCAGCAGAGCCAGGTTCAACAGCAACTCTTCAGAACAACAACGCTTTCAACATTTTGGTGTCAACAAATGGTAACGTACCCTGTTATTGCTAAGAAAGCTCTGGAGATTTTCATACCGTTTGTTACAACATATCTTTGCGAGCAATCCTTTTCAAGGATGCTGGACATAAAAACAAAGAAAAGGAACAGACTTTGTTGTGAAAATGACATGAGAGTGGCACTTGCCAAGGTGAAGCCGCACATTTCTGAACTGGTCTCTGAAAGGCAACAGCAGAAGTCACACTGATTTGCAGTAAATATTCATTATTATGTTTTTGTTTTTGTAAAATAATATTTTATTTTTCCAATTAAGAAGGGTTCGGTGAATGCGCATATGAAACTGGTGGGGTTCAGAACCTCCAACAAGGTTAAGAACCACTGGACCCAGATGGTTTTTTGGAGTCAAGGTTCAGGAGCTCCTTTAGCACATCGGACTCAGTGACTGCCTGCAGGGAGAAACTTTGTAGCGGGGCAGGGGAAAAAGAGGGAAAAGCATCAGGGATAGTCGCATTAGAAGGGGTGGGAGATGAGGAAATGTTGGACGGGCAAGGGGGCATGGCTGAGTTTTTTTAGCAAGGGTCTATGACAAATCAGGTCAAGTTGTTTCACTGAGCAGCCATGACGAACATAGGCTGTAAAACAGTGATCACTAAGGTCATTACAGAAAACACCAGACTGATACCCATCAGGATTATTTGTGAGGATAACATCAAGAAGAGTAGCCTTTTCTGCATGTTTGGAGTCATACCCTGTGGGATTGGTAATAATCTGAGAAAGATTTAGGGAGTCCCATTGCTTTAGGACTTGGTCAGGTGGTTTAAGCATGTCCCAGTTTAGGTCACCTAGCAGGACAATTCAGACTTAGTGTAAGGGCCAGGAGAGAGCTTAGGGCAGGTAGGGTACAGGCCGGTGCTGATGGAGGATGATAGCACTCAGCAACATTCAACAAACCAGCAAATCACTTAAAACCAGCAAATCAAATTGTTTGGGGACAGACTTGGTGGAGATAACCGAGCACTGAAGGTGATCCTTGGTAAAGATTGCCACACCCCCACCTTTGGAAGATCTGTCTTGCCGAAAAAGGTTATAACCAGAAAGGTTAACATCAGTATTCAGAACACTCTTCCTTAACCAAGTCTCAGTAATGACCAACACTTCTGGATTGGAGCTGTGAACCCACATTTTCAATTGATCCCGTTTAGGTAATAAGCTTCTAGTGTTAACGTGCAGAAAACCAATGCACATTTCCAGATATCATCAATAGTAATACAATCAAGGCAAGGCATAGGACAGGGAGAGCTCTGCAGTGCTTATTTATGGCATCTGAATGTGCATCAGATGGCATTGTACAGCAATTTCATTAGGTAACATGAATACAAAGCCAGTGAGAGGTGGTTAGAATGGGATGGGAGGCCAAAAGTCTGTGTAACCAATAGAGTCAGAGTCCTGAGTGTGGGAACAAACAGTCTGTCCCACTGTTAGGTAAAGAAAGTTCATAGTCAACAAAGCATGCAGGAGTCATGAGGAAAATAGCAAAATAGCAAAATGCACAAGACAAAATATACATATTTAACGACTTAGGGCTAGCCATTGTAAATTCAGAGTCACTCGCCCCAACAGTGCCTGTGGAACAGACGGTGAACAGATCTCCAGGTGGAATCCAAGCAGCAGTGCAGCAGGCAATAGGTGTTACACCCACTTGGGAGAAGCTTTTATTTCTGGAGGCAGATGTCTTGTAGAAAATGTCAGTCTTTGAACAACAGCAGGAGGGGGCTTCAAGGCATCTGGATTTGGGTGGGGTAGTCAGCCATTTGTTGGACTCAAAGGCTTCGACACCTCTCGCTTCACACGTCAGTGCAAACTGAAGTTGTATCTCTTTGTCCTAGCAAGCTTGGTAGCCTTAGCATTCAGTCCTTATAAAGTAAAATATCATTGTCATGTATTTTTCTTCTTGGCTTTTGAAAGTAGAACAATTGCTTCAGACTCACTCAGCTCCAGGTTGGATGGTGTTTTCAGGTTTCTGTTTGTTTCCCAGAGCATTTGCTGTATAGTTTGGGAATAATAATCCTTGAGTGTAGGAAGCATTCCAGGTAATTCTGTCCAAAATCAGGTTGAAGGTTTGGAGTTTTTGGAGTGAAGGTTATGTTGTTTAGGGTAGCATCCTGCATATGTCTCTGCTATAAATCTATTTTTTTTAAACATGCTGAAAAATGTGGGAGCTGTCAGATTGGCATCGGGAGAACAGACGGCAAGAATGCGTAATAGTTTTTTTTATTAAGCCAAAATTACGGCGTGCCGTGTAAAGGCAAAGGGAACGAAGACCAAACAAACACGTAACAAAAACACAAGGTTGAAACCCAAACAAAAGAGCGAGGAGTACCTCGAATAAATAACACACGCGCACAATGATTAACACATGGGACGAGACCCGTATTCATCTGCTTTGTCCACAAGTGCACGAAAGCCCAAAACACACAGCGCAGGTACTCACACGCACCAACGGACATTGTAACAATAATCGACAGCCCAATGGAAACCAAAATGCACAATTATACAAGTACTAATCAGTGGGAATAAGGGACAGGTGTGCGTAATGAAAGTTCCGGAGGGATCTGTGACAGGAGCTCATCTGCTCATGACCTCTCTCTCTCCTGCGCATGTAGCTTGGTGTTGGCCAATCATAAGTCATCAAAGCGGCAATAGGCTACAGTCATAGAGCCTCTGTTACGGTTTTCTTCCGTCGAAGGAGAGTCGGACCAAAATGCAGCGTGGTTAATTCGATACATCTTTAATGAAGACGAAACACGAACAATACAAAAACAATAAACGGAACGTGAAAACCTATACAGCCTATCTGGTGACAACAAACACAGAGTCAGGAACAATCACCCATGAAACACTCAAAGAATATGGCTGCCTAAATATGGTTCCCAATCAGAAACAACGAGAATCACCTGCCTCTGATTGAGAACCGCCTCAGGCAACCATAGACTTTGCTAGAACACCCCACTAAGCCACAATCCCAAAACCTACGAAAAACCCCCATACATAAACACAACACAAAATAAACCCATGTCACACCCTGGCCTGACCAAATAAATATAGAAAACACAAAATACTAAGACCAGGGCGTGACAGCCTCGCTCCGTGTGTGGCAGAAGTTAGGACATATCTAATCAATGGAAGATGGAATTAGAAGAACAAAATAAAAAGTTAAAGGAGAAGGATAGACTATAACGACCAAGAGCCAACAAGTAAGTAGGCTGCTACTTAATATTCTGAATAGAGGTGTTATTTGTAACTGTAGGATGAGAAAGCCCATGCACTGCAGCCTCAATTAGCCTAGCTAGCTAACGTTAACTAGTTTCATTAAATAGCTTCTCCTGGTTTGATGCAGTCCAAGACAGGTACTACGTAATCATATTTGATGATAAATAACCTAGCCATGGCAGCTATTAGTCTACTATAGCGTGAGTCGACTTGGTTGGTTGCTCTCTCTCCCTCTCTCCTCCTTGCACCCCATGTCACCAGTTCACAATACGGCCCTTCCCCCACCTGCTAGAGCGGTACCTCTCTCCCGCCTCAGACGCTTTATTAGCTCCGGTTAATAAACTAGCTTAGAAAAGTACTTTTCTGCTACTTCCCTCACTTGGACCGGGTCTGGATCTGCCCAGGTCTATACGGAATGGGTCTAGTTTTCCTCGGGTGCATTTGGAACAGGTCTCTATATTTAGAGAATAGTTTTCAGTAAAGTTGTGTTATTTTTGTTTATGAAAGTTTTTCCCGATTTTATTTTGAAATTTTTGTTTCAGTTCTCTTTTACTATAATAATCTTGCTGAAATGTAATAAACATGAATGACAGTGGATTACAATGTTATTGAAGAGAATGCCCTGAGGCAGCAAGACAGAACTTGGGGGATAGCACAGGGGACAGAATTTACCTTAAACTCAGATTTCTATTCACGATTTTGAGTGGGTTTCATTAGTTTCGAAAAAATTAAATAAGCAATAACCCATTTCAACCTCTCACGTCTAAATAAATATATTTGTTACAGTTAGATTTTTTCCCTGCAGTTGCATTTTTATTTATTGTGTAAAGTGTGTTTGTAATTAACCACGTAGGTTTGCTGAGTATGTACTTTACCTCCTCCGATTGCGCATTTCCTCTCTCTAAATGTGACCTAAGTTTTGGTTTCATTCTTGACTTCACAAAATAATAGTAGGGAGGAGAATTAAAGGAAGCCAAATGGAAATAATTATGCACAGGAGGAAGGGTAGGGCTTTCCAGTATTTCCACACTCATTAAAAACCAACAGAGAGACGGCTGGAGAGGGATTAGCTTTCCTATTCATAAGAAATATGAGTTGTCAATCCCGACAGAGGTCGAAAGGGCGCAAATTAAAATAAACAATGTGAACTTTGTCACGGTCTTCCTCCTCTTCATCTGAAGAGGAGAGGCGAGAAGGATCAGAGGACCAAAATGCGGCGTGGTACGTGTTCATAATGAATTTTAATAAAGAAAACACTGAACTCTGCAACATTATACAAAAACAATAAACCATTGACGACCGTGAAGCTACAAATGAGACCTGTGCTGACACAAGCTACTAACATAGACAATCACCCACAAACAAACCCAGGCTACCTAAGTATGATTCTCAATCAGAGACAACTAATGACACCTGCCTCTGATTGAGAACCATACTAGGCCGAAACATAGAAATCCCCAAATCATAGAAAATCAAACAGACTGCCCACCCAACTCACGCCCTGACCATACTAAATAAATACAAAACAAAGGAAATAAAGGTCAGAACGTGACAGTACCCCCCCCCCCCCCCAAAGGTGCAGACTCCGGCCGCAAAACCTTAACCTATAGGGGAGGGTCTGGGTGGGCGTCTGTCCGCGGTGGCGGCTCTGGCGCGGGACGCGGACCCCACTTCACCATTGTCTTAGTCCGCCTCATTGTCCGCCTCCGTGGCTCTCTAACCATGGCAACCCCTCTCAATGACCCCACTGGACAGAGGGGCTGCTCGGGACAGAGGGGCGGCTGCTCCTCGGGACAGAGAGGCAGCTGCTCGGGACAGAGGGGCTCTGGCGCCTCTGGGCTGAGGGGCTCTGGCGCCTCTGGGCTGACTGGCGGCCCCCGGCTGACTGGCGGCACTGGCGGCCCCTGGCTGACTGGCGGCACTGGCGGCCCCTGGATGACTGGCGTGACACTGGCGGCCCCTGGCAGACTGGCGGCACTGGCGGCTCCTGGCAGACTGGCGGCACTGGCGGCTCCTGGCAGACTGGCGGCACTGGCGGCTCCTGGCAGACTGGCGGCACTGGCGGCTCCTGGCAGACTGGCGGCACTGGCGGCTCCTGGCAGACGGGCGGCACTGGTGGCGCTGGGCAGACGGGCGGCTCAGGCGGCGCTGGGCAGACGGGTGGCTCCGGCAACGCTGGAGAGACGGGGCAGCTCAGATGGCGCTGGGCAGACGGGGAGCTCCGGCAACGCTGGAGAGGAAGGCTCTGGCAGCGCTGGACTAAGGAGCTCTGGCGCCTCTGGAATGAGGGGCTCTTGCGCCTCTGGAATGAGGGGTGGGAGCTCTGGTAGCGCCGAACAGGTGGGAGACTCCAGCTGCGCTGGGGAGGAGGAAGGCTCCGGCAGCGCTGGACAGGGGGAGCACCTGTAGGGGTGAGACGGAGAGACAGCCTGGTGCGGGGGGCTGCCACCGGAGGGCTGGTGCGTGGAGGTGGTACCGGATAGACCGGACCGTGCAGGCGCACTGGAGCTCTTGAGCACCGAGCCTGCCCAACCTTACCAGGTTGAATGCTCCCGGTCGCCCTGCCAGTGTGGCGAGGTGGAATAGCCCGCACTGGGCTACGCAGGCGAACCGGGGACACCGTGCGCAAGGCTGGTGCCATGTAAGCCGGCCCAAGGAGACGCACTGGGGACCAGATGCGTAGAGCCGGCTTCATGGCACTTGGCTCAATGCTCACTCTAGCCCGGCCGATACGCGGAGCTGGTATGTACCGCACCGGGCTATGCACCCGCACTGGGGACACCGTGCGCTCCACAGCATAACACGGTGCCTGCCCGGTCTCTCTCGCCCCCCGGTTAGCACAGGAAGTTGGCACAGGTCTCCTACCTGGCTTCACCACACTTCATGTGTGCCCCCCCCCAATACATTTTTGGGCTGCCTCTCGGGCTTGCTTGCAAGCCGTGTTCCCTCATATCGCCGGCTCCTCTCTCCGGCTGCCTCTGCTCTCCTAGCTGCCTCCACCTGTTCCCATGGAAGGCGATCCTTTCCCGCCAGGATCTCCTCCCAGGTGTAGCAACCCTTGCCGTCCAATACATCGTCCCATGTCCATTCCTCTTTGCGCCGCTGTTGCTGTTGCCACGCCGCTTGGTCCTGTTGTGGTGGGTGATTCTGTAAGGGTTTTCCTGTGGTGAAGGAGAAGCGGACCAAAATGCAGCGTGGTGGTTATTCATGTTGTTTAATAAAGGAACTAGACATGAAATAACTAACAAAACAATAAATGTGCGAAAACCTAAACAGTCCTATCTGGTGCAAACACAGAGACAGGAACAATCACCCACAAACACACAGTGAAACCCAGGCTACCTAAGTATGATTCTCAATCAGAGACAACTAATGACACCTGCCTCTGATTGAGAACCATACTAGGTCGAAACATAGAAATACCCAAAACCTAGAAAAACAAACATAGACTGCCCACCCAACTCACGCCCTGACCATACTAAATAAATACAAAACAAAGGAAATAAAGGTCAGAACGTGACAAACTTGTTCAATTCTCTTTAGTAATATTGTGATATAATACACAGCAAATATTAGATTACTGTAGCTGCCTAGTGAATGGCTGGCTTTCACTTATTCACCCGGTGTATCTCTGTGTACTATTCCATCTCTCAAACACCTTACTAAAACTGAAATCTCAAACATGCTAAAATTGAACTCTCAAAGATTGTACAAAAACTGGACTCTCAAAGACCATACTAACACTGAACTGGGTGAGAGGGAGTTGATCGGCTGTGGCATGCTTATGTCTAGAGGGCAGACTTGGAGATGTGAAGCAGGGTCAGGGACTGTTACATTTTACAATTACTTGTCTTTACAATTGGGAGACATCTGGTGAACAATCCACAACTCAATAGTGATAACTTATATAAGATGTTAACCATCAACGACTTTCCAAAGAGCAAATACAATTGTGATTTCCAGGAGAGGTGTTTAAAAAAGATTTATTGAGAATCCAAATTCCACATTTTACATGCAGGACATGAGAACATCTTGGGAACAATTGTAGTGGGGTGATATTTCATATGTACATTACCAGTCAAAAGTGTGGACACACCTACTCATTACAGGGTTTTAATTCATTTTTACTATTTTCTACATTGTAGAATAATAGTGAAGACATCAAAACTATGAAATAACACATATGGAATCATGTGGTAACCAAAAAAGTGCTAAACAAATCAAAATATATTAGCCATCCTTTGCCTTGATGACAGCTTTGCACACTCTTGGCATTCTCTCAACCAGCTTCACCTGGAATGCTTTTCCAACCGTCTTGAAGGAGTTCTCACATATACTGAACACTTGTTGGCTGCTTTTCCTTCACTCTGTGGTCCAACTCATCCCAAACCATCTCAATTTGATTGATGTCGGGTGATTGTGGAGGCCAGGTCATCTGATGCAGCACTCCATCACTCCCCTTCTTAGTCAAATAGCCCTTATACAGACTGGAAGTGTGTTTTTGGTCATTGTCCTGTGAAAAACAAATAATAGCACAAATCAGATGGGATGGAGTATCACTGCAGAAGGCTGTGGTAGCCATGCTAGTTAAGTGTGCCTTGAATTATAAATAAATCACAGACAGTGTCACCAGAAAAGCAACCCCACACCATCACACCTCCTACTCCATGTTTCACAGTGGGAACTACACATGCGCAGATCATCTGTTCACCTACTCTGCATTTCACAAAGACATGGCGATTGGAAGCAAAAATCTAAAATTTGGACTCATTATACCAAAGGACAGATTTAATGTCCATTGCTTAATGTCCATTGCTTGTGTTTCTTGGCCCAAGCAAGTCTCTTGTTCTTATTGGTGTCCTTTAGTGGTGGTTTCTTTGCAGCAATTTGACCATGAAGGCCAGATTCACGCAGTCTCCTCTGAACAGTTGATGTTGAGATGTGTCTGTTACTTGAACTCTGTGAAGCATTTATCTGGGCTGCAATCTGAGGTGCAGTTAACTCTAATGAACCTATCCTCTGCAGAAGAGGTAATTCTGGGTCTTCCTTTCCTGTGGCGGTCCTCATGAGAGCCAGTTTCATCATAACTCTTGATGGTTTTTGCAACTGTACTTGAAGAAAAGTTCAAAGTTCTGGACATTTTCCGGATTGACTGACCTTCATGTCTTAAAGTACTGATGGACTGCTATTTCTCTTTGCTTACTTGACTTTGTCTTTTACCAAATAGGGCTATCTTCTGGATACCACCCCTACCTTGTCACAACACAACTGATTGGCTCAAACGCATTAAGAAGGAAAGAAATTCCACAAATTAACTTTTAACAAGGCACACCTGTTAATTGAAATGCATTCCATTTGACTACCTCGTGAAGCTGGTTAAGAGAATGTCAAGAGTGAACAAAACTGTCATCAAGGCAAAGGGGGGCTACTTTGAAGTCTCAAGTATAACATTTTGATTTGTTTACTACATGATTCCATATGTGTTATTTTATAGTGTTGATGTCTTCACTATTATTCTACAATGTAGAAAATAGTAAAAAATAAAGACAAACCCTGGAATGAGTAGGTGTGTCCAAACTTTTGACTGGTACTGTATATTATATACTGTACAACTCACAGGAGACTCGTAATAAGACTTAACAATTAGCCCATTCAATTAATAATCTGACTCCATAGGATAAATAACAACATACAAGCAAACATTAGGCAATGAGTTGCCGTTGACTAGCAAGAATTGTTCTGAGAATTGTCTATATCAAAGGCAGATATTTAATTACATTGTCAAATTAATGAATTCCCAGACAAGGCATAACACTTAAGTTACAAGGCAATACTGACATTAAAGCATTATCCTAGGCATATAGATCCTAAGGTTAACCTACAAGACAAAGCATGAATAAAGAGATACCTACTAGGCCAGAGGCCTAGAAAATTAGAATTGATCATACAACCTTCCTACATGGGCTGGATACAGGATGAGAGTGAGAACAAAGACATGTAATTCCATTTATAACATCTGAAAGTGTAACCTTCACAACCAAAACCAATGACCATTGACCAATCAAACGATACCCAGTTTACAGTGTAACCTAACCACCAAGGCCCAATCTCCACTGGGTGTCACAGCATCAAAAGGTTTGTGTGGGGGATAAGGCCAACATAAAAAAGACAGAATTCCTGAGAAGACAATAAAACCCTTTGCATAGAGCAATTCAGAGTTCACCCTGTACAGATACAAGTTAGCAAAGAAATAATACCTGCATATAGATAGCATCAGAGTTATCTTCAGTGAACACGTTTTAGATAGATACCAAACATGGACACTATAGTGTTATTGTATCTGTATTCAACAGTCAGTCCTCTGGATACTGTAACAGAGATATTTTTGCGCCTCAGAGGTGGGAGGGCTGACCAGTCCTTGGGAATTGTCCTTTGTGCTTTCCTTGTGTCCCTGGACCATTTGCCATTCAGCTCCAGGTGACAGACCACATAAATTAGGGCTGAGCTTAAACAATCCACAACTCAAAAGTGACTCACTAAGTATTCTTGAGAATCCAAAAACCCACATTTCACATCTTCAGTTGGTAGACCATGGCGCTTGCAACGCCAGGGATGTGTGTTCGATTCCCATCGCGGACCAGTTCAAAAAAAAGTATGAGAATGTATGAACTCACTACTGCAAGTCGCTCTGCATAAGAGTGTCTGATAAATGACTAAAATATCAAATGTAACATCTGGTGAACAATCCACAACTAATATAATATTTGTACCATGCCAATGACTTTACAAAAAGCAAATAAAATAGTGATTTCCAGAAGAGGTGTTGAAACAGATATGTTAGAGGGAGTAGCAGGGATGGGAACTTTCTGATTGGATGATGGATCACTTGCTTATTACGAGATCGAGTTGTGGTCAGGGAAACAATAGGAATCCAATCACAATTCTGGAATGCATTCTCGAGAATCCAAAACCCACATTTCACATTCCGGATTAATCCAAGGACTGTGACTGCAGGATTGCTGTGGTCTCCTTTGGTGCTAACTGAGAAAAGTGATTCTCTCCTGTTGGGAAGACAGTACTGGTGCTGTGATGGGTAGGGAGGTACAGTATAAATAACAATGTAAAGAAAACCAACAACTCTACTATCAGCCTAGTTGGTTCATGATTAACCTTGTTTGAGATGGAGCAGGAAATTAAAACAGTTGGTGAAACTGGCCTCAAGGCAAAGTACTTACGTATGTTCATTACAGAAGAAACCATATATTCTAGACATTTAAAAAAATGACTCTACTTTAAAAAAGTTTATTAATAAGTAGGGGAGGCAGTTAAGTGTGTTTTTAAATCTTAAAACTGTTAAATTCCTCCAATTATTCAAACAAAAGATAAGATAATATTACAGAAGTATCATCAGATAGAATGCTGTCTTATCTTGGCTGGTGGAAGATGAGATGATCAGAGTACAGCCTCTCCTGCAGTGAGAAGGCTTGATTACCAACAACTACAAGAAAGCCTGCAAGGGAGGAAGTGAGGGCCCTTGGAGTGTGGTGTCAGGTAAATAACATCTCACTCAATGTCAACAAAACAAAGGAGATGATCGTGGACTTCAGGAAACAGCAGAGGGAGCATCCCCCCCATCCACATCGACGGGACAGTAGTGGAGAAGTTCCTCGGCGTACACATCACAGACCAACTGAAATGGTCCACCCACACAGACAGCGTGGTGAGGAAGGTGCAACAGCGCCTCTTCAACCTCATGAGTGTGAAGAAATGTGGCTAATCACCTAAAACACTCACAAACTTTTACAGATGCACAATCGAGAGCATCCTGTCGGGTATCACCGCCTGGTATGGCAACTACTCCACCCACAACTGCAAGGCTCTCCAGAGGGTAGTGCGGTCTGCACAACGCATCATCCAAAAGGAGAGGTCAGTACAGGTGCATCAAAGCTGGGACAGAGAGACAGCTTCTATCTCAAGTCCATCAGACTGTTAAACAGCCATCACTAACATAGAGTGGCTGCTGTCTACATACAGACTCAAATCTCTTGCCACTTAAATACATTTTATAAATATATGTAATAAAGGTATTACTAGTCACTTTAAATAACGCCACTTTAATAATGTCTACATATGCTAGGGGCGGCAGGGTAGCCTAGTGGTTAGAGTGTTGGACTAGTAACCGGAAAGTTGCAAGTTCAAACCCCGAGCTGACATGGTACAAATCTGTCGTTCTGCCCCTGAGAAGGCAGTTAACCCACTGTTCCCAGGCCATCATTGAAAATAAGAATGTGTTCTTAACTGACTTGCCTGGTTAAATAAAGGTAAAATATGTATACTGTATTCTATACCATCTACTGTATCTTGCCTATGCCATCACTCATCCATATATTTATATGTACATATATTATGTATTACATTTGCAAGTAGTCGTTGTGATTACTTGTTAGATATTACTGCACTGTCGGGAACTAGAAGCACAAGCATTTCGCCACACTCACATTAACATCTGCTAACCATGTGTATGTGACCAATAAAATTTCCGAATAGGCAAAATGTGCAGCCCCAGAGTGTGTGGACTATATTTCATAACTATCTTAGCTTATCCTTCATGTTCATGCTCCAGCCATGAGTTCTCAAGGGCTATTCACATTCCACACAAACCACATATATCAAATGCTGAGTATGGGTTTGTTTGATTTTCTGTTTCTTCGTTAAACCCACTACCAACTGCACTATTTTTTTATAGTTCAAATATTCCTTTGGACAAGGTATTTGAATAATTCCAATATGAAAAATGGAACCAATTAATTTGTGTAGCATTAAACATTCCTCAATGAGGTGACACATCTGTTCTAATATATATTCCATCCCAAATGGTACACATAATGCTGATTGAAAGTGCAACCAAAATCAGTTCCTGGCAAACTGACACATTATCTACCATTTACAGTCAACACATCAATAATGTAAACACAACATTTTCAGAAAAACCAACAGGACTTCCTTTATTGGCTAACTTATTTCTATGAAATTCTGACAGGGGGTGACTTTTCATTCAGTGCTTTCGGGAAGTACGTACAAAGGACATGGAATTAATTGTTTTGGTTTGTTTGTTTAAACCATACATACAAAATAGCATCTACTTTCCTTATTGTAACGTTTACACGATTGTTTTGGGAATCTATGTAAATTATGTTTACTGTTCGTATATACTGTTTAAATATATTCATATTCAAAACTAGGGGAATGTTACATTAGGTTTCTAATTTAGGAAAAGAACTGGCTTCTTTGAAAAGTTGCCTGATCCATAGTCATGGAATTGACAGACAACAAGGTGGGCAGCAACATTGCTTTGTCATTAATACTGGGAGGTTATTTTTCCCATACAATGATTGATATAAATTCAGAGATATACCCTTCCCTTAAACCAACTGATATGACAGAATTCTTCACATAGTTTCGGTGTTACCTGAATAGTGATCAATACCAAAGTAAAATAACACAACCTATCCTATATGTTACAGTAGAAATAAAGTTATATCCTCTTATTTTCCCTAACCGTATATGCACAGCAACAACAAACCTCTAAAATATTTGAGCTTGTTGGCCATCAAAATTGCACTGATAAACGATGGGGAATAGCCTGCTTGTCCTTCTGCAGCTTTCCTACCAATGCATGCGTTGTCCCAACCAAGCACCCAAGGTAACTGGCCAAAGTTAATAAGCTTGCTAGCTACTACCAGACACAAATGAGAGAACAACTCATTGACAATTCTACTCGCCGAGCAGAGCTGATTAGGCTGTTTACATGTTATATAGAGCATTCATGAATAACTATAACTTTTTTGGCCTACGGTTACTGACACCGGTCTTATTCAGCAGGTCTTGCGTGTTCGTAAATTCATCAGTTATTCAGCGCTCTGGCACACTCAGAGCACTCTGAAATTGGAGTAGATGGCTAGCCATAGTGAATTTGCGAATGCAAGAGAAATGCTAACTGGATAACAGGCATTCAGCATAGCTACCAATCAAAGCGATTCACATTTATTTCTAGCTAACCAAATGACACATGCATCTCTAGCTGTGTAGCCATCAAAAAATGATATGAGGGGAAAAAGTCGGTGAATGTCCTCACTCACGTCCTCCTAGCAGCTAGCTAGCTATCTAGCTAACGCTAGGCTCTGTGTTTTTAGCTAGCTACATAAATAGATACCCTAGCATATTAGCCACATTATGTCTGACTTGTGATCATTGCCCTTGCTAGTTTGATTGTATTGACATTCCCAGCCTTAGTTACAATCGTCAGTTGTTGTCCAAAATATTTAGTAATTGAAAATGAAACAGTGCATCCGGAATGGAGGCCAGTTGTGATTTACAACATAATGTATTTACACCAAATGTATTGGTGAATTATATTAATCATGCATTGAACTGCATCCATCTATTCTGCCAACAATGCCTTAATGTACGTCATGGAATGTTGAGTCAAATATATTGTTAAAACCTCTTATAAAGTTTTTTTTTTAAATGCCCTTACATTGGTCCCAAAGTCATTAACTGTACAGAATGATTTAAAAAATCAGCAATAGAGAAAGAATCCAATCCGCATTATATCCACACTATAAAAAAGGTGTGGGAGTAATACATATATACAGAGAGGAGGGGTGGGGGTAGTGCAGGAGGGGGGTTGCGGTGAAAGGTCAGCAGAAGAGGCGGATGACTGTGAGGAGAGCTGTCAGGCTGGGCAGAGCAGCGCTGAGACTAGAGGCTCCACTGGATGACATGCAGTGGTCTCTGTTCTGGCCAATGCAGGCAGCATAAGCCATGACATGGGGAATGTAGTTCTGCTCATGGACACCGTGCAGCAGGTGAGCCATAGGGCCCTTAGCAAACACAGCCACATCCTCTCCTCCATGAGTCTCCATACTCAGCGGCACTGCAGACTGGGCCTTGTAGTTATTTTCCCCTGAAGAGAGGGAAGGAAGGGAAGGGGTGGAGGTGGGGAAAGGGAAGGAGAAAGAGATCAGATGGATGATTTTCTGGCATGCCAAAGACCAAGTGATGTTCTCTATGACAGAGGACTGTCAAAATGGCAATACTCCATTGATGATAAGATTTCACTTACCATAGTCAAGGGTGGAGACGTTCTCTCTCAGACCATTGACTACTTTAAACCCTGGTCCATTCCCATATAAGATGGCTGTGAAGGGCTTCTGGTCCACATCACTCAACATGGGAGCCAGTCCTGTAGACAGAGAGGAAAATAATGAACCACCTCCATCACAAACCATTAATTACAACATCCACAACATCCAAGTGACTGATGACTGAGTGTAGCCACATACAATATACAATACATTGTTGCAAAATCATCCACTGCTCACCAAAAATTGTGTTCCCCCTTGGAGTGTAACCTCCAAAGTTGAACATGTGAGAGTGGTCAGCAGTAACGACAGTCATTGTGTCATATATGCTGGTCATGAGGCCGGCGTGGCCAATGGCCCGGTCCATCTCCACTGCCTCATGCAGGGCCTGCTTGGCTTTACCCTCGTGATGTCCGTGGTCGATGCGCCCCCCTACCAACGCACAGCTTGGTTAACCTCTCTCTCTCAAGCAGATGAGAAAATCTAGCATCAGGACTGGCAAAGCAGCCTAAGCTGTAAAACTTCACATTCAACATGATATACATTATTAAACTTGTGCAGCTGATACAGTATTTACTGGTGCCAGAGTAAATGTAACACAACAATCACCCTCCACCAGCAGGTAGAATCCGCTGGGGTTTTTCTTCAGGATCTTAATGGCCACCTCCACCATCTCTGTCAGTGAAGGATCTGTCTCATTGTTTCTCTCCAGGTCATAGGGAAGATCTCCAGGCTCAAACAGACCTGTGTTAACACAGGAAGCAGGGTTTAATATATTGCAAAATAGGTAGAGAAGATGATCAGTGGTTAACATGAATACAAAATATGAAACAGGAAGGTCGTGAAATCAATAAAGAGCAAACAATTTTTTTTAAATAACTCACCCAAAAGGTAATCCACACTATTAGGGTTTAGAGATAAAAGTTCCTTCTTGTTCCATACATAGTTGGCGTTCTGTTTATTTAATAGATAAAACAATACATCATATGGCATTGATCCAACCCTGTGACAACCTAAAACGATTCAAATGTTAATAAGAAAAATAGAGAAAGGAAGACAGAGAAGAACAAGGAAGAAACAACAGGACATGGTAGAAGAGGAGTGAGAGAATAACTAAGACAGAGCAGCTGACCTTGTTTTTCATTCGGTTATTCCACTCCTCCACCAAGTTCCTTCTATCGATGCGGGTACCGAAGTGTTTCTTCTCTCCAGGATACTCCACATCTGACTGGTTTTTGGGGAACATGTACTTCCTCCCTCCTCCCATAATCACCTAGACATCCACCACAGAGGTAAAACATTTGATCCCTCTCTATGGACATCCCAGGTAGGGTTAAATATTTTCCCGGTATTTTACAAATGTTCAATCCCCAGAACAAATCCCTTTTCTACCGGGTAACCCGGTCACTCAAAAGCATATAAATAGGCCTGTCTGGATTTGATTAGAGCTTTGATCGAAAATTCAAGCCTGATGCTACCTGAGCCTGCCATATATTAAAGACATTTAATGAGCCCAAGGCCAAAAAAGCCCAAATGATTGTCCCGTCATCCAATTGCCTACATATTGTATAATATAGTCTACTGTACATTACGCACGACTGAAAAACATAAAAGCCCATAGATGTAGCTAGCTATATGCTCTCATTGGTAAATAAATTAAAGTAGCTCCAGTAGGCTAATCTGTGTGTGAACTGTGTGAACTGTACTGTGTTGTATTATACCGCATTATATGGACTGTAATTACGCATCGTTCAGGCTAGCGAATTCGATATTAATTTTGAGATATTCTTAGGGCCTATTTGTACACTGAACAAAAATATAAACACAACATGTAAAGTGTTGGTCACATGTTTCATGAGCTGAAATAAAAAATCCCAGAAATTCTCTGTACACACCAAAAGCTTATTTCTCTGTTTGTGCACAAATTTGTTTATATCCATGTTAGTGAGCATTTCTCCTTTGCCAAGATAATCCATCCACCTGAGGTGGTATATCAAGAAGCTGATTAAAGAGCATGATCATTAAACAAGTAACAAAGCCCTTTTGTGGGTAAAAACCCATTCTGATGGGCTAGGCCTGGCTCAGAGGTGCGTGCGTGTTCTGCTAGAGACAGAGGTTATAAATTAGAAGCTTATTATGCATTACCCATCATTAATTAGCTAAATATAAGTCTAATACTGCATTGAAAGTATTACATGAAACAAGTAGGCTGGGACTTGTATATACAGTGCATTCGGAAAGTATTCTGACCCCTTCACTTTTACAGCCTTATTCTAAAATGGATTAAATAGTTTAATCCCCTAATCAATCTACACACAATATCCCAAAACAACAAAGCAAAAGCAGTTTTTTTTGTGCAAATGAATAACACATTTAAAACTGAAATATCACATTTACATAAGTATTCAGGCCGTAGAGAAGCCAGATATAGACATGGCATATAGTAATTTACAGGTTTTTCAAAGTTATTTATCCTGGGAAAAGGGAGTGGTTTTGGGCAATAAATCCACAATAAATCTCAGTAACGGGGTCCCGCCATGCAACCTTAATCCATGGCAAGAATAATGAGGAGAGGAATTATCTGTGAGTCATTACATTACAGGTGCAAGTTGCTCAACATTACTGTCTGAACAATGTATACAGAATAAAGAGCAATCATTGTTTTCAACAATAGCTGTTGCTTATAAAAATGCTCTGTTTTTAGCATGATTACTGGATATTTTCTGTAATATCAGGATCCATATTATATACACTACATGACCAAGAGTATGTGGACACCTGCTCATTGAACATATCATTCCAGAATCATAGCATTAATATGGAGTTGGTCACCCTTTGCTGTTATAACAGCCTCCACTCTTCTGGGAAGATGTTGGAACATTGCCGGTGGGACCTGCTTCCATTCAGCCACAAGATCATTAGTGAGGTCGGCACTGATGTTGGGCGATTAGGCCTGGCTCGTAGTCTGCGTTCCAATTCATCCCAAAGGTGTTCGATGGAGTTGAGGTCAGGGCTCTGTGCAGGCCAGTCAAGTACTTCTACACCGATCTCGACAAACCATTTCTGTATGGACCTCGCTTTGTGCATGGGGGCATTGTCATGCTGAAACAGGAAAGTACCTTCCCCAAGTTGTTGCCACAACGTTAGAAGCACAGAATTGTCTATAATGTCATTATATGCTGTAGCGTTAAGATTTCCCTTCACTGGAACTAAGAAAAACAGCTCCAGACAATAATTCCTCCTCCACCAAACTGTACAGTTGCCACTGTGCATTGGGGCAGGTAGCGTTCTCCTGGCATCAACCAAACCCAGAGTCGTCCGTCTGACTGCCAGAAGCGTGATTTATCATTCCAGGTAAGGTGTTTCCACTGCTCCAGTTTCCAATGGTGGCAATCTTTACACCCATCCGGCACTCGGCATTGCAGCATTGCTTCCAGAGACATTTTGGGACACAGTAGTGAGTTTTGCAACAGAGGACAGATGATTTTTACGCGCTACGTGCTTCAGCACTCGCGTTCTGTGAGCTTGTGGGGCCTACCACTTTGCGGCTGAGCTGTTGTTGCTCCAAGACATTTCCACTTCACAGTAACAGCCCTTACAGTTGACCATGGCAGCTTAAGCAGGGCAGAAATTTGATGAACTGACTGGAAAGGTTGCTTCATATGACAGTGCCACGATGAAAGTCACTGAGCTCTTCAGTAAGGCCATTCTACTACCAATGTTTGTCTATGGAGATTGCATGCCTGTGTGCTTGATTTTATACACCTGTAAGCAACGGGTGTGGCTGAAATAGCTGAATTCACTAATTTGAAGGAGTGTCCACATACTTTTGTATACAATGTGTAATTGCTGTGACTCACATCAATGTTAGGAATGTTCTCAAAGAGCTGCCTGGCGATGTCCTTGCAGCCCGCCTGTACTGCCTCAGCGGGCATCTCTCCATCGGAGTACCAGTCCCTGTCCACACAGTGGGCATAGGCTGCACTGGGGGTGGCATGGTTCACACGCGTTGTCGTGACTATTCCCACTGACTTGCCTAGGTAACAAACACACAAACAGTTTTGAACCTGCTACTAGGATTCTGTGCAATAGTCCGCCAGATCTAAAGACAACGATTAGCTCCAAAGAATCTGCTAATTCTAGTTGAACTTGAACAGAGTGTCAATTCATTTTTCAGTCATTTGAGAAATATGAGAAAACAATTTCTTTATTTTCTTGTTTGTTGGATCCCTGATCCTCTCTGACCCCTGACCTCTACTCCAGAAGACTTGTTTTCATTCCTGCCAATGTCTCTAAGTCATTGGGGCCTGCTAGGGAGTCTCTACCTTTAAGAAAATACATCTGTAGCTATAAACTCTCCATTGAGATCCATGCATGCCTAGGATTACAATGTTATCATGGTGTGTCTCTACTGCTTATCTCAGGTTGGCCAAATAAGGCTTAATAGATCTGGTGTGGAAAGGTACTGTGAAAAAACATGAGTTATAATGAGACAGTACCGGCTTCCTTGGCCCATCTGAGGATGGAGGTGACCTCGTTGCCCTGTGTGGTGTTGCACTGGGAACGTACGGCAGCTGCACTCACACCCACCGTGCCCTCGTTGGCCTTCACCCCACAGAGGTATGCTGTGGCTGTACCCGCACTGTCTGCAACCTGGGCATTGGTGTTATATGTCTGCAGAGACAGGACAGTAACGTGTGAATTATATAGAATTGTAGTAGGAGACATTGTTCTGCATGCCGTGTTGGTGTTATCCGCACCTCCAAGCATCACCTTGAAACGCTCAGATTGTGTAATTTCTTTTACATTCTTCATTCTTACACAATTATTGACACAGACTACTACATGATCAATCATGTGTGGAATGTGCTGCTCCCTTAACTATAAAGACAGTTCTATGATGTGTGGCTTCTTGCCAAGTATGTAACATAATAACACATTATTATCGTATGACATAGACAGTATGTGACCAGGTATATTGGTCTTGATCTTGGTGAACCATTCATTACTTCCAGATCAATAATGCATGCTATTCTATAGCTTTTCTATATGATAACAGACCAGGTCAGACCTTGGAAAGCGCAACAAAGGGGAACTTGTCCATCTCCAGCTGGGTCTCTTCCCCACTCTGTCTGCTCAGCTGCCCCTTCAGTATTCGTGCTGCCGTCACTGTGGGAATGCCCATTCCTACACAACAAAAGCAAAGCAGTGCTCGGTCTGTTATGGTGTGATTCTATTTAAGGGATAGAAAGCCTTTCCATCTCATGCATTAACACCTTTTGGTTTTCTATCTGATTAACATGGCTCTGTGGTCACTTTTCACAGCAGCTGCTCCATCCACTGAACAGACCAACTCTACATTTGGTGGAATCCCGTCAAAAGAGCTTTTACTTGATATCTGCCTTTTCACAAGTCAACAAAATTTGTATTTTAGAGATAACTATCTATTTTCCCTTTGTTTTTATATGGGTATCAAAATGGATGCTTTTGTAGAGGATGTGAACTGACGTGAACTTCCACTTTATCCAGCATGATTGTTTTAAGCATGGTTGTCATACATGATAGAGTAAGATACATTGTATGCTGCTGCATGTAAAACATAGACAGTTAAGATCCTTTGTGGGGGACAGTTAATGGGTCACTACATAACATAATATTAAGCAGAAGCAAAGTTATCCATTGGCACTGTAAGCATGTTTGTTTAATGCTCGATGGCTCCCATATTCAACATTAGATTTAGAAAGTCTGAAACATACTATTTACTTCTGACTGGATTACATCAGTCCTCCAGAATGTTTAGATGGAAACGACTGTGTTTGATGAGGAGGACATACTTATCATCAAAATACTCGTTTTCTACAACCACTAGGAACGATATTCTGGAAATGTATAAAAACTATTACATCTGTATGCTGCACATAAGCTCATAGAGTTAAGACTTCACTTCATCATACAGTATGGCACATACTCATGGAATGAAAAAGGCCCCTGTAATCATGGCTTACCATCACCAAGGAAGAGGATGAGGTTCTTTGCAGTGTTTTGATTGAGCTTCTGAAGTGTGAGGGCATTCTTCAAAGTACGCTGAGCCCATGTGTTCCAGAACAGGGGATCTTTCTCTTGGTCTGCAACACGGAGGTAGACTTTTAGTTTTAAATCAGGAGGGAAAGAGGCCAGTAGAAGTGATCTGTAACACCTGCGAAAGTACTGGGACAAGTGGGACAGAATATGACCCAATTATATGGATGTGTCACATCTCCAATAAATCAAAGCCCAAATTAGTTTCTACCCTTCTACCTGAAGTGTGCACTCATTCACTCCTCCCCAAGGACTATAGGAGCATTGGATTGGTTTCAGCATGTGCTAAAGGATCTTTCCACTACATTTCCTTAACCGGTCCCTTTCCTTTCAAATATATGAACGGGAGTGAAGAAGTGCACACTTCAGCGAGAAGAAGGAATGAAAAAGGTCTGTGTTAGTATGTGTCCCCTCTAAGCTCTTCCTGGTGGATTTCAGTCAAACAGCTAGATGCTGTTAAGAGACATTATATTTATTGACAGGTGTGTGTATTACCAGGAAACTGTGGCTTCCCCAGGCCTTCCCAGGCCAGGCAGGAGCAGATGAGCAGGATTGTCACCTTCATGATGCTTTCGCTCTATCGCTGTAGTGTTATCACACACCACGTCCCAAACTAGAGGGAGTCTGTAAAAGACTGATAAATCAGTGTTTATGAAAGTTGACGATGAGTTTGATTTAAAGTGCAGCAAATGATGTGGAAAGTAGGTAGGTTTCAACTTAGACATTCACAGTGAACAGAAGTAGTGGTTTTGTTGTAGTGTAGTCCTAACATGGCCCCATGGGCCCTGAGCAGCCAGCCTTCATCTATTATTACACCCCCCACCCCTGTCCCTCCCTTTTTCCTCCGCAGTCCCACCCCTGTCGCTCCCCTGACCCACCCCTGTCCCACCTCTGTCCCACCCCTGTGCTGTGGTCAAGGTAGCTTTAATGGGAGCGTTAATGGGATTGTGGGCTGTAGTACAGCGATTTAACAGCCATAACAAAGCCAATATAAATGTTTTTTAAACAAGGTTTACAGTTTTGTAAAAAAGAGAGTTTGGCAAATGTATTGTAACACATGTGCTTGAAATAAAATGGTATTTCATAAAGTCTTGAAACTGTGTGCATATGAGCCTTGTTACTTTATGCTATTAAAACAGACAACGCAAGTCCTACAGCATTTACAACATTAGTATACAATATGCTGTAGTTGAGCTCACATAAAGCTGCTAGAATGGTCTCTGAGGAGAAGAGAGGTTTTACCGTCCCACAGATGCAGGCCTATCCTCTAAGTAAAGCTCAGAAGTGGCCGGGCCCACCAATCAGCAGCAGACTAGCCAGCCTGCAGGTGAAGAAGCAGAGCAGTCCCAGGATGGGCACCAGGAGAATGCCAGAGAAAAGGAGGGGTGTCAAGGAGAAAAGCATCCCGGTTTGAATACTAATCTGTATAAAATCAGAAGCAGATGTTTCCTGTTTCACCTGCCAGCTCTGTAGCTGACCACTAAGAGATGAAAACTGGGTCCCTGTACAGGGTTCGATCTGTTTGAATGAAGCTGGGATTAGGTTTAATAATGTTTGTGAGGTCAGGGTTTGGGAATCATAATTAGAGTGTGCGACTTAATTTCTTTGCTTTCCTTCTTTTTTTGTTGCTCTGGGCTCAGTGACACAGGCCCTTCCATTCTGGGAAAACACTGACCTCAGACACATTCCCCCAAACAGAATACCTTGGCCCATCCAAAATGTAATGGGAGGAGAAGGAATAAATCCAGGTCAATCAATGTTGTGGTACTTTCAAGAACTCTGGGTTTTGGCTTTACACATGATATCTATGGTGATATTTTTTATGTTTAAATGTTTCTAGCACTGGCATTCTTTCCCCTCCAAACAACCATTGCCTTGTTGAGGCGTTGATAAGATTGAATACCTGTTGCGCTTATAAAGGCTCCATAAGACCATACTACTAAGAGTTTTTAATTCTGTCATGAGATAAGGCACATTTTTCTATTTAACTAGGCAATTCAGTTAAGAACAAATTCTTATTTACATTGACAGCCCAGAAACAGTGTGTTAACGGCCTTGTTCAGGGGCAGAAAGACAGATTTTTACCTTGTCAACTTGGGGATTCAATCTAGCAACCTTTCGGTTACTAACCACTAGGCTACCTGCTGCCCCTACAGGAAAAATTTGAAGTGCTCAATTGTAGATGAGATATCATCCTCTCCTTAGCAAAGGCTAAACATTCCACCCTATTAATGCCAACTCAATCACAAATCAACTTGAGATGTACCCCATGTGCTTTACATCACTGGAACAATGGCCATGTCTAGGGAACAATGACTGACAAGAAGAACACCTGAAAAGAACAAAGGTTTGCCATATGTTTTATTTTCTTTCTGTTTACCTGTAAAAGGTGAGCGTGTCCAACCAATTTAGGTATTGTGCATCACAGTGTATACATTCATTGTCAGCCAGATTGAGTAAATTGCAGACTGCTCTATCCAAATGTATTGATAAAACAAATATTTCAATCATTCAGTCTGTCTGTCAGTGTATTCTCCACCTTTCCAGCTTTATTGGTACCTTCTTTCAATTATTTCCTGGGGAACTATTGTGTTGTGAATTCTGACATTAATATTACTATAGCTGAGCACTCACTGCTAGTTGACCTTTTTATAATCAAAATGAACACCCAACAGCATAGGATATCAACCAAAATGAATGAAACTGGCTATAGGCCTAGATATGTGATTTAGTGTAGTATTGGTTTAATAAAAAAACTTCACCCTTATGGAGGGTACTGCTATTGTTGTATTGATGCTCAATCACGTGTTGGAAAGTTGGGAAAATTGCGAGTTCTACCTACAAGAATCTGCAATCACAAAAACTTCTACCACAGCTACATTTATAGGGTAATATTGCTTTAAAGAGATGGAAAGCGATAAGCAATACGCATGTGGCTCTAGTGGCATGTTTAATTGCACGGATTTTCCTGACAATGCAGCCAATTGCAAGGAGATTTTATGTTGATATTTTCTAAATAGCCTGCACACGATAAACCATTGATATTCCAAACATAGACAATTAATACAAAGAGTTAAAGGAATACACTTACTTCGGGTTCTATTTAAGCTTCTGTAGCAAAACACTTATGTCTGTGTCATCCTGTCGCTCTTTTATACGCCTATGCACCAGCTCTGTTATGAGGGCTGAGAATAGCGGTTGATATTCCAAAACGATGGCGAGAAACCACCCTATAAGTAATGGCATCATAACACGAAGAGCTGGATCGTGAGTGCCACCTGTCGACCAGTTTCACTGTTGCATTTAGACTACTCAAAATATTTAATTCAAACCTTAAATCAGTCGAGTTCATTGTCAGCATGTGAAATACTAAACTGAAACATATTATTAGCCTACATACTTAATATATAGATTTATAAGTAGCTCATCATTGTCATTACTTTATAGCCTCGTTTAAAATGTGTAAGAATACAGTTGCTTGCCAAATTTAATGCACAATTTTGACCTTTACTATTAGTATATTGCTATTTATTAACCTCGATTGCATAATGCCGCGTTCATGTGTTAGTCGGAACTAGGAAACTCGGAAACTTCCGACTTGCTAACTGATTGAATGCAGCACATGTATAGGCTCCTACAACCAGTTAACAAGTCAGAAGTTTCCTAGTTCCGACTGGCACGCGACCGCGGCATAATGCACCAATTTACCCTGAGTGATTTTTGTTCATAATTTTGTATCCTTTAGATGTCACTAGAGACCAGTGAATATTCAGAAAATGTTATATTGGCTATCTCTCATACAGGAAAGTTACACAACCTACCCTTTCTCTTCAAGCATCCCACACACAAATGCACAGTGTGAACAGGCAAACAATTACACTACTGGGATTATCTCACCGCTGCCATCAGTGTGTCAATTGAGAGGGAATAGACATAGCAGGACTTGAATTTTCGCTGCGAGGGAGGGAGGCTGCAACATTTAGAGTATTTGTCATGGTCTTGCGCATGTGAAAAATATACATATCTTCTGTCTAAGAAGCAATGAATTGCTTGGATAAAATAATTTACTGAACTGATTAATAGAAGGCCTATTTAGTATAGGTTAAAACACCATCGAAGTCCCTCTGCTATTGTTTTATTACTTTTTTTTAAAGCAAAAAGACAATACTATTATAGCAATGGATAATTAAAAAGATTGGACCAGCCAGAGCCAAGAATTTGTTACTTTCTACATTACCATTAGGACTAGTAGCATGGCACGAGGCCAATTTTCACAAATTTCCCGTGGATTTGTGAAAATGAGGACATTATAATCCCTCTTATCCTATTAGGCACTCGATTACTTTAGAAGCTTTTTGCAGTTTTCTTTTCTTTCATCTCCACACTTTAAGTGATTGCTCTGCATGTTAAGACGCCCAGTCAACAATACATGTTCCTTAATCTTTAAATGCTGTAACCCTTGACAAAATTGTTTATGTATTAACACATTGCAATTATTTTCAGGTAAACCACCCCTCACCCAGGAATTTGTATTTTATTTTAGCTTTATTTAACTAGGCAAGTCAGTTAAGAACAAAATCTTATTTTCAATGACGGCCTACGAACAGTGGGTTAACTGCCTGTTCAGGGGCAGAACGACAGATTTGTACCTTGTCAGCTCGGGGTTTGAACATGAAACCTTCCAGGTTACTATTCCAACGCTCTAACCACTAGGCTACCCTGCCGATCCATTACATATCTTATTTATGAATAGTTTATTTGCAAATCCATGAAAATTGCATAAACCAAAACAGGTAGCAGTTAGAACCAAAGTAGGAAAAATATAACTATGTGTACCTGGCTGTACCTACAAAGTATAGGCAAGCATGTACTGTAAATACATAGGCCTAGTGTTGTGGATACTTAGTAAAGTGCAACCATTTTTTCCTCAGAACTTTTTGTAAATTAATTGCACCACAGTGTGGAATGTTCTAAGAAAGGGTATTAAGTTTTATTAAGACCCACCCATTTCTCAAATCCTATTGGTTAGAATAATAGTGAATCCTTTCTCATTTTTCTGTTGGTTGGACATGTTATTTCAGGGTCAGCATGGAAACTCAATATTTACGTGGTACTTTCGCGTTATATGTTCGCACTATATGACCGAAAATACAGTTCGTCACTCATTTGTTGCGTCTGGCACACCAACAGCTGTCCGCTGAAGGCACTTGAGAGGAACGTATAGAGTAGACGGAGTGAGCTGAAATAATAGTGGTAAGAACCTGTTCCATATCAAATGTATCTTAATTACAAACCTTATGTTTATGAACTGAATTTATTGGCTGTCGTTGCTGTAAATCTACATTTGGAGCATCTACGTGTGATGACGTGGTGCGCCAAAAAATGTATGATGTGCAATTACGGTTTTTATTAACGTTTGAGACCATGACATGAGGTAATATCTTTAGCATAATTCCCGGGGCAACTGGTTCCTGCATGATCAAAACTAGTAATTCTCTGCATTTTAGGCCTACTCCCTGACTTAATAATTGTTGCCTTATTATGATCATGTGGGCAGATAAGCCTTTTATGTCTTGAACACACTCTTTCATTGTAAGAAAAAATACATAGGCTAATGTTAAATTCATAGTTGGTTTGTTACTAGCTGACTGAACTCAACTCTACCATTAATGATGGAGTTGAGGAGTGACTAGTGTAGGTGGACTGGAGTTCTGAAGTCACATAAAATGTAGTTTTTAAAATAAAAAACGACAGATTTCAGCACCCAAAGAAATGCTGCATTTACACAATACAATGTCATGTGTAAATGCGGGCTATTCTTTTTCTTTTTGATTACAATTTTTTTTCTTTATGTGAATTCTGAGCTCCAATCCACCATTGGAATCTGCTGAGGGGAGGACTGCTCATAATAATGGCTGGAACAGATCAAATAGAATGGCATCAAACCATGTGTTTGTATTTGATACCATTCCACTTATTCCACTCAAGCCATTACCACAAGCCCATTCTCATCAATTAAATCAAATCAAATTTGATTTGTCACATACACATGGTTAGCAGATGTTAATGCAAATGTCGCGAAATGCTTGTGCTTCTAGTTCCGACAATGCAGTAATAACCAACGAGTAATCTAACCTAACAATTCCACAACTACTACCTTATACACACAAGTGCAAAGGGATAAAGAATATGTACATAAAGATATATGAATGAGGGATGGTACAGAACGGCATAGGCAAGATGCAGTAGATGGTATTGAGTACAGTATATACATAGTATGTAGTGTCGTGTCTTTGGCTATGCTGGATTAAGTGATATGACATGCTATTCTATAAAATAATTTATCCGTAATATCACCTGATTGAGCTAATCATGTAAATGTAATTAACTAGAGAGTCGAGCACCACGAAATAATATTTACAGAGCTGTTATCTTCCGAATAAACTCTTAAAGACCTAGTAATATTTTACATCAATAGCAGTCAATATCAATTGTCATCTTAATTCAGTCTCATCTGAAAGTTGTAAATTCTTGGTTATCTGCACGAACCCTGGCTAACAATTTGAATCAGCAATACAAAATTGGGTTTAATTATTTATTTACTAAATACCTAACTAATCACACAGAATTACACATACACATAATTAAATTACGTCATAAAGGAAAACGTCCCTAGCGGGCGGAACAGATATGACAGCTTGTTACACAAAGGAAAAGGCTGGGTTTGAGTGAAAGAGCGGGACGACTGAGGGACACAGGGAGAAGCTGTGCTATCATAAATACAGTATCTGATGCATTCTAAATACCGCCCATTTGGAAAAGGAAAATGCAATAAATATTTTCTCTGAGCTGCGCTTCGGTAGGTTGGTGGTAGATGGAAGGCCGTGTAGCCAAACCGAGTCCTTTGAAGAATGTCTCTTGTTGTCAATTGGATACGTTGTAGTAACGTCGTTGGGTGATAGACGGGATACTCTGTCTGTTCCTTCCTAACCCTCGTTGCGTCTGCTGTTGCTAACTCAAAGGCTAGGAGGTATCACTTCTGTAGTGAATAAGAGTTCAAAGTTCATACCATTCGCAACCAAAGCTCACGCTGATGTTGGCTTCGTTCTGTAGTTATTATCTGAACCATTCTGACATAGGACCGTCGTCCTACATCCTCGGAACAGGAGGTTATATTGTCGTCAAGGGCTTATATAGGAAGGAAGAGGAGGGCGTGTTTGAAAGGTTTTATAGCCCATGTCCCTTCACAGGGGCGGGCCACTGATTGAGCAGAGCCATATCTTATGAAAACCCAAATCTCACATTTTAGAAGCTAAAATCACATTTCATCCCATCACGAATAATTTAATATTCAAACATTTAAGTTGAACAACATTTCCATGTGAATCCGATAACTCTGACGTGTAGACTTTCCACTGTAGAGTTTGTCATCTTATCATTGATGAGAATGTCTCAGATGACAACCATCATATTCATTAAGTACCACCGCATAAGTTCAATTGTTCGGATTACAGGAATATAGTTCATTTCCCCCCACCTACTGATGTTCCCAGAATCTCTATTTTAACCAAGGGTTTTGCAAATGTAACCTCAGTAGGGTAGAGAGAGGAAAAGGGGGGAAAGAGGTATTTATGACTGTCATAAACCTACCCCCCAGGCCAACATCATGACAGTAGGGTATGTAAGCAAATTGGCAGAGTTTAAAGTGGCTAGTGATACATGTATTACATAAAGATGCAGTATATGATATAGAGTACAGTATATACATATACATATGAGATGAGTAATGTAGGGTATGTAAGCATTATATTAAGTGGCATTGTATAAAGTGGCTAGTGATACATTTTTTCCATCAATTTCCATTATTAAAGTGAGCTGGAGATGAGTCAGTATGTTGGCAGCAGCCACTCAATGTTAGTGGTGGCTGTTTAACAGTCTGATGGCCTTGAGATAGAAGCTGTTTTTCAGTCTCTCGGTCCCTGCTTTGATGCACCTGTACTGACCTCGCCTTCTGGATGATAGCGGGGTGAACAATCAGTGGCTCGGGTGGTTGTTGTCCTCATCAATTAAGGTGCCACCAACCTCCTGTGCAGTCCACCCACACTGGTCGCCGCCCACACCATGGTAAATCGTGGAGTTGAGTTTATTCGGCTAGTTTGTTCTTGTCATCATCCTTGTTTGTATAGTGGTTATTCATTACCTAGGGCCCAGGGGTAAGCATGAGAGTTTCTTGGCAGTAAACATAGGCCTACATGCAGCAGCAGACACAGGTAATCTACCTGAGCTGTAATGTCCAGGTGTAAACAAGCTTCCATATGCCACTCCTTAAAGAGCGACTGCACCACAGATGGATGTATAAATGTGAAGCAGCCGGTTGGCGTTTCCACTCACTATACCAGATATGGTGATAAGAAGCCCAGCGAGATGGATTTTGGCCAACATTCTGCAAATTTTCTCTTAGATTAAACACTTGATCTGCATACAGTTTTCTGTTTTCAAAAGTAGAATCTGTAACAAACAGAGTGGATTTCATTTTGTAGACTTTACCCGTTGACAAAGTTTGACAAAAAGCTGTGTTGTTTAGAAGAAGTGCAAGGGCAGGATAAGTTATTGCACATGCGCACTTCCCAGAGTAGCCGTTCCCAGACATAAATATGCAAATACATGCTAGACGTGCCAATAGGATTTCACTATCTCGTGCTTGGTTCTACCTACTATGAATAATTTGCTCCCATTGGAAACGAGGCTCTGGTCTATCTTCGGTTAGTTGTAAAAATCTTTGACTGCACTTCTATGGTATAATGGCGGTCCACAAACAAACGTTTAATATAAATAAACAAATAAATCCCTACTAACTTCATGTCAACATTAACACCTGTTACTCCTAATAACTGTTGCCATATCCACAATAATCTTCAACCTAGCATTTCAGCTTTCCATAATCCGAGCCGTGTTGATAACCTTTCCAATGAAAGCTATGAAGTAAATTTTATTTACTTCATAGTAAAGTATTTCAAGATTTCTGAACAGGTCTCAAAACCATGTCAGGACTAGTAGAAGCACCAGTTCTGACACTAGGTCTACTTACTACGGGAGAAACCATGGTAGCTCCATCAGTCTGCATATAGTGTTCTATCAATCTGTTTTACAGACTGCATATGAGAAATCATGATTCTATATTTCTGGGCCTCTCCTGCCCCTCTCTGCACCTAGCATCCACCAAATGTTGCATTGTGTTCCACCCCACAATTACAACACTTAGCCTTCAGATTATTCCCCCAGCCCACACTTTTCTTTTCTTTACAGTGAGCAGCTACATGTCCCATTCTTCTTTCTTTGGCATTTAAAACACCACAATGGGGATGGAACAAATTCTTGGATATTCAAACTTTGACGCTCTTTCCTACAAATCAAACTTTTGCTCTCAAACACTATGCCTCCCTTCAAATTGTATTTAATATCGTCTATTGGACATAGATAGTGGGACCCCAGAAATGATTCTCCTCAACATAGCATACACTCCATGGACATGGCTTTGATCTTCTTCCGATTGAGATATTCCATTTGAAGAATCTTCTGCTGCTGACCACAGAGTATTATCAGTCTACCATTTCCAATGAACTAGACTAGTTTTACTTCACCTAAACTCAGCAAAAAAAGAAACGTCTTCTCACTGTCAACTGTGTTTATTTTCAGCAAATTTAACATGTGTAAATATACATAGCAAGATTCAACATCTGAGACATAAACTGAACAAGTTCCACAGACACAGAGATGGGATAATGTGTCCCTGAACAAAGGGGGGTCAGAATCAAAAGTAACAGTCAATATCTGGTGTGGCCACCAGCTGCATTAAGTACTGCAGTGTATCTCCTCATGGACTGCACCAGATTTGCCAGTTCTTGCTGTGAGATGTTACCCCACTCTTCAATCAAGGCACCTGGAAGTTCCCGGACATTTCTAGCCCTCACCCTCCAATCCAACATGTCCCAGATGTGCTCAATGGGCTTGAGATCCGGGCTCTTCACTGGCCATGGCAGAACACTGACATTCCTGTCTTGCAGGAAAGCATGCACAGAACAAACAGTATGGCCGGTGGCATTGTCATGCTGGAGGGTCATGTCAGGATGAGCCTGCAGGAAGGGTACCACATGAGGGAGGAGGATGTCTTCCCTGTAACGCACAGCGTTGAGATTGCCTGCAATGACAACAAGCTCAATTCGATAATGCTGTGACACACCGCCCCAGACCATGACGGACCCTCCAAATCGATCCCGCTGCAGAGTACAGACCTCGGTGTAATGATAATTTCTTCGATGATAATCGCAAATCTGACCATCACCCCTGGTGAGACAAAACCGCGACTCGTCAGTGAAAAGCACTTTTTGCCAGTCCTGTCTGGTCCAGCGACGGTGGGTTTGTGCCCATAGGCGACGTTGTGCCGGTGATGTCTGGTGTGGACCTGCCTTACAACATGCCTACAAGCCCTCAGTCCAGCCTCTCTCAGCCTATTGGGGACAGTCTGAGCACTGATGAAGGGATTGTGTGGTCCTGGTGTAACTCGGGCAATTGTTGTTGCCATCCTGTACCTGTCCTGAAGGTGTGATGTTCGGATGTACCGATCCTGTGCAGGTGTTGTTACACGTAGTCTGCCACTACGAGGACGATCAGCTGTCCGTCCTGTCTCCCTGTAGCACTGTCTTAGGTGTCTCAAAGTACAGACATTGCAATTTATTGCCCTGGCCACATCTGCAGTCCTCATGCCTCCTTACAGCATGCCAATGGCACGTTCATGCAGATGAGCAGGGACCCTGGGCATCTTTCTTTTTGGTGTTTTTCAGAGTCCGTAGAAAGGCCTCTTTAGTATCCGAAGTTTTCATAACTATGACCTTAATTGCCTACCGTCTGTAAGCGGTTAGTGTCTTAATGACCGTTCCACAGGTGCATGTTCATTCATTGAACAAGCATGGGATACAGAGTATAAACCCTTTACAATGAACATCTGTGAAGTTATTTGGATTTTTACGAATTATCTTTGAAAGACAGGGTCCTGAAAAAGGGCCTTTTCTTTTTTTTTGCTGAGTTTCTTTCTTTCTTTACGTTAGTAGGATTGGGTGTAGATGCGGCCCTGTGGTCACATCAAACACCATCACAACTTTACACTCCGACACATCATTACTCTGGTTTCCCATCTTCACCCTCACGCTCTCTGCACTAGAAGCATTACTGCTTTCAGTAGCATGGTTTCTCTTTTTCCTGTTACTGTCCTTGACACTCATTCTCCCGACCCATATCATCAGAACTATCAACCATAATGATCGCATTCAAGCGCAGCTGTTACTTCTCCAACTTTCTCTCCATACCCTCCATCACAGCATCTTCACTAATCACACGTCGGCAAACTGCACTTCCTGATTTGGACTCATTTTAGATTTGGTTAATAAATAAATGCTAACAGCCATGGCTGAATTCAAACACGAGTTGGTTTCGGGGTGTGGTTTGATGTGGGTTAGACAAATTATTTAGCCAATTAGCTTCAGCCAGCTGGTGTGCAACCGTGGAAAAATGTATTTGACTTTGGATAGCCTATCTCCGGGACTAGCTACAGACCTTCAATAAATTGCCTGTAAATGAGACTATTTTCATGTTGCACACTTTTTTGTTTTCTTATTAAATGCTTTCAATATTTCTATATGCATTTCCACAATTTCTAGTTGGCTTGAGGTTTTTTAAGTCATTGAAATTTGGAGCTATTGGAATTTTTACATTGTCCCATGTACATTGTGTAATTTACCAATGGTCCCTAACTAGCCCCATAGGGATATCCAAAGTTAACCCAAATTTACCACAGGCATTACGATTAGGTCGTGTGCAGCTGCACTCAGAATGCATGATTACTTATGTGCTGCCAGCTGTGGTACATGTGGGCAGGATTGATACAAACCCAACCTTCATACAGTATACTTTGTGATGCAGTCACGAGCACAAGTCTCTGTTTTGGATGCAACTGACATTATGACCAAAATTTACCTATTTACACCTATTTACCGAAAACATTTAGGTCTAATGTTGGGCCTATGTGATGTGTTGGACTGGTTTGTGTTGTGGGTTGGCTGTGGCAACTGTGTCAAATTCCAATTGAGCAATTTACATGGCTGTGTTTGTGGGTATAATGTTGGAATATTTTAAATATGTTCCTGGCTACAGTGGTTCCCCCTAGGGTACACTAAAGGGTTAACATGTGTTTGACTGCTGAGGGGCAGTATCTGTACTGTAGTGTGGCTCACTGACTCTGGACAACCTACAGGTGGCAGGGACAGGCTATGGCCCATGATCCCTCGTAGTGGCTCTGTGAGTTAAAACAAAAGCAGTTTAAGACAATTCTAGAAAAATATTAAGAACACATTCATTAGACTCCATGCAGTCTACATGCAATGTAGGGCACATGCAGTGAAGTTCACCAGTCCCCGTTTAATTAGCCTACATTCTAGGGGTGTAACGGTTAACTAAATCCACAGCTTGGTACATACTGTACCTCGGTTTTTGGGTCACGGTTCACAGAAGGAGGGAACACATTTTTATTATATTTACAGTTGAAGTCGGAAGTTTACATACATCTTAGCCAAATACATTTAAACTCAGTTTTTCACCATTTCTGACATTTAATCCAAGTAAAACTTCCCTGATTTAGGTCAGTTAGGATCACCACTTTATTTTAAGAATGTGAAATGTCAGAATAATAGTAGAGAGAATGATTTATATCAGCTTTTATTTACATGCACTCAATTAGTATTTGGTAGCATTGCCTTTAAATTGTTTAACTTGGGTCAAACGTTTCGGGTAGCCTTCCACAAGCTTCCCACAATAAGTTGATGAATTTTGGCCCATTCCTCCTGTCGCGACTTCCACCAAAGGTGGTTCCTCTCCCTGTTCAGGAGGTGCTCGGCGGTCGGCGTCGCCAGCCTACTAACCATCACCGATCCATGTTTCCTTTTCCGTTTGTTTTGTCTTTGGTTCATTCACACCTGGTTTTCATTTGCTTTAATTGCTGTGTGTATATTTACCCCTGTTTTCCTGCTTAGGTTTGTGCAGGATTATTTTCTTCCTTATTTTCTTGTTGCTTGTGGAGGCTTTCCTCAGTGTATTTCGGGTGTGTTTATTATAGTAAGGTGCGTTGTGTTTTTGCGCCTTACGGGAGTACTGTTAGTTCCCATTGACTTGGGCGTTGTTTTTGGGTATTGTACTGTCCCGTTTTTTTGGACTTGCCCTTATTAAAATATACGCTACACTGACACCTCTGCTCTCCTGCGTTTGACTCCTTACCTACCTTCAGTGCGTAAACGCAACAGAATCCCGCACCCGCATGATGGAGTCAACAGGAGCAGACGCTCTCCCGACATCAATGGAGGAGCGCATTCAACAACATAAGACAGTACTGCAGCGTCTGGGAACAGCGATGGATCAGGTGATGGCGACATTGGACAGGTGGGAGAGAGGTGGCCTTCCTCCACCAGCCACACTACAACCACCCCCACAACCCTCTCATTTATCACCTGGCTCCAGTGGTATTCGGCTCGCTCTCCCTGGGAACCTTTCACCCGGCTCCTTCGGGACATGAGAGCGTGAACGCCCTCGCGGAGGAGGAGCGCGACCGGAGGAGGAGCACTTTCCTGCACTAGATGTGGTCGTAGAGGGCACACAGCTGACCGGTGCTGGAGGAGCTTTTCTGGGAGTTGAGACGGCAGGCAGGGAGAGCACTGTTCGGGCACCCCAGGTGAGTAGGCACCAGACTCACCCAGAGACCCCTGTTGCTCACATGTATGTGTTGATTTCTTTTCCTGACTTTGCTCCACATTCCCAGCATAAGGCGCTAGTAGATTCAGGCGCAGTGGGGAATTTTATTGGCCGTGGTTTTCCTTATAGTCTAGGGATCCCCCTTGTTCAGGTTGATAAGCCCTTCTCAGTGCAGTTTTTAGATAGTCGACCATTAGGTTCAGGGCTAATCAGGGAGGCCACGGCTCCACTGGACATGGTTTCGCAGGGGGGTCATGGGGAGATAATTAGTCTCTTCCTTATTGATTCTCCTGCGTTTCCCGTAATGCTGGGGATACCCCTGGTTGGCCCGTCACAACTCCAAGATTTTGTGGCAACAGAGGGCTCTGAAGGGGTGGTCAGAGGAGTGCTCAGGCAGGTGTGTCGGAGTTTCCATCGGTGCAACAATGGTGGAGAGTCCAGACCAAGTCTCCACCATGCACATTCCCTCAGAATAAGCAGATTCTGCAGATCTGCAGATTCTGCAGATTCTGTAAAAAGAAGGCTACTCAATTACCACCTCATCGATGAGGGGATTGTGTGATAAATCTCCTGGTAGATGCCGCACTTCCCAGGAGTCACAGGAGGAGACGGTGGCTATGGAGACATATATCTCTGGGGCAGGGGTATATTCGGCCCTCCACGTCACCTGCCTCCTCGAGTTAATTTTTTTGTGAAGGAGGGAGGTCTGCGTCCATGCATTGACTATAGAGGTCTAAATTCCATTACAGTGGGGTACAGTTACCCGCTACCTCTCATCGCCACGGCGATTGAGTAATTTCACGGGGAACGCTTCTTCACAGAACTGGATCTCAGGAGCGCGTATAACTTGGTGCGTATCCAGGAGGGAAATGAGTGGAAGACCTCGTCATGCTGTACGGGTTGAAGAATGCTCCAGCAGTCTTCCAATCCTTTGTAGATGAGATTCTCAGGGACCTGCACAGGCAGGGTGTGGTGGTTTATATCGATGACATTCTGACATATTCCGCTACACATGCCACGCATGTGGCTCTGGAGCGCAGAGTACTTGGGTGACTGTTGGAGCATGACCTTTACATTAAGGTTGAGAAATGCTTGTTCTTCCAACAGACCGTCTCCTTCCTAGGATATCGCATTTCCACATGGTTGGTGATGGAATGTGACTGCATTGCAGCCGTGCGTATTTGGCCTACTCCCACCAAGGTAAAGGAAGTGCAGTGGTTTTTAGGGTTTGCCAACTACTACTGAAGGTTTATCCGGGGTTTTGAGCAGGTGGCTGCTCCCATTACCTCACTGCTGAAGGGGCGACCGGTGCGTCTGCGGTGGTCGGGTGAGGCGGACAGAGCTTTTGGTCGCCTGAAGGCTCTGTTTACCTCTGCTCCCGTGCTGGCCCATCCGGATCCCTCTTTGGCATTCATAGTGGAGGTGGACTCGTCCGAGGCTGGGATTGGAGCCGTGCTCTCACAGTGCTTGGGTATGCCACCGAAGCTCCGCCCCGGCTGAGCGAAACTATGACGTGGGGGACCGGGAGTTGTTGGCTGTCGTCAGGTCTCTGAAGGTGTGGAGACATTGGCTTGAGGGGGCTAAACACCCTTTTCTCATCTGGACTGAACATCGTAATTTAGAGTACATCCAGGCGGCGAGGAGACTGAACCCTCGCCAGGCAAGGTGGGCTATGTTTTTCACCCGGTTTAGGTTTACGATATCATATAGACCGGGTTCTCAGAACTCTAAGGAGAACACACTGTCACGACTCTATGATACAGAGGAGCGGTCCATCGATCCCACTCCCATACTTCCGGCCTCTTGTCTGGTGCCACCGGTGGTATGGGAGGTGGACACGACATCGAGCGGGCGTCACGTTCAGAGCCTACTTCACCTCAGTGTCCAGCTGGACGGGTGTACGTTCCGTTCGATGTTCGTGACAGATTGATCTGGTGGGCTCATACGTCACCCTCCTCTGGTCATCCGGGCATCGGTAGGACGGTGCGAAGTCTTAGTGGGAAGTACTGGTTGTCCACATTGGCTGAGGACGTGAGGGTTTATGTTTCCTCCTGCTCGGTGTGCGCTCTGTGCAAGGCTCCTAGGCACCTGCCCCGAGGGCAAAACAACCCCTTCCCGTTCCACAGTGGCCTTGGTCACACCTGTCGGGTTGACTTCCTGACTGATCTTCCTCCGTCACAGGGCAACACCACGATCCTGGTCGTTGTGGATCGGTAGTACATTTACCGTTAATTACTATAATTTCTAATCTACAATGTTTGATTGGTTACGGTAATTTCTGGTAATGGATTCAATATATTACCATTCCAGTCTTTTACCATTCTTGTCAGAGTGGACACAATGTTTACAAAGTGCATAACCTATGCTACACTTGCGAGAAATAAGTATTGGTTTATTTTATTCCTTTTAGGAGTTTTTTTGTTGTAAATTTAGTCTTTGTCTTTTGTTTGGAGTGCTCCTGACAATTTTTAGTAAGGACGCGCACCTGCTATATAATTTATTTATATAGCCCTTCGTACATCAGCTGATATCTCAAAGTGCTGTACAGAAACCCAGCCTAAAACCCCAAACAGCAAGCAATGCAGGTGTAGAAGCACGGTGGCTAGGAAAAACTCCCTAGAAAGGCCAAAACCTAGAAAGAAACCTAGAGAGGAACCAGGCTATATGGGGTGGCCAGTCCTCTTCTGGCTGTGCCGGTTGGAGATTATAAGAGAACATGGCCAAGATGTTCAAATGTTCATAAATGACCAGCATGGTCCAATAATAATAAGGCAGAACAGTTGAAACTGGAGCAGCAGCACGGCCAGGTGGACTGTGGCCAGTAAGGAGTCATCATGGCCGGTAGTCCTGAGGCATTGTCCTAGGGCTCAGGTCCTCAGAGAGAAAGAAAGAAAGAAAGAAAGAAAGAGAGAATTAGAGAGAGCATACTTAAATTCACACAGGACACCGGATAGGACAGGAGAAGTACTCCAGATATAACAAACTGACCCTAGCCCCCCGACACATAAACTACTGCAGCATAAATACTGGAGGCTGAGACAAGGGTTTGAGTGAGCAGATTAACTGGGAAATGTGAAGCACATATTTGGATTTGCCATGTAATTGGCTTGCTTGTATGACATCAAAGCGGTATTTAATATAATCCTCATCTTTGAAAATACATAGAGTCCTCTTCATTTACAGCATTTCCTTCACTCCAGACAACCAATCATTTTCAAATGTTGCTCAATTAGTGGGAGGGATGGGGGCAACTTTTTGTTGCGTGCTGTGCTCAAGTTCAGAACAACTGTCAGTCAAAACCCATACAATTAAGGCACTTATCAGTACCCAAAACTTGCCATTTCCAACCCAGGTACGAGTGTAAAAGGTTAAGGAGATTGAAGGAGATCTGTTACTCACTTGTCAGTCATGAAATTAATTTAATAGATGGAGAGAATAATCTTCATTTTTAGCAATCCAGGGATAGCTATGTTTATTGTGGTCCTAGCCATGCATGCATCAAGTTCCTTGGTCTCCACATCACCGATGGTCCAAACACACCAATACAGCTGTGAAAAGGGCACAACAACACCTTTTCCCCCTCAGGAGACTGAAAAGATTTTGCATGGGTTCCCAGATCCTCAAACAGTTCTACAGCTGTACCATCGAGAGCATCACCGCCTGGTATGGCAACTGCTCGGCATCAGTGGGACCAAGCTTCCTTCCATCCAGGACCTACAGTGGCAAGAAAAAGTTTGGTTGAGGTTATTGCTGCCAAAGGAGGGTCAACCAGTTATTAAATCCAAGGGTTCACATACTTTTCCCACCCTGCACTGTGAATGTTAACACAGTGTGTTCAATAAAGACATGAAAACGTATAATTGTTTGTGTGTTATTAGTTTAAGCAGACCGTGTTTGTCTTGTTGTGACCTAGATGAAGATCAGATCAAATTTGATTACCAATTTATGCAGAAATCCAGGTAATTCCAAAGGGTTCACATACTTTTTTGGCCACTGTATATGACTAGGCGGTGTCAGAGGAAGGCCCAAACAATTGTCAGACTCAAGTCACCCAAGTCATAAGACTGTTCTCTCTGATACCGCATGGCAAGTAGAACCGGAGCGCCAAGTCTAGGACCAAAAGGCTCCTTAACAGCTTCTACCCCCAAGCCGTAAGACTGCTGAACAATTAATCAAAATGGCCACCTTTTGTTTTTACACTGCTGCTACTCGCTGTTGATATCTATGCATAGTCACGTTACCCCTACCTACATGTACAAATTACCTTGACTAACATGTGCCCCCCCCCGCACATTGACTTGGTACCGGTACCCCCTGTATATAGCCTCGTTAATGTTATTTTATTGTTACTTTTTTATTTATTATAATAATTTTTACTTTAGTTTATTTAGTAAACATTTTCTTAACTCTATTTATTGTCGTGTCTTTGGCATCATTAAATTGAAGACTGTTATTTTATCAAATCAATTCTCTGTAATTATTATTGCCTGATTAAACTAATCATGTAAATGAAATTAACTAGGAAGTCGGGGCACCAAGGTAAATCTTCAGATTACAAAGTTATAATTTTCCTAATATAACTCTTCAGATATTTTAATATCTGATCAATTAGTCTTCTAATTAATAATGAATTATTATTTACCTCAGTCTTATTCCAAACGTCATAAATTGTTGGTTATCTGCACAAACCCAGCCTTTACTGTGAATCGTCCATACACGTCTTAATCATTTATTTACTAACTAACTAAATAATCACAGAAACGCATAAACAAACAAACAGTAGATATGGTTACAAGGAAATGATAGGGTAGGTTCCCTAGTGGGTTAAGTCGATATGACGGCTCGGTGGACAAAGGGAAGTGGGTGTGGACTGAGAAGGGCGGGAAAGACAAAAGAGACACTACACAGTTGATAATTATATTAATTGAAATACAAAGTTCAACCAAGCGTCTCTCTGCTTCCCTGGAGTCTTTTGTGGTTAGAATAGATACTTCAGAGTACCATTCAGAAATGTTCTTATAGAATAACTGTTTCGGCGGTTGTTGGTCTTCGCATCTCATGTTCACATAATTTCTAGCTGCAGAATAGTAATTAGTATCAAAGATTTGCTCTTATTCTGTCGGGATCGATAGTCTCAGAGTTAAACAATTTCCACCCGTGTAGTCAATGCTCCACGTGGTATGGTTAGGAATTCAGCAACCATTACAACCTTAGCTTATACCGATGTTTTTGTGGTCTCTACTCAACCTTCGCCCCCTCAGCTGACCGTGGTTCGCTTGGTCTGAAGAGGATTTGTTCAGGTGGGGTTTTTATTCATAACAGTAGAAAAGGGCTGTCCCATGAGCCAGATCATGTCTGTGCTCCTGGGGGCGGGCCAATGACTTAGTTCAACTTTTAAAGGGAATACAGTTCTCTCACATTAACGGTTTAACATGGCATCACATTATTTCACAAATAGTTGAATCTTTACTAATTTATTTTATACAATAATTAGACGCAAACCTCAAAGGAGGCTCCTGTATAAACAGAGTTATGGTAATTTGGCTGTATTGTCTTTCATGAGATCACACACATGAAACAAAACGGATCGGGTCGTAGCTGGCTTCTCCACCGACCGTTTACACATTCTCCAAAACATAGATATTGTTCAGTTCTGTGATGTGATGTAGAATAAGTTCCTTTGTTCTCTCTGTGTGTCTGTTTCTGCATGAGCAGGGGGAGAGAGTCTCCTCCAGGAATTTACGACCTGAGATAACAGAACCTGGATGTAGGAGAGGAGAGAGGGGGAAGGCACTCGCTATACCCAAAGAGGGCCACATCATGACATTATTGAACTACATTGTAGGGCTTGTAACTAAGCATTTCATGGTAAGGTCTACCACACCTGTTGTATTTGGCGCATGTGATAAATAAGATTTGATTTGTAATGTAGTTATTCCTGGCGAATGCTCCTGTGCCATGTCTTCACTATGTTCCAAGAATCCTGGAATATTGACCTCTCATAGCCATCTGCTGCTCTGAGACACATCCCCACATGCTGTGGAGGAACACAAGCAAAGACCATGTGTAAAGTCATGTCCCAGACCTAGTCAATGAGACCATGAGAAATAATAGTCCATGGTTAATAAGAAGATAGTTGGAGCTGTATTGTTAGATTTCAGTGCATCCTTTGTTATTGAAAAAACTCCCTTGCAATGGCGTTACATCACCTGCAATCACATGGTTGGAGAGTTATTTATCCAATAGAACCCAGAGAGTGTTCTTCAATGGAAACTTCTCTAACATCAGATATGTGCAGTGTTGTGTTTCTCAGGGCAGTGGGGCTGTTACTATTCTACATTTTTACAAAAGATTTGCCACTGTTATTACACAAAGCTAGAATGACTATGTACAGTGGGGCAAAAAAGTATTTAGTCAGCCACCAATTGTGCAAGTTCTCCCACTTAAAAAGATGAGAGAGGCCTGTAATTTTCATCATAGGTACACTTCAACTATGACAGACAAAATGGGGGGAAAAAATCCAGAAAATCACATTGTAGGATTTTTTATGAATTTATTTGCAAATTATATATTATGGAATGCCTATAATCTCACACTACCACTATCTGTGGCCTTGGTAGCAATATAGAGGTGTTCTCATTGACAAAGCCTATTGACAGGATACACACTTACACATGTGCTTCTGGTGATTCACAAAATAACTCCTTAACCCCGACTAGCCTTACATTAGTCACTCCTTCAACTCTCAACAGCAGGAAACGGAAGACCCCATCACCATTGGTCCTTTGATGCAGTGTTGTTAACTGAGGCAATCTGTGGCAATATGGGGGGATGCGGGCACATCTGCAAACACATCAGTGTCAGGATAGTGTCTAAATATGAGTGTGTGCTCTTGGGAATGACTGTACGTTAGGTGGGTTTGTGCCAGTGAATATCCCAACTTATTTAGGCTTAGTACCGTAACGTGGTGCCTCAACTCATTGACAACATGTTTTTATTGTAGATTGTGACTGAAGAGTTGCAGATGGTTTTTTTGTGTAAAATAAATTCTCTCCATACAAGGAGGCTTATGGACAGCCATATATAAAACCGAAAAGGATAAGAAAATGTCTGTCATTGGGATCTCAGTCATCAGCTATGCAAATCAAATCCCATTATATTTGTCACCTGCTTTGTAAACAGGTGTAGACTAACAGTGAAATTATTACTTACTGGCCCTTCCTAACAAAACAGAGAGAAGGAACGAGAAATTATTGAAAAATAGGAATAAATACACAGTTGGCTACGTACCAGTACCGAGTCGATGTGCAGGGTGTACGAGGTCATTGAGGTAAATATGTAAATATAGGTAGGGATAAAGTGACTAGGCAACAGGATAGATAATTAACAGTAGCAGCAGCGTATGTGATGAGTCAAAAGAGTTAGTGCAAAAAGGGTCAATGCAGATAGTTCGGGTAGCTATTGGTTACTTTTTAACTAACTATTTAGCAGTCTTATGGCTTTGGGGTAGAAGGTGTTCAGGGTTCAGTTGGTCCCAGACTTTCTGCATTGGTACCGCTTGCCGTGCGGTACTAGAGAGAACAGTCTATGACTTGGGTGCCTGGAGTCTTTGACACTTTTTCGGGCTTTCCTCTGACACCGCCTGTTATAGAGGTCCTGGATGGAAGTGATGTACTGGGCCATACGCACTACCCTATGTAGCGCCTTGCAGTCGGATATCAAGCAGTTGCCATACCAAGCAGTGATGCAGCCAGTCAAGACGGTCTCAATGGTGCAGCTGTAGAACATTTTGAGGATCTGAGGGCCCATGCAAAATATTTTCAGCCTCCTGAGGGGGAAGAGGTGTTGTGCCTTCTTCACAACTGTGTTGGTGTGTGTGGACCATGATAATTCCTTAGTGATGTGGACACCGAGGAACTTGAAGCTCTCGACCCGCTCTACTACAGCACTGCTGATGTGGATGGGGGCGTGCTCTGCACTCTGTTTCCTGTAGTCCATGATCAGCTCCTTTGTATTTCTGACATTGAGAGAGAGGTTGTTGTCCTGGTACCACACTGCCAGGTCACTGACCTCCTTCCTAAAGGCTGTCTCATCATTGTCGGTGATCAAGTCAACCACCTTTGTGTTGTCAGCAAACTTAAAATGTGTTGGAGTCGTGTGCGGCCATGCAGTCGTGGGTGAACAGGGAGTACAGGAGGGGACTAAGCACGCACTCCTGAGGGGCCCCCGTATTGAGGTTCAGCATGGCGGATATGTTGTTGCCTACCCTCACCACCTCGGGGTACCTCGGGGTGGCCCAATAGGAAGTCCAAGATCCAGTTGCAGAAGGAGGTATTCAGTCCCAGGGTCCTAAGCTTAGTGATGAGCTTGGAGGGCACTTTGGTGCAGCATTCTGACGTAGTTGTTCCTCTTTTCCAGGTGGGAGAGGGCAGTGTGGAGTGCAATAGAGATTGCGTCATCTGTGGATCTGTTGGGGCAGTATGCAAATTGGAGTGGGTCCAGGGTGTCTGGGATGATTGTGTTGATATGAGCCATGACCAGCCTTTCAAAGCATGTCATGGCTACCGATGTGAGTGCTACGGGGTGATAGTCATTTAGACAGGTTACCTTGGCGTTCTCGGGCACAGGGACTATGGTGGTCTGTTTGAAACATGTAGGTATTACAGATGGGGTCAGGGAGAGGTTGAACATTTCAGGGAAGATGCTCTTAGTATGCGTTCTGGTAATCATTTATAGCCACAAAGCCTTGTGAATAAAAACCTGTTTAAAAGTCTTACTCACATTGGCTACAGAGAGCGAGATTACACAGTCATCTGGAACAGGTTGTGCTCTTATGCATGGTTCAGTGCTGCTTGTCTCGAAGCGAGCATAGAAAGAAATGAGCTCATCTGGTAGGCTCGTGTCACTGGGCAGTTCTCGGCTGGGTTTCCCTTTGTAATCCATGATAGTTTGCAAGCCCTGCCACATCTGAAAGGCATAGTAGGATTTGATCTTAGTCCTGTTTTGACAGTTTGATGGCTCGTCGGAGGTTGTAGCAGGATTTCTTATAAGCATCCGGATTAGTGTCCCGCTCCTTGAAAGCGGCAGCTCTAGCCTTTAGCTCAGTGCGGATGTTGCCTGTAATCCATGGCTTCTGGTTGGGATATGTACATAAGGTCACTGTGTGGATGACGTCATCGACGTACTTATTAATGAAGCCGGTGACTGATGTGGTACATTCCTTAATGTTATCGGATGAATCCCGGAACATATTCCAGTCTGTGCTTGTGAAACAGTCCTGTAGCTTAGCATCCGCTTCATCAGACCACTTGTTTGAGTTTTTTCTTGTAAGCAGGAATCAGGAGGATAGAGTTGTGATCAGATTTGCGTTTTGTTTCTGTGTGTGGAGTAAAGGTGATCTAGAGTATTTTCGCTTCTAGCTGCCCATGTGACATGCTAGTAAAAATGAGGTAAAACGGGCCACAAGGAGCACCGCCACTGGATGTACATGTTCTTGTTTGCTTATGGCCCTATACAGCTCGTTAAGTGCGGTCTTAGTACCAGCATCGGTTTGTGGTGGTAAATAGACAGCTACAAAAAATATAGATGAAAACTCTCTTGGTAAATGGTATGGTCTGCAGCTTATCATGAGGTATTCTAACTCAGGCGAATAAAACCTTGAGACTTCCTTAACATTAAAGATCAGCACCAGCTGTTGTTAACAAAGAAACACACACCTCCCCCTTAGCCTTACCCGAAGCTGCTGTTTGGTCATGACGATACATATAAAAAACAGCTGGATGTATGTTATCCATGTCCTTGTTCAGCCAAGACTCCAAGAAACATAGGATATTACAGTTCTTCGGGGAGCCCGCTTGTTTAACTCTCTTGCACCGTCTCTTCCTCTTTCAAGTCCTGGGGATTAGGGGCCTGGTCCGGAATGAGCAGTATATTGCCGACTTGTTGAAGTAGAAATCTTAATCCAAATCGAGGTTAGTGATCGCTGTTCTGATGTCCAAAGTTATTTTCAGTCATAAGAAATGATGGTGGAAATATACAAAAATAAAAAGTTAAAATCAGGGTAAAAACGCACAAAATAGCAGAATTGGTCAGGAGCCCGTAAAACGGCAGTTATCCACTGCAGCGCCATCTTCTTCCACATACACTAGTAGGCATTATGATGCTGAGAACTGAAGCTCACTTTAGTCTGAAAATGTACTTGAAAACCACTAAAAATAAGTGGTTGTCACAGAAGTCGTCTCCCAGTCTTTTTCTCATCCCTCTCATCACCTCTGTGTGTCTCCCACCATCTCTCTCTCTCATCAGAATGGTCCCTCCACAGGGTGATGATAGGACTGAGCAAGACCTTGTTAAGGAGAGCCAAGTATATCAGTGTGGGCGTTGGTGGGCATGTTTTATGAGTGGCCTTGTGGAGGTTAATTAACAGAACACTAGTGGTTGTCCGCTGTGCTGTTCAGGCCTTGTGATAGTGCCGGTAGATTTGACTGGCCCTGTCCGTGTAATAGAAAGCTGGGTTTGGTTTGGTAGGAGTGGAGTGTAGTCTGCAGTTTTGCTGTAGGCTGGTGTAGCAGTTACAGCTGCCTATTTGGTGTCTGAAGATGCATAGCTGTTGACATGAGTTATAGGTGTAGGTAACTAAGCTTGACTTAGGGGAAGTGTCATGGATTAGATTGAATACAGGAGAAGAACTAGTACTACACTTTTAAATTATAGCAGTTTACCTAATTACAAAGGTCAGTTCCAATATCAAACCTTTCCCCAAGCAGTAAAAACATATTATTTTAAGAAATTAAGATTTCTCAATGTCCTTCTGGGTGTAGGGTTAGAGAGGGTAAGGTTTGAAACAATCAACTGTCATGCCTATCGGGTGACGGTAACCCGGGCAACAACTGAAAGCATGCATGGGAGGGCATTTCCATCCAAACTCCACCCTCTGGTCTTGAAAGTCCTATGGATAGAGTGGGAGGGAACTAACGTACAAGAGTTTCCTCCCTAAATCTATATGAAACCACTCTGTGGAATGCACACACTCCCTCTCACACACCCTCACTCTGTCACATAAGTCGATTAAGTCAATGCTCCTTCCTGTTTTTCGCGAGTTCCCTCTCTGTTTTGTTTCTTGTTTGACGAGGTTGGGCTAAGTTGGAGCTCCAGGAGAGCATGTACTGAAGGAGGGCTGAGCAGAACAACATAGTTGCTAGAGAGGAAGGGCTGTTGCTTTGAAAACCTTTACAGGACTTTTTAAGTGGAGAGTCTTGACGGCGCCCACGAGATTAGACCCCAGGAGTAGCCGAATGACGCAATGGGGGGTTGTTGAGTAGGGGGTTAGGGGGTAGGGAGTTGGTGAGAAGAGGGTAGGAAATACTGGGGCGCTGAATTTAATATTCCTTCCCCTGATCTTAAGGGGAAACCCAGGATTCCCAAAGACTGTTAAAGAGTAAACATCACACACATCCTGACTGTAGGAAAGGAAAGGAGAGGGCCTTAAGGAGCATGGAAGCACTGAGGGAGTCTTTTCTGCATTTGACCTTTCAGATGTCCACGTACAAGAGGGCCACTCTGAACGAAGATGACCTGGTAGATTCCAACGGGGATGAGTTCTACCCCCCTGCCATGCAGGTAGGACAACTATTCCTTTGTATAAAAATAATGGACGAGCTCTGACACGTGACAAGTCTGTCTAGATGCACTCATTCTGCTGCTTCTGTTGTTAAGTTATGATCTGCTTGCATTGTATGACAAATTCCATTCCAAATAAATGCATTAGCATTGAGCTAATCAAATTCCAGTTCTTCTATTATCTTTGTGAGGATTTTGAGCGTCATGGTATTTCCTGAGAGCCTGCTATTCTCTGTCAGCCATGTGCTACATTCAACACAGAGAGCTACTTGAGGAGAAAGACTATTATCTCCTGATGCGTAGACTAAACAAACTACCCTTTATAGAGGCCCATACAGTATCTGCATTTCTGGGTGCTTCAAAAAGCTTGGATAATCAGTTGCAGAGCACATCCTACAGAACAGATGTCTCAAGTTGCATGTGTTTCTATAATATTTGACAGGCAAGGAGGAGCTCACTGTTTGTGGTATCCTAGGTTTTCTGTTGATACAAAGTCTATCAGATTATTACTGTAGTTAATCATATTGAAAACCAATGTGTTCACTGTAGCTGCACTGGTAAGTGGATAACTGCACTGTTATGATAGGATTTTCAGCCCACAGATGTAAGTATATGAACACATTCTATTTGTATTCTTACTTTCTACCTTGCGGATACAACAGTCTTCTAACCATAGAGATTAAAGTATTTTAATTCCTAATTCTATGCTTACAACTCTTAATCACTGTGCAGGATTCTTCTTTCTCCCCTGCACTAAATAAAGTCACCAATAATCACAAATGTTTAACAGAGATACACTACATGACCAAAAGTATGTGGACACTTGCTTGTTGAATAGCTCATTCCAAAATCATGGACATTAACATGGAGTTGATCCCTCTTTGCTGCTATAACAACCTCCACCAGATGTTGGAACATTGCTGTGGGGACTAGCTTCCATTCAGCCACAAGAGCATTAGTGAGGTCAGACTCTGATGTTGGGCGATTAGGCCTGGCTCACAGTGGGCATTCCAATTCATCCCAATGGTGTTTGATGGGGTTGAGATAAAGGCTCAAAGTTCTTCCATACCGATTTTGACAAACCATCTCTGTATGGATCTCGCTTTGTGCACGGGCGCATTGTCATGCTGAAACCGGAAACAGCCTTCCCCCAAACTGTTGCCACAAAGTTGGAAGTACAAAATCGTCTAGAATGTCATTGCATGCTGTAGTGTTAAGTTTTCCATTCACTGGACCTAATGAGCCTGAACAATGAAAAACAAAACTTTACAGTTGGCACTATGCATTCGGGCATGTAGCGTTCTCCTGGCATCCGCCAAACCCAGATTCGTCCGTCGGACTGATAGATGGTGAAGCGTGATTCATCACTCCAGAGAACACGTTTGCACTTTTTAGAGGCTGCAACAACAATAACTATGTAACTGAGAATCATAACAGGTTTTATTTTTAACCTTTATTTAACCAGGCAAGTCAGTTAAGAACAAATTCTTATTTTCAATGACCGCCTAGGAACAGTGGGTTAACTGCCTGTTCAAGGGCAGAACAACAGATACCAGGTACCTTGTCAGCTCGGGGGTTTGAACTTGCAACCTTCCGGTTACTAGTCCAACGCTCTAACCACTAGGCTACCCTGCCGCCCCAGGTTAATCAATGGACCTGCGTTCTCTGAGTCAGTGGCTTCACACATACATGTCTGGCTAGAAGTCTGTTACACTAAATAATTTCTGTTTTCATGGTTTCAATATTTCCATTTTACTTCAGCCAGCTCTTTTCCTTCTGCTGAGAATCTGAGCTTCCTCTGAAATCAGATCATTCCTAACATATTTTCCCATGGCTAAGAGAAGAAATAAAGTATGTTTCAGAACGTTTAATTTCCAAAACTATTTATCTACCATCACATTGTGCAGTGGTTTTTACTGTGAGAATCTGTGATAAAGCACAGACCTCAACCACACTGACTTGGCAGAAGTAGCTTCTCAAATGCACACAGAAATACAGATTAAAGTAATTTTTTTAAACACCCAAACCTCTGAAAGTGGGGGTGGTAGGTAGCCTAGCAGTTAAAAGCGTTGGGCCAGTAACCGAAAGGTCACTGGTTCGAATCCCCGACCCGACTAGGGGAAAATCCTGTCGTCATTCCCTTGAGCAAGGTACTTAAACCTAATTGCTTCTGTCTGCTGAATGACTAAAATGTAAATGTAAAAATCTAAGTCTGGAGGATTACGAAGCCTGTTGTGGCTTTGGCACCAGAGCTGCTCACATTCAGTGTGACATTTAAACTCTTGCCTTATCTAATGAGACATAATCACATTTTTTAACAGGTCTGGGATAATTGGTTTTCACAGGGTGTGTAAAACTTCTTGTTTTGAAAACGCCTATGTGGTATCTCTATGAGGCAGATACATTTATTCGAGTGCAAAAATGTACTACAAAGTGTAAATAGGATCATTTTGGTTATGAAGTCAGTCTTATCCAAAATTGAGATTTGCTAGATAGAGGAAAAAAATGGTATGTCACGGAATGAAGGGTACCATAGCAGTTTTCCTTGGGTTGAGTTTATTTCCATCCTGCACACAGCTGGCAGCACCCAAGTAATCATCAATTTGGAGAGGAGCTGCACATGACCTATCATAATGCCCATGGTCAATTTGGTTTGACATTGGATATCCCTATGGGGCTAGTTAGGGACCATCAGTAAATTACACAATGTACATAGGACAATATTTTAAAATATCAATAATATGCAACATGAAAATATTGTCCCTTATACTTAGCTTATCTCTGGGGGGGCAGTCAATAAATTACACTATCGAATGTCAAACCAACATTACCACAGTTGCGCACCAGCTGGCTGAAGCTAAACGGCGACTTCAAGACACAAGGCCTGGTTAGACTGTTTTAAGTTATCCAGAAGGGTGAGTCACTAACTCTACTGTTTAGGCAGAGTGAATGTACAAACGCTTGACACATACAAACAAACACACACAAGAGACACACATTAAACCATCCCCCCAGACCACTCTTGTTTGGATTAATTCATGGCTGCTGCATTTCTTAATGACCAAGCTGAAAATCGAGGCAAAATCGTTTTCACAATTTCCCCTGGATAATAATGACATGTTTTCTGTGGGGCCTGTGTTTTTATTTTTCCGACTGCTGGCTCTTTCAGTAAAAAAAAACATGACAATGTCCTAGTTCATCCATTTTGGAAAGTGCTCTGCCTTCCCCTTATCTGGGGCAGTGGCACAATTTATTTTAATGATACCTTCTGAAGAACTAGAAAATTATGGACAAAAGATGAATACATTACCTTTTATATAGAGGGGTGTTGAAAGGTGAAATGGCATATAATCTGTTAATCAAATCAAATCAAATCAAATTTATTTATATAGCCCTTCGTACATCAGCTGATATCTCAAAGTGCTGTACAGAAACCCAGCCTAAAACCCCAAACAGCAAGCAATGCAGGTGTAGAAGCACGGTGGCTAGGAAAAACTCCCTAGAAAGGCCAATACCTAGGAAGAAACCTAGAGAGGAACCAGGCTATGTGGGGTGGCCAGTCCTCTTCTGGCTGTGCCGGGTGGAGATTATAACAGAACATGGCCAAGATGTTCAAATGTTCATAAATGACCAGCATGGTCGAATAATAATAAGGCAGAACAGTCAGGTGGAAGTTGAAACTGGAGCAGCAGCATGGCCAGGTGGACTGGGGACAGCAAGGAGTCATCATGTCAGGTAGTCCTGGGGCATGGTCCTAGGGCTCAGGTCCTCCGAGAGAGAGAAAGAAAGAGAGAAGGAGAGAATTAGAGAACGCACACTTAGATTCACACAGGACACCGAATAGGACAGGAGAAGTACTCCAGATATAACAAACTGACCCCAGCCCCCCGACACATAAACTACTGCAGCATAAATACTGGAGGCTGAGACAGGAGGGGTCAGGAGACACTGTGGCCCCACCCGAGGATGTTAATAAAACCATGCTGTTAATAAAACCATTTCAACCATAACCAGAACATTCACACAGTACTAGTGCCTCTGTGGTATTGAGTGTATCATCTCTGACCAGATAGCGGATACCATTCATCATCGGATCATAGAACATAGTGGTTTGTTTGCCTGAGTACTGTGGTTAAGGGTGACTTGTGTACCAATCTTTGTAACCTTTACACACATAACCAGTGTATGTGTATCTATGGAGATGACACTGTGGTGCCCTGTGCTCATTGCAGTGTGTGTGTGTGTGTGTGTGTGTGTGTGTGTGTGTGTGTGTGTGTGTGTGTGTGTGTGTGTGTGTGTGTGTGTGTGTGTGTGTGTGTGTGTGTGTGTGTACAGGTGACACTGCGACATGGTCCTGGTCCCAGGTGTTGGGCTGAGAAGACATACACTGAACGGAGGCTGTTGGTCCTAGTGTGTGCATTGTCTGTTGCATTGTTCTTCTCTCTCATCACTGTTGGGATCTTCTACAAAGAGAGTGAGTGGCTAAGATTATTAAGCCTGGTTCAGGGAAATAATCCTGAGAAGAGTTGATCAAACAACCTATGATTGCTCTTTTGTGTTCATATAATCTGCCAACATTTTCGTGGGTACACATTTTTACTGTACCGTCTGTATTTTCTCAGCTCAGTATTCATTTCCTTGTATTTTGAAAAGGGAACCAAATGCCACTTGCTCATATTCAACCACCAATCAGCCCACATGACAAATTACCGTCATCTGTTATAAGAACCGGCACAAGAATGTGCTTTTACTAGACCATTCACCTTTCCAATCCTTTTATTCAGATATAATTTTAATCGTTGATTAAAAAACATAAAACTTATTGTCCGAAATAAACAGCCTTAAACATAGACATGAGACAGAATGGATGAATTGGACTTTTGGTTCTGAATTATTTTGCCTCTAAAAATATAAACATGTTTTCCACATCCTTTCCCTAAGAACACATAGGGAGTTGCCAAATGCAGTGGGCTGTCCCTCAGCTTTTGCAACTAGTCCCAAATTCCAGAGCACTTTCTAACAAAATACTGTTATCCACGTTGCAGCCTTATTCTAAAATATATTAAATTTAAAACATCCTCATCAATCTCATGATGACAAAGCGAAAACACTTTTGTAGAAATGTTTGCAAATGTATTAGAAATAAAAACCAGATACCTTATTTACATAAGTATTCAGACCCTTTGCTATGAGACTCGAAATTGAGCTCAGGTGCACCCTGTTTCCATTGATCATCCTTGATGCTTCTACAACTTGATTGGAATCCACCTGTGGTAAATTAAATTGATTGGACATGATTTGGAAAGGCACACACCTGTCTATATAAGGTCCCACAGTTGACAGTGCATGTCAGAGCAAAAACCAAGCCATAAGGTCAAAGGAATTGGCCATAGAGCTCCGAGACAGGATTGTGTCAAGGCACAGATCTGGGGAAGGGTACCAAAAAATGTCTGCAGCATTGACGGTCCCCAAGAACACAGTGGCCTCCATCATTCTCAAATGGAAGAAGTTTGGAAGGGCCTTGGTCAGGGAGGTGACCTAGAACCCGATGGTCACTCTGACAGAGCTCCTCTGTGGAGATGGGAGAAACTTCCAGAAGGACAACCATCTCTGAAGCACTCTACCAATCAGGCCTTTATGGTAGTGGCCAGACGGAAGCCACTCCTCAGTAAAAGGCACATGACAGTCTGCTTGGAGTTTGCCAAAAGGCACCTAAAGGACTCTGACCATGAGAAACAAGATTCTCTGGTCTGATGAAACCAAGATTGGACTCTTTGGCCTGAATGCCAAGCGTCACATCCGGAGGAGACCTGGCACCAACCCTACGGTGAAGCATGGTGGTGGCAGCATCATGCTGTGGGGATGTTTTTCAGCGGCAGGGACTGGGAGACTAGTCAGGATTAAGGGAAAGATGGACGGAGCAAAGTACAGAGAGATACTTGATGAAAACCTGCTCCAGAGCGCTCAGGACCTCAGACTGAGGCGAAGGTTCACCTTCCAACAGGACAACAACCTAAGCATACAACCAAGACAACGCCGGTGTGGCTTCAGGACAAGTCTCTGAATGTCCATGAGTGGCCCAGCCAGAGCCCGGACTTGAACCCAATTTAACATCTCTGGAGAGACCTGAAATTAGCTGTGCAGCCACGCTCCTCATCCAACCTGACAGAGCTTGAGAGGATCTGCAGAGACGAATGGGAGAAACTCCCCAAATACAGATATGCAAAGCTTGTAGTGTCATACCCAAGAAGACTCGAGGCTGTAATCGCTGCCAAAGGTGCTTCAACAAAGTACTGAGTAAAGGGCCTGAATAATTATATACATGTGATTAGTTTAAATGTTTATTTTATACATTTGCAAAAAAATATATATATGTTTTTGCTTTGTCATTATGGGGGATTGTGTCAAGATTGATGAGGTGAAAAAAACAATTGAATACATTTTAGAATTAGGCTGTAACATAACAAAATATTGAAAATTCAAGGGGTCTGAATACTTTCTGAATGCACTGTAGATGCCAGGGGCAAGAATAGGAACAGCTGTTGGAATGGGTATAATTAAGTGATAATGCCAAAGAAGCTGGTGTGGAAGATATTGGCACGGGTGTTAGGGCTGTGCCTCTCCTTAATGTCAATATGCCTTGTCCATTGCTGTTCTGGTTAGTGTTTATTGGATTATTTCACTGTAGAGCCTCTAGTCCTGCTCACTATACTTTATCCAACCTATTAGTTCCACCACCCACACATGCGATAACATCTCCTGGTTTCAATGATGTTTCTAGAGACAATATCTCTCTCATCATCACTCAATACCTAGGTTTACCTCCACTGTATTCACATCCTACCATACCTTTGTCTGTACATTATACCTTGAAGCTATTTTATTGCCCCCAGAAACCTCCGTTTACTCTCTGTTCCAGACGTTCTAGACGACCAATTCTTATTGCTTTTAGACGTACCCTTATTCTACTCCTCCTCTGTTCCTCTGGCGATGTAGAGGTGAATCCAGGCCCTGCAGTGCCTAGCTCCACTCCTATTCCCCAGGCGCTCTCTTTTGATGACTTCTGTAACTGTAATAGCCTTGGTTTCATGCATGTTAACATTAGAAGCCTCCTCCCTAAATTTGTTTTGCTCACTGCTTTAGCACACTCTGCCAACCCGGATGTTCTAGCTGTGTCTGAATCCTGGCTTAGGAAGACCACCAACAATTCTGAAATTTTCATCCCAAACTACAACATTTTCAGACAAGATAGAACTGCCAAAGGGGGCGGTGTTGCAATGTACTGCAAAGATAGCCTGCAGAGTTCTGTCCTACTATCCAGGACTGTACCCAAACAATTTGAACTTCTACTTTTAAAAATCCACCTCTCTAAAAACAAGTCTCTCACCGTTGCCGCCTGCTATAGACCACCCTCTGCCCCCAGCTGTGCTCTGGACACCATATGTGAACTGATTGCCCCCCATCTATCTTCAGAGCTCGTGCTGCTAGGCGACCTAAACTGGAACATGCTTAACACCCCAGCCATCCTACAATCTAAGCTTGATGCCCTCAATCTCACACAAATTATCAATGAACCTACCAGGTACCTCCCCAAAGCCTTAAACACGGGCACCCTCATAGATATCATCATAACCAACTTGCCCTCTAAATACACCTCTGCTGTCTTCAACCAAGATCTCAGCGATCACTGCCTCATTGCCTGCATCCGTAATGGGTCAGCGGTCAAACGACCTCCACTCATCACTGTCAAACGCTCCCTGAAACACTTCAGCGAGCAGGCCTTTCTAATCCACCTGGCCGGGGTATCCTGGAAGGATATTGATCTCATCCCGTCAGTAGAGGATGCCTGTTTTTTTTTTTTTTATGCCTTCCTAAGAAGCATGCCCCATTCAAGAAATGTTGAACCAGGAACAGATATAGCCCTTGGTTCTCCCCAGACCTGACTGCCCATAACCAACACAAAAACATCCAATGGCGTTCTGCATTAGCATCAAACAGCTGATGTTCTGAAAGAGCTGCAAAATCTGGACCCCTACAAATCAGCTGGGCTAGATAATCTGGACCCTTTCTTTCTAAAATGATCTGCCCGAAATTGTTGCCACCCCTATTACGAGCCTGTTCAAGCAGCTGCGGTCATCCCCCTCTTCAAAGGGGGGGACACTCTTGACCCAAACTGCTACAGACCTATATCTATCCTACCCTGCCTTTCTAAGGTCTTCGAAAGCCAAGTCCACAAACAGATTACCGACCATTTCGAATCTGACCATACCTTCTCTGCTATGCAATCTGGTTTCAGAGCTGGTCATGGGTGCACCTCAGCCACGCTCAAGGTCCTAAACGATATCTTTACCGCCATCGATAAGAAACATTACTGTGCAGCCGTATTCATTGATCTGGCCAAGGCTTTCGACCCTGTCAATCACCACATCCTCATTGGCAGACTCGACAGCCTTGGTTTCTCAAATGATTGCCTCGCCTGGTTCACCAACTACTTCTCTGATAGAGTTCAGTGTGTTGAATCGGAGGGTCTGCTGTCCGGACCTCTGGCAGTTTCTATGGGGGTGCCACAGGGTTAAATTCTTGGACCGACTCTCTTCTGTGTATACATCAATGATGTCGCTCTTACTGCTGGTGAGTCTCTGATCCACCTCTACGCAGACGACACCATTCTGTATACTTCTGGCCCTTCTTTGGACACTGTTAACAACCCTCCAGGCAAGCTTCAATGCCATACAACTCTCCTTCCGTGGCCTCCAATTGCTCTTAAATACAAGTAAAACTAAATGCATGCTCTTCAACCGATCGCTGCCTTTACCTGCCTGCCTGTCCAACATCACTACTCTGGACGGCTCTGACTTAGAATACGTGGACAACTACAAATACCTAGGTGTCTGGTTAGACTGTAAACTCTCCTTCCAGACCCACAACAAACATCTCCAATCCAAAGTTAAATCTAGAATTGTCTTCCTATTTCGCAACAAAGCATCCTTCACTCATGCTGCCAAACATACCCTTGTAAAACTGACCATCCTACCAATCCTCGACTTCGGCGATGTCATTTACAAAATACCCTACTCAACAAATTGGATGCAGTCTATCACAGTACAATCTGTTTTGTCACCAAAGCCCCATATACTACCCACCATTGCGACCTGTACGCTCTCGTTGGCTGGCCCTCGCATCATACTTGTCGCCAAACCCACTGGCTCCATTGTCATCTACAAGACCCTGCTAGGTAAAGTCCCCCCTTATCTCAGCTCGCTGGTCACCATAGCATCACCCACCTGTAGCACGCGCTCCAGCAGGTATATCTCTCTGGTCACCGCCAAAACCAATTATTTGTTTGACCGCCTCTCCTTCCAGTTCTCTGCTGCCAATGACTGGAACGAACTACAAAAATCTCTGAAACTGGAAACACTTATCTCCCTCACGAGCTTTAAGCACCAACTGTCAGAGCAGCTCACAGATTACTGCACCTGTACATAGCCCACCTATAATTTTGCCCAAACAACTACCTCTTTCCCTACTGTATTTATTTTATTGATTTATTTTGCTCCTTTGCACCCCATTATTTTTTATTTCTACTTTGCACATTCTTCCACTGCAAATCTACCATTCCAGTGTTTTACTTGCTATATTGTATTTACTTTGCCACCATGGCCTTTTTTGACCTTTACCTCCCTTATCGCACCTCATTTGCTCACATCGTATATAGACTTGTTTATACTGTATTATTGACTGTATGTTTGAGTAAAACAATGTGTAACTCTGTGTCGTTGTATGTGTCGAACTGCTTTGCTTTATCTTGGCCAGGTCGCAATTGTAAATGAGAACTTGTTCTCAACTTGCCTACCTGGTTAAATAAAGGTGAAATAAATAAATAAAAATGTTGAGGGCTGGCAAACCGTGCCAATTTATCCTCCAAATACTGGCTTCGAGGTCAATATCACTTTTATACAACTAGTTACCAACATATTAAAATAATGATTTACATATTTTCATTAATGTTATTTTGATAAATGTATTCATACTATTTAATCGTTCCACAAGATATAGTCCCGACACAAATCTAGGGTAGCTTCCCTAGCCGGCTGGTCATTCATTCTATCGGTTCAGTTGCCAGAGAGATGCGACCCAATCGTTCAGTCTTTTTGTTCTGTATCTATGGATGCAACCCAGTCGTTCGTTCTAAATGTTCCACTGCAATACTGGCTGGCAATGTTCTTGTCCCTTGCTTAGTAGCTTGCCAACTACATCTAACTTCAAACATTGCAGCCAGAATAACAACAATGTAGCTGCATTTGTGTTTGTTTAAGATGTTTAGTGACATTTATTTGGATACATCCATAAAAATGAGCTAATGATGTGTGATTTTTGTCTGCCGTAGAAAATGTGCTCTCTCGGCAGGACACTGTTGTTCAGAGGAGCTAGACAACAACACAGCTAACACAATCACTACATACTGAAGCTGGAAAGACAGCAAACTAGCTGCACTTCGTTTCATTTTACCTGTTTTCTATTGATAGTTATTTGTATACAGTACAAGTCAAAAGTTTGGACACACCTACTCATTCAAGTGTTTCTCTTTATTTTTACTATTTTCTACATTGTAGAATAGTAGTGAAGACATCAAAACTACGAAATAACACACATGTAGTAACCAAAAAAGTGTTAAACAAATCAAAATATATTTGAGATTCTTCAAAGTAGCCACTCTTCGCCTTGATGACAGCTTTGCACACTCTTGGCATTCTCTCAACCAGCTTCACCTGGGTAGAGGTTGGGTGATTTGTGGAGGCCAGGTCATCTGATACAGCACTCCATCACTCTCCTTCCTGGTCAAATAGCCCTTACACAGCCTGGAGGTGTGTTGGGTCATTGTCCTGTTGAAAAACAAATGATAGTCCAACTATGCGCAAATCAGATGGGATGGTGTGTCGCTACAGAATGCTGTGGTAGCCATGCTGTTTAAGTTTGCCTTGAATTCTAAATCAATCACAGACAGTTTCAACAGCAAAGCAGCCCCACACCATCACACCTCCATGCTTCACGGTGGGAACCACACATGCAGAGATCATCCGTTCATCTAGTCTGCATCTCACACAGCGGTTAGAACCAAAAATCTCTCATTTGGACTCATCAGACCAAAGGATAGATTTCCACCAGTCTAACGTCCATTGCTCATGTTTCTTGGCACAAGCAAGTCTCTTCTTATTATTGGTGTCCTTTTAGTAGTGGCTTCTTTGCAGCAATTCGACCATGAAGGCCTGATTCACGTAGTCTCCTCTGAACAGTTGATGTCGAGATGTGTCTGTTACTGGAACTGTGTGAAGCATTTATTTGGGCTGCAATCTGAGCTGCAGTTAACTCTAATGAACTTATCTGGTGTGTATACATACATACATACATACATACATACATACATACATACATACATACAGTGGGGAGAACAAGTATTTGATACACTGCCGATTTTGCAGGTTTGACTACTTACAAAGCATGTAGAGGTATGTAATTTTTATCATAGGTATACTATGATAAATGTGGAATGTGGAAACTAAAACAAAAATCCAGAAAATCATGATTTTTGTATGATTTTTAAGTAATTAATTTGCATTTAACTGCAGCTCAGATTGCAAATACTTTTGATTTTCCCATGATGTCAAGCAAAGAGGCACTGCGTTTGAAGGTAGGCCTTGAAATACATCCACAGGTACAATTCCAATGGATTAAAATGATATCAATTTGCCTAACAGAAGCTTCTAAAGCCATGACATTTTCTGGCATTTTCCAAGCTGTTTAAAGGCACAGTCAAACTTCTGACCCACTGGAATTGTGATACAGTGAATTATAAGTGAAATAATCTGTCTGTAAACAATTGTTATAAAAATGAATTGTGATACAGTGAATTATAAGTTTAATAATCTGTCTGTAAACAATTGTTATAAAAATGACTTGTGTCATGCCCAAAGTAGATGTCCTAACTGACTTGCCAAAACTGTAGTTTGTTAACAAGACATTTGTGAAGTGGTTGCAAAACGAGTTTTAATGACTCCAACCTAAGTGTATGTAAACTTCTGACTTCAAATATACAGTATGTCCCCCCACTTCTAAAGCCAAAGTTGCGCCCCTGGGAATTTCTATGTCATAGATTTAGGTGGTAATTAGTGGAATAGATACAGGCTGGAATTCGGTTTTAACCAATCAGCATTAGACCTACCCGTTGTATAAATTGGGACAATGACTGACTGACTGACCTTGTCTGTGACACTACCTCTCGGAGCAGCCCTTCTCTCCTCTATAGAAGCTCCATCAATCTATTTTTTACTGTTAATTTCTAGAGCTTAGATAGAAGTAATTTTTTTCTGAGGTTATATGTTTTGGCAGTTACCTGTAGAAAACAATGGTTTCCAGATGGTCTGAAACACCCATGTGCGTTTTTTGATCTCATATATTTTAGAGGATTTATTTAAGGGCCCTTAAATATAAACTCAGCAAAAAAAGGAACATCCTCTCACCATCAACTGCATTTATTTTCAGCAAACTTAACATGTGTAAATATTTGTATGAATATAACAAGATTCAACAACTGACATGTGACAAGATTCCACAGACATGTGACTAACAGAAATGGAATAATGTGTCCATGAACAAAGGAGTGGGGTCAAAATCAAAAATAACAGTCAGTATCTGGTGTGGCCACCAGCTGCATTAAGTACTGCAGTGCATCTCCTCCTCATGGACTGCACCAGATTTGCTAGTTCTTGCTGTGAGATGTTACCCCACTCAAGGCACTTGCAAGTTCCCAGACATTTCTGGGGGGAATGGCCCTAGCACTCACCCTCCAATCCAACAGGTCCCAGATGTGCTAAATGGGATTGAGATCCGGGCTCTTCACTGGCCATGGCACAACACTGCCATTCCTGTCTTGCATTCCTATCCTCCAAATCAATCCCACTCCAGAGTACAGGCCTCGGTGTATCTCTCATTCCTTCGACGATAATTGCAAATCCAACCATCCCCCCTGGTAAGACAAAACCGCAACTTGTCAATTTAGAGCACTTTTTGCCAGTACTTTCTGGTCGAGCAACGGTGGGTTTGTGCCCATAGGCGCGTTGTTGCTGGTGATGTCTGGTGTGAACCTGCATTACAACAGACCTTCTAGCCCTCAGTCCAGCCTCTCTCAGCCTATTGGGGACAGTCTGAGCACTGATGGAGGGATTGTGCGTTCCTGGTGTAACTCGGGCAATTGTTGTTGCCATCCTGTACCTGTCCTGCAGGTGTGATGTTCAGATGTACCGATCCTGTGCAGGTGTTGTTACACGTAGTCTGCCACTGTGAGGACGATCAGCTGTCCATCCCTGTCTCCCTGTAGCTCTGTCTTAGGCGTCTCACAGTACGGACATTGCAATGTATTGCCCTGGCCACATCTGCTGTCCTCATGCCTCCTTGCAGCATGCCTAAGGCACATTCACACAGATGAGCAGGGACCCTGGGCATCTTTCTTTTTGTGTTTTTCAGAGTCAGTAGAAAGGCCTCCATTAGTGTCCTAAGTTTTTATAACTGTGACCTTAATTGCCTACTTTCTATAAGCCATTGGTGTCTTAATGACCGTTCCACAGCTGCATGTTCATTAATTGTTTATGGTTCATTGAACATGGGAAACAGTGTTTAAACCCTTTACAATTAAGATTGGTGGATTTTTACAAATGATCTTTGGAAGAACGGGTCCTGAAAAAGGGACGTTTCTTTTTTTGCTGAGTTTACTAGTTGTTTAATCAAAGCGATAGTGATGTCTAACTGTTGAGGCTAAAGTAGCAGTGTCTGTAAAATATATTTGATACAGTATGTTTAGCTGCTTGTCCCACTCCGTTGGCAGCTCACCCAGGTGTGTGTCGGACAGAACCATGCATTATTGTGGCCAGTGCTGTGATTGGAGCCCTGGACCGTTCTGTGGACCCCTGCCACGACTTCTACAGCTTTGCCTGTGGGGGATGGGTACGGAACAACCCCCTCCCTGAGGGAAAGTCCCGATGGGGTCCCTTCAGCAACCTATGGGAGCGCAACATGGCCATCATGAAGCACCTGCTAGGTAAGATTCCTCCTTAGGGGATGTGGAGTCCTTAGCTGCCCCCCCTCACCAACCTAGAGAAATACATTCAAACAGTTATGGCCTAAACGCACCATGCGAGTGATTTATTTTAGAATGCATTGTTTTGAATTATAATGACCCAACCGAAGCCAGGTGGATGGGTTGTCCACTTTGACATCGATCTCAATTAGAACGCTTCGGTTTTTCTGTTGGCACTGTAGTCACACAAAACAAATTGTCATTCACCTTTTTCTAGCTAATTTGAATGGGACAAGATTGCTTAAGGTTTTACCATACATGCTAAATTACACCAAATTATCCACTTATGGAAACAACTTCACTACAAGCAAAGATGACTGGAGATATGAACTATCCTGCTAGTATGGTCACTGTTCTGCCTGTCCAATCCTTTCCACTTGCCTCGCTCTGCTTGCGCCACTCACCCGCTTCTGGTGAGTTTAGTCCTTATTGCCTCACGGTTCTTTCTACATGTGTGTTATAGTTACGTTCCCCAGCAAGAAAACCAAACATTTTGCTCAAACAGAAGGGTGAACTAACAAAGAGTCACTAACCAACAACCAAAACAAAACTGGTGGGGTTCTTACGGGGATGTCTACTGAAAGTTGACTAGTAACAACAGCTGGAACCTAAAATTCACTCACCATGCGTGCCCACTACATTTGCCCAAGAAGAGGCTAACAAACATACTAAACTTAAAGACCGAACGCAAACAGTGGCGCAAAACGAACAGGGAAGATCCGATAAAGGATTGGCTAGAAATCAAAATAGGGCGCTTCAACTTAAGCTATTAACAATCCACATCTCTCTAGACAAATGGAGCACTTGGCCAGACACTCTGAAATAGCACCTGGGCCTGCACAGGTGAAACACCTTCCCACTAACGAGATGGCAACCAGCACAGGTGTAACATATACTGACTATAACAAGGTGACGCCAATCGGTGTGCCCTACGTGATAACGAGCTCTACGGTCTAAAGTCCAACCTCAAAACATAAACGGAAAAACGAAAGCCTTTAACAGTTATCCTTTCATTGTAAGATAAGTTTGGATAAAACCTAACTGTAAAATGTTGTATATGACAGAGAACACCACCATGAAGGGGCTGAGCAAGGCTGAGGAGAATGCCCAGATGTATTACAAGGCATGTATGAATGAGACTAAGATCGAGGAGTTAGGAGCTCAGCCTCTACTGGAGCTTATCAATCAGGTGAGTTCACTCCTCGAGGCATCCTCATCCAGTCGTCTGACATGGCCTAATGTAGCTATAATGTCACATTTGATGTGCTAACGTATTCTTTGCCATAGTTAACCAATTTTTGTAGTGTTTTATTTATTTTATTTTTAAATTGATCCTTGATGTATCCATTGCCCTGATATTAAGGAACTCTCAGGTTTTAAGTGAGTCGATCTCTGAAGGAGATCATACATTTTATTTTACAGACAGGAGGATGGGCCCTAACTGGCTCCTGGGACAAGAACAATTTCCAGGAGGTTCTACGCACAGTGTCAGCCAACTACCATTGCTCCCCCTTCTTCACTGTGTTTGTCAGTACAGACTCCAAGTGCTCCAACCACAATATTATTCAGGTGAGAGGATAGCCAGTCACCCTAGTGGCTCCAGTCACCCTAGTGGCTCCAGTCACCCTAGTGGCTCCAGTCACCCTAGTGGCTCCAGTCACCCTAGTGGCTCCAGTCACCCTAGTGGCTCCAGTCACCCCAGTGGCTCCAGTCACCCCAGTGGCTCCAGTCACCCCAGTGGCTCCAGGCCCAGACAGTGGCTCCAGGCCCAGACAGTGGCTCCAGGCCCAGACAGTGGCTCCAGGCCCAGACAGTGGCTCCAGGCCCAGACAGTGGCTCCAGGCCCAGACAGTGGCTCCTCACTTATTTATCAGTTGATTTACATTCCTCTTTACATTTGGTAGAACATTCATCAAACATAACTTATCCCCAGATCTATTCAGAGAGGATTTACATGCACATTTACCTGCTCTTTCTTTTAAAGGGGATGTTAGAAATTGTATGGTTAATCGAAGCTGCAGTATACTGTAGACCCAACAATACTACACTGTCAAAGCTACAGTGGAGACCCAGGCTCACTTTGCTCAGAGCACTGAAATGTTTCAATGGGTTGTGAGCTGGTAGTCATGCACTGTTACTCTTACCTACTGTACAGGTGGATCAATCTGGGCTGGGGCTCCCCTCTCGGGATTATTACCTCAACAAAACTGCCAATGCAAAGGTACTGACAGGTGGCTGCACTATGGCTCAAGGGGTTTAACTGGGTGAATGGGCTTAAATTGTAGCATGATGAAAGACTGGGTAAGGGAGGACTTAAAATAGATCAGTGCCTTGACACAAAGGCCAGATTAAATTAGGAAATTAATTTCATAAATTGGCACAGAACTACTGAGAAATGTATCTCGCTAGATATTTGTTTCAGTAGCTAGGTTTCCATCCAGTGGCGACAGATTTGCAGGCGAATATGCTAAAATGTACACAACCGTTCAAAGGTTTGAGGTCACTTAGAAATGTACTTGTTTTGAAAGAAAAACAAAAAAAATGTCAATTTTAAAACAACATCAAATTGATCAGAAATACAGTGGACATTGTTAATGTTGTAAATGACTTGTAGCTGGAAACAGCAGATTTTGAATGGAATATCTGCAGTTGAAGTTGGAAGTTTAGCACCTTAGCAAAGACATTTAAACTCAGTTTTTCACAATTCCTGATATTTAATCCTAAAAATTCCCTGTCTTAGGTCAGTTAGGGTCACTTTATTTTAAGAATGTGAAATGTCAGGATAATAGAAGAGTGATTTATTTCAGCTTTTATTTCTTTCATCACATTCCCAGTGGGTCAGAAGTTTACATACACTCAATTAGTATTTTGTAGCATTGCCTATAAATTGTTTAACTTGGGTCAAACGTTTCAGGTAGCCTTCAACAAGCTTCCCACAATAAGTTGGGAGAATTTTGGCCCATTCCTTCTGACAGAGCTGGTGTAACTGAGTCAGGTTTGTAGGCCTCCTTGCTCGCACACGCTTTTTCAGTTCTGCCCACAAATTTTTCTATGGGATTGAGGTTAGGGCTTTGTGATGGCCACTCCAATACCTTGACTTTGTTGTCCCTACGCCATTTTGCCACAACTTCGGAAATATGCTTGGGGTCATTGTCCATTTTGAAGACCCATTTGCGATCAAGCTTTAACTTCCTAACTGATGTTGCTTCAATATATCCACATAATTTTCCTCCCTTATGATTCCATCTATTTCCTGAGGTGCACCAGTCCCTCCTGCAGCAAAGCACCCCCACAACATGATGCTGCCACCCCCGTGCTTCATGGTTGGGATGGTGATCTTTGGCTTGCAAACCTCCCCTTTTTATCCTCCAAACATAACGATGGTCATTATGGCCAAACAGTTCTATTTTTGTTTCATCAGACCAGAGGACATTTCTCCAAAAAGTACAATCGTTGTCCCCATGTGCAGTTGTAAACTGTAGTCTGGCTTTCTTATGGGGGTTTTGGAGCAGTGGCTTCTTCCTTGCTGAGCGGACGCATTCTGTCTCCTTCCTGAGCGGTATGACGGCTGCGTTGTCCCATGGTGTTTATACTTCCATGCTATTGTTTGTACAGATGAACGTGGTACCTTCAGGCATTTGGAAATTGCTCCCAAGGATGAACCAGACTTGTGGAGGTCTGCCTTTTTTTTCTGAGTTCTTGGCTGATTTCTTTTGATTTTCCCATGATGTCAAGCAAAGAGGCACTGAGTTTGAAGGTAGGCCTTGAAATACATCCACAGTTACACCTCCAATTGACTAAAATTATATAAATTTGCCTAACAGAAGCTTCTAAAGCCATGACATAATTTTCTGGCATTTTCCAAGCTGTTTAAAGGCACAGTCAACTTCATGTATGTAAACTTCTGGCCCACTGGAATTGTGATACAGTGAAATAATCTGTCTGTAAACAATTGTTGTAAAAATGACTTGTATCATGCACAAAGAAGATGTCCTAACCGACTTGCCAAAACTATAGTTTGTTAACAAGAAATGTGTGGAGTGGTTACAAAACAAGTTTTAATGACTCCAACCTAAGTGTATGTAAACTTCTGACTTCAACTGTATATACACAGTATGTCCCACCCACTTCTAAAGCCAAAGTTGCGCCCCTGGGCATTTCTACGTCATAGATTTAGGTGGTAACTTGTGGAATAGACACAGGCTGGAATGCGGTTTTAACCAATCAGCATTCAGGATTAGACCTACCCGTTGTATAAATTGGGACAATGACTGACTGACCTCGTCTGTGACACTACCTCTCGGAGCAGCTCTCCTCTATAGAAGCTCCATCAATCTATTTTTCGCTGTTAATTTCTAGAGCTTAGATAGAGAAGTTCAGTGCCTTGTGAAAGTATTCGGCCCCCTTGAACTTTGCGACCTTCTGCCACATTTCAGGCTTCAAACATAAAGATATAAAACTGTATTTTTTTGGTGAAGAATCAACAACAAGTGGGACACAATCATGAAGTGGAACGACATTTATTGGATATTTCAAACTTTTTTAACAAATCAAAAACTGAAAAATTGGGCGTGCAAAATTATTCAGCCCCTTTACTTTCAGTGCAGCAAACTCTTTCCAGAAGTTCAGTGAGGATCTCTGAATGATCCAATGTTGACCTAAATGACTAATGATGATAAATACAATCCACCTGTGTGTAATCAAGTCTCCGTATAAATGCACCTGCACTGTGATAGTCTCAGAGGTCCGTTAAAAGCGCAGAGAGCATCATGAAGAACAAGGAACACACCAGGCAGGTCCGAGAAACTGTTGTGAAGAAGTTTAAAGCTGGATTTGGATACAAAAAGATTTCCCAAGCTTTAAACATCCCAAGGAGCACTGTGCAAGCGATAATATTGAAATGGAAGGAGTATCAGACCACTGCAAATCTACCAAGACCTGGCCGTCCCTCTAAACTTTCAGCTCATACAAGGAGAAGACTGGTCAGAGATGCAGCCAAGAGGCCCATAATCACTCTGGATGAACTGCAGAGATCTACAGCTGAGGTGGGAGACTCTGTCCATAGGACAACAATCAGTCGTATATTGCACAAATCTGGCCTTTATGGAAGAGTGGCAAGAAGAAAGCCATTTCTTAAAGATATCCATAAAAAATGTCGTTTAAAGTTTGCCACAAGCCACCTGGGAGACAAACCAAACATGTGGAAGAAGGTGCTCTGGTCAGATGAAACCAAAATTGAACTTTTTGGCAATAATGCAAAACGTTATGTTTGGTGTAAAAGCAACACAGCTCATCACCCTGAACACACCATCCCCACTGTCAAACATGGTGGTGGCAGCATCATGGTTTGGGCCTGCTTTTCTTCAGCAGGGACAGGGAAGATGGTTAAAATTGATGGGAAGATGGATGGAGCCAAATACAGGACCATTCTGGAAGAAAACCTGATGGAGTCTGCAAAAGACCTGAGACTGGGACGGAGATTTGTCTTCCAACAAGACAATGATCCAAAACATAAAGCAAAATCTACAATGGAATGGTTCAAAAATAAACATATCCAGGTGTTAGAATGGCCAAGTCAAAGGCCAGACCTGAATCCAATCGAGAATCTGTGGAAAGAACTGAAAACTGCTGTTCACAAATGCTCTCCATCCAACCTCGCTGAGCTCGAGCTGTTTTGCAAGGAGGAATGGGAAAACATTTCAGTCTCTCGATGTGCAAAACTGATAGAGACATACCCCAAGCGACTTACAGCTGTAATCGCAGCAAAAGGTGGCGCTACAAAGTATTAACTTAAGGGGGCTGAATAATTTTGCACGCCCAATTTTTCAGTTTTTGATTTGTTAAAGTTTGAAATATCCAATAAATGTCGTTCCACTTCATAATTTGTGTCCCACTTGTTGATTCTTCACAAAAAAATACAGTTTTATATCTTTATGTTTGAAGCCTGAAATGTGGCAAAAGGTCGCAAAGTTCAAGGGGGCCGAATACTTTCGCAAGGCACTGTATATGTTTTGGCAGTTGCCTGTAGAAAACAATGGTTTCCAGATGGTCTGAAAACACCCATGTGTGTTTTTTGATCTCGTATATTTTAGAGGATTTATTTAAGGGCCCTTAAATATAAACTCAGCAAAAAAAGAAACGTCCTCTCACCGTCAACTGCATTTATTTTCAGCAAACTTAACATGTGTAAATATTAAAAACAACCAAAGGGACAGTACAAACCCTATAGTATGCCACTTGGACAGAAAATTAAGAAATACTAGAGAAAGAATGTATAGCTCAAGGGATAATGCTCTGCTTGTAATAGTCAGTATTTTCCTAGTCCTGGATTGTGTTTTTAATTTAATATAACCAACGTCTCTCCCTCTGTGCTGCCTACATGGTCTTTGCAGTATCTGAATGCATACCTAGACTTCCTGGTGGAGTTAGGGGTCCTGCTGGGGGGCTCACAGGAGACATCCAGATTGCTGATGCAGGAAATTGTGGACTTTGAGACCACCCTGGCCAACATCACCGTACCCCAGGAGGAGAGGAGGGACGAGGAGCTAATTTACCATAAGATCCAGGCAAAGGATCTGGAGGTTAGTCCCTGAATGACTTGCATCTCTCTGCAACTTCAGATGATCCAAACATCAACACCATGTCCACCTGCAGTATCACCAGATACACACATACAGTAGATTACGTTCAGATTGAGCTGTCTCCAGTAGTGTACAGTACTTAAGTAGTACTTTAAAGTATTTTTTACTTAAGTAATTTTGTGTATCTGTACTTTACTGTTTATATTTTTGACAACTTTTACTTCACTACATTCCTAAGTAAAATAATGTACTTTTTATTCCATACATTTTCCCAGACACCCAAAAGTACTTGTTACATTTTGAATGCTTAGCAGGACAGGAAAATGGTGCAATTCACGCACATATCAAGAATACATCCCTGGTCATCCCTAATGCCTTTTGATCTGGCGAACTCACTAAATACACATGCTTCGTTTGTAAATTATGTCTGTGTTGTAGTGTTCCCCAGGCTATCCTTAAAGAAAAGAAGAAAAAAAAAGAATTGTGCCATCTGGTTTGCTTAATATAAGCAATTTCAAATGATTTTGTTTTACTTTTGATACTTAAGTATCTTTTTGCAATTCCATTTACTTTTGATACTTATGTATATTTAAAACCAAATACTTTTACTCTAGTAGTATTTTACTGGGTGACCTTTTACTTGAGTCATTTTCTATTAAGGTATGGTTACTTTTACTCGAGTATGACAATTGGGTACTTTTTCCACAACTGGCTGTCTCAATCAACACGTGTATTTTGCATAGATTGCATTTTTGGTTGAACAGTGCCTTCTCCAAGGTCTTTCTTCCTACTTTCTGTTCAAACCTGCTGATTTATAAAAATAAAATGCAAATCTGTGCACGAGTAGATGTTGACAGTATCATTGTTTCTGTGTGTCGGTAGACATTGGCTCCTGTGGTGGACTGGATGCCTTACCTCACAGACGTGTTTGCTCCTGTTCTTCTAAATGACTCCGAGCCTGTGGTGGTGTACGCCAAGGACTACCTCCAGAAGGTCTCTGACCTCATTGCAAGCACTAACAAGAGGTTAGAGGTTCTGCTAACCATGTGTATGTGACAAATAAATTTGATTTGATTTAGAATCACTTCCAAGCCCTGCCTTCCCCTCATTCATATTTAAATGCTGATGGACAACGCTTTGTAATTAAGGTAACCATTGGGGTGATTTCATATCGATTGGAAAGGGATATTATATGAGCAGCACAGGGAACATTATGAAACGTTATGCAAACTAGAATATAACCTTTTGCTTCCTTTCCTGAAATGTTAATATGGTGTAATGAATGAATCTACTCTTACCTGAGCAGTGTCCTGAACAACTACATGATCATGAAGGTGGTGAGGAAGATGGTGTCCATCCTGGACAAGAAGTTCCAGGATGCTGAGCAGCGCTTCTTTGAAGTCATGTATGGAACCAAGAAGGTGAGAGAAAGATGGGGAAAACGTCAGGGCTTGTAAGCTGGCAGGGAAATTATCAATAGACCTACAGATAAGGGTACTCGAGGGGGACCAGATTTCCCTGCTGCCTCAGTCAAGAAGTAAAGCGATACTTGCTTATAGCAGAGATATAAGTAAATTAGTGGCTATAAAGTAAACTGTAAACAGAAATTGGCATAGATAAAACTTAATGAGATGTGCACTTGTCAGTGGCGTTAGGGGCAAACTTAAAGGGACACTGTGGTTTTGGCAGAGGCCCTTTATCTAATGCTCCAGAGTCCGATGAACTCGTTGCATGTCTCTTCGTCCAGTATGAATGAAGTTGGAGGTAATTTTGTGAGTCAATGCCAACTAGTGTTACCCATGGTGCAATAACAAAGTCTATCTACAAGCAACGCTAGTTAGCAATTGTGCTAGCACTAGTCAGCAACTTACTTCAAACTGCACGCAGAGACATAAAAATGGTATCCACGAGTTAATCTGATTCTGGAGCAGTAGATAAAGGGTCTCTGCCAAAATCCCAAAGTGTCCCTTTAATTAAACAAGGAGCTGATAAGAAATACTTTAGCTGAGTCACTGTCATCATTAGGCACATAGCGCTTCTGCTAAAAGCTATCTGCTGTGTAGTGGGTGATCCTGTTTGCCTTGCTTTGCTCTGGAGTCACACTGTCAGAACATACCAAGAGCATTCTCGTCCTGGGGAGTGTGTGCACAATTCCTGAGACCCTCTAAACTACACTTTTAGCACCCCTCCCTTTCTACCCATCACTCACTGTCATTGTTTTCCCTGTCTCTACGCGTATCTCTTGTTCTCTCTTTCCACTCTGTTGACCTCTCCCTTTCCCCCTTCCTCTGTCTGCAGTCTGTTTGATTCTAATATTCCCTGTAATCGAGGGGAAGTTGGGCGAGAGGGCTGTCCTATTGCCAATCTCGGAGAGTCTCACAAAAACAACAGTCAGCCCTTTTAGAGGGGAACGTGCTGTCTCCCCACACTCTGATAAAGGCCTGGCTTTACCTCCAAGTCATAGCCGCAAGATTATGGATTCCAAGGAAATATTGTTTACTTCAAAATAAAAACCAACACTTTACTACTTATTCCATGCTTGAGGAGCATTTTAAAAGCTAATACAGTTAGACTGGGTTGATACTACGTTAGTATCATGCAGTGTTTAAGTCTGAGAGACAGTGCTATCTTGTGTGTAGGTGGTTTGGTGTCATAGTTCTCATGTGCTTGGTGTGATGTTTCAGAGCTGCACCCCACGCTGGAAGCTGTGCGTCAGTGACACAGACAGTGCCCTCGGCTTTGCTCTCGGGGCCCTCTTTGTCAAAGCCACTTTTGCTGAGGACAGCAAGGCCATTGTAAGTGTTTCAAGGTATCGCCTACACACCTACCTACACTGTGAACTGCCCCTGGGTGAGATTTTGACAAGCCTTTCCTTTTCCCTATATTTCTATCAGGCAGAAGATATGGTCTCTGAGATCAAATGGGCATTTGAGGACAGCCTGAAGTATGTGGACTGGATGGATCAGGGGACCAAAAAGGCAGCCAGAGAGAAGGTGGGAGAGATGGGTTGCTTTGACTAACTTGTAGAAAGTGTTCCACTGCTGGGGTGAGGGACTTGTCATTACACAGATTAGCAACTCTGGAAAAGTTTCTTGCCTTATAACTAACATAAGGTATGTAGCAGTGATAGGATTTCCATTGTATTCCATAATAGATTGCCAGACAGGACACAGAAAACATAGTCCTTATTGCTTTATCATCAGTTAGTGAAACAGAACTCTGCAGTGCCATCTGGTGTAAGCATCTGTCTCAATTCACCTCATCTGCTCTGTTATAGGCTGAAGCCATTTACAACATGGTTGGATATCCAAAATTCATAATGGACCCCAAGGAGCTTGACAAAGTGTTCAATGATGTAGGTAAATATGTAATTATATTGAATGTACATACTTCTATATTATGAAGTCCATGTCTCATATGTTGATTAAAAGACCCAACTCATTGATGTTGTCTTATTGTAAGACACCCTGGTTCTGGGGAGGGTTGCCAATCTTACAGTATCTCCTGTTTGAATTGCTTGTGTGTGAACCTCTTTCGCCTTCTAACCTGATTCCCCTCTCTCTCAGTTTGAGGTGGTGTCTGACCTGTATTTTCAAAATGTCATGCAGTACTACAACTTCTCTGCCAGAGTGACTGCGGACCAGTTAAGGAAAACCCCCAACAGAGATCAGTGAGTGCTCGCCTCTCCAAAGAAGAGGTCAAATTCTCTGACGGTTACAAATTCCCATTCTGCTGACACTGTAGAATAGTACTGGCACCCAGAAATGTTCCCTGGCAACCAATTTCCCTCATCCAAACTGATATTTTTCTCTCACTACATAGTGTAAGAGAGCAGCTTAGGGTTCTAATGCTTTCACACTGATCTCTAGTCAACAGCCTAGCTAAGGGGATAGGGGAGAGTCAACGACTGGTTACCACCCTCATCTCAGATTTATGTTCTATGTCTGTCTTATATATTTTGTCTTGCATATACAGGTGGAGCATGACCCCTCCTACAGTGAATGCATACTATAATCCTACCAAGAATGAGATGGTGCTCCCTGCGGGAATTCTTCAAGCTCCTTTTTATAGCCGCTCATTGCCAAAGTAGGTCCCTTTTCAGCCAATTCAGTACCTTAATACCGGCCTATCTCTGGCAAAAATACAAGTACACCACATTTGTGTGTGTGCACGCTGTACTTGCGTGAATTGTATACAGTGTATGTGGTGTCTCCTTGAGTGTCTTCACATAGCTCAGAATGTAATTGCTTTGTTATAACATGCTTTTATTTACTTGAAAGGATTTTGTTAAACTGTTGAATACATTTCCAGGGCCCTGAACTTTGGGGGGATTGGTGTAGTTATGGGACATGAGTTGACACATGCTTTTGATGACCAAGGTAAGACTTTGTATTTTCATATACGTTGTAGTGTGTTAACTCTTGTTACTTTATATGGGAGACTCAGAATAAAATGATGTGACTCCCCCCCCCCAAATAAAATTATATATATATATAGGTGGGATGCTAATATATAATATTTATATATCACCTATATATTATAAGCATCCCACCAATCAAACATATGGCACATTATGATTTCAAATTAGGTCTCCCGTTCTGAAGCATATTTTGCTTTATGTTAAAGGGAGGGAGTACGACAAGGATGGGAACCTCCGCTCCTGGTGGAAGAACTCATCTGTGGAGGCCTTTAAGAAGCAGACCCAGTGTATGGTGGAGCAGTACAGTAACTACAGCATCAACAAGGAAGCCCTCAATGGAAAACACACCTTGGGAGAGAACATAGCTGACAATGGTGGCCTGAAGGCTGCCTACAAGGTTTGTATGATGGGGAGGTGTTAGGGTGGGCTAAGGGGAAAGTAGACTTGACAATTCAACTTACAAGCACACATACAGTAAATGTGCAGATGTTTCAGAATCATCAATGTGAGATACAGATTTGGAACGTTTGAGGGCAAGAAATATATTTTTAATTTTTTTAAGTTTCAAACATCCTCTCGCCATAGAGAACAAATGCATGCTGCCTGTAACATGATCCTTGTCTGCTTTGAAGGCTTATGTGAACTGGATTGCAAAGAATGGAGAGGAGGCCACTTTGCCCGCCCTAGGGATGACTAATCATCAGTTATTTTTTGTTGGATTTGCCCAGGTTTGTGCCACTTACAGTATCTCCATGTCTGTGGCAAATTTAGTAATGCATTCTCTAGCATGCCTGCCTTCAACATCATGTATTAATTTGAATGACCTATTACATTGATAATGTAAATGAAGGATTATTCACTCTAAAGTCCTTAATAATGTGTGTCTGTGCTTCCTGCTATGTGTAGGTATGGTGCTCAGTTCGAACTCCGGAAAGCTCGCATGAGGGCATCATCACAGATCCACACAGTCCGTCGAGATTTCGAGTTATTGGCACCATCTCTAATTCCCATGAGTTCTCCAAGCACTTTGGCTGCAAGGCAGATGCCCCCATGAACCCTAAACACAAGTGTAAGCTTTGGTGATGCCTAGCTACACATATGTAGGTCTGGCAGGTGGCAAAATGGACACTGGGGACATGGAGAAAAAATAGATGCAGTGGTAAAGTCTCTAAGGAAGGAGAGTACTGGTCTCGATACCACTGAAAATCCAGCTGTCTTACCCACTACACTTCTCAGTGTCCTTAATGAGGACTGAAGCTGGAAGTTGAGCCTGATCCAACTCTCTTCATAAAGAAAATTTGTTATAGAAATCAGCCTCTCTTTCCTCAATGGAACTCTGAAAATGTGCCTTCGTGTTCACTTAATGGAGGGACAATTTTAACACTGGAAACCAAAGGAATGGTTATAAAAAGGAGAACACTAATGGGAACTTCTCTCAATCAGATTTTATGAAGTTGTCATATGCATTATAGTGATATTTATTTGTTGTTTGTATCAGTTATATCAATCCACCTCTGTGTTGTCTTCAGTTACTATATATTTCTTGACTGCAAAAGAAAATGACGAGTTGCAATTCCTGGATTTGGATTGAGATATAATCCAGAGGAAACGGTCAATCACATCTACAGTATAATACAAGTTACTGTCATAAGTGGATTGTAAAAGCCATATTTTATTATTGCACATGATTGATCCGGTCAATAAGCCCAATGTGTAGGCCTAGCTTGTTTCTGCATCAACAAAACCTAACACTGATTTGGGTTAATGTCTCTAGTGTATGCAGTAGTGGTGTTAGAAAGTGACCCTCACATAATTGGTAAATGCCTGATATAAGAGACATACTTAAACAAATATTCATTCAGAGCATTCTGAAACTCAGGGATGTACTGTTTAACCTTTATTTAACAATGCAAGTACTGAAAAAAATATAAACGCAGCATGTAAAGTGTTGGTCCCATTTTTTTTTTACAAGCTGAATTAAAAGATCCCAGAAATATTCCATATGCACAAAAAGCTTTTCCCTCAAATGTTGAGCATAAATTTGTTTACATCCCTGTTAGTTAGCAATTCTCTGTTGCCAAGAGAATCCATCCACCTGACAGGTGAGGCATAACAATTTAAATTTTTTATTTTACCTTTATTTAACTAGGCAAGTCAGTTAACAACAAATTCTTATTTTCAATGACGGCCGAGGAACAGCCTTGTTCAGGGGCAGAACGACAGATTAGTACCTTGTCAGCTAGGGGATTCGATCTTGCAACCTTTCGGTTTCTAGTCCAACACTCTAACCACTAGGCTACGCTGCTGCCCCAAGATGGTGATTAAACCGCATGCTCTTTACACAGGTGCACCTTGTGCTGGGGATAATGAAAGGCCACTCTAAAATGTGCAGCTTTGTCACAGATGTCAAGTTTTGAGGGAGCATGCTGACTGCAGGAATGTCCAATAGAGCTGTTGCCAGAGAATTGGATGTTAATTTCTCTACCATAAGCTGCCTCCAATGTCATTTTAGAGAATTTGGCAGTCCATCCAACAACCGCAGATCATGTGTAACCATGCCAGCCCAGGACCTCCACATCCAGCTTCTTTTTCTGAGGGGAGTGGGATATTTATGTCTAATAAAGCCCTTTTGTGGGGAAAAACTCATTCTGATTGGTTGGGTGGGCCTGGTTCCTAAGTGGATGAGCCTTTGCCCACCCATGGCTGTGCCCCTGCCCAGTCATGTCAAATCCATAAATTAGGGCCTAATTTATTTATTTCAATTGACTGATTTCCTTCTATGAACTGTTACTCCGTAAAATATTTTAAAGTGTTGCATGTTGCGTGGATATTTTTGTTCAGTATATTAACCATTGAACAAGTCACGTAACAAAAATAGTTTTACCGTTCTGTGTCTGGTCATACATGACATGACTTCTCTGTGACGTTACTTCACTAATTGTTCTTATCTCATCGAAATGTTGTCACAATTCTTTTGTATGACCCATCTATTTCAATGGCCCATCTGAGGCTTCATAACGACACCTTTAACGTAATGATGAGCCTCCGTTGTATTCCAAAACAATAAAAGTAAATGAATAGTGGTTATCAACGCTAGATGTCGCTGCACACAAACAATATAGTACCGAGTACAGTACGATCTAATACAAACTTCACTTCTGCCTACTGGCAGTAAATACACCATCGGTCCATCATTATGTGTACAGATGACTGTACTTGAACCTGATTACATTTTTATATATTGAGTGAGTGGTTCTTGAGAATGACCCCATACATATAGCAGGAGAAAGTGTATTTTACACACACACACACACACACTTCAAGACAGCCACTACAGTTAAAATAATAAATAACATTCATTCTATAAAAAAATATCATAAAGCGTAGTTATTTAGAACAAAAAATAATGCAGTACTCAATATACATGAATGTAGGCCTATGTGCCAGTCAGTATAGGTAATTGGCCACATGAATGCAACAAATGAGCGTCATTTTAGATAGCTGTAGTTAAGACGTACATACCCGTAATTGGACGAGAATAGCCGAATCATCTGTCCTACCGGACTGGAAGCGGCCGGAACGCCATGTTGACGAAGTCTCCCATCTCCGTGGAAAAAATGATTATAGAAAAATCAGTCGTTGAAAACAAATGTTAAATTATCGAAGGAGAAAAGACGCCGGTGATAGTGTTCGGAAGAACTGAAACGGATCTGCAGAGGTCCCGGGCGGGCAAGGGAGGCAAACCTCCCACCGTCCCCATGAATAGCACCACAGACCCGAACAGCGACTTTCCATGAAAAAAAGCTATTCTGAGTTGCTATAATAGCTAGCTAGCCCTAGTGTCGGCTAAAGGATTTGCGGCCTGTTTCAATCATATTCAACGCTTGCTATATTTATGAAAGCTAGATATATTTTGTATCAGTATTTATTAGTGTATTGTTTTCCTTGGTTTATTTTTTTGCAATGAGTTTGCCGGCGAAAATAGTCCCAAAACCTGCCACTGTCGCAGTAAGTGGACCTGGAACTGGCCCGTCTCCGTCGAGCCAACTGCGGGCTACCCTGACCTCGGTGTCTTTACCGTCGGGAGCCCCAGGCGCTCCTCAACTGAACACCTTGCCGCCTCCTCAGTATCCTTCATTGACAAGAATACCCCTGCCATCTCTTGGTCAGGTATTCGGGGGAGAAACATTTAGGTAACGTATTGGTGAGCGGTTGGGTGCGGGTCAATGACTGATGTTTTGAAGAATAGGGAGGAGACATTTAGTTAGTTAGCTTACGTTAGCTAGCTAACATTACTATAGTTGTTTATTGACAATATGCTAAAATTGCTAGCTAGTCAAATTCGCTAAACTGCAGATATTTAATTTAGTTGGCCAATGCATTTTAACTGTTGTGCTTGTGGGGATCAGAAAAGCTGGCCAACTAGACACAATTTCACGAGTTGGCGTAACGTTAGCTAGCTAACTCTAGAAGGCCACCTCACCGGCTTTGTTCAGTTTACCGGTAGCTAGCTAACTAGTCCGCCACATTCATATTAGCAGCTGTAGACTCATAACTAGCAAATCCGGCTAACATATTGGGGTCAGGCAGTATTTTGTAAGAGGGTTTGGGTGGACTAGATTTTGTAGCAATCAAAACTTAACTTGTTAATCATCCTAAAACTATATTATTGCTACCTCTTATGAGTGAATGTAAACTAGCTCGGTACAGTAGTAACCTAGCTAACTAAGTTGGGCCTTCTCCCCGGTATCCATATAATAAATGCTAACTGTCGTTATTTAGCTAGCTAGCTAGGCCGTAGTTAAACCGGGTAGTAGATGGCAACCGGTGCCACACCGGTATACCCATATTGACACGGTAGTGACGCCACATACATATTTGCTGGTAGCTACGTTAGCAACTGTAGTAACGTTAGTGTAATGCATTTGATCCAGTATGGGTTTACCGGTATTCCTATTTTATTTGGGGTTATGCATGTATCATGATTGTATGAATGACATTCAGTAAGCCTATCTCAAGTCACTGCGTATCTATTTTTTTTAAACAGAAATTGATCAAGAGCATTTTCCTCTCTTCAGAAACCTCTTGTCCCTGTGAACACTTTTGATCCCAGCCAGTGGAATTGTTCTGCCAAATTGGATCTCCTAACAAAGTGCCTTGCTTGATTTGTATGAACTTTGTGAATATCAACTTTGAATCTTAATTCATTTGATCTGGCCATATAAAGTTAGGATCTAGTGGCTTTTTATGATTTAAAACATTATTGTTTTGATATAATGTCCAGTCATAATGGAAGTATTGTCTCCTGAGTGCTAGTCTGTGAGTCTTATCATCTTCGATGGTGCAGCCTCCGACCAAAAGTTTTAGAGGACACCCTCTTGGCCGCAAGGACAAAATGTTGCTGTTTGAAAGCACATTTCCTGCAATTCTACACATTTTGCCATAGCATAAGAACACGGAATAAGCTATCTGAGTGACTTAAAAATAACTAAATCAATGCAAAGGCATTTCTTCAATAACATTAACAACGTTACAGGCTTCTAAGGGACTCTGCCACAGTGATAGCGAGTCAGCTGACTCATATCCTCAACCTGTTAATCTCAACTGGGGAAATCCCATGTCAATAGAAAACGGCTTATATAACACCAAGTCGGGATAGATCGGATGTGGCCAACTACCGTCCAGTATCAGTTCTTTGTGCTGTCTCCAAAGTGTTGTAAAGGCTGGTGCAGACACAGGTGGCCAACTATTTCTCACTCAACGGCGTATTTACAGCCTATCATCGCTGCTTTAGAAAGATACACATCTACAGCAGTGCAAAAGGTTGTGGAGGACATCAAGTCGGCTTGTAACAGCCAGGTCACAGCAGTGCTCTTCTTGAATCTGGAGGAAGCTTTTGACACTACACCAAACCACACTCCAGAGGAAGCCTGTGAAACTAGGCTTTGACAGCAATCAAGTGATTCACATCATACTTACGGGGAGAAGTCAGTACAAACGGCAGAGCACACAATTAGCACAGGTACCTGTGGTGAATGGAGTCCCACAAGGGAATGTACTTGGATCCCTGCTGTTCTGCATTTACATAAATTACTTTCCATCAGTGCTGGAGAAATGCTGCATACATAATTGCAGATGAGACAATCCTATACTACTCAGCAAATACACAAGGGAGTGTGAGGAGGCAGTGTCAAACGACATCAACAGGGAAGCGCCTTAGTTCGCTGATAACAAGCTCTCCCTACACCCTCATAAGACCAAGGAAATGCTGTTTGGCATCCTACAAAAGCTGAGACGCAGCCAAATCTATTACAATAACAGACAGACAAAAAACGTACAAACAAGTAAACTGCTTAAAGTACCTGGGGAAGAAGTTGGACCCACACCTACACTGGAATGAACATGCTGGCCTGGTCACAGGGAAATGGCTTTCTGGGGTTGGCGCTCTAAAACGGTAAAGGAACTTTGTCTCCAAGAGCAGCCTCCTGACAATCTACTACCACCATGATAACTCACCTGGACAACTGTGCCACGGTATGGCTTCCCACCCTACATCAGTGCAATAATACAGGTTTTAACCAGCTACAGGGTATCATCAACAGGGCTGCTCGTATCATGACTGGGAATTCACAGAGGGAACACATAGAGACAAAGGTTTTTCTGCAAAAAATCTGGAATCACACCACCGACGGACAGGATCCATTATAACACCCTAGTGATTGTTTTCAAGGCAACACAGCACAAATTGTCTGAATACATGTCAGACCAGTTAATGTGGGAGTCTTCACCCATCCTCCGGGGGTGCACCAGAGCAGCAGCCAAAGCTTATGACCAATGGGACCTGCATCTGCTGGCACAACGATGGCCTTCCAAGGCAGTCTGCAGTTCTTTGGACCATTGCTCTAGAACAAGTTGGACTTATCCACACAACAGCTAGCTAGCATGTCCACCATCAAAAGAGCTTTATACAAATCTAGACTGATGTAATGTGAGTGTGGTTTTGTATGTATGCTCTATATTCCTCTGTGTATGGTGCTTTTATCTAGACAACTTTATGTGATGTGTATACTGAGTTAACAAAACATGAGACTGGCCAGGTGAATCCAGATGAAAGCTATGATCTCTTATTGATGTCACTTGTTAAATATGCTTTTATAAGTGTAGATGAAGGGGAGGTGATGTGTTAAAGAAGGATTTTAAAGTAATGAGACAATTTAGAAATGGATTGTGTACGTGTGCAATTCAGAAGTGGATGGGCAAGGCAAAATATTTGCAGTGCATTCGGAAAGATTCAGACCCCTTGACTTTTTCTACATTTGGTTACGTTAGACTTATTCTAAAATGGTTTCAATTGTTTGTTTTTTTACCCCTCAATACCACACACTACCCCATAATGACAAAGTGAAAATACTTTTTTTTTGTTATTTTTGCAAATGTAATGAATGAATTAAATATACAGATGAAGTCGGAAGTTTACATACACTTCGATTGGAATCATAACTCATTTTTCAACCACTCCGCACATTTCTTGTTAACAAACTATAGTTTTGGTAAGTAAGTTAGGACATCTACTGTGTGCACGACACAAGTAATTTTTCTCACAATTCCAGTGGGTCAGATGTTTACATATACTAAGTTGACTGTGCCTTTAAACAGCTTGGAAAATTCCTGAAAATGATGTCAAGGGTTTAGAAGCTTCTGATAGGCTAATTGACATAGTTTGAGTCAATTGGCATAGTTTGAGTCAATTGGAAGTGTACCTGTGGCTGTATTTCAAGGCCTACCTTCAAAAATTGTAGACCTCCAAGTCTGGTTCATCCTTGGGAGGTGTGAAAGTACCACGTTCATCTGTACAAACAATAGTACACAAGTATAAACACGCAGCCGTCATACCGCTCAGGAAGGAGACACGTTCTGTCTCCTAGAGATGAATGTACTTTGGTGCGAAAAGTGCTAATCAATCCCAGAACAACAGCAAAGGACCTTGTGAAGATGCTGGAGGAAACGGTTACAAAAGTATCCATATCCACAGTAAAACGAGTCCTCTATATTGACTTAACCTGAAAGGCCGCTCAGCAAGGAAGAAGCCAGTGCTCCATAACCTCCATAAAAAAGCCAGACTACGGTTTGCAACTGCACATGGGGACAAAGATTGTACTTTTTGGACAAATGTTCTCTGGTCTGATGAAACAAAAATAGAACTGTTTGGCCATAATGACCATTGTTATGTTTGGAGGAAAAATGGGGATGCTTGCAAGCCGTAGAACACCACCCCAACCGTGAAGCACGGCGGTGGCATCATCATGTTGTGGGGGTGCTTTGCTGCAGGAGGGACTGGTGCACTATACAAAATAGATGGCATCATCATTTTTCCTATAGAAAATATGTGGGCAGAACTGAAAAAGCTTGTGCGAGCAAGGAGGCCTACAAACCTTACTCAGTTACACCAGCTCTGTCAGGAGGAATGGGCCAAAATTCACCCAACTTATTTTAGGAAGTTTGGAAGGCTACCTGAAACATTTGACCCAAGTTAAACAATTTAAAGGCAACCCACTTGGAATGCGATGAAAGAAATAAAAGCTGAAATAAATAATTCTCTATACTATTATTCTGACATTTCACTTTCTTAAAATAAAGTGGTGATCCTAACTGACCTGTGACAGGTCATTGTTACTAGGATTAAATGTCAGGAAATGTGAAACTGAGTTTAAATGTATTTGGCTATGTAAACTTCTGACTTTAACCGTAAATAAGGTGTTGTTTACATAGGTATTCAGACCCTTATGTAAATTAGCTAGCATACACGGACCTTTGCTTACATGTTGCTATGATTTAAAACCGTCAACAGCAGTATAGGCCAAAAGGTATATTTTATACACATTTTCAACACTGCATCCATATGCCGGAAATTGTGACATTGTTTACAAGTTTGCTATTTTAATGTGGGGATATAATTTCTCTCATTCACTTCCATTACTCAATGCCCCAAAAGTGTGTAGGGTGTGATACTGAAATTCAGTCTGTTAGCTTTGTTAAATTTATATATACACATCTATATACAGTACCAGTATAAAGTTTGGACACCTACAAATTCAAGGGTTTTTCTTTATTTTAATTTATTTTCTACATTGTAGAATAATAGTGAAGACACACTAAGTGTTAAACAAATCTAAATATATTTTAGATTCTTCAAAGTAGCCACCCGTTGCCTTGATGACAGCTTTGCACACTCTTATTTTATTTTTAATTTGTTGTAGTAGCTACTATCTTGTCTCATCGCTACAACTCCCGTACGGGCTCGGGAGAGACGAAGGTTGAAAGTCATGCGTCCTCCGATACACAACCCAACCAAGCCGCATTGCTTCTTAACATAGCGCGCATCCAACCCGGAAGCCAGCCGCACCAATGCGCCGGAGGAAACACCGTGCACCCGGCCACCTTGGTTAGCGCACACTGCACCCAGCCCGCCACAGGAGTCGCTGGTGCGCGATGAGACAAGGACACCCCTACCGACCAAGCCCTCCCTAACCCGGGCGACGCTAGGCCAATTGTGCGTCGCCCCACGGACCTCCCGGTCGCGGCCGGCGCGAACCCAGGGACTCTGATGGCACAGCTGGCGCTGCAGTACAGCGCCCTTAACCACTGCGCCACCCGGGAGGCCCTCTTTGCATTCTTTCAACCAGCCTCACCTGGAATGCTTTTCCAAGTCTTGAAGGAATTCCCACTAATGCTGAACACTTTGTTGGCTGCTTTTTCTTCTCTCTACGGTCCAACTCATCCCAAACCATCTCAATTGGGTTTCAGTCGGGTGCTTGTGGAGGCCAGGTCATCTGATGCAGCAGTCCATCACTCTCCTTCTTGGTCAAATAGCCCTTACACAGCCTGGAGGTGTGTTGGGTCATTGTCCTGTTCGAAAACAAATGATAGTCCCATTTAAGCGCGAACAAGGTGGGATGGCTAATTGCTCCAGAATGCTGTGGTAGCCATGCTGGTTAAGTGTGCCTTGAATTCTAAATAAATCACTGACAGTGCCACCAGCAAAGCAGCATTACACCACCACCTCCATGCTTCATGGTGGGAACCACACATGCGGAGATCATCTGTTCACCAAGTGGGTGGCTACTTTGAATAATCTTTAATGTTTTTTTGGTACTACATGATTCCATATGTGTTATTTCATACTTTTGATGTCTTTTCTACAATGTAGAAAATAGTACAAATAAAAACCCTTGAATGAGGTGTCCAAACTTCTGAATTTATTTCATTTAACTAGGCACGTCAGTTAAGAACAAATTCTTATTTACGACAGCCTCAAGGACGGCCAATTGACGGATTTCCTTATGAATTGTAAATCAGTAAAATCTTTGACATTTTTGCGTGTTGCGTTTATAATTCTCTGTGTGAAGTTTACATACACCTTAGCCAAATACATTTAAACTCAGTTTTTCACAATTCCTGACATCCTAGTAAAAATTCCCTGTCTTAGGTCTGTTAGGATCAACACTTTATTTTAAGAATGTGAAATGTCATAATAGTAGAGAATTATTTCTTTCAGCTTTTATTTCTTTCATCACATTCCCAGTGGCGGTTTTGGAGCAGTGGCTTCTTCCTTGCTGAGCGGCCTTTCAGGTTATGTCAATATAGGACTCGTTTTTACTGTGGATATAGAGACTTTTGTACCTGTTTCCTCCAGAATCTCTTCACAAGGTCCTTTGCTGTTGTTCTGGGATTGATTTGCACTTTTCGCACCGAAGTACGTTCATCTCTAGGAGACAGAACGCGTCTCCTTCCTGAGCGGTATGACAGCTGCGAGGTCTCATGGTGTTTATACTTGCGTACTATTGTTGGTACCTTCAGGCATTTGGAAATTGCTCCCAAGGATGAACCAGACTTGTGGAGGTCTACAATTTTTTAAGGTAGGCCTTGAAATACATCCACTGGTACACCTCCAATTGACTCAAATTATGTCAATTAGCCTATCAGAAGCTTCTAAAGCCATGACATTTTCTGAAATGTTCCATGCTGTTAACTTAGTGTATGTAAACTTCTGATCCACTGGAATTGTGATAGTGAAATTATGTAAACAATTGTTGTAAAAATTACTTAAACTATAGTTTGTTAACAAGAAATTTGTGGAGTGGTTGAAAAACAAGTTTTATTGACTCCAACCTAAGTGTATGTAAACTTCCGACTTCAACTGTATAAAGTGCCTTCGGAAAGTATTCAGACCCCTTGACCTTCTCCACATTTTGTTACGTTACAGCCTTATTCTAAAATTGATTTAAAAAGATTTTTCCCCTCATCAATACACACACACACACAATACCCCATATTGACTTTTATTTATTTGAATGTATTAAAAATAAAACACTGAAATGTCACATTTTACTTAAGTATTCAGGCCCTTTACTCAGTATTTTGAACCACCTTTGGCAGTGATTACAGCCTTTGGATATGACGCTACAAGCTTGGCGCACCTATATTTGGGGAGTTTCTCCCGTTCTTCTCTGTAAACCCTCTCAAGCTCTGTCAGGTTGGATGGGGAGCATCACTGTACAGCTATTTACAAGTCTCTCCAGAGATGTTTGAGTCCGGGCTCTGGCTGGGCCACTCAAGAACATTCAGAGACTTGTCTCGAAGCCACACCTGCGTTGTCTTGGTTGTTGTCCTGTTGGAAGGTGAACCTTCGCCTCAGTCAGGTTCTGAGCGCTCTGGAGCAGGTTTTCATCAAGGATCTCTCTGTACTTTGCTCCGTTCATCTTTCCCTCGATTCTGACTAATCTCCCAGTTCCTGCCACCGAAAAACATCCCCACAGCATGATGCTGCCACCATGCTTCACTGTAGGGTTGGTGCTAGGTTTCCTCCAGATGCGACGCTACGCATTCAGGAGTTCAAGAGTTCAATCTTGGTTTCATCAGACCAGATAATCTTGTTTCTCATGGTCTGAGTCTCTTTAGGTGCCTTTTGTCAAACTCCAAGCGAGCTGTCATGTGCCTTTCTGAGGAGTGACTTCCGTCTGGCCACTTTACCGAAAAGGCCTGATTGGTGGAGTGCTTCAGAGATGGTTGTCCTTCTGGAAGGTTCTCCCATCTCCACAGAGGAACTCTGGAGCTCTGTCAGAGTGACCATCAGGTTTTTGGTCACCTCGCTGACCAAGGCCCTTCTCCCTGATTACTCAGTTTGGCCGGGCGGCCGGCTCTAAATCAAATCAAATCAAATGTATTTATATAGCCCTTCGTACATCAGCTGATATCTCAAAGTGCTGTACAGAAACCCAGCCTAAAACCCCAAACAGCAAGCAAGGCAGGTGTAGAAGCACGGTGGCTAGGAAAAACTCCCTAGAAAGGCCAAAACCTAGGAAGAAACCTAGAGAGGAACCAGGCTATGTGGGGTGGCCAGTCCTCTTCTGGCTGTGCCGGGTGGAGATTATAACAGAACATGGCCAAGATGTTCAAATGTTCATAAATGACCAGCATGGTCGTATAATAATAAGGCAGAACAGTTGAAACTGGAGCAGCAGCACGGTCAGATGGACTGGGGACAGCAAGGAGTCATCATGTCAGGTAGTCCTGAGGCATGGTCCTAGGGCTCAGGTCCTCCGAGAGAGAGAAAAAAAGAGAATTAGAGAGAGCATATGTGGGGTGGCCAGTCCTCTTCTGGCTGTGCCGGGTGGAGATTATAACAGAACATGGCCAAGATGGAAGGAAGAGTCTTGGTGGTTCCAAACTTCTTCCATTGAAGAATGATGAATGTCACTCCTTTCTTGGACCTTCAATGCTGCAGAAATGTTTTGGCACCCTTTCCCAGATCTGTGCCTCGACACAATCCTGTCTCGGAGCTCTATGAACAATTCCTTCAACCTCATGGCTTGGTTTTGGCTCTGACATGCACTGTCAACTGTGTGACCTTTTTATATAGACAGGTGTGTGCCTTTTCCAAACCATGTCCAATTAATTGGATTAACCACAGGTGGACTCCAATTAAGTTGTAGAGACATCTCAAGAATGATCACTGGAAATAGGATGCACCTGAGCTCAATTTCGAGTCTGTTTTGTTATTTTTTAACGATTAAACAAACAAAAAAATGTCTACCTGTTTTCTATTTGTCATTGATTGGGTATTGTGTGTAGGTTGAGATTATTTTATTTTTATGAAATTTATTATATTTCTTTCCAAATGGCGGGGGCTCATAAAACTAATTCGGGAAGCAGGGATCTTTATCCAGGAGGGGATTGATTTGTCTTTGCTGTAACCAAGAAGCTTGATCTTGCAAGCTAACCACTTTGCTATGAAGTTAGCCAACCAAATGCATAGCTTGAGCCCTGATGTTGAGAAAATGTATTAACTTACCATTATAAGCAGTGGCATAGCATGAGCTTTAGGGCACCCCAAAAAACAAAACAAATTTAAGGTATTGAACATTTCTAAATACCTCGGTATAATTTCTAAATACCTCTGATGGTTCTTACTAAATACAGGAGACTTCTCGATAAAATTACAGTCAAGCATACATTTTCTCAAGAACCTTGCTCCAAGATCTGCTAAAGCGGTCTGAATAAGCTAACTTCCTATGCATTGTCAGTAGTAACTGTAGTGAGATGGCAGTCCCAGGCCATAGCAGACAGCGTCTTGAACCTTGTTTATTCAGTGCAGTGAGAACCTGGTCTGGTGGACAGCGGAAAGGAGCACAGTGAAGGGGTGGTTTTGTGTCTGCACCATCTTGGCTGTCTCCAGTCACTTCCTGTTCCTCCACTCTGAACCCAGTGCACTCAGCCTCAGGTAGGCTATAGCTCCAGGCTGCTACAACTACAGACTGGAAGGGATCCTCAGGGTTAGTCACTGTGCTATTTAGATGGGTAGAGGAGAAGATGCTGTAGTAAACTTAGCATATCAATTCTATAACAAAAGTAATTGTCTGATTCTTGTCATTGTAAAGTGTAATGAATTTTTAACTCTTGCAAGTGACTCCTTTTTCTCTGGGCATTCTGTGTAGTCTGGTGATTCAGAAGGTCATTTGAGATTTTGTCCTGAATATGTTCTCACAGAAACACTTTTTAGGTGATCTAATTTGTCTGCAGAACAGTCAAGTCAGCAGAAAATCCGATTTTGACTTTCTAAAACTGAACTACTCCCTTTCCTTTCTCTTATTCTATCAGCACGGTTCTCTCTCTCCCTCCTACATACACACTCCGCACATAAGTGGCTTTACATGATGATACAGGGACACGGTGGCTTTTCCCCCTTTGCTGGCTCTAAATGGGACTGGTCAGTGGAGGGTTTTGGCTACTGTACGTTCAAAGGCAAAATAGGGATTGGGATAGAGTGCCGGGTATTGCCTGTAGCAGTTGCCCCAAAATGATTGGTAATGAACTACTAGACTTGCAGAACCTGATGATCTGTATCAGAGCCTGGAAACCTGAACCTGTACTTGAGATGGGCGTAGGGGTTAGGTTACAGGTCTGGGCTGACCTGGCAGGAGGCAAAGGAGCAGAGTGACTTAGAGGGGTTGGTTTTTGTTAACATCTGTGTCTACTGAGCTGTGATAGGTGCCCTTCTATGCCCTTCACAGATCAGTGTTTTACATGTATGTAAAAAGGTTATTGTCTGGGGTAGACCATGGTTTCCCTTCCCTACTTTCACTGTGTTTTGTCTGCTGCATCAAAACATGACATGTTTTCTAATGAAGTTGTAGCCTAGGTTGCTAAAGCTCACTTGTTATCCAGTCCCTATTGGCCACATGTAGCAATGAGCTGATTACCTGGCTGTGCATAATTGTACAGACATTAATTTTCTCTCATCTGATCCCTTGGTCTTTTGTAACTCTAATAGATGACATATTTTCCTCCGCTCTCGCTGCAGAAACTAAATGAAGCTCAGACTAATGACTAATTAGTGTGGTCAGCAACTCATGGCTGTAGCTGGTGCTTGCAGGGTTGAATGGGTGGTGCCAGTTAGGGCTGGCACAATTACAGTTAACCTTGTAACTGACGGTTATGGTTGAAGACCGTCATGAACATAAAAATAACCCTCAGAACTGCAACACTACCGTTCAAAGTTTGGGGTCACTTAGAAATGTCCTTGTTTTTGAAAGAAAAGCACAAAAAAAACTATTTTTAATTACATAAAATTGATCCGAAATACAGTGTAGACACTAATGTTGTAAGTGACTATTGTAGCTGGAATGGCTTTTTAATTTTTTTTTATGGATTATCTATGTAGGCATACAGAGACCCATTATCAGCAACCATCACTCCTGTGTTCCAATGGCAGGTTGTGTTAGCTAATCCAAGTTGATCATTTTAAAAGACGAATTTATCATTTGAAAACCCTTTTGCAGTTATGTTACAACAGCTGAAAACTGTTGTCCTGATAAAAGAAGCAATAAAACTGGCCTCCTTTAGACTAGTTGAATATCTGGAGCATCAGCATTTGTGATTTTGATTACAGGTGCAAAATGGCCAGAAACAAAGACCTTACTTCTGAAACTTGTCAGTCTATTCTTGTTCTGAGAAATGAAGGCTATTCCATGTGAGAAATTGCCAAGAAACTGAAGATATCTTACAATGCTGTGTACTACTCCCTTCACGGAACAGCGCAAACTGGCTCTAAACAGAATAGAAAGAGTGGGAGGCCCCGGTGCACAACTGAGCAAGAGGACAAGTACATTAGAGAGTCTGGTTTGAGAAACAGACACCTCACAAGACCTCAACTGGCAGCTTCATTAAATAGTACCCGCAAAACACCAGTCTCAATGTCAACAGTGAAGAGGCGACTCTGGGATGCTGGCCTTCTAGGCAGAGTCTGTTTGGATGAACTCTTTACAACGTGATAACTTTTGTTTCTTCTTGCTGAAACAAGCAAGGTGTTGTAGCAAGCAAGTCTTCGGGGACTGCAGTCATTTGGCTGACCAGTAACCGTCATCTAAAATGTAATGACCATCACAGCCCTAGTGCCAGTGCCTCTGAGGGTAACATGTGGGTATGTATGTAATTATAAGGCCCAGTGGAATTGGGCTTGTATAACAAAATAGGGTAGCTAAAATAATATGGCCTTTTGTTAACAGTTCAAATCACATTTTATTGGTCACATACATATGGTCAGCAGATGTTATTGCGAGTGTAGCGAAATGCTTATGTTTCTAGATCAGACATTACCTGTTAGTGCAGCAGTATCTATCTAACAATTCCACAGCAAAACATAATACACACAATCTAGTAAAGGAATGGGATGAGAATATATGTCTTAAATATATGGATGAGCAGTGACAGAGTGGCTAAGATGCAATAGGTAGTGAAGGATACAGTATATACATATGAGATGAGTAATGCGAGATATGTAAACATTCTTAAAGTGACTAGTGTTCCATTTATTTAAGTGGCCAATGATATCAAGTCTGTAGGTAGGCAGCCGCCTGTCTGTGCTAGTGGTGGCTGTTTTAACAATCTGATGGCCTTGAGATAGAACCGGTTTTTTAATCTCTGTCCAAGCTGTGATGCACCTGTACTGACCTCGCCTTCTGGATGATAGTGGGGTGAACAGGTAGTGGCTCTGGTGGTTGTCGTTGATGATATTTTTTGCCTTCCTGTGACATCAGGTGTATGTATCCTGGAGGTAGGGCTGGGCACTATACCATATTTAACTATATACCGGTATTTATGCACGAACCGGTTTGGGTTTTTACTTTACTTTCTATAACGGTATTTTAATGTTTGGTTTGTTAAATGTGATACGCTGTGTGTAACGTCCATTTTTATAGTTTACTCCTCTACTTGAGTCATCCCTTTCCACACTATCTCCATGCCGCTTTCCACACAGACCTAGCCCCGCCCCCTGTCACTCAAGGAGCATTTGTTGTTGCTTGACCACGAGACACTTGCGTTCAGTCTGCATGGTCAATACAGCACATGCAACAATGTTGATGACAACGATGTTTCCACTTAGATCTTAATATAAATCCACATGAGTTCTATAATTACAATATTAGTTTGTTTCTTACATCTGCAAACAGCTAGTTTGTATTTTCTTAGCAAGTTAAGCTAAATTGTGTTAGCCACTAAAGCTAATCGCTAGTCAGCTGGCTAGATAGCTAACTAGCTAATAAAAGTACTGAGTCAGAGTAAACGTAGCTAGTTAATACAAGTACTGGTGGAGGCATAAATCAGCATGTTGTTTGTGGAACAGTATCTTCTAAATCAAAGAGGAAAAGGTGAAGCATGAGTATGTTGGCTATATGAATAAAGACTTAATGTAGCCAAAGATTATAGGGTCACCTAGGAAACACTGAACACCACTTTGGTTTTCACCCTGTCACAATAACTCGTCCATGTCATTTTCATTCGTTGTCATGTCAAACAACACTGTATTCAAAGTGCCCACTATTATTTATATTCTAGCTAGAATTATATTAAACATTCTATTTCCATGATTCCAAAAGTTCACCCAAGTGTTTTGTTCTAAATTGCAATGGCAACATTTGGTTAAAAATAAGGCAAAGTATTTTTGCCCATATCGTGGCAGTGTGGAAATGATCGAAAATGAGTGCTGGTAATGCAGGAAATTATTTTCCGTTTGAAGTTGAATTGAACAGTATAAAACAATCCAAATAGAGAGAGACCCATTTGAAATCATTTAGAATATATGTGTTGCCACCCTAGGGTCACGCACTACTTATAAAGCAAATTTAGGACTTTTATTAATCAAAAACATAAAATACCGTCAAATTTGAAAAATATCATGCTATGATATTTTGGCCATATCGCCCAGCCCTACCTGGAGGACAGGTAGTTTGTAATGCATTGTGCAGACTGCACTACCCTCTGGAGAGCCCTGTGTTTGTGGGTGGTGCAGTTGCCGTACCAGGCGGTGATACAGCCCGACAGGCTGCTCTCAATTGTGCACCTGTGAAAGTTAGTGAGGGTTTTCGGTTCAAGTCAAATTTCTTCAGCCTCCTGAGGTTGAAGAGGCGCTGTTGTGCCTTCTTCACCACACTATCTGTGTGCGTGGACCATTTCAGTTTGTCGGTGATATGTACAGTACACAGAGTAACTTAACCTTCCACCTTCTCCACTGCTGTCCCTTCGATGTTGATAGGGGGGTGCTCCCTCTGCTGTTTCCTGAAGTCTACGATCATCTCTTTTGTTTAGCTGACATTGAGTGTGAGGTTATTTTCCTGACACCACACTCCGAGGGCCCTCACCTCCTCCCAGTAAGATGTCTCGTCGTTGTTGGTAGTCAAGCCTACCACTCGTGTCGTCTGCAAACTTGATGATTGAATTGGAGGCATGCATAGCCACGCAGTCATGGGTGAACAGGAGAGGGCTGAGCACACACCCTTGTGGGGCCCCAGTGTTGAGGGTCAGAAAAGTGTTGACAGCAAATGTTGTTTCCAACCTTCACCATCTGGGGGTGACCCGTCAGGAAGTCCAGGACCCAATTGCACATGGCAGGGGTCTAGACCCAGGGTCTCAAGCTTAATGATCAGTTTGGAGGGTACTATGCTGTTGAATGCTGAGCTGTAGTCAATGAACAGCATTCTTACATAGTTATTCCTCTTGTCCAGATGCGATAGGGCAGTGTGATGGAGACTGCATCGTCTGTGAACCTTGGGGCGGTAAGCAAATTGGAGGGGGTCTTGGGGGACAGGTAGGGTGGAGGTGATATGATCCTTGACTAGTCTCTCAAAGCACTTCATGATGACAGAAGTGAGTGCTACGGGGCGATAGTCATTTAGTTCAGCTGCCTTAGCTTTCTTGGGAACAGGAACAATGGTGGCCATCTTGAAGCGTGTGTGTGGACAGCAGACTGGGATGGGGATTGATTATGTCCGTAAACACACCAGCCAGCTGGTCTGCACATGCTCTGAGGACGCAGCTAGGGATGCAGTCTGTGCCGGCAGCCCTGTGAGGGTTTTACTCACGTCGGCCACGGAGAAGGGAAGCCCAAAGTCTTTGTTAGCGGGCCCTTGTCGGTGGCACTGTATTGTCCTCAAAGCATGCAAAGAAGTTGTTTAATTTGTCTGGGAGCAAGACGTCTGTGACGGGGCTGGTTATCTTTCTGTAATCCGTGATTGTCTGTAGACCCTGACACGAACGTCTCATGTTTGAGCCCTTGAATTGTGACTCCACTTTGTCTCTATACTAACACTTTACTTGTTTGATTGCCTTACGGCGGGAATGGCTACACTGTTTGTATTCGGCCTTGTTTCCAGTCTCCTTGCCATGATTAAATGCGGTGGTACATGCTTTCAGTTTTGTGCGAATGCTGCCAATAATCCACAGTTTCTGGTTAGGGATTGTTTTAATAGCCACATGGTACAACATCTCCTTTACACTTCCTTATAAACTCGCTCACCGAGTCATCATATACGTCAATGTTGTTCCCTGAGGCTACCCGGAACATATCCCAGTCCATGTGATCGACGTAATCTTGATGCGTTGGATAGACTTAAGCACGGGCCCTTTCTGTTTTAGTTTCGGCCTATAGGAGGGGAGCAACAAAATGGAGTCATGGTCAGATTTTCCAAAAGGGGGGCGGGGGAGGGCCTTGTATGCATCGCAGAAGTTAGAGTAGCAGTGGTTGAATGTGTTGCTCGTGTACTGCAATCAATATTCTGAAAGAATTTAGGTAGCCTTGTTCTCAGATTAGCTTTGTTAAAATCCCCAGCTCAATAAATGCTGCCCCCGGATATATGGTTTCCAGTTTGTATAAAGTCCAGTGAAGTTCCTTGATGGCCCTCCTCGTATCCGCTTGCGGGTGGATATACACGGCTGTAACGATAACCAAGGAGAGTTCTCTTGGTAGAAAATACTGTCTGCATTTGATTGAGGAATTCTAGGTCAGGTGAACAAAAGGACTTGCGTAATTGTGTATTGTTACAATTACACCATGAGTCGTTAATCATGAAACCATACACCCCTGCCCTCCTTCTTACCAGAGAGATGTTTGTTCCTGTTGGCGCAATGCACTGAAAATCCTATTGGCTGTACGGACTCCAACAACATGTCCCCAGCTAGCCATGTCTCCGTGAGACCGAGTATGAGACCGACAATTCCGGATACCTCTTTGGAAAGCAAATCTTGCACTAATTTTGTCTACTTTGTTAACTTCTTACGGCTGTAATTCCGTTAATGGGATCGATTTGACAACAGCCAGTGAAAGTGCAGGGCGCCAAATTCAAACAACAGAAATCTCATAATTAAAATTCCTCAAACATACAAGTATTATACACCATTTTAAAGATGAACTTGTTGTTAATCCCACCACAGTGTCTGATTTTCAAAAAGGCTTTATGACGAAAGCATACCATGCGATTATGTTAGGTCAGCGCCTAGTCACAAAAAAACAGCCATTTTCCAGCCAAAAAGTGGAGTCAAAAAATCTGAAATTGTGAGAAAATTAATCACTAACCTTTGATGATCTTAATCAGATGGCACTCATAGGACTTCTTGTTACACAATACATGTATGTTACATAAAAAAAACAAAATACTCTCTGTCGGCGCCATCTTCTTTCCCCTCCAGTTGCCCTTTAGATTCAAGTCTAAGCCACATGTTGCCTAATGCATCAATGGATTTACACTATTTAATGAATCATATTGTGGGGCTCGTAGCCTAGTGGTTAGAGCGTTGGACCAGTAACCGAAGGGTTGCTAGATCGACTCTCCGAGCTGACAAGGTAAAAACCTGTCGTTCTGCCCCTGAACAAGGCTGTTAACCCACTATTCCTAGGCCGTCATTGTAAATAAGAATTTGTTCTTAACTGACTTGCCTAGATAAATAAAGGTGTAAATATATATATTTGTGTTGCACATGCGAAGGGATTTGGTTCGGCAATTCATCACTACATAGCAATTGCAGGACTCAGATCAAATTGTAATTCCAGTAAGAGTCATGTGGTCCCTCCTGCCAAATCCCTGGTGGTGTCAGCTGTCTCGTCTCATCTGATCATTTTCCCATCTGCCGTTGCGTGGCCTGCTAACCTCTGACCCCTGGAGGAAACGTTCTTGCTGCTTGCGAATCAGATTCCCTTATTGTCACTACCTCCTTCCCTCCAGCCCCTCACACACACCACACAAGACCGCACCGCATCTGTTTTATCCCTAGACTGTGGCTACAGCCATCACCCTGCCCATGTTAAAGGTTAGTGAAGTCACACTCGCAGTAGGGATCTCCACTTAAGACTCTTTATTTATTTGTTTTGGCTTTATTTAGTAGCTCCAAGTGTTTTATTTAAATTTTATATTGTAATTTCTCTTCCACATAACTGCTATTAATACCCTACGGAGACTGTAGCGCAGTGTTGTTTTTTGTCACAAAAGGGGTGGCTCCTTGTGCGCTGTGACATTCTCTGTACTCGGTACCACATGAAAAATGTAATGTGCCATATCATTCCTTGCATAGCCATGGGGGCATGGTTGTGTAGGCAATTAAACTTGCTTGGTTCCTTAATCTGATCTATAGGCTCTACATCAAAGTAACCTATTTTGCATTGATAAGTAAATATAATCTCAGCAACTGTTCAAACAATAAACCAAACAACATTGTAGCCTTATTAGAATCTCCCCAAAAGGTATTTTGTTTAGAATAAATAACTATTTATTCCAGGCTATTGATAAAAACAACTGCGAGAGATGTGCTTTTTCTATGTGACCAAAATAGGATGACATTCTAGTTTTTAAATACATTGAAGCACGGGCCCTTAGTTCAGCTGCCAAATTGGCATAATGTTGTAGGTTTCACCAGCAAGTATACAAATATTTAATTCTAAAGCTGATTATTTCACATGTGGGAATGTGTCGATGTGGGAAGCTAATCAACTTCAAAATAACCTCCAATTTCAAGATTGCTGTCTCGGTTTAGATTGACATTAAATAAGCGGCCTATTTTGCATTGATAACCAAATATAATCTCAGCGACTTTTCAAACAATAAACCAAACAACATTGTAGCCTTATTAGAATCCCCCCAAAATGTATTTTGTTTAGAAGTGGTACATTCTTTCTAGCCTAATTGGAAACTTAAACAGATTTGTTTTTGTTCTTCTCTTTTTTACATTATATTTAAAAAAATGCGAGTGAATACATTGAAGCAGCATATCAAATTGGCATAATGTTGTAGGTTACATCTGCAAGTATATAAATATTTGCCAGGGCATATTATTTCATTATACATCAGATTATTTCACATGGCGATGTGGGAAATTAAAAGGCTACATAGTTTGCAATGTTTAGCCAACTTGCTAGCAAGGGAAGACATTTACATTTTAGTCATTTAGCAGATGCTCTTATCCAGAGCAACTTAGTGCATTCATCTTTAAAATAGCAAGGACGGACAACCACATATCAGTCATAGTAAGTACATTTTACCTCAATAAAGAGGCTATTTTGTTAACACGTGTGAATCCATTGACACATCTGGAAACTGAATTTGCTTTCACAACAAATGAGAAGACAACAAGAACCTCTGTCGCCCTGTTGTGAATGCTGCTATTTGGGAGTCTGAACCGGTGAGGTACCATGTTACCAAAAGGTGCACATTGTTTAGAGTAATCTGACTCCCAGTACCCAGTACACGCGTAGATCTGTGCGCGTTGTGTGGAAACCTATAGCAGACCCTTGTTATGCTGTGTAGCTGCTGTCTCCAGTTCCACTGTTATAAAACGTATTGGTAGGAGTGTTGGTTTTGGCGGGAAGCCAGGGGAGATGAGGGCCCCTGCAGGCAAGGAAAGAGCGCGATTGAGGGGAGGAGGGCGGGATTTAGGGAATAACTAAAAAGTGTCAGTGGGGAAAGAAGAAAGCCAGGCGTTCTATTTCCCTGAAATCATGTGACCAGTGTGTGTGCCTCTAAGACCCAACAAACTGCCTGAGCAGGTTACTGAGCTCCTCTATCTGTCTGGCATTTCCCCTCTCCCTCTTTTCATCCTCCTCATCACTGTCACATGCACAGGATACAGGGTGTAAACGGTACAGTGAAATGCTTACTTGCAAGGTCTCAACAGTGCAGTACACTTGATCAAAATATTATCTCTAGCGCAGGGGTTCCGCTAGCGGAACACCTCGACAACATTCCACTGAAAGGGCAGCGCGCGAAATTCAAAAATATTTTTTTTTAAATATGGAACTTTAACACCTGAACAAGTCCAATGCAGCAAATTAAATATAAACATCTTGTTAATCTACTCATCGTGTATGATTTCAAAAATGCTTTACAGCTAAAGCACAACATATGATTATGTTAGATCACCGCCAAGTCGAAAAAACACAGCCATTTTTCCAGCCAAAGATGGGAGTCACAAAAAGCAGAAATATAGATCAAATGAATCACTAACCTTTGATGATCTTCATCAGATAACACTCATAGGACATCATGTTACACAATAAATGTATTTTTTGTTCAATAATGTGCATATTTATATCAAAAAATTGATTCCAAAACATCCGGTGATTTTGCAGAAATACTCATAATAAACATTGATAAAAGATACTAGTGTCATTCACAGAATTAAAGCTAGACTTCTCCTTAATAACTTCTTTAGGATAGGGGACGGTTGCATCCCACTTGGGCAAAAAAACAGGGAAAATGCAGCGTGACAAATTCATAAAAATTATTTAAATATCTAACTTTCGTTAAATCACACATGTAAGATACTCAATTAAAGCTACACTTGTTGTGAATCCAGCCAATGTGTCAGATTTTCAAAAGGCTTTAAATAGTAAACAAAGAGGGTAGCATATTTCAACCCTACAGGCGCTATACAACATGCAGAAATAAAATATAAAACATGCATTACCTTTGTCGAGCTTCTTTTGTTGGCACTCCAATATGTCCCTTAAACATCACAATTGGTCCTTTTGTTCGATTTAATTCCGTCCATATATATCCAAATGTCCATTTATTTGACGCGTTTGATCCAGAAAAAAATAGCTTCCAAAAAACGCAACGTCACAACAAAATATTTCAAAAGTTGCCCATAAACTTTGCCAAAATATTTCAAACTACTTTTGTAATACAACTTTAGGTATTTTTAAACGTTAATAATCGATCAAATTGTAGACGGGTCTATCTGTGTTCAATACAGGAAGACAACAAACCATGCTACATTTCACGTCTTGCGCACTCTAAAGTGTTACCCAGTTCCTAGATGGCCTACTTCTTCATTGCACAAATGAATAACCTCAACCAAATTCCAAAGACTGGTGACATCCAGTGGAAGCGGTAGGAACTGAAAACAGGTTCCTAAGAAATATAATTTGCCAATGAGAAATCGTTGAACAGACAGAGACCAACAACAACAACAAATCTGAACGGTTAGTCCTCTGGGTTTTGCCTGCTACATAAGTTCTGTTGTACTCAGACATGATTCAAACGGTTTTAGAAACTTCAGAGTATTTTCTATCCAAATCTACTAATAATATGAATATCTTATATTCTTGGCATGAGTAGCAGGAAGTTGAAATTGGTCACGCTATTTATCCAAAAGTGAAAATGCTGCCCCCTATACCTTAAGTTAATGCAACCGCTGTGTCAGATTTCAAAAAACTTTACGGAAAAAGCATAATCTGAGAACGACGCTCAGAACCCAAAACAGCCAGAGGAATATCCGCCATTTTGGAATCAACAAAGTTAGAAACAACACCATAAATATTCACTTACCTTTGATCTTCATCAGAAGGCACTTCCAGGAATCCCAGTTCGACAATAAATGACTGATTTGTTCCATAAAGTTCCATCATTTATGTCCAAATAGCCACTTTTTGTTAGCATGTTCAGCCCAGTAATCCATCTTCATGAGGCGCAGGCACTTCATCCAGACAAAAACTCAAAAAGTTCCGTTACAGTCCTTTAGAAACATGTCAAACTGTGTATGGAATCAATCGTTATGTTTTTAACATAAAACATCAATAATGTTCCAACCGGAGAATTATTTTGTCTTCAGAGAAAGCACTGGAACGAGAAGTCGGGAGCGCGCGTCATGAGATCAAGGCTCTCTGCCAGGCCACTGACTCATAGGTCTTATGAGCCCCTCCTTTATAGTAGAATCCTCAAACCAGTTTCTAAAAGAAGGTTGACATCTAGTGGAAGCCCTAGGAAGTGCAACCTCATCCATATTTCAATGTGTACTCAGTAGGCCAAGCTTTGAAAAACTACAAACCTCAGATGTCCCACTTCCTGGTTTGATTTTCCTCAGGTTTTTCGCCATGTGAGTTCTATTATACTCAAACATCATTCAAACAGTTTTAGAAACTTCCAAGTGTTTTCTATCCAATACTAATAATAATATGCATATATTAGCATCTGGGACAGAGTAGGAGGCAGTTCACTCTGGGCACACATTTCATCCAAAAGTGAAAATGCTGCCCCCTATCCCAAAAAGGTTAACAAATGAGTAATTAAAAGTAGTGATGTTGGAAATATATACACAATAAGAATATACAGTAAATACTGTGACAGTGAATGCAACCTGATTAACATCGGTCATGACCCGTGATCACATGGTAACAACCCTATCAGGAAATAGAAAGACCGGGCTGTCCCTGGTTAAGGGGCTCTTTAAGTAAACTAGGCCTAGATGTGAGACGGTACATTTCAGGAATTTATTTTCAGCTGTCATGATTGACCTATTAAGTTAGTAATAGATTCTAAAATTACCTTTGAAATTGGTACCTTGAGTAAAATGGAAATGGGCCATCTGGAACATGATCATTCCTAGAGTAGGAGTTTTGCAAAGCCATGTTGGGATTTCCCTTTGACACATACACACTCCCTGATAAAGGTACACAGTGTACTCTTGGAGATGAGGCTTTAGGGAGGAGGGGCAGCAGTGTCAGGGATGGGGAGACATTGGCTAAAAACCTGCTAAAGGAACTAGAGAACAAAGATATGATAAATGTGCGGACAAAGATGTGATAAACTTGCTATGTTTGAATTGAAAGACTTTTGGTTTTGCAAGATTTATTAGCCATAGACTGTTTAGAACAGTGCATTAATGTCCCAAAGCATGTGAATGTGTGCTGCTCCTGCTGCTGTTGAGATTGTTGATGCCCCCACCTTTTACCCGTTTTGGCCTTAAGTTGACACTTTTTCAGAATTTTCCTTAATATGACGCGTCCCAGGTTCTCTCGGGTTCAGCCATCCCTGGATGACCGCATCTTCCCCACACAGCCCGGTGTCGCTGCCGTCTACAGCGTGAGTACATACCCTGCACCACACACACACATTCCTACTGCACCACAGACACATACGCTCATACCACACACACTAGTTGTGAACCTCACAAGCATACCTCAACCACATCTCACAGGTCTGACGCACAGTCTATTTAGTTCTGACATAAAATCTAGAAAAAAAACGCCTGGTGTGTGTCTGTGTATAATGTTTCGTATGTGTAATGTATGACAGAAACTGATGGGAGATCACTTCTCTAACTGACCCCAGCCTGCAGCTGGAAAGATATGGCTGTCACCTCTGCAACATAGTGATTCATAATAACCGTCAGCATCATCACCCACCTACCCCCTGCTCTGTGTGTGAGTTGCCCTCACTTCACCACCCATCTTGGGGTTGTTTAGCAGTCTGGAAGGCTCTTCTCTGCTGCTGAGGAGAGGGATGCTTTCTGGACTCTCCCTCCCCACCCCGACTGTCACATTGCCTGTCAGTGGAGTCAGTCACTGGCAAAGACTCCTCCTCTGGCAACAGAAGTCAGATTAGCTGCTTTATCCTGGGTCAACCAGGGGAAATGGGCCACACAGAGAGATGCTAGGGAGAGTAAACCAGTGTTCAGAGACAAACAGTGATGTTGTCGTACAACAAACAGAAGAGTGTTGCCTCTACCGCACAGAGGCTCCTGTGCAGAAGCAGCAGTGATGTAGGCACCACAAAGCCCAGGGGAGCAGAGATGGGCCAGCCGGCCTGCCTGCTGCCTGCATTATCTGCTGTGCCAGGCTTGCTGCAGCAGCAACACCTGCAGTGGGTTACAGCTCACAGTACAGTACAGCACAGTGGCAGGGCATGGGGATAGTACAGCACAAAGCACACTGCCTGCAAACACTGCAAAGGGACAGACAGGGCAGCACTCCACAGCCAGGGCAGAGCCTGATTCTGCACCCCGTGGCCACAACACACTTCATGTCCAGCATAGGTCTGTTCCTCTGCACAAAGACAGACAGGGGTTAATCCCTGCCGTAGCACCTTATTTACATTCCTCAGCAGGAGCAGGTCTAATGACCTGTGGAATCCTGTGCGTGTGTGACTGTGAACATCCCCTGGGTGATGCTTTGACAAACTTATACTGCTTCAGCACACTAACAAATACTGGATATCATTTAACTCAGCACATACACAAGCATATGCCCTCTATCTTCAGTGACTCTATTTCATTTTGGAATCATCTGATGTCCTTTATCTTGCTCTGTGTGCTGTAGGTACCGAGGCACCCTGGTCCTCCCTACACAGCTCACGACTACACAAAGGGACACCCTAACTTGGCGGGCACGCCGCCAGGACATGCCCACTCGCAGGCGCTCTCTCAGGTATCATTACCCACAGCTTCCCCATATCGCTACCCTAAGGGCTGGGAGGCAGGTGGAGTGGTGAGTGTAGCCGAGTCTCCGCCGTCATCCTCTCTGCGTCTGACCATTGGTCTGTCTGTCCGTCTGTCTGCCTGCCTGTGTGTTTGTCTGTATTTCTCTCTAACATCTTTATCAAAATGCCTGTTGCAGCCTGCTTCTTGTGAGTTTCATGAATTAAATACACTGAGTGCCTGTTGATTGGTCGGAGGTTGTGTTTTTGTATCTCTATATGTCCTGTACCGATTGTCAATAGTCCAAGAGAAGCACATTTTGTCTTAATGATCTGAATTCCACAGGACATCAGCAACTTCGACTGCTGCGGCGCTCTCTTATTTTCTCTGCTCTCCATAAGAGGCTGCTAAAGGGGTCATCAATTTGTCACTGAGACAGCAAGTCAATTACATTGCCTTTGCTGTGATTTCCTAGTTTCTCCTACTGCCTTGGAAGTGCACACGGGTGCACACACACTTGTTTGCAATTCCAGAATGAGTCAGCCTGTGTTGAAAGGGTTCCCATGACCCTGTGTGTTCACCATGGTCACCCCAGCCCACACATTGCATCGGCCAGAAGGAGCTGCTCTCTCTGGCTTAATAAGTGTCTGCAGCCGGTGGCACAACTGTAATTATCCTAGCTATATAGCCACACCACCAGCCACTCACGAGGGCAAGAAGTGTTGCTTTAATTCCCTACGATGCACACATGAAGTGATGCGACACGGGGGCTGGTGTTATAAAAGCTCCTTAGAGATGTAAAGTCGTGGCCAAAAGTTTTGAGAATTACACAAATATTAATTTTCACAAAGTCTGCTGCCTCAGTTTGTATGATGGCAAATTGCATATACTCCAGAATGTTATGAAGTGATCAAATTAACTGAATCCCCAAAACACATTTCCACCTCATTTCAGCCCTGCCACAAAAGGACCAGCTGACATGTCAGTGATTCTCTTGTTAACACAGGTGTGAGTATTGACGAGGACAAGGCTGGAGATCACTCTGTCAATACCTATGTGAGAATGCTGTTCATTGACTACAGCTCGGCATTTAACACCATAGTACCCTCCAAACTCGCCATCAAGCTCGAGACCCTGGGTCTCGACCCCGCCCTGTGCAACTAGGTACTGGACTTCCTGACGGGCCGACCCCCAGGTGGTGAGGGTAGGTAACAACATCTCCACCCCGCTGATCCTCAACACTGGGGCCCCACCAACAACGACGAGACGACCTACAGGGAGGAGGTGAGGGCCCTCTGAGTGTGGTGTCAGGAAAATAACCACACTCAACGTCAACAAAACAAAGGAGATGATTGTGGACTTAAGGAAACAGCAGAGGGAGCACCCCCCTATCCACATCGACGGGACAGTAGTGGAGAGGGTAGTAAGTTTTAAGTTTCTCGGCGTACACATCACAGACAAATGATGTGTACGCCACCCGATGTCACAGGAATGCCAAAAAGATCATCAAGGACAACAACCACCCGAGCCACTGCCTGTTCACCCCGCTATCATCCAGAAGGCGAGGTCAGTACAGGTGCATCAAAGCAGGGACAGAGAGACTGAAAAACAGCTTCTATCTCAAGGCCATCAGACTGTTAAACAGCCACCACTAACATTGTATGGCTGCTGCCAACATACTGACTCAACTCCAGCTCACTTTAATAATGGAAATTGATGGAAAAAATGTATCACTAGCCACTTTAAACAATGCCAGTTAATATAATGTTTACATACCCTACATTACTCAACTCATATGTATATACTGTACTCGATACCATCTACTACATCTTGCCTATGCCGTTCTGTACCATCACTCATTCATATATCTTTATGTACATATTCTTTATCCCTTTACACTTGTGTGTATAAGGTAGTAGTTGTGGAATTGTTAGGTTAGATTACTCGTTGGTTATTACTGCATTGTCGGAACTAGAAGCACAAGCATTTCTCTACACTCGCAATAACATCTGCTAACCATGTGTATGTGACAAATAAAATTTGATTTGATTGAGTTCGAATAACAGACTGGAAGCTTCAAAGGGAGGGTGGTGCTTGGAATCATTGTTCTTCCTCTGTCAACCATGGTTACCTTCAAGGAATCACGTGCCGTCATTGCTTTCCACAAAAAGGGCTTCACAGGCAAGGATATTGCTGTCAGTAAGATTGCACCAAAATCAACTATTTATCAGATCATCAAGAACTTCAAGGAAAACGGTTCAATTGTTGTGAAGAAGGCTTCAGGGTGCCCAAGAAAGTCCAACAAGCACCAGGACCGTCTCCTAAAGTTGATTCAGCTGCGGTATCGGGGCACCACCAGTACAGAGCTTGCTCAGGAATGGCAGCAGGCAGGTGTGAGTGCATCTGCACGCACAGTGAGGCAAATAGTTTTGGAGGATGGCCTGGTGTCAAGAATGGCAGCAAAGAAGCCACTTATCTCCAGGAAAAATATCAGGGACAGACTGATATTCTGCAAAAGCTACAGGGATTGGACTGCTGAGGACTGGGGTGGTCATTTTCTCTGATGAATCCCCTTTCCAATTGTTTGGGGCATAGGGAGAAAAGCTTGTCCAGAGAAGACAAGGTGAGCGCTACCATCAGTCCTATGTCATGCCAACAGTATTGAATTCTGAGACCATTCATGTGTGGGGTTGCTTCTCAGCCAAGGGAGTGGGCTCACTCACAATTATGCCTAAGAACACAGCCATGAATAAAGAATGGTACCAACACATCCTCCGAGAACAGCTTCTCCCAACCATCCAGGAACAGTTTGGTGACGAACAATGCCTTTTCCAGCATGATGGAGCACCTTGCCATAAGGCAAAAGGGGAACAAAACATGTATATTTTGGGTCCATGGCCAGGAAACTCCCCAGACCTTAATCCCATGAGAACTTGTGGTCAATCCTCGAGGCGTGTGGACAAACAAACAAAAAAACAGTTTTGACAAACTCCAAGAATTGATTATGCAAGAATGGGCTGCCATCAGTCAGAATGTGGCCCAGAAGTTAATTGACAGCATGCCAGGGTGGATTGCAGAGGTCTTGAAAAAGAAGGGGCAACACTGCAAATATTGACTCTTTGCATCAACTTCATGTAATTGTCAATAGAATCCTTTGACACTCATGAAATGCTTGTAATTATACTTCAGTATTCCATAGTAACATCTGACAATAATATCTGAAGACACTAGCAGCAAACATTCTGGAAATTAATATTTGTGTAATTCTCAACTTTTGGCCACGACTGTAGTCTAGCACAAGATATCCCCATATTTAGCTCTCAGGGCTAACCCCTGCAGAATGTACCAGATAGGCTATGACATTGGTCTTGTTCAGTGTTTAACTAGACTACTACTGTAGATTTACCATGCTAATACTGTATGTTATTCTCCATTGCTGAGGAGAGCAACAGTTTGGTTGGGAACTCAGGTACAATGCCCAAACTGATGAGTCATCCAATCTCTTCTTAGCTTGTTCTTAACTACCATTTTCCATCCCGCTTCCCTTTTTCTCTGTCCTAAATACGTCCCCCTCTCTTTCCTTTCATCTCTTTTCTACATCCATCCATCCCTCTGTCCCTCCCCTATGACAGTCTCCATACACCACTGGACAGAATTCTGGCTCAGCACCTCTAGTGTACTCTCCTCAGACGCAGCAAATGAACACGCAACCGCAGAGTCGCCCGGTAAGTGCCTGTTCCTTCTCTCAGCGTCATTTGTATGTATTATGACTGGTTTGCTTTGGGAAACCCAGACAGATCATGTTTACTTTTGATTGGCCTGGAGGGGTACGGTGTCGTCTGAGGTAGTGATTGACATGTTCTGGGTTCAGTAATGATAAGTCCTGATGACGTGTCTGTCAGGCAGTCCTCTTCACACTCTCTGGAATCTGCTGTGTCTGAGATGCTTTCCAGTCTTGAGTTATCTAATACCGGTAGTTGTTGATAATCATTCCTGTAAATGTTGTAATCATTTTGTGTTACCTAATTTTAGAATATAATGCATTTATTCAGTGTGCCAATGACTTTAAGATGATATACTTAAAGTATTGTACTGTTCTATCTGCACTTTCAATGTAGTCATCCATGCCCAGCCCCAGCCCCAGCCCCCCTGTCATGTGGAACCACCAGGTCTGCATCATCTCCTCTAATGGCAGTAAACATGACAGCGTGGCAGCTCTACTGCTCTGTGATTTTGTATTACCGTGCCTCAGTGTTCCCCTCATTGTTCATCTTGTCTCTTTGTTACTGTCCTCCTCTCTCTGCTTTGCCATTGCTGCCTCACACTCTCTTTCTGCCGGACCTCACACCTTCTCCCCCATCAGTTCGCGACGGGCCCTCGACCAACCCACCATCAGGTAACTTACCCCATTTCGTCTGTCCTCGTCTGTTTTCCCTCAGCTAGAGCTGCTTAGTGCACTTTACCACGCTACTGTTATTGGTTGGCAAAGAGCTTCTGCTCTCAGTGGAAATAGGCCCTGTTTATATAGGATGTGCCCCTTAAGTCAGTGTTTCCCAACTCCATTCCTCAAGTACGTTTTTGCTTCCAAGTAGATTACGTAGATCAAACGGCGATGGAGTATGTTGCCACTGTGCAATGAGAATAGCCTATGCAGCTGCCAACACCTCAAACATGTTGACACATTTACGCTGACGTGACCCCAGTATTCCTATCATCGGAGCAAGACAAATGCCAAACGGCATTTCAGAACGGGCCAAAGGAATTACAATAGAGAGAGGTATGTTTATAGCCACGGAAATGCACACCTTCTCGTGGTTGAGAAGAATCGGGGTTTCAACACTTCGTGAAAGTGCTCGAGCCACCTTATAGACTTTCAGTAAATAGGCAGTACCTGCTCTATATAAGCAAGCTAAACCCGAAGTTGTCAATTAATTGGCCAATGCGCACCCTGTGTTGACTTACTACAGATGGATGGACCTCCTGGGCTACATAGAGATACTTAACAATGACATCACATTACCTCAGACTGGGAAATGAGAAGTACTGCGCTTCAGACATGCCCTGTTTGAGTGCCACACAAGTGTGCATATTTTTCTCTTTGTAAAAATACATTATAGCATAGGCCTATACAATATCTGAGCCATGTTTATTAATTGACGACTTCGGGATTAACTTGCTTATATAGAGTGGGTACTTTCTGATTCCACATGCATATTGCACTTTATTTTAGTGTTGGTAATTGTGTGTTTTCATTTAAGAAAATACAAAGTGTTGGTATTCCTGATTTTGTACTTTTATCAGGCATTATGACTCGTGATCATGTATGGAATCAGGAATAACAGTAGATTGTATTTTCTTAAATAAACTAAAATTAACTACAGTAACTTTTGCATTTCATTTTCCCACTGTACCGAAACCGAACCATCACCCCAAAACCGCAATACGTACCGAACAGTGTGTTTGGTGAACCGTTACACCACTAGTGTTTAGGGGTACTTGAGGACAGGAGTTGGGAAACACTGCCCTAACTTATTGAGAATATATGGCTCCCCTTCCCGCCTGCTTGCCACGCAGGCATGCAACAGTCTGATAGTGTTTGTCAACAACCATTCTCTAGATTTTTGCCACATTGTTGTTAAAGGCATATCCAAAAAGACCGTTGCCTGTCTGCCAGTCGCACAACGATGCTAGATGTTTGCCATACTATAGTGATGACTATCTTTTCTTCTCATGTTGTGGACTTGCTAGTCAAACTGTTGATCAGACTTAGTGTCAACAAGACTGCGTCAACATTTTGGAATTATCTTGTCCTGTTTTCTGACATTGGCATACTTTATGTACTCGATTCTTCTCCTTTTAAAGAGGGTTGAAATGCATTTTTAGATCTGTTGATTTAGATGCTTCATATGAATGTGATTGCATGTTTTGTTTGTGAAGTGTGTGTGTGCGTAACTTTGTGATTGCTGAGGTGATCCTGGGCACAGAAACGGAGCCCGTAGAGCCTTCCTGGTGTCTCCCTGTCTGAGAAGCAGATGCCATTTAAAGACACTGGGTCCCACAGGCAGACAGGCACCCCCACCCCGTCCATAACTTGTTGTCCAACATTCTCACCTTCTGGATCATTCTGTGTTGGCCATTTTGACAGACTATTAATAGTCAGCCTCCTATGTCAGTCAGTCTCAGTGTGTCTGAATCTGAACTGTTTACTGGCACAGAGTACACAGTACATGCCCTGTCACATACTGGCTCTGCTCTGTGCTGGCACTGGCCTCTCTTGTGCCGCCACGGAAGTGGAATCGGAAAGCAGATGAAGCAGAACTAAAGGGCTATTATACGGCCAGAGAAAATGGGCCTTGTCTCTGATATAAATTGCAATCCCCACACACAAAAATGGTTACATAGTGATCTCATTCAGACTTCTGTGTTAATCTTGATTTCTCTTTTCTAAAGTAACTTCAGTCTTTTGCTCTTTATTGCTCTTTAAGAATGCAAACCAAGAGGTCAGACATAAGGATAAAGTTGTTGTTTGGTTGGACAACATTAGTTGTAGCCTATATCTCTACTTTAGAGACATCCAAGTAAATTGTATCAGTATTGTTTTTGAGCTGGTGTTTACTGTGAGCAGTTTTCTTCCAGTTTTTCTAGTAAGAGTTAGAATTCAGCCATGGAATGGTCAGATATTAGCATCAACATTTTGCATCTTGCATTAACATTTAACTTGCTCAATTGAGGCCATGTCATCGTGCTCTGTTTGAAATGAGCATAGCGATCAATTTTGGCACTCCCTGATACTAACAACAAGCTCATGTCTGCCAGCCAAATTTGAGCAAAATCCTAGTTGGTCTACCGTGCATGTTGCCAGAGCAAAGCAAACTGAAAGGGAAGAAAAAGGAGCGTTCCCATCAGGATTGACTCAGACTCCCGCCTCCCTCTCGCTGTCTTTACTCCATGGTGTTGGGAATAATACTGCGGTGCCACCTGGTGAGCCTGGCTGAGTTTAGTCCTAGGTGAATGGTAGCAGCTAGATAGAAAGAGCTCTGGGATGTCACAACTCCAGAGGGTAGGTCCTGGCTCGCAGCGTTCCACACCCTGTCTGTGTTACTAAGTCATTGCTGTCGGCTCCTCACTGGGACTGAGAACTACCCAGTTGGAAAAAGGGCCCACCGGCTGCATAATGTTGCGGTTTGTGCGTGTGTGTGTTGTGAATGATTGCCCGCTGTGTTGGGCTCCACACTCATCAGTGCAGTCTCCCATTGGCTTTTCTCTCTTTCTTGCTTCAATATTCAAGGGAGGATTCAGGCCCATCCAGGTAATAATGACTCTTATCATAACTCTCTGCAGATGCATGGCATGAGGAACACTCCTACCCATCACCTAGGGGTCCTAACCCCTAACATTTAACCTTTAACCCCAGAGCCCTCCTGTGGTCAACATAACAATCTAAGACCACCACACTCACTCTCATGTTCTCTTTGTAACAAACAAACAAACAATAACAACAAACAAACAAACAAACAATTCTATCATTTTGATCCATTCTTCTTTCCTCATCTTTGCTTAGTTTGGATGAACTGCATGCAGAATATTAGAACTGTTAACTCTTCCTTTTAGATCTGATAACTCTTCCTTCCCCCCATTTTTTGTTGTAATTTTTACCTACCTTTTTTCTCGCCAATGTCATGATAACGATCTTTTCTCATGAGCCTAGAAAAGCCTAGAACCCCCCCCCCAGCCAAACCCTCCCCTGACCCGGACGGCTCTGGGCCAATTGTGCACCGCCCTATGGGACTTGCGGTCAAAATAAGTTGTTTTACTAAAAAGAACCTGAACCTTTAAAGGAAGTTTGTGTACACTTCAGGGTACCTGAATCTCTGAATTATTGGAAGCCGAGTCAACTGTGTGGTAAACTTGAGCTCTAGTCGTTAGGATGTCGGCCACAGCTGTTGTTTGGAGTCTTTCATCTTGCCCAGAGTACGTTGATTGCTGCATAAAATGTTATGAGTTCCCCCAAAAGAGCCTGGCAGTACAGAGCCTCCCATTGATTGTAATATTTAGTCTCCTGCAAACAGCACAACTTCTGCAGTCATGAGAACATTTTCATGATTGTGTTTTTTATGATGCGCGAAGAGCTGTCTCCAAATCGTAAACACAATCTATACACAGAACTATAATACACTGTATCCCCAGTTTGTCTACATTAGCTATAGCATAAAAAGTAACAATTTATCTTAGAGCACTTCCCTTTACAAATGTGACTGTTGTAGACACTGCATTGTAGTGGCCATTTGGTTGCATATAGAGTCAGCATTTGTGGTGTGTAACAGTGTGTGTGGCTGTGGAGATAGGTGAGTAGGTACAGGTGTTGCTGTGCGCTGGTTGTTGGTGGACTCTGGCAGCATGGCACAGTGCTCTCCAAAGCCCTGTTGTAACAGCACAGCAGGTTGGGAGGCAGAGGTGGCTGGTAGAGGTGGCTGGTAGACTGCTGTGTTTTGAGACCTTTCACAACCTCCATCTCTCTCTGATTAGAGGACTGAGTGAACCCAGCTGGAGGGGTCAGGAGTCCTATGGGTGTGCTATGGGTTTAATGCTGCCTGGGGAAAGATGTTCTCTGACTTTCAGTGTCTCTCTGTAGACCAGAACAGAGTGATGGAGTGGAAGTGCCATCCACCTGGTCCTCTGAGATGATGCTTTCTGTCCCTTAGGCCTTAGTGGCTATTCTCTCAGAGCCCCTGCATCCCCGAAGCTGAAATGAGACCGCACAGGACAAGCATGAAGAGATAACACTGCTGTTGGGACAGTTGTGGTTCCTCTCTTGCTCTTCTGGGACTAACTTTTGCCACATTTATTATCTTTGTGTGTGTCAGTTTTTCCAGAGGGCTCAGATGCAGACAGCGCGGCCAACCATCCCCACCAACGCTCCCTCTATGCGGCCCTGCTCTCAGAACCCCACATCGGCAGTGTACCCCCCCAACCAGCCCACCATGATGATGATGGCCCCCATGCCTTTCCCCTCCCCACAGGCTGCCCAGTACTACATCCCACAGGTGAGACTGACAGACCAGGCTGCTGCTATACTCCAGTAGGCATTCCTCTCCTATTGTCCCACATTGCCTTTAACCTTTTTGTTCTATTCTATCCCCTCTGTTTGTCTCTCTGCAGTATCGCCACAGTACGCCCTATGTGGGGCCGCCCCAGCAGTTTTCAGTGCAGCCGCCGGGGTCTGGCACCTTCTATCCTGGCCCTGGCCCAGGGGAGTACCCTGCTCAGTACGGTAAGTCTCAGCCAAGTATATATATATATGTATTTTGTGTGTACAGTGGGGCAAAAAAGTATTTAGTCAGCCACCAATTGTGCATGTTCTCCCACTTAAAAAGATGAGAGGCCTGTAATTTCCATCATAGGTACTTCAACTGTGACAGACAAAATGAGGGAGGAAAAAATCCAGAAAATCACATTGTAGGATTTTTAATGTATTTATTTGCAAATTATGGTGGAAAATAAGTATTTGGTCAATAACAAAAGTTCAATAGTCAAAAGTCTCAATACTTTGTTATATACCCTTTGTTGGCAATGACAGAGGTCAAACATATTCTGTATGTCCTCACCAGGTTTTCAAAAACTGTTGCTGGTATTTTGGCCCATTCCTCCATGCAGATCTCTAGAGCAGTGATGTTTTGGGGCTGTTGCTGGGCAACACGGACTTTCAACTCCCTCCAAAGCTTTTTTATGGGGTTGAGATCTGGAGACTTGCTAGGCCACTCCAGGACCTTGAAATGCTTCTTACGAAGCCACTCCTTCGTTGCCCGGGTGGTGTGTTTGGGATCATTGTCGTGCTGAAAGACCCAGCCATGTTTCATCTTCAATGCTCTTGCTGATGGAAGGAGGTTTTCACTCAAAATCTCACGATACATGGCCCCATTCATTCTTTCCTTTACACGGATCAGTCGTCCTGGTCCCTTTGCAGAAAAACAGCCCCAAAACATGTTTCCACCCCCATGCTTCACAGTAGGTATGGTGTTCTTTGGATGCAACTCAGCATTCTTTGTCCTCCAAACATGACGAGTTGAGTTTTTACCAAAAAGTTATATTTTGGTTTCATCTGACCATATGACATTCTCCCAATCTTCTTCTGGATCATCCAAATGCTCTCTAGCAAACTTCAGACGGGCCTGGATATGCACTGGCTGAAGCAGAGGGACACGTCTGGCACTGCAGGATTTGAGTCCCTGGCGGCGTAGTGTGTTACTGATGGTAGGCTTTGTTACTTTGGTCCCAGCTCTCTGCAGATCATTCACTAGGTCCCCCTGTGTGGTTCTGGGATTTTTGCTCACCGTTCTTGTGATCATTTTGACCCCACGGGGTGAGATCTTGCGTGGAGCCCCAGATCGAGGGAGATTATCAGTGGTCTTGTATGTCTTCCATTTCCTAATAATTGCTCCCACAGTTGATTTCTTCAAACCAAGCTGCTTACCTATTGCAGATTCAGTCTTCCCAGCCTGGTGCACGTCTACAATTCTGTTTCTGGTGTCCTTTGACAGCTCTTTGGTCTTGGCCATAGTGGAGTTTGGAGTGTGACTGTTTGAGGTTGTGGACAGGTGTCTTTTATACTGATAACAAGTTCAAACAGGTGCCATTAATACAGGTAATGAGTGGACAGAGGAGCCTCTTAAAAAAGAAGAGTTTACAGGTCTGTGAGAGCCAGAAATCATGCTTGTTTGTAGGTGACCAAATACTTATTTTCCACCATAATTTGTGAATGAATTCATTAAAAATCCTACAATGTGATTTTCTGGATTTTCTTTTTCTCATTTTGTCTATCATAGTTGAAGTGTACCTATGATAAAGTACAGGCCTCATATTTTCAAGTGGGAGAACTTGCACAATTGGTGGCTGACTAAATACTGTTTTGCCCCACTGTGTGTGTGTGTGTGTGTATATATACTGTACTCTGCTTACCCTTTTCTTCGTCCTCCCTGACAAAGCTCCTGGACCTCAATACTATCCAGGACAGCAGGTGTACCCCCCCTCACCCTCCATCATAGTGCCTACACCGCAGCAACCTCCACCAGCCAAGCGTGAGAAGAAACCAGTGAGTATCTCAGCATGCTGCCGTCTCCACACAGACACACATATGCCATGGTCCACCAAACATTTTCCTATCATACACTCCCCATGTATGTAAGCATACACATACAGATACACACACTAGCAGAGGCCATCTGCTCAGTTACACACCAACTTTTCCATTTCCATATGCATACTGAGAGGATATGAGAAATGATCACTGAAGTTTCTGATAAGAGACACTTCTGGATCCATCAGCCTTTTTGAGTTACATTTTAAAACGCATTCATTATTTTACAGAGAAAGTATGAGGGATGACATGGGTTGATTTAGATCAAGGCTGCCAGGAGAGTGTTTCTGTGTGTGGAAGGGGTTGGTTTGAAATGTATGCCAGGCCTTAATCTAGCGGGACCCCACTTTGAGCCTATTAGCAGTCATTTTGAATGCAACATTTTAACAGTCTAATAAATACATTTCATATATGCCGTCGGAAAAATAATAATTTGGTTGTGTTTATAAAGGTTTTGGTTATTTCAAAGAACACTATCATTTTGATTAGTTTGTTACTGTAGGCCGTCTGCAGCTGCATACTCATTCGTGAAGCGCCTGGAATAGCTGTTATTCTTAATATTTTGAAATGGAGCTCATCTCTTCAAATTTGAGATTTATTTGGCAAAGGTAAGCGTTGTTGAAACCTCAGAATCTGCTCTTTCTGGTACTATATAGAAATCAAACGTCTTACCTTGACTAGATGGATTTGAAGAAGTCACTTTTTGTTGCTCCATTTCCCTGCCTCAGGCAATTACAAGCTGCGCTTCATATACAGTTTGACAATTTATGATTGTCAATTTAATCTCGTTTTAAGGCTAACTCTATGTGAAATTAGTTTCAATAGGGTGTTGGTGTAGTTTCGATTGGCCATCATTAGGGTTGCTCATTTTGGGGAATATTCAGAGTTGGAAACTTTCCGTGGGAATTAACGGAAATATATGCCAGTTAATATTAATACCATTTAAATGTAGAATTTTTTTGCATTGGATATACACTGCTCAAAAAAATAAAGGGAACACTTTAACAACACAATGTAACTCCAAGTCAATCACACTTCTGTGAAATCAAACGGTCCACTTAGGAAGCAACACTGATTGACAATAAATTTCACATGCTGTTGTGCAAATGGAATAGAGAACAGGTGGAAATTATAGGCAATTAGCAAGACACCCCCAATAAAGGAGTGGTTCTGCAGGTGGTGACCACAGACCACTTCTCAGTTCCAATGCTTCCTGGCTGATGTTTTGGTCACTTTTGAATGCTGGCGGTGCTTTCACTCTAGTGGTAGCATGAGACGGAGTCTACAACCCACACAAGTGGCTCAGGTAGTGCAGCTCATCCAGGATGGCACATCAATGCGAGCAGTGGCAAGAAGGTTTGCGGTGTCTGTCAGCGTAGTGTCCAGAGCATGGAGGCGCTACCAGGAGACAGGCCAGTACATCAGGAGACGTGGAGGAGGCCGTAGGAGGGCAACAACCCAGCAGCAGGACCGCTACCTCCGCCTTTGTGCAAGGAAGAGCAGGAGGAGCACTGCCAGAGCCCTGCAAAATGACCTCCAGCAGGCCACAAATGTGCATGTGTCTGCTCAAACGGTCAGAAACAGACTCCATAAGGGTGGTATGAGGGCCCACCGTCCACAGGTGGGGGTTGTGCTTACAAGCCCAACACCGTGCAGGACGTTTGGCATTTGCCAGAGAACACCAAGATTGGCAAATTCGCCACTGGCGCCCTGTGCTCTTCACAGATGAAAGCAGGTTCACACTGAGCACATGTGACAGTCTGGAGACGCCGTGGAGAACTTTCTGCTGCCTGCAACATCCTCCAGCATAACCGGTTTGGAGGTGGGTCAGTCATGGTGTGGGGTGGCATTTCTTTGGGGAGCCGCACAGCCCTCCATGTGCTTGCCAGAGGTAGCCTGACTGCCATTCGGTACAAAGATGAGATCCTCAGACCCCTTGTGAGACCATATGCGGGTGCGGTTGGCCCTGGGTTCCTCCTAATGCAAGACAATGCTAGACCTCATGTGGCTGGAGTGTGTCAGCAGTTCCTGCAAGAGGAAGGCATTGATGCTATAGACTGGCCCGCCCGTTCCCCAGACCTGAATCCAATTGAGCACATCTGGGACATCATGTCTCGCTCCATCCACCAACGCCACGTTGCACCACAGACTGTCCAGGAGTTGGCGGATGCTTTAGTCCAGGTCTGGGAGGAGATCCCTCAGGAGACCATCCGCCACCTCATCAGGAGCATGCCCAGGCGTTGTAGGGAGGTCATACAGGCAGGTGGAGGCCACACACACTACTGAGCCTCATTTTGACTTGTTTTAAGGACATTACATCAAAGTTGGATCAGCCTGTAGTGTGGTTATCCACTTTAATTTTGAGTGTGACTCCAAATCCAGACCTCCATGGGTTGATAAATTTGATTTCCATTGATAATTTGTGTGCTTTTGTTGTCAGCACATTCAAATATGTAAAGAAAAAAGTATTTAATAAGAATATTTCATTCATTCAGATCTAGGATGTGTTATTATCAAATCAAATCAAATCAAATTTTGTTTATCACATACACATGGTAACCAACAAGTAATCTAACTAACAATTCCAAAACTACTGTCTTATACACAGTGTAAGGGGATAAAGAATATGTACATAAGGATATATGAATGAGTGATGGTACAGAGCAGCATAGGCAAGATACAGTAGATGATATCGAGTACAGTATATACATATGAGATGAGTATGTAAACAAAGTGGCATAGTTAAAGTGGCTAGTGATACATGTATTACATAAGGATGCAGTCGATGATATAGAGTACAGTATATACGTATGCATATGAGATGAATAATGTAGGGTAAGTAACATTATATAATGTAGCATTGTTTAAAGTGGCTAGTGATATATTTACATCATTTCCTATCAATTCCCATTATTAAAGTGGCTGGAGTTGAGTCAGTGTCATTGTCAGTGTGTTGGCAGCATCCACTCAATGTTAGTGGTGGCTGTTTAACAGTCTGATGGCCTTGAGATAGAAGCTGTTTTTCAGTCTCTCGGTCCCAGCTTTGATGCACCTGTACTGACCTCGCCTTCTGGATGATAGCGGGGTGAACAGGCAGTGGCTCGGGTGGTTGATGTCCTTGATGATCTTTATGGCCTTCCTGTAACATCGGGTGGTGTAGGTGTCCTGGAGGGCAGGTAGTTTGCCCCCGGTGATGCGTTGTGCAGACCTCACTACCCTCTGGAGAGCCTTACGGTTGAGGGCGGAGCAGTTGCCGTACCAGGCGGTGATACAGCATCTGTAGAAGTTTGTGAGTGCTTTTGGTGACAAGCCGAATTTCTTCAGCCTCCTGAGGTTGAAGAGGCGCTGCTGCGCCTTCTTCACGATGCTGTCTGTGTGAGTGGACCAATTCAGTTTGTCTGTGATGTGTATGCCGAGGAACTTAAAACTTGCTACCCTCTCCACTACTGTTCCATCGATGTGGATAGGGGGGTGTTCCCTCTGCTGTTTCCTGAAGTCCACAATCATCTCCTTAGTTTTGTTGACGTTGAGTGTGAGGTTAGTGTTCCCTTTATTTTTTTGAGCAGTGTATTTACCATATCATATGGAGACAAACATAATTGCAAATTATTAAATCCTTTCAATAGAAAAACAACAACAATTTAGTTACACAAACAAACGTACAATCAATACAACAATAGAAACATCTATGTACAGTGTGTGCAAATGTAGAAGAGTAGGGAGGTAAGGCAATAAATAGGCCATGGAGGCAAAATAATAACAATTTAGCATTACACTGGAGTGATAGATGTGCAGATGATGATGATGTGCAAGTAGAGATACTGGGGCGCAAAAGAGCAATAAGATAGATAACAATATTGGGATTAGGTAGTTGGGCGTGCTATTAACAGATTGGCTGTGTACAGGTACAGGTAAGCTGCTCTGACAGCTGATGCTTAAAGTTAGAGAGGGAGATATAAGACTCCAGCTTCACTGATTTTTGCAATTTGTTCCAGTCATTGGCAGCAGAGAACTGGATGGAAAGGCAGCCAAAGGAAGTGTTGGCTTTGGGGATGACCAGTGAAATATACCTGCTGGAGCGTGTGCTACGGGTGGGTGTTGCTATGGTGACCAGTGAGCTGAGATAAGGTGGGGATTTTCCTAGCATAGATTTATAGATGACCTGGAGCCAGTGGGTTTAGCAATGAATATGTAGCAAGGGCCAGCCAACAAGAGCATACAAGTCGCAGTGGTGGGTAGTATATGGAGCTTTGGTGACAAAACGGATGGCACTGTGATAGACTACATCCAGTTTGCTGAGTAGAGTTTTGGAGGCTATTTGGTAAATGACATTGCATAGGTCAAGGATCAGTAGGATAGTCAGTTTTACAAGGGTATGTTTGGCAGCATGATTGAAAGAGGCTTTGTTGCGGAAGAGGAAGGCGATTCTAGATTTAATTTTGGATTAGTTGACTCTTCACATGGGATGATTTCACTGAACAACAAAGGGAATATTGAATGGTCCCCAATAATCCATTGCATCTCCCAAAAAAGGTTTTCAACATATATCTGTAAAATTATAGTCTAGAAACGTAAGTTTTGGTTGTCTTTCTCTCAGGCTTCCATGTCTTCTCCCTAGACCTCCTCAATGTCCACATCTTGAAAATCAGACTCCGAGACCTCATCTTCACTGTCACTCTTCAACCTTGTTGAGGATGGCTCGTTGTTAGGCTCAAAAAGCCTCAAATTTTCCCAGGTGTCCACCAATTTCTCAACCCTTGTATTGTTCAGCCTGTTCCGTGGTTTGGTCTGTGTTCCCAAACAAGGACCAGGTGCATACTGAGGTGGCTGATGTTGGTGGGATTTGGAGGATGATTGAGGCAACAGGGGAAAGAGCCTCAGCTCCACAAAGTCCCTTCCACCAGGTGGCTGATGAGATGTGTTGGCACAACTGCCATATTGCATTTCCATCCCAAAGCACTTGCTTGGAAGTGTATATTGCCAGACTGCCAAGAACCTTGCCCTCATCCAGGCCAAGGTGGTGAGACATTGTAGTGATGACACTAGAGGTCGACCGACAATGGTTTTTCAACGCCGATACCGATTATTGGAGGACCAAAAACAGCCAATAACGATTAATCGCAGAAATTGTTAACATATTAGAGATGATTTAAACACACTTTGCTGTAGGCTACTATTTACTAGTTAACAAAAAGTAATGTATGTCATATAAAATAGATTCACCCCACCCAGTATTCAAAACTTACCAGAAAGCATGTAGTCCTTGACTCAGACAGTATAGTAGTGTGGGCTCAAGAGCATCTCATTAGAGTGCAAGATCTTGAGAATCAGCTGTACATGTGATGGAAGAATGCGCTGCATGTAGGGGTTGAAATTCCATCGAATTGGGGATAGTTTAACCAAAATATGCCACAAGACCTAGAATTGCCTTGTGTATCCCACAAAAAAAGGTTCACTGTTATAAGAACTTTTTTTTGTGCACAATTCCCGATATTCCAAGGCTTAACTTCCCATGGACAATTTCCAGCCCTTTGCAACCCTGGCTGTCATAAGCTGTGCAGGCTGACAGTTGGTTAATGAGGGGTGGCACGAAATTCTAACAACATACATGTGTTAAAAAAACATATTTAGGAAAAGTCCAGGGCAGAGGTGGCATGACTTTAAAAATGGCAGAGATATTTTCATTTTAAATTAATATGCTGTCAAAATGACTGCCTCTGCGCTTCTAGTGTTTATTCTTCTGCCAGAGAACCTTTGATCTAGGGCCAGTGGGAAACTTGAAGGTATTCAGAAATATAGTGCTGTTCCGTTTGGACTCTTATGACCCACTTGTTAAGACTCGCATGAAAATATATTATCTTGCTAGAAACCCTTTCAAGTGCCTCTGCTGAAATACTGTTAAGCTTTTTCTCTCTACATTTGCACAAGCTGAATAAACATGTCTGAAACTTTTGGTCACAGATGCACTCCTGTACACAACACACTCACTGTTTTGAATGGCTGAGTGAGGGTTGCTCTGAAACGCTGGCACTTTAGTGAGATGCCGCTCCTTTTGTGTCATTGTCTTCCCAGATCCGTATCCGGGACCCCAACCAGGGCGGCAGGGACATCACAGAGGAGATCATGGCAGGGGGCACAGGGAGCCGAAATCCAACCCCCCCTGTCGGACGGCCCTCCTCCACCCCCACCCCTCCGCAAGTAAGGACATCTTCTCTCATGCTGCCTGATATTCACACACACACACACACACACACACACACACACACACACTGCCATTGTGTGCCACTGGCCCACTGAACTGAGCTGTTAGCCTTTCACCCATGTCTGTGTAATCTGTGCCCAGGGCAGACTGCTTGGTGTTGGGAGGGAACAGGCAATTAAGCCACCAGGGCTTTGGCACCACGACAGACAGAGCCATGCATGCAGGCACAGCACATTTTCTGTGTTTGTAATCCATCCTCTGCCATGCTGCGTTAGACACAGCCAGCCACTCAGACTTCAGCCACTGTCCCTTACTCCCTGCCCCCCACCCATTGCTCTGCAACTGGGCCCAAACACAGTCATCTGGCCTTGCCTTCACAACCTTTGCTATCCAATTTGAGTAACAGAAAACCATGGCTATTTTACAAAAGTGATCTAAACACTTTCGTTGTTCATAGTAAATGTGTTATCATATTCATCTTTGACACACAGATATATGGCTTACACACGTGTAATAAATAAATAAATATATATTACCTATTAGTACCTACCTGCATGTATCACTGTATCTCCTCCCTCACTTGTGCAGTAAATGTTGTGGAACATGTCGTTTATGCTTTTTGTCCCTCCATGACAAATCCAGAATAAGATTCTATACTTCATTGACTCAAATGAAATGAGTCATTGATGTGCTGAGAATTTTAATAAATGGGTTAGCTGACAACGTCACGAACTATGCTCACGCTTCAATGGGGCAGAAGTCTGTGTTGTGATTTTGGATGGTCAGATCGCTAGCAACAATGACAAGAAGCTGACATGTGGGGAATCGTAGGTGGCTTGTTTTATCTTGTTCTTGATAACATGTCTTATTTTGACTAGAGGTCGACCGATTATGATTTTTCAACACCGATGCCGATTATTGGAGGACCAAAAAAGCAATTACAACAATACTGAATGAACACTTATTTTAACTTAATATAATACATCAATAAAATCAATTTAGCCTCAAATAAATAATGAAAAATGTTCAATTTGGTTTAACCTGTTATGGCTGCAATCCCGATATCGGGATCGATATGACAACTACCAGTGAAAATAGAGGGCGCCAAATTCAAACCACAGAAATCTCATAATTATTCCTAAAACATACATGTCTTATATCATTTTAAAGCTATTCTCGTTGTTAATCCCACCAGTGTCCGATTTCAAATAGGCTTTTCAGCGAAAGCACTACAAACGATTGTTAGGTCTCCACCAAACCACAATAAGCACAGTCATTTTCCAGCAAAATATAGCATTCACAAAAAGCATAAATAAAGATAAAATGAATCGCTACCTTGAATTATCTTCATCAGATGACACTCATAGGACTTCATTTTACACAATACATGCATGTTTTGTTTGATAAAGTTCATATTTATATCAAATAAAATCTGTGTACATTGGCTATTTAGATTCACTAGTTCCAAAAACATCAAGTGATTTTGCATAGCCACATCGTTTCAACAGAAATACTCATCATAAATGTAGATGATAATACAAGTTATACACATAGAATTATAGATTTACCTCTCCTTAATGCAACCGCTCTGTCAGTTTTTTAAAAAAGTTTATGGAAAAAGCAACCCATGCCATAATCTGAGACGGCACTCAGAACAGTAGCCAAATTAGCCTCTGTTGGAGTCAACAGAAACCAGAAATGTTTCCTTACCTTTTGAACTTCATCAGAATGCAGTCCTAGAAATCCCAGGTCTGCAATAAATGCTTGATATGTTCGAAAATGTCCGTTATTTATGTCCAATTAGCTACTTTGGTTAGCGCGTTTGGTAAACAATTCCAATTGGTAAAAAGTCACAAAGCGCGTCCACTATAACGTGACGAAATGTCCAAAAGTTCCGTAACAGTCAGTAGAAACATGTCAAACGATGTACTGAATCAATCTTTAGAATGTTGTTTACATATATCTTGAATAACGTTCCATCCGGAGAATTAGAATTACTTCAGATGAGCGGTGGAACGCAAGTCCTTCCCCTGTGAACACGCCTGGTGAAAGCATGGTCCACTCATGGCTGTGGTGACTATTTCCTGTGTCAATTGACCCCCCCCCCCTTCACATTAGAGTCATCAGACAAAGTTCTATTGACTGCTGACATCTAGTGGAAGGCGTAGGAAGTGAGAACTCATCCATATCTCGCTGTAATTTCAATGAGACCTTGGTTGAAAATCTGCCACCTCCAGAAAAAAACCAGGAAGTGGAATTTCTCATGTTTTTGCCTGCTATATGAGTTCTGTTATACTCAGACATAATTCAAACCGTTTTAGAAACTTCAGTGTTTTCTATCCAATACTAATAATAATATGCAAATATTAGCAACTATGACTGAGGAGCAGGCCGTTTGATATGGGCACCTTTCATCCAAGCTACTCAATACTGCCCCTGCAGCCATAAAGTTAAATCATGTGTGTTGGAGAAGAAAGTAGAAGTGCAATATTTGCTATGTAAGAAAGCTAACGTTTAAGTTCCTTGCTCAGAACATGAGAACATGAAAGCTGGTGGTTCCTTTTAACATCAGTCTTCAATATTCCCAGGTAAGAAGTTTTAGGTTGTAGTTATTATAGGACTATTTCTCTCTATACCATTTGTATTTCATTAACCTTTGACAATAGGATGTTCTTATAGGCACTTTAGTATTGCCAGTGTAACTGTATAACTTCCGTCCCTCTCCTTGCTCCTCCCTGGGCTCGAACCAAGAACACAAAGACAACAGCCACCCTCGAAGCAGCGTTACCCATGCAGAGCAAGGGGAACAACCACTCCCAGGCTCAGAGCGAGCGAGTGACGTTTGAAACGCTATTAGCGCGCGCTAACTAGCCAGCCATTTCACTTCGGTTACACCACCCTAATCTCAGGAGTTGGTATGCTTGAAGTCATAAACAGCGCAATGCTTGACGCACAATGAAGAGCTGCTGGCAAAACGCACAAAGTGCTGTTTGAATGAACGTTTACTCGCCTGCTTCTGCCTACCACCGCTCAGTCAGATACTTAGGTACTTGTATGCTCAGTCAGATTATACGCAATGCATGACACGCTAGATAATATCTAGTAATATCATCAACCATGTGTAGTTAACTAGTGATTATGATTGATAGTTTTTATAAGATAAGTTTAATGCTAGCTAGTAACTTACCTTGGCTTACTGCATTCGCGTAACAGGCAGTCTCCTTGTGGAGTGCAACAAGAGGCAGGTCGTTATCGCGTTAGACTAGTGAAAATCTGTCATTCTGCCCCTGAACGAGGCAGTTAACCCACCGTTCCTAGGCTGTCATTGAAAATAAGAATGTGTTCTTAACTGACTTGCCTAGTTAAATAAAGATTAAATAAAGGTGTTAAAAAATATTAAAAAATCGGTGTACAAAAATACCGATTTCCGATTGTTATGAAAACTTAAATCGTCCCGAATTAATCGGCCATTCCGATTAATCGGTCGACCTCTAGTTTTGACTGATGTCACGTCTATACTAATATGACTCAAATTGGCTAGCTTGAAAACCAACAACTGTAACGATGTATTTGAGACGACAGTTGCTCATTGTAAAAATATATTTATATTTTCAATAAACATTATAGTTTGCAATGTTGTCAACGAATTATAGTTGACATGTTGTCAACAATTTAAGCCAACCCCATCTGTATTGCCCCATAGTTGCGTACAAGTCAGTTTTGTTGTTTAACAACCAACCCGTCTATAGAAATAGGCAATCATCTTTAAATTTGTTCTTTTTCTGGATTCTGTGGAGGGAAAGCTTTTGTGACACTTCCTCCCTGTCCTCTCCTTGGACTTTAATATTCTCTCCTCTCTTTCTGTGTTTTGTCCTTTTCCTTTTTACTCTCCCTTCTTTTGCTTTGTTTAACCTTGTGTGCCTCCATTTCCCTGTCATTCACACTCCACCTCCCCTACTCTTGCATGTTCTTTTTGCTGCTTCTTCTCCTTTCCTCCCTTTTGCCTGCTTTCCTTGGTTGCTGTCTCCTTGCTTGTCTCCCCCTGTTTTTTTCCTTGGCTAATGTATCTAACCATACCCACTGGTCTCCTTATTTCCGCTTAATTCTATTTTTGTGCTTATTTGTCTGTCTGTGTTGCTAGTTTTTATGGACGCACCCTCATTATCCTCACATTTTCTACCTCAAATCGCAGCAGCAGCCGGGCGGTAGCCAGACTCCGGAGCAAAGCCAGGGCCAGGCCAACTCAGCCTACAGCCTGGAGCTCCCCCAGCAGCCACAGCAGCAGCTCACGCCTGGGGCTGCAGCCAGCAAGCCAGGGCCAGGTCTGACCCTCTACCCCCGGCCCTCACCCCTCCATCCTTCAGGCAGAATACATCCCTGCTTTGAGAGCAGCGGCCTGAGGAATAAAACGTTTTTTAGAACCTGAATGTTGTCTCAGTTAAGAGATTGGCGTAAATAATTGTCTCTTCTTTTGTGTTTAATGTCTGTTATCTGTTCTCTTTTCCAGTAGATGATAAGCCAAAATTGGAGCTGCTGGTCCAGAAGTCTTCCTCTCCCGGGCTTGGTCAATCAGAACCTTCATTGGAAAGGCGAGAGGCCAGTGCATCTGTAACTGCTCCCTCTCCCCACTTGGATCCAGAGCTTCCCTCCCCAGCCCCAGTGGTGGTTTCCCCCATCCTGGCCCCTCTTCCTGTTGCCGGCCCTATTGAGCAGCCCTCTGCCGTGGAGCCCACTGCTCCCCCCCCCTCTGTAGCGGACCCCAAGCACCTGCCACTCACAACTCAGTCCCAGACCTCAAACACAGAGGAACTTCTTCCAGAAGCCCCACGCACCCTGGCTGCTTCCCCAGCCCTAACCCCTAAGGCTTTGAATGGCCATGCTGACACTGGGGCTGAGATGGACACCCAGTCTCAGGAGCACTACCCCCTTGCTCCCTCCCTATCCCCAACCCAGCCCCAGGCTTCAGCCCCGGCTTCTAGAGAAGACTGCAGTGAGGCTGTGCCCAGTGAGGTGAGGGCAGAGATGCCCCCTGCTGTCATGGACCCTATCGCACCAATCACTGTGATGCCAGTCACTCTGACCTCCAGCCCTGCGCCTGCTGTTCCAGCGCCTCCCCCTGGCCTTCCGCCACTAGTGCAGGCCACAGCAGAGACCAGCAAGCTCTCTGACACTAAAGACATCCCTCTCAAAGCAGGGACAGAGAGACTCATCACACCAAACAGCAAGCTTGAACCACAGCTACAAGCCCTTTTCAGAAAGAGTCCCACTACAGGTATGTGCATAGCCATGGATACAGACATGACAGTGTGGATGTCACATGGATGCCTATGTGTGTATACTATAAATAAACAGTTAACGGTTGCTGATAGACAAGACTTGGATCAGCCAGACTGAACTCCATGCTGACTGCTGAGAACAGCACAGTGCTTACACTAACAACTGGATTTAATTGTTATTCTGGGGAGAAGGCCACTGTTTTCTACTAGTATAATAAGTCTAGTCATTGATATTTAATGGAAGAAATTTGGGGTAAATCGCCAGCCTATAGCTGACTTTAGCTGTTTTCTCTGCAGTATGTCAGACTGTTCCTGCTACACCAAAAACCTGGAAGAAACCAAATGAAGGGAGTCCTGTTGGAGATGCATCACAGAGGGAGACTGAGGTAAGCAATGATGCTTTCTATTCACTCTATGGGGGGGGGCACACATCCTGCTATGCCCTCAGCCAAACCGTTGAACAGGCAAAGCGTCAATACAGGACTAAGATTGAATCGTACTACACCGGCTCTAACGCTCGTCAGATGTGGCAGGGCTTGCAAACTATTAGACGACAAAGGGAAGCACAGTCGCGAGCTGCCCAGTGACACAAGCCTACCAGACGAGCTAAATTACTTCTATGATCTCTTTGAGGCAAGCAACACTGAAGTATGTATGTATGAGAGCATCAGCTGTTCCGGACGACTGTGATTACTCCGTAGCCGATGTGAGTAAGACTTTTAAACAGGTCAACATTCACAAGGCCACATGGCCCTACAGATTACCAAGACGTGTACTCCAAGCATGCGCTGACCAACTGGAAAGTGTCTTCACTGACATTTTCAACCTGTCCCTGACTGAGTCTGTAATACATGTTTCAAGCAGACCACCGTTGTCCCTGTGCCCAAGAACACAAAGGTAACCTGCCTAAATGACTACCGACCCGTAGGACTCACGTCTGTAGCCATGAAATGCTTTGAAAGGCTGGTCATGGCTCAACACCATTATTCCAGAATTTGCATTCCGCCCCAACAGATCCACAGATGACGCAATCTCTATTGCACTCCACACTGCCCTTTCCTACTTGGACAAAAGGAACACCTACGTGAGAATGCTATTAATTGACTACAACTCAGCGTTCAACACCATAGTGCCCTCAAAGCTCATCACTAAACTAAGGACCCTGGGACTAAACACCTCACTCTAACTGGGTCCTGGACTTCCTGACGGTAGGTAACAACACGTGTCACACTGATCATCAACATGGGGGCCACTCAGGGGTGTGCGCTCAGTCCCCTCCTGTACTCCCTGTTCACTCATGACTGCATGGCCAGGCACGACTCCAACACCATCATTAAGTTTGCCGACAACACAACAGTGGTAGGCCGACAACGATGAGACAGCCTATAAGGAAGGAGGTCAGAGACCTGACCGTGTGGTGCCAGGATAACAACCTCTGCCTCAAGTGATCAAGACCAGGAGATCTATTGTGGATAACAGGAAAAGGAGCACCGAGCACACCCCCTTTCTCATCCACAGTGATGTAGTGGAGCAGGTTGAGAGCTTGAAGATCCTTGGTGTCCACATCACCAACAAACTATCATGGTCCAAACACACCAAGACCGTCATGAACAGGGCACGACAAAGCCTTTTCCCCCTCAGCAGACTGAAAAGATTTGGCATGTGTCCTCAGATCCTCAAAAAGTGCTACAGCTGCACCATCGAGAGCATCTTGACTGGTGTCATTACTGCCTGGTATGGCAACTGCTCGGCCTCCGACTGCAAGGCACTACAGAGGGTAGTGCGAATGGCCCAGTATATCACTGGGGCCAAGCTTCCTGCCAACCAGGACCTTTATACCAGGTGGTGTCAGAGGAAGGCACAAACAATTGTCAGACTCCAGCCACCCTAGTCATAGACTGTTCTCTCTGCTACCGCATGACAAGCGGTACTGGAGCACCAAATCTAGGTCTAAAAGATTTCACAGCGTCTACCCCCAAGGCATAAGACTCCTGTACAGATAATCAAATGGCTATCCAGACTTTGCATTGTCCCAACACCCTCTTTTACACTGCTGCTACTCTCTGGTTATTATCTATGCATAGTATAGCATTACATATTACCACAATTACCTCGACTGACTTGTGCCCCCCACATTGACTCTGTACCAGTACCCCCTGTATATAGCCTCGGTACTGTTATTTTACTGCTTGTCTTTAACTATATGTTGTTGTTTTTTTTACTTAAACAACAATGCGGTTTTAAGAAATTAAGTGTTAAGGGCTTGTAATTAAGCATTTCACTAAGGTCTACACCTGTTCTATTCAGCGCATGTGACAAAAAACTAGGGTAGCAAAGGGTTGAAAACTTTCTGGTAAATGTCCTTAAATTTCAGGGGGAAAGTTCCATAGGAAGTTGAGCCTTGGAATATCGGGAATTGTGCACAAACTCATCAAAAAAAGTTATCTTATAACAGTGAACCTTTTTTTGTGGGATACACGAGGCAATTCTAGGTCTTGTGGCATATTTTGGTTAAACTATCCCCAATTCGATGGAATTTCAACCCTCTACATGCACAGTGCATTCTTCCATCACATGTACAGCTGATTCTCAAGATCTTGCACTCTAATGAGATGCTCTTGAGCCCACACTACTGTCTGAGCCAAGGACTACATGCTTTCTGGTAAGTCTTGAATACTGGGTGGGGTGAATATATTTTATATGACATACATTATTTTTTGTTAACTAGTAAATAGTTGCCTACAGCAAAGTGTGTTTAAATCATCTCTAACATGTTAACAATTTCTGCTAGTTAGTTCTTGCTACCATGTGGGTTTTAGCTTGCTTGAGCCTGCTAACTGAGGAGTGGTAATTCACCTGTTTCCATACACATTTAATTTTAAAACATGTATCTAACAAAGGAGTTGTTTAATCTAACTGCTTAACTATTTATCCTTATTTGTTTTTTTTTTACTAAATTTGTTCTAATATTTACAGGAAAATGCCATGGGCACTATCTGATGTGTGGAGACATTTCACTGCTGCTAATGTAGAATGACAAGCTGTGTACATTTGCAAATACTGTGCCAAATCATATGTGAAGAATGCAACAAAGATGCAGAATCATCTGGCCAAGTGCATAAAGTTCCCTCAGCGCTCACAACAAGCAACCTCTGACGAAAGTCCCTCTAATTCTATTTTAATGAATCAGACACCTTATCGATAGCAACAGCTCATGGTCCTGGAATCAGAAGTTTTTTTGACTCAATGGAGGAACGTAGTCAGAGAAATGCTGATGAACTGGTTCACCTCTGATGCTCACAGGCCATGTGTATTGGAAGAGATTTCTGAATGTTCTTCACCCAGCATACACCACTCCAACCAGACATTCTTTATCTACTAATTTACAGGATGTAGAGTTCAACAGTTCCAGTGAAGGTCAAGCAAATCATCTCTGATGGGTGGTCAAATGTTCGTGGGCAAGAAATAATTAACTACATCTCCACCCCTCAGCCAGTATTACAAGAGCACAGACACCAGGGACAACAGACACACTGGTCCCTACATTGCAGATGAGCTGAAGCCAGTCATCAATGACCTTGGACCACAGAAGGTATTTGCACTGGTGACAGACAATGCTGCGAACATGAAGGCTGCTTGGTCTAAAGTGGAGGAGTCCTACCCTCACATCACACCCATTGACTGTGCTGCTCATGCATTGAATCTGCTCCTCAAGGACATCATGGCACTGAAAACAATGGACACACTCTACAAGAGAGCCAAGGAAATGGTTAGGTATGTGAAGGGTCATCAATTTAAAGCAGCAATTTACCTCACCAAGCAAAGTGAGAAGAATAAGAGCACCACCCATTGTCATCATGTTTGACAGTCTCCTGGAGGGGAAGGAGTCTCTCTAATAAATGGCCATATCACAGTCTGCCGATATGAACAGCCCCATCAAGAGGGTCACCTTTGCTCCAAGCAGAGGAAACTCCAATGCATCAAAAAGCGTGAAGACTTCTGCCTGAAACCCATACACGCTGCAGCGTACACGTTGGACCCCAAGTACGCTGGCAAGGGCATCCTGTCTGGTGCAGAGATCAACAAGGCCTATAGTGTCATCACTACCATGTCTTGCCATCTTGGCCTGGATGAGGGCAAGGTTCTTGGCAGTCTGGCGAAGTACACTTCCAAGCAAGGGCTTTGGGATCAAATCAAATCAAATGTATTTATATAGCCCTTCGTACATCAGCTGATATCTCAAAGTGCTGTACAGAAACCCAGCCTAAAACCCCAAACAGCAAGCAATGCAGGTGTAGAAGCACGGATGGAGATGCAATATGGCAGTTGTGCCAACATATCGTATCAGCCACCTGGTTGAAGGGACTTTGTGGATCTGAGGCTCTTTCCCTGTTACCTCCATCATCCTCCAAATCCCACCAACATCAGCTGCCTCAGAGTGCAACTGGTCCTTGTTTGGGAACACACACACCAAAGCACGCACCAGGCTGACTAATACAAGGGTTGACCATCCGTAAAAATTTGAGGCTTTTTGAGCCTAACAACGAGCCATCCTCAACAATGTTGGCGAGTGACAGTGAAGATGAGGTCTCGGACTTGAGAGGAAGACAACCAAAGCTTTAGTTTCTAGACTATCGTATTACAGATGTATTACAGTATGTTAAATGTTTTTGGGAGATGCGATGGATCATTGGGATCATTCGATATTCCCTTTTGTTGTTCAGTGGATTCATCCCATGTGAAGAGTAAAATCATTTGATTAAAGTAGAATTTGTGACTAAACAGCTTTTTCTTTTTTTTCTATTGGAAGGATTTAATCATTAGCAATTGTCTACTTAAGGTAAAAGGTTTGCTTCGGTCTCCATTTGATATGGTAAATATATACAATTCAAAAAAACATCTGCATTTAAATGGTATTAATATTAATTTGCATATATTCCTGTTAATTCCCACAAAGTTTCCACCTCTGAATATTCCCCAAAATGTACAATTCTATAAGTAACATTTGATTTTATTAATGATTTGAAGTGTTATCGTCTGATTTTGTTGATTTTTATTAGAATCCCCATTAGCCACCACCAATGGCGACAGCTAGTCTTACTTTACCTTCTTTGGACACTGTGCTAACTAACCTCCAAACAAGCTTCAATGCCATACAACACTCCTTCCTTGGCCTCCAACTGCTCTTAAACGCTAGTAAAAACCAAATGCATGCTTTTGAACCGTTCGCTGCCCGCACCCGCCCGCCCGACTATCATCACCACCCTGGACGGTTCCGACCTAGAATATGTGGACAACTATAAATACCTAGGTGTCTGGCTAGACTGTAAACTCTCCTTCCAGACTCCTATTAAACATCTCCAATCAAAAATCAAACCTAGGGGCCTCCCGGGTGGGGCAGTGGTTAAGGGCGCTGTACTGCAGCGCCAGCTGTGCCACCAGAGATTCTGGGTTCGTGCCCAGGCTCTGTTGCGACCGGGAGGTCCGAGGGCTTGGCCGGTAGGGATATCCTTGTCTCATCGCGCACCAGCGACTCCTGTGGCGGGCCGGGCACAGTGCACGCTAACCAAGGTTGCCAGGTGCACAGTGTTTCCTCCGACACATTGGTGCGGCTGGCTTCAGGGTTGGGTGGTGTATCGGAGGACGCATGACTTTCAATCTTCGTCTCTCCCGAGCCCGTACGGGAGTTGTAGCGATGAGACAAGATAGTAGCTACTAAACAATTGGATACCATGCAATTGGGGAGAAAAAAGGGTAAAAATAAAATCTAGAATCAGCTTTCTATTTCGCTACAAAACCTCCTTCAATCACGCCGCCAAACTTACCCTAGTAAAACTGACTATCCTACCGATCCTCGACTTCGGAGATGTCATCTACAAAATAGCTTCCAACACTCTACTCAGCAAACTGGATGCAGTTTATCACAGTGCCATCCGTTTTGTTACCAAATCACCTTATACCACCCACCACTACTACCTGTATGCTCTAGTCGGCTGGCCCTCGCTACATATTCGTCGCTAGACCCACTGGCTCCAGGTCATCTATGTCTATGCTAGGTAAAGCTCCGCCTTATCTCAGTTCACTGATCACGATAACAACACCCACCCGTAGCACACATTCCAGCAGGTATATCTCACTGATCATCCCCAAAGCCAACACCTCCTTTGGTCGCCTTTCCTTCCAGTTCTCTGCTGCCAGTGACTGGAACGGATTGTTGGAGACTTATTTCCCTCACCAACTTTAACCATCAACTATCTGAGCAGCTAACCAATCGCTGCAGCTGTACATAGTCCATCTGTAAATAGCCCACCCAATTTACCTACCTCATTCCCATACTGTTTTTATTTTATTTACTTTTCTGCTCTTTTGCACACCAGTATCTCTTCTTGCACATCATCTGTTAATTTATCACTCCAGTGTTAATCTGCTAAATTGTAACTTCGCTCCTATGGCCTATTTATTGCCTTCCTCTTCATGCCTTTTGCACACACTGTATATAGACTTTCTTTTTTCTACTGTGTCATTGATTTGTTTGTTATTGGCTTTTTTATTGTTTACTCCATGTGTAACTCTGTTGTCTGTATCACACTGCTTTGCTTTATCTTGGCCAGGTCGCAGTTGCAAATGAGTACTTGTTCTCAACTAGCCTACCTGGTTAAATAAAGGCGGAATATTTTTTTTTTTATTACTGGGTTCCCACATACGTCAAAAAATACATCACAGACAAAAGACGAGTTACATACATACATTTAAAAACATGAGTATGATGTGTGAGTGGTTAGATATCCCGCTCATCGCTCACGGAGCAGTGCTTGCACATTCTGACGCTCCACTTCTCTTTCCAACCTCTCATTGAAGAGGTAATATGTCAGGCATATTGGGCCAAAATCAATGATAGCCTATTGTGTAGATAATAGAACGAACATTAAAACTTTTAAGAGATCAGATTGTTTTGTTTTTAATACTTTGCTACAATCATCTTTGTAAGTCACCTTGATTTTGCACGTGTGTCTTATCAGTTTCTTTCAACTCCATGACAGTAGCTATAGCAAGGGGCTATAGCAGCACACAAGTAGACTACAAATGCATGCTGGGCCAGGCATGTCCTGAGCTCATGAAGTAAGTACTACTGGAGTGAAATTGGAGCAGGTGAGAAGGCTGACACTCCAGCCTTTGGGAAACTCGCTCCACGTTCCAGCTCCGCTCCCCACACACAGTCTGGTGTACATCGATCAGTTACACATACATGTTAATACATGCACACACAAAGTAGGTTGACTATGGAAACTATTTGGAATTTCCAACTTTTTCTTTACAAAAACCAGAAGCGACGCAGTCAGTCGTTCCTTAACTCTTAGCCAAGAGACTGGCATGCATAGTGTTGATATTATCCCTCTGATTATAATGAAGGGCTAAGACTCGGCATGGAGTTAGCCATCATGATCAGTGTTCCAAACCCCCTGTGTGAAGTCCACTCTGTCCCTCTATCTCACCCCTCTCCCTCCCTTGCCTCCCCCAGGATGAGCTCAAGCCTGTGGAGGAGGCTGCTGGAGACCAGGCCCTGCAGCCCGCCAGGCCCCATAGTAGCAGCAGCCCGCCCCCACCCTCAGCAGCGCCTCCAGCCATGGAGGCAGAGGAGAAGCCCCCTGCCCCAGAGGAAAATGGGGAGGCTGAGCTGGAGCCCATGAGGAACGGGGCTGGGCACACCTCGGAGACAGAGAGCAGTGACAGTGGGGCCACCCCTGGGGACAAGGAGGGCTCTACAGGAGCACCCCCAGACCTCTTCCAGGAAGGTAGGTGGGCAGTTATTGGCCTCAGTTTCATTTGTGTTTTTCACTTAATTTTCACAATCAAGTCATGCAACCTTTGCACAGTATGAGATGAGCAGGGCTGTTTTCTTCCTCTCGTTATTTCCTCAGATCTGCCGGAGACCAACGGGAAGCGCCAGTACAACCGGGACTTCCTGCTGGGCTTCCAGTTCATGGCTGCCTGTACACAGAAGCCAGACGGGCTACCTCAGATCAGTGACGTAGTTCTGGACAAGGTGTGTGTGAGTGGTCTGAGCAGAGCTTCAGCCTAGTGGACAGAATGAGTTGTGAGCAAGCCCCTAAACCCCACAGTGGTTCAGTAAATATTCAGGACTATAAATTGATAGTGGAAGATGTTAGCAACGTAAGTTGCTTTTGAAAAGAGCTTTTCTTTCAAGTACAGGGATTATTTATATAGAACAAATAGTATGAGTAGCTGTATGTGATCCCTTTAGTAAGCACAAGACCAGATGTATAGGTTTTTTGCATTGTCTAATAGTCATTTATGAAATGAAAGGCTTCTGGTAAATGAATTTCCCTCATCTCCACATAGGCTACATACTGTTGGAGCCTATAATGGCTAGCCCATAGACATCCTGTTTTGATTAAAATCACATTGCCATTATGTCACACTTGGCAGTGTTGATAATTCAGCCCCAGAAAAGGAGCATTAAGGCTGGCAATGATTGATGTACAGTCCCAGGAGTCATATTTTTCTCCCTGAGAAAATGTTCGCTGGATGAGAGTACTAAGGGAAGTCCAGGACAGCTGAGAGAGCTGTAGTTGTTCTCCCCCTTCCCTTCCCCCACAATGTTCCCCTCAGTCCTCCTTCCACATCTGGTTCTGACTTCACTCACTGTGCCAGTCACAAAATGTGTTTAAACATATCTGGCCAGTCTTTCTCCCCAGTGGTAGGCCAGAGACAACTCCCAGCCCCTACCTCAGGCACTTCATGTAGATCTGAAATAGTTGATGGGTATATGCAATATGGTAGTAACCCTACCTTTCCCTCTGATGGGCTTGGTAGCGGTTTCACCATATTGATCATTATATTATTATTGTTATCATATTCATTATTGCACCTATCCGAGGTATGTGACAGTGAAACATTATTTGATTTGGATTATACAGCCACTGCTTTTCCCCTATGGCTAGGCCCACAGTGTTAGAGAATCACTGCTCCCCCTGCTGGTCTGTCAGCTCACCATCTCGCTCCCTGTGTGTCTGCAGATAAACCAAAACAAGCTGCCAACCCGGGCGGTGGAATCCAGGGTGATCTCTCGTGGCCCTGACTTCACACCTGCCTTCGCTGACTTTGGCAGGCAGATGAGTGGAGGACGCGGCGCTGCAGTGAGTCACGCACACGCTCACGTAATTACTACTCCTCCACCTGACACCAACACAACACCCCTCTTTCTCTCAAATAATGTCTCTTGTCTTTGTGTTTCTCATCTTTCTCTCTCACATGCACTCAGAGAATATTACCTTGTGCGTTTAACTTCCCCCAGAGTTTTCTGGTATGGTAACAAACAACATCACTGGGCTGGTATCATAGTGAGATAAATGAATCATGGGGAATTATTTGCAGCTCTTGTTGGTTTGCTAGAGATTAGTTATTTCCCAAAGTCGTGCTCATTCAAGGAAAGTCGTAAATTGACCATCAGCGCACAACCCAAGCCCTTATCTGAGGAGTCTTGGCAGTATTGTGTTTTGTTGGTGGTGAACTGCAGAAGTGACGAGTTGTGTGGTCTCTTCTCTGTCCTCCAGCAGATGATGAACATGGGAGGGGGTGCCCGGCGGCCCCCGCCCAGGAAGATTATCCTGAACGTGTCAGCGAACGACGAGGTGCAGCTGAAGAAGGCCGAGAACGCCTGGAAACCTGGCATGAAGAGGGCGGGGCCATCAGACGACCCTGAGGTCATTACAACACAGGTAGGATGAGCCCAACCTTTCATCAGACACAACCACACAGTCAAAAACACACACCCTATTCAACTACAAGATATGAGTTTCTTCAGCAGTCGCTCCACACAGGCAAGAAATGTTGTGACCAAGGAGTTGTCAAGAGACCAAAGATGAAATGAAGTGTGAGTGAATGAATGTTGACCTCAATAAATGATGATGTTGTTGCTGTGTCAGGAGCTCTTCCGGAAGGTGCGCAGCATCCTCAACAAACTGACGCCTCAGATGTTCAACCAGCTGATGAAGCAAGTGACGGACCTTACCATCGACACGGAGGAGCGCCTCAAGGGCGTCATCGACCTGGTCTTTGAGAAGGCCATCGACGAGCCCGGCTTCTCTGTGGCCTACGGGAACATGTGCCGCTGCCTCACCACGGTATGTTATGCTCAGTTCTTTATCGTTCAGACATGATTACTTGTGGTTCCTCTGAATGCTGCTAGCCAACATCAAAATATAATCTGTATATGCATGGGTCCTCTAAAGCCTCATACACATTCAGCAAAATGTCCCTAAATGTACATTTCTGCCCCCCTTTTCACTCTTCGACACATCTCCCATTCAATTCAAAGTGTTTCCCCCATATTTATTCCCCTCTAACCAAATTGTTACTTATCTCGGTTGCTCTCCAGCTCAAAGTGCCCATGACAGACAAACCCAACACCACAGTGAACTTCCGTAAGCTTCTGCTCAACCGCTGTCAGAAGGAGTTTGAGCGGGACAAGGTGGACGACGTGGTGTTTGAGAGGAAACAGAAGGAGCTCGACTCTGCACAGGTACCCAGATCACCTGACACACACACACACACACACACACACTACCCAGATCACCAACCGGTTTTTCACCTACTGTCCCTAGTAGGGGAATATAGAGCAGAGAACTCTATGGGATCCAGTCAGTTGCTGATGTTAGTTGAATAGTGAGTGTGGGGTTTGCTGTTAGGTCTGACAATCTACTCTCCCCATTTCCTTTCCAGTCCAGTGATCAAGAGAGACTACGGTTGGAGCTGGAGGAGGCCAAGGACAAGGCCCGCCGGCGCTCCATAGGGAATATCAGGTTCATCGGGGAGCTGTTCAAACTCAAGATGCTGACAGAGGCCATCATGCACGACTGTGTGGTCAAGCTGCTGAAGAACCATGACGAGGAATCGCTGGAGTGCCTCTGCAGGCTGCTCACCACCATTGGCAAAGACCTGGACTTTGAGAAGGCCAAGGTAAGCCATAGGGATGGGCAGGGGAGAGGAGGGGGCTTAAATGAATTCCAGCTGGTGGTATGGGGATGCCTCTGAGGGCTGCAGGGATGTGGGTGAAGAGACATGGTTGAAGACATCTCACTGTTCCCTCTTGTCTGCTGTTTTCTGGCCTGTTTTAACCTGCTGACCAAAGGAATAGCTCCTAGACATGTACAGAAGTGTTCTCCCTTTTGGGCTCTGCCAGAGTTTTAAGACTCTGTGGTCCTCACTCATACTACGCTGACTCTGCAACACACACACACACTACATATGCTAAACACACACGCATCCATATTGACGGCGCACGCAAACACACTTACACACTTCACATACGCTGCTGTTACTCTGTTTATTATATATCCTGATTGCCTAGTCACTTTTACCCTTACCCACATGTACATACTGTATTACCCTTGGTTCTCCTTGTAAATTGTCTTGTTAATGTTTTTGTGTTACTATTTATTTATTTTTAGCAAATATGTCTTACTTTTTAACTGCACTGTTGGGAATGGTCTCGTAAGTAAAGTATTACACTGTAAAGTCTAAAGATCCCAGAAATGTTCCATATGCACAAAAAGCTTATTTCTTTGTGCACACATTTGTTTACATCCCTGTTATTGAGCTTTTGCCAAGATCATCCATCCACCTGACAGGTGTGGCATATCAAGAAGCTGATTAAACAGCATGATCATTACACAGGTGCACAATAAAAGATCACTCTAACAAGTGCAGTTTTTTCACAAAACAATGCCACAGATGTCTCAAGTTTTTTTGAGGGAGCTTGCAATTGACATGCTGACTGAAGGAATGTCCACCAGAGCTGTTGCCAAATAATTTAATGTTTATTTCTCTACCATAAGCCACCTCCAACATCATTTTAGAGAATTTGGCAGTACGTCCGAACGGCCTCACAACCGCAGACCCCGTGTAACCATGCCAGCCCAGGACCGCCACATCCGGCTTCTTTACCTGCGGGATCGTCTGAGACCAGCCACCCGGACAGCTGATGAAACTGTGGGTTTGCACAACCAAATAATTTCTGCACAAACCTTCAGAAACCGTCTCAGGGAAGCTCATCTGTGTGTTCGTCGTCCTCACCAGGTTCTTGACCTGACCGCAGTTTGGCGTCGTAACCGACTTCAGTGGGCAAATGTTAACCTTCGATGGCCACTGGCACACTGGAGAAGTGTGCTCGTCACTGATGAATCCCGGTTTCAACTGTACTGGGCAGATGGCAGACAGCGTCATGTGGGCAAGCAGTTTGCTGATGTCAATGTTGTGAACGGGGTGCTGGTGGGGTTATGGTATGGGCAGGCATGAGCTACGGACAATGAACACAATTGCATTTTATCAATGGCAATTTGAATGCAACAAGATCCTGAGGCCCATTGTCTTGCCATTCATCCGCCACCATAACATGTTTCAGCATGATAAACCACAGCCACATGTTGCAAGGATCTGTACACAATTCCTGGAAGATGAAAATGCCCCAGTTCTTCCATGGCCTGCATACTCACCAGACATGTCACTTATTGAGCGTGTTTGGGATGCTCTCTGGATCAAAGTTTACAAATTGTAACTCAGTAAAATCTTTGAAATTGCATGTTGTGTTTATATTTTTGTTCAGTGTACATCAAAATTATTGTTCCAAGAAATAAAGTGCACATTGAATTGCTTAATGGAGTGGAGTGAAATTAATTGAGTGTCTGGCTGTCCACTGGAGTGAATAGTGAAGATGTTGTATTAATAAACCACTTTGCATTGACCCTTCATTTCTCTCTTTCTTGTCAGCCTCGCATGGATCAGTATTTCAATCAGATGGAGAAAATTGTCAAGGAGCGGAAGACATCGTCTCGGATACGGTTTATGCTGCAAGACGTGATAGATCTCCGATTGGTAAGTTGTGTGTGCGTCTCCCTCTGTGTTGGTGGGGCGGGAGCGGTGGGGATATGTGCGTGCGTGCGTGCGTGCATGCATGCATTCTTGAGATTTGTGGTGTGTGTTCTGTCCAGCTCAGCTGTGAGGATGTATTTTCCATTACAGTGAATCAGAATGCTCATTTTCAGTACCTCCATTTCATGCAGGCTCCCTGAGCACACCAATAATTAGATCTGAGGAAGAAAACAATCGGTGAGATTCTAATCAGTGAGATTTGAGCATAGAATTAAACATTCTGCACAGCCCTCCACACAATACTACTGTGCCATTGGGGCTATGTGACTGTTGGCCAATTATGTTGTACACAGTTCACTAATTCAAAACACCAGATTGTTTCTCTGAGGAAACTCCTTGCGTAGGTCTAACACTGCTCTTTTTCTCCAGCACAACTGGGTGTCCAGGAGAGCCGACCAGGGACCCAAGACCATCGAGCAGATCCACAAAGAGGCCAAGATCGAAGAGCAGGAGGAGCAGAGGAAGGTGCACCAGCAGCTGCTCTCCAAGGACACCAAGAGAAGGCCAGGTCAGCCAGGCCCATGGGCTAAATCCACTAAGGCTTACAGCCACACTAGAATCCCCTCCCCATAACTTGCAGGCTCAGAAATGCTACAGTGGCCCACAGTGGACAGAAGGCTCCCCCACTCTCTCCCTTCTGTCAACTCACCCCATTGTATTCTCTCAAGCCTGGGGCATGAGGTGTTGATGTTGTCACAATTTGAGTTGTCTTTTAATAAACCCATTAACATCTCATCCCCCATGTGTGTTCCCTCTGTCCTCCAGAGCAGCAGCAGAGAGAGCAGCAGAGAGAACAGCAGAGGGAGCAGCGTGTGCAGCAGAGAGAGGAGACCTGGAACACTGTGCCCATGACCAAGAACAGCAGGACCATTGATCCCACCAAGATCCCCAAGATCTCCAAGGTCAGCCCCAAAAACACCTGTAGATCTCAACTTTTGACTTCCTCTTTTGGATGGTTTACCATGGAGGTTCACTGGTGTTTAAGTCTATTCTATTTTAATTACAAAATGGCGTTGGACAATAGTAGATGTTTGGTTCCTTCAAGTCTTTACAAGTTGGATGACATAAGTCAGCCTGACATTTTAAGTTATGTTTACTCCGTTAATGAAGATTTGTATCCTCATTGGTCTGCAAGCACATGTCTTCCTGGACATGTTTGCATTCGTATTAGGTACATGGTCTTCCCAACTGCCATACAATGCCAACTAGAACATGAAACACTACTGTGCTGTACTGTAGACATTACACCGCATCAGCTATTTTCTCACTTATAGGCATCCTGTAGTTCTTCATTAATACTTCTACAATATCATGTGGCACACATCCCTGTCCTCATGATATTGTACTGGTGGTGAAATAATACATGTCCACCTGCTGGATAGTTGCGGTACAACCACACAAAGCCTTGCATACTGGTGCATGGCATCCCCTGCTGGAGGAAAGATGTTAGAAACCCAGACAGTCCTCTGTGTGTCAGTACCAATGATGTATACGGCAGCTCTCCATTCTCAGAGATTGTTAGTCATTATTGCATTGTAGGCCCAGATCACATGATATGAGTATTGGAAGGTGAACTGTTTGTCTGTCATCATCCTATCTAGCCTCAGATGGATGAGAAGATCCAACTGGGACCACGGGCCTCACTCAACTGGATGAAGGGCAGTAGTGGAGGGGCCAAAGCCAGTGACTCTGGTGAGGAGACATAACGTGTCTCTCACACACATTGGTGATCCAGTTGAATTAGCTGTAATTGTGTTCTGGTTTAAATGTAATGTCTGCTGCTTCATCTTGTCTCCCATCAGAATTATCCAGATCTGGTGGTGGTGGCGCCAGTTTAAACCGGTATTCTGCACTCCAGTCCGCCCCATCTCAACCCACCACCCCACCTGCACAAAACCCAGAGTATGACACTAGAAGAACCTTGGGCAGGTAATGATCACATTTTGAAACTTGTATAATGGATTTGGTCTCTGAACATCTTATTTTGAGGCAAAACATTTGTGTTGTGTGCGTTTCCTCCTCCCTCAGTCGAAGCAGTGCAGGGAAAGAGCGAAGCGAGAAGCCCTTGAGCTCAGCCCCGATGCGGCCTGGTTCCTTCGTTCGAGGCGTCAGTGCCAAAGAGCTGCTGGCGAGCCCGGCCCTGAGTCCCGAGGAGCCCCGCAGAGAGCTGGAGAGCATCAGGAGGCTCAGCGTCAGCGAGGACAAGACTGAGCCAGAGTGCAGCAGAGCCAGGGAACCTGGTAAGGCAACAAACCCCAGTTCTAGAGACATACAATGACTAAACACAGAGTCAGTGGACACACACACACTCTCTCTCTAGCAGGGGAACGCTCTTGTAACATTGTTGTTTCCCCCTGCAGTGAAAGCAGAGCCTGTGGTTGCCCAGTCTCCAGACAGACCTGCCCTCTCTGAGGAGGAGATGGAGAGGAAGTCCAAAGCTATCATTGACGAGTTCTTGCACATCAACGACTATAAGGTACAGTCATTTAAAGTAGAACTGACAACATTTGAACTGCTTTAAACAAAGATAATCATCATATCGGTCTAAAATATCAAATTAGCAGTATATGCTTCAAAACCAACTTTATAAGAGGTTATATTTGACTCAAAATTCCATTACATAGAGTAAGGCATTATTGGCAGAATTAAATGGATGCTTAATACAATTCACCAATAAATCGCTAGGTAGTCTATTAAATGTTGCTATCAGGTTGTAAATCGCAGCTAGTACATTTCTTTGCTGCCTCCATCCATTCAGGGGATGAACTGTTTCAGTTTCACTGACCTAATATTTTGAGAGAAAAAAGACAAAGTAAATTGATTGGGGAAACGCAACACAATCAATCTAGCTATGCAGTCCCGTTACATGGCTAAGACTACAGCTAGCTTATCTATTTATACTGAACAAAAATATAAATGCAACATGTAACGTGCTTGTTTCATGAGCTAAATTAAAAGATCCCAGAAATGGTAATGGCTGCTAACATTAGCCATCAAGCTAACGAAGTTAGTCCCAGATAAGTTTTCCAATGGAGCCATCTTTGTCTGGAGATTACATTTTGGGTGAAAAGGCAAACTCTGCTCCATCATTCATTGAATCAGATGGCTCATTCATCACAAAACCGACTGATATTGCCAACTACTTTATTTTTTCATTGTCAAGATTAGCAAACTTAGGCAGGACATGCCAGCAAAAAATGTTGACACTACACATCCAAGTATATCTGATCAAATTCTGAAAGACAAGAATTAGTGTGAGTGGAAGAGGTAAAAAAATTGTCCATCAACAATGACAAGCCACCAGGTCTAACAACTTGGATGGATAATAGCGGATAATATTGCCACTCCTATTTGCCATATCTTCAATTGAAGCCTACAAGAAAGTGTGTGCCCTCCAGCCTGGAGGGAAGCAAAAGTCATTTCGCAACCTAAGAATAGTAAAGTACTCTTTACTGGCTCAAATAGCCAACCAATCAGCCTGTTACCAACCCTCTCCAACATAATACAGATAAAATCAGGAATTTCTCAGGGCATCTGTCTAGGCCCCTTACTTTTTTCAATCTTTACTCACAACATGCCACTGGCTTTGAGTAAAGCCAGTGTGTCTATGTATATGGATGACTCAACACTATACACGTCAGCTACTACGGCGACTGAAATGACTGCAACACTTAAAAGAGCTGCAGTTAATTTCAGAATGGGTGGTAAGGAATAAGTTAGTCCTAAATATTTCAAAAACTAAAATAATTATATTTGAGAACACACATGATAACATATGCACTATATACACATGGATTTTGTGTTGTAGATATGTGGCAGTGGAGTTGGGACCTGAGGGCACACACTTAGTGTGTTGTGAAATATGTTATGAATGTATTGAAAAGTTTTTAAAATTATATAACTGCCTTAATTTTGCTGGACCTCAGGAAGTGTAGATGCTGCTTTTGCAGCAGCTAATTGGCATCCATAAAAATAAATGCACAAAAAGCTTGTTTCTCTCAAATTTGTTTGCACAAATTTGTTTACATCCCTGGTAGTGAGCATTTCTCTTTTGCCAAGATAATCCAGCCACCTGACCAGTGTGGCATATCAAGAAGCTGATTAAACAGCATAATTATTACACAGATCCACCTTGTGCTGTGGACAATAAAAGGTCAATCTAACGTGCAGTTTTGTCACACAACACAATGCCACCGATGTTTAAAGTTTTGAGGGAGCCTGAATTTCCACCAAAGCTGTTGCCAGAGAATTTAATGTTAATTTCTCTACCATAAGCTACATCCAACGTCGTTTTAGAGAACTTGGCAGTATGTCTAACCAGCCTCACAACCGCAGACCACATGTAACCATGCCAGCCCAGGATCTCCACATCCAGCTTCTTCACTGCGGGATTGTCTGAGACCAGCCACCCGGACAGCGATGAAACTGTGGGTTTGCACAAACTCTCAGAAAGAGTGTGCAAAGCTGTCATCAAGGCAAAGGGGGGCTACTTTGAAGAATCTCAAATATAAAATAGATTTTGATTTAACACTTTTTTGGTTACTACATGATTCCATATGTGATATTTCATAGTTTTGATGTCTTCAATATTATTCTACAATGTAGAAGAAAAATAATAAAGAAACCCTGGAATGAGTAATTGTGTACAAACATTTTGACTGTTACTGTATGTGCTCGCTTGTCACAAAATAATTTTCTTCTGTCATTCTTCCCATTTGATGGTGCTTAATCTGTGCCCGGTCCTCTAATAATGCTGCATACTGTATGTGCATGCTTTTGTATTTTACTCTACAGGAAGTTTGTAACACCAAGATGTGTGTTTTTATTCTCTGTAGGAGGCTGTGCAGTGTGTGAACGAGCTGGACCTGTCCTCTCAGCTCCACGTGTTTGTTCGTGTGGGGGTGGAGTCCACCCTGGAGCGCAGTCAGATCACACGGGACCACATGGGCCAGCTCCTCTTCCAGTTAGTGCAGCAGGGCACCCTGCCCAAGCCCCAGTTCTTCAAAGGGTCAGCCTGCCTACATATCCATCTGCTCTCATTCGAGCTGTCATCGAACAACTGTGCTGTATCTAAAATGGCTGTCTTCTCAGAATATCTGTGTTTCCTTCAGGTTTGCTGACACCCTTGAACTGGCGGACGACATGGCCATTGACATTCCCCATATCTGGCTGTATCTGGCCGAGCTGCTCAGCCCTGTGCTGAGAGACGGGGGCTTCTCTATGAGAGAGCTCTTTAGGTAACACTGCTACTCTACAGCACAACAATATTGTATTGTTATCTCCCTGTAAAGCTATGGGGATCAAGAGGGGGTTATTATTGCATCAACAGATCTTATCTGATCAGATCTCTCCACATGCAACCCACATTTATTCAGATCTCACAGTCTGCATGATGAGTAAAATGTACCCCATTCCGTTCCCTCTGTCAAGGATTGCTGCTTGTTGCTATCGCAGTTCTTTCATTATGGACTGTTGATGTTGGCTCTCACACCTCCATTCCCTGCTTTCTGTAAACTGTGATATGAAGGAAAACAGTTGGGCGGGATGGAACCGCTGGAGACATTTAATGCTTTTCTCTTTGTCCACAGTGAATTAAGCAAACCTTTACTTCCTGTTGGAAGAGCTGGGGTCTTATTTTCTGAAATACTGCACATACTATGCAAACAAATGGTAAGTTACATTGTGTGGGTTTTACTCCTCTAGTTCTTTTTTCCCTCTAATATTCCTGAAAGAATGTTTTACCCCTTTAGCTCTTCTGACCTGAGAGGGAATTTCACACAGCATCTTGTTAATATAGCTGTCGGATATTTTTGCATGACTTTTGTCGGGGTGCAAGTGAGTATCAAGTCAACAAACCCATTAACTATTGGATGCCAGGGTTCTGACATGTTGTCCTGTCTGTCTCCCACACAGAGCCATAGGAAAGTAGGCACCTTGTGGAGAAAGGCGGGCCTCAGCTGGAGTGACTTCCTGCCAGAGGAAGAGGACATCCAGGATTTCATCTCGCAGCAGGTTAGTGAGAGAGACTCATTGTATTACGGCATGGAGGCATCCCAACAAACGGTTTCACAGCAACCTAAACCTTCTCTCCTCTCCCCTCCTCCTGTCAGAAGCTCCAGTTCACTGTGGTGGACTGCTCTAGCCCTGAGGCAGCCCTCTCTGCGACAGAATTGTCCCCCGAGGTGCTCAACCGGCAGCTGGAGAGACTCCTGCTGGAGGACATGGCCAGTGATGAGCAGATCTTTGACTGGGTAGAGGTATGAACTGTAACATTAAAAGCCCACCACACAGCCCAGCACAGGCACGTTTGGCTTTGTCATACACATATTGGATTATAAATACATAGTATTGCATATTTCAAGTGAAGTGTCAAAGATCCAGGCACTGATGTCGTGCAGCTTTCCCATGTCTAACCGGAGCTTCTTTGTGCTCCTCTGTTGTCCGCCACATCCCAGGCAAATCTAGATGAATCTCAGATGAGCTCGTCTCCGTTCCTGAGAGCTCTGATGACTGCTGTGTGTAAGGCAGCGGTGAAAGGTAAGCTGTCATTCTTTTAGCTAGGGACAGTCCATTGTTTTGTATATATTATATAGCTAGAGCAGTTCACAATAATTTTCTCCATCTTTGTTTCTTGTGTAGATGAAAGCACTTCCTGTCGAGTGGACGTAGCCATCATACAGAGGAGATTGCCCGTATTACTCAAGTACCTTAACTCAGACACTGAGCGACAGCTTCAAGCACTTTATGCACTTCAGGGGCTGATAGTCACACTGGATCAGCCTCCTAGTAAGTAACATGCCACTTAGAAGATTCACTATATAAAGATATAAGCACGGTTCTGTCTCCTGCCCTGCACAGAACCATTTTACTTTTTTATTCTTGACAAAACTCAAATGTTTTTTTGTCACATACACCAGATCAGTGCAGTAAATTGTTTGGTTTTACAGGGTCAGACATAATAGTACGGTGCCCCTGGATCAAATTGGGGTTAAGTGCCTTTTCTCAAGGGCCCATCGACAGATTTTTCACCTTGTCGGCTCAGGTATCTGAACCAGCAACCTTTCTGTTATTGACCCTACGCTTTATATGTTAGGCTACCAGCCGCCCTGAAGACATCCTTTTATGGTTTTATTTCATGCAGCCATTGCTATTATATAAAAATGTCTTCATGAACTTACTATGAAAAGACTAATTTAAAGCTAGAATCCTTAGTTGCTACATATATTTTTTTTTTACTTATAAATGAATGATATATATACACCCATTTACCTAGTTAAATAAAAATTCATAAATAAAATAAAATGTTATTCTTGATTAATATATCTTATAATTCCCTCATGAGCTTAGTTTAATGGTCATACCACATCAGAACCCGAAATATGCTTGTTTTACTCCAATGTTTGTAAACCATGCAAATGTAACATGGTTAAATCTTTGAATTTAACCATCACATGTTGATATCATGGATGGATAGTCCTTGCATACATAGCTCTGTCTATGAATTTGAGTGGTTACATTTCTCCAGGCCCATCCCTCAGCTTTTTACCAAAACATAGATGGGGAGCCACTTATCGTTTCAATTAAGGATTCTAGATTTAAGGGATTTGGTTATTATTTGGTTATTATAGCCCTTTCCCCTCTGTCTCTCCAGACCTGCTCCGGATGTTCTTTGACTGTCTGTATGACGAGGACGTCATCTCGGAGGACGCTTTTTACAAGTGGGAGACCAGCAAGGACCCCGCGGAGCAGCTGGGCAAAGGTGTGGCTCTCAAGTCTGTAACCGCTTTCTTCACCTGGCTGAGGGAGGCCGAGGAAGAGTCGGAGGATAATTGACAAGGGAGCAGGTGACCGCTGCAAGCCTCCAGGACAAGAGGCCAGCTGTTGCTACATAGAATAACTGCATCCTCGTAGCAGAACAAACGGACAAACCTACAAAATGTGTGCGGGCAGAATGACATGTATACGGCTGGAATTTTTTCTGCGGAATGGTTCTGAGACATGCCGCCATTTTGAGTTTGAATTCTAATGGCGGAAGCACTAAATACCTGTATTATACATAGAAAATATTTTTGTTTTAAATTTTAACTTACTTTTCTTTTGTTACTTTTTAAGAAGAGACTTAAAGATACATAGGTTCCGGACTCTTTAATTTATTATTTTTTTAAGGACTGCAAATATGGACGTTTATTTAACATTTGCAGATGCTCACAATGAGAACATTGATGATGAATAGAAATAACAATATTAATTATAATAACAATAATAATTGTGAAATAAATAGCCTCCCTGGATTCCATGTTGTTTGGTTGAAAACAGGGTAAAAAGTTATTTTGGAATGTAGGGGAAGGCAGAGAGTGAATGCACAGGGACAACTGACGTCAATGGTTATCAGTGATTAATCACAGGAAGTGTTTCCTCTGATTTGGCTTGCTCTCTATGTGATATGTACGTAAACTTCCCAAGACGCAGCGGTATGCATTCAAGAAGCAATGCAAATCAGTCCACAAAAGAACATCACATGAACATAAATAAACAACAATGAACAATAGATGCATTCAAATGAAATAAGCAAAATGCAAGTTTAAAAAGCAAATGCCAGGGTTGCTGAACATGAAGCGCTTGTAATACTTCAGACCTACAGAGCAAATTAAAAGCTTGTAAATACATTAAAGACAAAAAAGGTATTTAAAAAACATAGCAAATGCAATCAATGGTGGTTATTTTGTTGAGTGGTGATGTTTGCACTACAATAGTTTTTTTTTACTTGGTTTAAACATGGCTTGCAATGCAGTCTGAAGTTGAAAGTGAATTTTGTGTCAAGTGCCATCTCTAAAATGAGACTACAGTATAGGAATTGTAAAAGATACATTACCAAAAGTATGTGAACACCTGCTCGTCGAGCATCTCATTCTAAAATCATGGGCAATAATATGGAGTTGGGCCCCCCTTTGTTGCTATAACAGCCTTCACTCTTCTAAGAGGGAAGGCTTTCCACTAGATGTTGAGACATTGCTGTGGGAACTTGCTTCCATTCTGCAACGAGCATTAGTGAGGCCAGTCACTGATGTTGGGTGATTAGACTTGGCTTGCAGTCGACGTTCCAATTAATTCCAAAGGTATTCGATGGGGTTGAGGTCAGGGCTCCGTGCAGGCCAGTCAAGTTCTTCCACACCGATGTCGACAAACCATTTTTGTATGGACCTCGCTTTGTGCACGCAGGCATTGTCATGCTGAAACAGGAAACAGCCTTCTCCAAGCTGTATGCCACAAAGTTGGAAGCACAGAATCGTCTAGAATGTCATGGTGTGCTGTAGTGTTAAGATTTCCCTTCACTGAAAATAATGGGCCTAGCCTGAACCATGAAAAACAGCCCCATTAATCCTCATCCACCAAACTCTACAGTTGGCATTTGGCAGGTAGCTTGTGTGGCCTTCCACTTTGCGGCTGAGCCATTGTTGCTCCTAGACGTTTCCACTTCACAATAACAGCATTTACAGTTGATGAGCAGCTCTATCAGGGCAGAAATTTGATGAACTAACTTGTTGGAAAGGTGGCGTCCTATTACAGTGCCACGTTGAATGTCACTAAGCTCTTCAGGAAGGGCGGTCTACTGCCAATGTTTTTCTATGGAGATTGCATGGCTGTGTACTCTTTTATACACCTGTCAGAAAATGGTGTGGCTGAAAAAGCAGAATCCACATACTTTTGTGTATAGAAGCAACTATTGGCGGACCAATGAAGTTAACTAGAACAATTAGCATCTATTATTGAGTCTTTTCTAATAAGAGTTGCCAGTTTTCTCCATTCATGCACATTGGTTGAAAAGCGAATTAGCGACAGTAACTTTTCCTCAACGGGAGATTGACCGTATCTTATTTTATAACCTGTATTAGTGTGGAAATATTGTAATGAACTAGCTGAGCACGATGTAAGATGGGGCATGATTGTGGTAGGACAAGTCATATCTTGCATAGCCTCATGACGTTTGCCAGCATTCCTATGTAATGCTCATGTGATCTCTAATTCCGGTGTAGTTATTGAACTGAAGTTACACTCCACTGTAATGGATGAGAGGAAACCTCTGCAGAGGGCATTCACATAGTCTGCAGAAATGTAAGTCTGTGTCTACCATTGCCTTTGATCACATTTCAGATTATTTCTAATTTTGACAGACAAAACCAGTAATGGTATTTCAAATCTAGATTGGAGCTGATGGAGACCATTGGGAAAATGAAATATTCAAACAGCTTTGATAACAAATACTTAATGAATAGGATTTCATTGGTACAGTGCCTTGCGAAAGTATTCGGCCCCCTTGAACTTTGCGACCTTTTGCCACATTTCAGGCTTCAAACATAAAGATATAAAACTGTATTTTTTTGTGAAGAATCAACAAGTGGGACACAATCATGAAGTGGAACGACATTTATTGGATATTTCAAACAAATCAAAAACTGAAAAATTGGGCGTGCAAAATTATTCAGCCCCTTTACTTTCAGTGCAGCAAACTCTCTCCAGAAGTTCAGTGAGGATCTCTGAATGATCCAATGTTGTCCTAAATGACTAATGATGATAAATACAATCCACCTGTGTGTAATCAAGTCTCCGTATAAATGCACCTGCACTGTGATAGTCTCAGAGGTCCGTTAAAAGCGCAGAGAGCATCATGAAGAACAAGGAACACACCAGGCAGATCCGAGATACTGTTGTGAAGAAGTTTAAAGCCGGATTTGGATACAAAAAGATTTCCCAAGCTTTAAACATCCCAAGGAGCACTGTGCAAGCGATAATATTGAAATGGAAGGAGTGTCAGACCACTGCAAATCTACCAAGACCTGGCCGTCCCTCTAAACTTTCAGCTCATACAAGGAGAAGACTGATCAGAGATGCAGCCAAGAGGCCCATGATCACTCTGGATGAACTGCAGAGATCTACAGCTGAGGTGGGAGACTCTGTCCATAGGACAACAATCAGTCGTATATTGCACAAATCTGGCTTTTATGGAAGAGTGGCAAGAAGAAAGCCATTTCTTAAAGATATCCATAAAAAGTGTCGTTTAAAGTTTGCCACAAGCCACCTGGGAGACACACCAAACATGTGGAAGAAGGTGCTCTGGTCAGATGAAACCAAAATTGAACTTTTTGGCAACAATGCAAAATGTTATGTTTGGCGTAAAAGCAACACAGCTCATCACCCTGAACACACCATCCCCACTGTCAAACATGGTGGTGGCAGCATCATGGTTTGGGCCTGCTTTTCTTCAGCTAGGACAGGGAAGATGGTTCAAATTGATGGGAAGATGGATGGAGCCAAATACAGGACCATTCTGGAAGAAAACCTGATGGAGTCTGCAAAAGACCTGAGACTGGGATGGAGATTTGTCTTCCAACAAGACAATGATCCAAAACATAAAGGAAAATCTACAATGGAATGGTTCAAAAATAAACATATCCAGGTGTTAGAATGGCCAAGTCAAAGGCCAGACCTGAATCCAATCGAGAATCTGTGGAAAGAACTGAAAAAATGCTGTTAACAAATGCTCTCCATCCAACCTCACTGAGCTCGAGCTGTTTTGCAAGGAGGAATGGGAAAAAAATTCAGTCTCTCGATCTGCAACATACCCCAAGCGACTTACAGCTGTAATCGCAGCAAAAGGTGGCGCTACAAAGTATTAACTTAAGGGGGCTGAATAATTTTGCACGCCCAATTTTTCAGTTTTTGATTTGTTAAAGTTTGAAATATCCAATAAATGTCGTTCCACTTCATGATTGTGTCCCACTTGTTGTTGATTCTTCACAAAAAAAAATACAGTTTTATATCTTTATGTTAGAAGCCTGAAATGTGGCAAAAGGTCGCAAAGTTCAAGGGGGCCGAATACTTTCGCAAGGCACTGTAGCTGCAGGTATGGGATGACCTAATCTTGGAGAGACTAGGGTTAACCCATAGAGATGGACTAGTGCCCAGAAGTCTGTTTTAGCATTGGCAGCGCCACTGAGGACTTTCACCATTTTGAAGTGGTCAACTGGGTGCTGATTTCCTATGGGTTAAGGAAGGATCACATAATTCCATCCAGGTCATAAAGTGCAATCAGCCAATGAATTCTATTTATGAGCAAACATTAGCAGTAAATCGCCAACCTTGGATTTATACCTGTTCAAACAACACATTCTAGGTGGCAGTATGCACCCTTTCAATTTGTTTACCAACTCATAGAAGTAGTAGATTAAAATTGACTACTTCAAAATGGAGAAGGCCTCAATGGCGCTGCCCGTGCTCTCAGAAGCCATAATAGGACAGATATATAATGTTGCGTCCTTTAACTATCTGAGTTAACCTTATCCAGCTACAATCAAGTAGGCCAACACTGTAGTCCACAGTGACTTCTGCAGGACAAAGGTTGGCGCCTGGTTAGCGAGAACATATATCTGAACCAAAGAGATGTATAACTAACCCAATATAGTTCATCTGCGTATTTTACAGTGAGAGCAAGCCAGCAGGTAGGCAAAGTCCAGCACAAGCTAGCGATATAGTATTGGCGCGTTGTAGCATGTATTTGCATATTTCCGTTAGGGAATGCCTCTGAAGTGCACAAATCTAATTCCCACCACCCGCCGCTGGACTTCCTTTCACTACCATATTTGGTGGTGAGAACGTTCTAAACGGATGCTTCAGCTCTATAGTCCGGTGACGTGTCTGTGTTACCTATTTCTGTTTGTGTCTGGATCTCTCAGGTTGGAATGCCGTAGCCATTTTGGAATGGCACGTCGCGTTGAACAACAAAGGATAGTCAGCCAATCAGTCTCCTTTGTTGTTCAACGCGATATTCTGCATGCCATTCCAAAATGGCTGCTGTGGCTTCTGTTGTAGGCATAAGGACGAAAAGGGCAGTTTAATTAAAAACGAGCAGTAATTTCAATCTTTAACTTATCATTTTAGATAATAGGATAAGTAGGAGTACAGCAACATCTTCCATCCCTGGTACGTTTTCCCAGCCATATCCCGCCCCTTCTACGTGCTGTCCACATTCTGGTAGCTATGCGTTTCGACCTGAAGGGTTCCGACCCATTTACTGGGTCGGAACAGTTCTGGCTACTGCCTGGTTAGCAAATCTGGGAGAACAGATCCCAGATAGAAATGCTGCAGTATTTTATTAGAATTTCTACTTTTCACATGTTCCAAATCATTATACAACATTGGCATTCAATTGGGTTGAGTAGAGCACTGCAAAATCACTGTATTACATCCCAAATAAGTATTCATCGGGTGCGTTCCAGCGGGTTGGTTTACGATCCATGTTGTTGCATTTAGTCATACTAAACAGAATATTTGAGAACCACACCTGGAGACATGTATGTCTCAGGAAGCACCTGGTGCTTCGGTAAAGATACACATTCTATCTAGCAGGTACTGAAACGTATATAAATTGCTGCCTCGTTCAGTGAGTGACGAAGTCATCAAGTGGTTACATAGCATGGAATATCCCGACTTTACACAGGATGGAACGCAAGTAATGCAGTTTGAGGGGATCGACCAGAGCGAGATGCTGCAGAGATTTTCTGACCTTGCGCACATTCAGATAAGAGTTGTTATTTGGGATGAATACACGGTGATTTGTAGATTGTAATTCAGCACCGCGTGCCCTGCTACAGTCCCTCAAATGCTCTAGTTGCATTCCAGGTTGTCAGAAGATTGCTATATATATTGTGGTTCCTGAGATGTTACCCACTTCTTCCTTTATTTAATTAGGCAATTCAGTTAAGAACAAATTCTTATTTACAATGACATTCTAGGAACAGTGGGTTAACTGCCTTGTTCAGGGGCAGAACGACCTTGTCAGCTCAGGGATTCGATCTAGCAACCTTTCGGTTACTAGGCTACCTGCCGCCCCAGTACCTCTTCTGTGTGGGATTTAAAATTAACATTGGTTCAAGGACATGCATCTGGTGTAATAGAAGCAATAATTGGTACCATGATTGTCTTTGGGAAAAAAATAGTATTTACACACAGACTTAACACATATTGCCATTTCCCCACTCACTATAGTGGGGGATCCTGTTTTCTGCAAACAATGCCTACAGTACAGCAGTCGGCCTTTCGTGGCTTCAATGGGAGTGGGCAGTAGTTCTCCGCTGATTTAAATAACTATTTTAGTGCTATTCGGGATCCTTGGGACAAAAGGGGTTAGTTATAATTATAAACTGGGGGTTTTGAGCCCTGATTGGCTGACAGCCGTGGTATATCAGACCATATACCACGGTATGACAACTTGTTTTTACTGCTCGAATTCCATTGGTAAACAGTTTATAATGGCAATAAGGCACTTCTGGGGTTTGATATATGGCCAATATACCACAGTTAAGGGCTGTGTCCAGGCACTCAACGTTGATCATGCTAAGGAACAGCCCTTAGCCGTGGTATATTGGCCATATACCACACCCCTCGGTCCTTATTGCTTAAATATCTTTGCCTTAACCACAGTTTCTAAACCCAGAGGCGCAACATCCTGGAACGCTTGCGAAACAAGCCGGCCAGGGTTTTGGGTTTCAGAAGTCCGAGTGCAGTGAAAAATCTAAAGGCACAACCTAGATTCGTCAATGTCTAATGTAGTTTAACATGTTTTTACTGCAACCTCGTGAAACTGATTTATAGTGAAGGAGTAACTTTGACGGTGTGCACATGCGCACTTCGGCACGAGATGACCCGTTGATGTGTTTCTTCCCTGGAGTTTAGCTAACCAACGTCGCCATGACCTCGCCTAATAATAAAGCGTAAGCATGCGTCATTCATTTCGAACCAACAAGTGTGCTTACATGACCTTCACTTGAAATACAAGATAAAAGCGGCAATAGTACTGTTTGTCCATTTTGAAACGCCGTAGCCCGTATACGCTTCCTCAAAATAGTCCGAATTAACGCAAAATAACTCAAGAAATCTGTCATGGATTTTTGCCAAGGAGATCTAATAGTCTAAATTTGCATGAGGACGAGTCCTATCATTAAATGACAATGGGCACTTCATGGAAGAATGCCTCTACTGTTGACCAATCGCAGATGTGGGGGCGTAGACTTCATCAGCTACGGATGTCGGCTTGCATCAAACATTTTGTGCGCCCCAACAGCCGAACACTTTCTGTAGTCCAAAACGAACAAAAACGTCACAATGTTTTCATAATATATGCACGAACTGTTTCGTCTGGGAAGCATGCAGATATTCATACTATACTCAGTGGTGAAATAAGTACACAATTGTCATACACGAGTAGAAGTAAAGATACCTTAATAGAATATGACTCAAGTGAAAGTCACCCAGTAAAATACTACTTATCGGTAGTAAAAGTCAGTGTTTGGTTTTAAATATACCTAAGTATCAAAAGTAATTGATAAAATATACTAAAATGTACTTTTTAAAATATCAAAGTATAAATCATTTCAAATTCCTTATTATGCAAACCAGATGGCACAATTTATTTGTACTGCTCCTGAGTGGTTCAGCGGTCTGTGTCACATTCGGCCATGATTGGGAGTCCCATAGGGTGGCGCACAATTGGCCCAGCGTCGTCGGGTTTGGCCGGAGTAGGCCGTCATTGTAAATAAGATTTGGTTCTTAACTGACTTGTCTAGTTAAATAAAGGTTAAAGAAAAAAATTGATAGCCAGGGGCACACTCCAAATACAATTTACGAAGGAAGCATTTGTGTTTAGGTTGTCCACCAGATCAGAGGCAGCACAGATGACCAGTGATGTTCTCTTGATAAGTGCGTGAATTGGACCATTTTCTCTCTTCTCTGTTGATCCCACTTATTTTGCAAGTATGCAGTTACCCATCCTTGTTTTAACCGACATAATTTGGCTTCAATGCCTATTGAGTCTTCACATAGGAATGAACGGTGTCACGAGATCGATGGCTTTGTCCAGTCATTTAAACAGTCATTGACCCTAACCCCTACCCTAACAGTTTTGTAAATGTTAAATTCAATGGGGTGACGTCATAGTTGGATGTCCCAAGGATTCTACATAGCAAGAACCAACAAAGAACACACCCAACGTGACACCACACCCACGAGGTTGCTACGTGTACGTTCAAGGGGGAGGGGCACGTAAGTAACAAAAAAAAAAGAAGGAAAGGAGAGCGAAGCAATTTTATTTCAACATCTTTATAGAAAGTCTAAAGGTAAGAATATAAAAAATTGTTCATGGTTAGTCCCTGCAAAAAGCGTTCTACATTAGATCTTTTGCAAAAATGCATGCGCCGTTTTCTTATTTACCAATGCAACTTCGGTGCATTTACTATCAGCTCTATGCAGCGCCATTACGGTGTGGGGTGGCCTAAATCAATGGACAAAATGGCCATATTTGAATTTTTACTGGAAGACGTGCATCTTCACCGATATTAATTTTTGATAACTATTTACACGCCCCCCACCATTCCAAAAACACTATAGAAAAGTGCACACTGCCTGTGGTTTTATCGATGTTTGACGATAATGTACTTTGCAAAGAGCAGTATCTTACGTATGATGAATGAGGCCATGATTGACGTTTCCTCGCACATACAGAAGCAGTGGGTGACTGCATGATGTTACCATTGGGTGATGCTAAGTTGCTTTAGATCCAATAACTTTATTGTGATCGGTAATACATAATTTATCTGTCAGTGCTGAGGAAATGTTTTAATTTATAATTTTGCGTTTCATAGTCAACAGTTTGGAGTCATGCCTATACGTCGTGCAGCTGGGACTCCACCCCAGGAGACACCCCCCTTGGCTGCACCAGATGGAGGTGAGTTCAAGACCCTCGACATGAACAGGAACTATGCTTTGAGATTCAGATTGGTACCCAGCATTGACAGGCTATGAGTGAATAGTCACCACTTGACAGGACCTGATTTGGAATTCTGGTGAATCTAGGTCTTGCCAGCTATTAGTGGTTATTTTAGGAAAGCGTGGAATCAGACATTGTTCAGAGTTCTTGTTGTTGAGTGGCATGTAAATAGTTTTACATCTACTTGCTGAATGTACATATTCACTCTTGTCTTCCTCCTTCCACATTTCTCTTCAGAGCCTGATGCCAGCTCTGAGGAATCTGCCTCTGTTGAGGAGGAGCAGGAGGTAGCACCCGCAGCCCCAGTAGCCAAGAAGGGGGAGGGTCAAGGAGAATGTGAGGGCACAGGTGAAGGAGACCCAAAAGAGAATGGTGAGAAACCTGATGAATCGACTGGAAAGAAGACTGAGGAGAAGAAGGCTGAGGGGGAAGAGGCTGAGAAGGAGTGAGTTGCTTGTGCTCAAACCCTGCAAATGTTGCATTCATATCTATTTCGATAAATGTATAATTTCACATTTTCGTGCTTGCTGTGTTGTGATTTGGTTGCAGAGAGAAAGATGGAGTGAAAGAGAAAGTCAAGAAGCCTATTAAAAGGACCATTCCTGCCTGGGCCACCATGTCTGCCAGCAAACGTGCAACGCTCACTAATAAGAGCACCTCAACCATGCAGCCGCCTAGGATGGACGACATCCTCATTGAGGCTATTGAGGTCTGTACACAACACTTATTACTAGGGATGCACAATATATCGATGAACATATTGGAATAGGCCCATATTGGCTCAAAATGCCAACATCGGTATCGGCCCGATGTCTAGTTTAACACCGGTGTTAAAAACGGATGTCAAAGCTACCGTGCATACCTATATAACGTAGGCACATGATGTAATGACGCCACATAAAATGTTGCGCTACACGTGCAACACAGCATTCCTAACCTAGCCCACAATGTCTGCTGTATGGCTCGAGCAGGCAACAAGCCAAGTAGTCATTTGAAAGAGTAAGAACATTTCAAGGAGACAACTCAAAGGCGAAATCCATTAAAGCCAAGATAATGGGATTCATAGCCCTTGACAATCAACCGGTCTCTGTCATGGGTGATGTTGGCTTTCGCTGACTGGCCGAGCACTGGTACACACTACCAAGTGCGCTATTTTTCAGATGTTGGCCTTCAGGAGTTACACAGTAATAACATCACTGCTATGAGCTTCACGACATGCATACTATGGAATGCCATTTGTGTCTTTGCCTGTCAAAAACGATACAGTAGCACTGTCAAAGCTGTACAGAAAAGTCTGCAAACAAGCAAACACCGGCCACAAACAATGTGTTGACAATACAGCATTTGTTCGACCGCAACTTCTGGGGTAGCTAGCTTTAGCTTGGTACCTAGCTAGCACCAATACAACCAGTCTGAAAACAATGACCAGTAGAAACTGCAGTCATATTCATTATTCTTAGCAATGATTTAGGAATCCTTGTAAGTATTAGCTAGGTTGCCACTTGTTGTTCACCTATTGAAATTGAACTTCAATTCATGAAACTAAAGAGCTAGCCAGCTACTTACCCTGTTGCCCAAAGTTAATGTTATAAGCAGCCAGCTAGCTTCATCTGGCTAGTGAGGCTCGACTGGACCGGGTTATGTTTTGTGAAGCTAGCCACAATAAGGATTAGGCACAATAGTGGAATTTGCAGTTTGCCTTCAAAATAAAAGTATGTCATTGACAGTGATGCAAATGAATACAAATAGTAGAATTATGCTATACTTTTATTTTGAAGGATAACTGCAAAGTCCACTATTGTGGCTAATCCTTATTGTGGCTAGCTTCACAAAGATGGGTCCGACCACCATTAATCAAATAAGAACTGTCTTATAAGGTTATCGGTATCGGCCAAAAATGTCATATCGGTGCATCACTACTTATTATGTTGTTATCCCTTACTCCCCACTAATGCTGCACCTGCAATTTATCATATTTCCTCTCTGCAGTCCTGCAAGGAGAAGACTGGGGCCTCAGCCCATTCTGTCATGAAGTACATTGTGAAGAAATACCCTAACCTGGAGTTGGACAAGAGGAAATTCCTTCTCAAGAAGGCTCTCAAGAGGCAGCTGGAGAAGGGCACCATCAAACAGGTGAAGTCCTTATCCCTGACCACAGCTAACAGTGAATTAACATGAATTGCAAATGTTAGGTGGCAGCCTATCCTAGTGTTTGACCTGTGGGTTACATGTTGTGGTGCCCTATACCCTGTGCGTCTGGTGCTTTATTGGCCTGCATACTCATGTTCCTTTACCTCCTATTCACTCTCACAGCTGAAGGGTAAAGGCCTTTCTGGAAGCTTTACCATTGGGAAGCAGCCCCCTAATAAATCCACTGCTAAGGGGGTAGGTATTTTCAGTCACCTATCTACAAACTTAAACAATAGCAATGTACCATTATGTGATTGTCCCATTTGGCTTTTAGCAGACATAATTTGAAATAAAATATACAGTGCATACCTATATAATGTAGGTACATATGTCATTTAGCAGACACTTTTATCCAAAGCGACTCAGTCATGCTTGCATACATTTTCTGTATGGGTGGTCCCGGAAACCGAACCGACTATCCTGGCGTTGCAAGTGCCATGCTCTACCAACTGAGTTTGACTTTGATTCTGATGGTTTGGTGCTAGAAGCCGATGGCAGTAGCTCCTGGGCTGAAGGCAGAGACCCTTGGGGATGCTCTGCCCCTGATCATCACACGGCTTTGTGAGCCCAAAGAGGCGTCTTACATTCTGATCAAGAAATATGTGGAGCAGCACTTCCCTCAACTTAACGTGGAGCATCGGTAAATACCTTTTTATTGTCATATTTGATTGGGAATGGTTTCAATGATCGGGTCCTGTTATTCTCTGAGTACGTAAACACATGCTAACTTGACGTTGTACCTGACATGGTAATGCAAACTTCTGCGCAACCCAAATCTACAGTATGTTTAATGCAGTCTGAAAATAAGGAACCCACTACCTTTTGAACTGTCCAAAGTTGTGTAGGTTAAAATTGGGTTCTCAATGCAGTCACCGATTCATTCCTAGGCCGGATATCCTAAAGAGTGGCCTGGTGAGAGCTGTGGACAAGGGTCAACTGGAGCAGATCACTGGAAAAGGTGCCTCTGGAACATTCCAGGTTAGTCTTGTACTAAAGGAATGCACAATTCAGTCTACTCCATAAAGGCCTCTATAATGTTAGATCTTTGCTCTGAGGTGTTTGTCTCAGACTCTCTCTTTCCCCCTCGCAGCTGAAGCGGGAAGGGGGTAAGTTCCTGCTTAAAGGTGGGCACCTGGAGGACGCTATCATGACAGCCATCGTGGCCATGAACGAACCCAAGACTTGCAGTACCACCACACTCCGCAAATTCCTGTTAGAGACAAACAAGGACAGCATGGAGTACCGTGTGGGTAAGACCTGTTCCCTTACTCTCCTAACTGAACCACTGCTTTGACAATGTGTGAATACCTACCTGAAACTGCAGGAGCTCTCTCATTAGCTGGGTTGAATCAGAGATGTTAAGATTCTTTATTGACACTGGGCACTTCTCTTCCCTCAGTGAACAGCCTAAAGAGGACACTGCAGAAGTGTAAAATGATGGGCTGGATGGAGCAGATCACTGGGAATGGGCTAAATGGGACCTACCAGCTCTGCTACCCTTACCACCCCAGGTAGAACTCCACCCTAGGAAGATTACACTGCGAAGTTCATTGCTGACCTCTGTACATAATTGCACAAATGTGTGCTATACCAGGGGCAGTATTCTCTGTTTAGAAAGATGCTGACTACACTACTAATCATGTCACTTTTCATTCATGTTTACTGAACCTCTGTACTGAATATTTCAACAGTCTGGTAGTAATAACAGAAATGCCCGCACTCTTGCAATACCTTTTATTTATTTTGGGGGGCTCAGATTAGAGATCAGATTGTTTTTTTTATTCCACAGCCCAGCCATTCTGTTCCCAGAAAAACAGAAAGTGAAAGAGCAGAAAATGGCAGAGAAGGCTAAACGCAGAAAGATGGTTGACTCGTCTGATGAGGACTCTGATGAGGAGGAAGAGGAGTCGTCTGAGGAGGATGAGGAGTCAGATGATGAACCCCCTCCTAAGAGGTGAGTACAAGGTCAAATTGCTGAAATCCAATGAAAATAGTGGAGTTTCAAATGGTTCACTGCTAACATTGTATTTGTTCAATACGATCCTTAGGAAAGCTGTGAAGCGGCCACCACCTAAAGCACGTCGCCCTCCCCCCAGCAAGAAGTCACAGCCGGCAAGTCAGTCAAGGGCTAAGGGCAAGAAAAGAGCTGCCCCTGCTAAGAGATCTGCACCCCCAGTCAAGAAACCAGCGCCCCAAGCTAAGAAAGCAGCACCCCCAGCCAAGAAGCCTGCTCCCCCAGCGAGGAAACCAGTGCCACCGACAAACAAACCAGTGCCCCCGGTTAAGAAACCTGCAGCTGCCAGTAAAGCTGTAGCCTCAAAGAAGACGCCCCCACCAGCTAAGGCGGCACCCACACCAGTCAAGAAAGCTGCTCCACCGAGCAAGCCCAAAACGCCCATTGTCAAAAAGCTGACAAGCAGGGCATCAAAGCGCCCAGTGCCCAAAAAGTCACCACCTGCGAAGAAGGAAGCAGCCAAATCTGCAGTGAAGGCCAAGCCAGCAGCCCGCAAGTCCCTGAGGGAGAGGAAGTGAGCTCACTATTGACCAGCAGTGGAAGTTTAACTGTAGCTCTGAAGACTGCAGTGCTCTGCCTCTAGCCATGCTCTCTTTCGCATCATTGTTTTCTCCCTGTTTGGGGCTCTAGAATTCTTCTCTGTAGCATAGGGATGTGACAGTTATCAGTTCATGTCAATTTACTGTACTTTGAACTGTTACATTTCTGTGAACCCAACCTCTGAACACCATTGTGTAGAAAGTCCTCTTCAAAAACTGTAAAATTGCCTAGGTATTGAATTGTGAAATGTCACAATTTCCCTCACACACTTGTGTATATGCAGAGATCTAACAAAATCAAAGTGACTTGTCTTTTCATTTTAACATTTAATCCCAATCCACTTTCCCATGTTTTAGCTTGACACATTCCTTGTATAAAAATATAGAATTCTCTACATTTAATCTGGAGTAAATTTTCAAATCTTAAAGAATATTGAGATTTATGTAAGTGAATTTGAGAGCATGAGAGCCAATTTTTCATGTAATGAATTGTGTTATTTAAATTAAATTTCCTTGATCAGTTGCAGGGCCCATGGTTAAAATACTTAATTTGATTGGAGACTGACATAAGGAAGCAATTTGTCATTGTCATATTCAGTACTACTGCATAGTATTAGGGGAATATTTTTTTAAAGTGCGTAACTAATGAAAGTTAATTTTATCATATAAAGCTATAAAAAAAAGATACAAAATCGTCTACATTCTGTGTAATAGTACAAGATTTGAAGAAACTTCATTTTGAAGGTGTGGCTCATGCATACCTTGCATGCGTGTACTCTTTATGTTTTGCTTTTTTCCAAGTCGTTATTAAAATGGCTATTTGTACTAAATTCCTTGTTATTCATTCTGTCATGGTCTTAAGGAAGGGTACAACACCAAATACAGCATCTGCTGGTGGATCATAAGTTGGAGCAAAAGTATACATTATAGGGTAGTGGCTACAAACTACAAATCAATAGATGTCAATTTGATTCGCTCAAAGTGCTGGATGTTTCAGTTGTGGGTTATTGAAATAGATATACCTAATTTTGTAATGTCACTTTGCAAATTAGGCCATATCCATATATCCAGACCGCTTATGAATCATTTTGGTGAATGAAGATATTCAAAACATTTGTTTACTTATCATGCAAATTGAAACATGTTGATGAACGAGGAGGAAATGAGATGAGAATAACCATTCAGGAACAATGGGCTACCGCAGGGATACTACCTAGCCGACTATATGCAACTCCATGATTTGTGTATAATCGGCTAGGGTGCTACTGAACCAGTAGCTGCAGGTACCCTTGGGTTTGAGGAGTACTACTTAACATCTACTAATTATCAATGAGTGTACTTTGGGGGGGAATAGTCGACATGGTCATGGAAAGGCTAGAGAAAAGGTTTTCTCCCAAGGGAAATAACGTTTTTCATGCTCAACAGTTTCCTTTGTGTGTCCTCCAGCCAATTTGATACAGCTGTGGGAAGCATCCCAATGGAACACTTTCGACACCTTGTAGAGTCCATGCCCTGACGAATTGAGGCTGTTCTGGGGGCAAATGGGAGGGGGGGTGCAACTCAATATTAGGAGGGAGTCCTTAATGTTTTGTACATTCAGTGTACACTGTCTCAAAAGAGCCATGTTTCCAGTCACGCCCAAACACACCGGTGAATGGCCAACCCTTTTCTGAATTGAGTTGGGAAATATGCTGCTCTGTGGGCTTCAGGGTCCGTGTACATTTCGTTATCAAAACTGAGAATGGAAAAACTACATTTGAAAATCAGAAATCAACCTGTTTTCTCATTTGTTTGGCTTGCACTAGCTGCTAGCATAAAGTAATTTGACATCTAATTTTGTCTTAGCTTGTAACTTGTAAAATATGTATATATTTTTGGACAAAACTAAAAACAAACATTTAATATATTGTGTTATTTGTTTTATATTATTACATGTCCAATTTTGAAACAATTGAGAAACGGAATCGTTTTGCGTCAAAATAACGAAATGTACACGGACCCGTCAGCTTGATAAGGTGAAGCAACCTTGAGTAGGAGGGGAAATCAGAGTTTGGAATTGGAACTGTGTCAGAAGATCCGGAGTACGAGTGCGGAGGTGAGAAGAGCGTTGGTTTGAAACTAAATTAAGGTATTTTATTATAATTAATTTGTTGACATGTTTACCAAAACTTGCGCCTGCAGGTTAGAAATACTTTACCCGTGCGTAAATGTTTGCTCTGGCCGTTCATACAACAGAATAATGGGTGTCACCCGCGTGCTCTGACTGCTGTAATAATAGTCTGAAGGCTATGGAATTAATTTTGAAATGTGACGAAATCCAAACCAGTAGGGCTAAGAGTATGCTTCTGACAATGTTTGGGTGGTAATTCGACGATTCAAACGAAACAGTCGCAACAATCTATTCGATTGCAGGTGCGCATATAATGTTCAGAATTCACGAGGACAAGGTTTAGATCTAGTGCTTGACTTTGGCAGGAGCTGATTATCGGCACCTGAAAAGTAGTACTGCTTGAGCTCCTGTTCCTCTTCTAGAATATTAGCTCAAAAGTATTTTGCATATCTGACAGTTTCGAGTTTTTGTAATTACTGTATACTTACTATCCACCATAACACATACATGTGTCTTGCTTAAATTGAAAGTTTTGCGTTCACAGCTTTTTTTCACTACCTCCTGGTTACAAAAGCATTTTTCCCATGGGTAAAATAACACTACCAGACGCAACGTTGTTGACATGTCCAATGTTTGTAATGCTGGGTACTACAATGCTATCTGCTCCCGCAGCACTCAGGATAAATCCTCCAGAAACAGCAGGACAAAGAAATCTAACTCCGGAGTGATAAGGATGGGTGAGACACCAGTCAGGGATGATGGCACAGTTACAAGGTCAGCTGAGGTAAGCCATATTTTTCCTTCCCATATGGAAGTACTATTTGTTTGAAATAAAAGTACTTCCCAAGAGGGAGAAATCCTATTTGCCTTTACTCTTCCCTTGTATTCTGCACCTGGTTACATTACATGATGTCTATCTAAAATTGGTAGTATGTGTAACATGTAGTCTTTCTTCTTTATGAAGTATGTTGGCTCCTTTCCTGTGGATGACTGTTGTTTGGATGATCAGATGCAGCAGTTGCACACACAGCTCAAGTCTCTCAAAGTAGGTGCTGGTAATAACAAGTTAGAAAGCAGCAGTACTTTAAGGCAAGTCTTGACTGTTCACAAATGTTTATGGTGGAGATGGGGTCGTGCACAGACCTCTTCGTGGTCAGGTGCTCAAACCACAAAAAGGGCATGAAAGCAATAGGTGGACATATCTTTATAGCCAATTTAAATGAGACATTTAACATGACTTTAACAATGGCTTGCAGGCAGAGGGTTAAACTGTAATACGAAGAATATATTGTTTTGGCCCCCCCAAAAAACTTGAGACTGGAAGGATGTGCCTGCCTGAGGTGTTGAACTTTTTCACAGACATGCAAGAAAAGGAGGTCTGTGTCCCTGAAATTTTCCATCAAAGGTGTGAAGATGTACGATGAAGATGAGACGGTAAGAGTTGCCCTTCTCAGAGCAAAGCACATGTATCATTGCTGTTAGAGCTGTGTACACTACATCAACATACTTTTTAAAAACTTTCCTTGTCTGTAGACCATCCTCATGGCCCATGCTCTACGAAGGGTCTCCCTTTCCACCGCCCACCCCTCGGACGCCCAGTTCGCCTTTGTTTCCCACAACCCAGGCAACCCTGATGCCCAACTATACTGCCACCTCTTCAAGGCTAGTCATGCCAGAGCAGTAAGAACCAGCGTTAGATCTTTGTTTCCCAAGATGATTGTCAATGGAATTCCTCTGTGATGGCTTTAAGCTGCAGTTTATTGTATAATTTGTCTCTGTGTTCCCTCCAAGGCCCAGTTCCTGAACCTGTTGCTGTGCCGCTGTTTCCAGCTGTCCTACCTGGAGAAGCACCCAGAGGAGGCTCAAGTTGAGTCTGCAGGCCCACTGCCCAACTGTACCCCCTCCCTCCTCAACCAGGGCTTCCCTCTCAGTGTCAGCGCCCTTGTGTCCTTCAGAAGGGCCCCCACTCAGGGCTTACTCCCAGGGGAAAAGGTCAGTCAAACCTGTTTGTTTTAACTGAATTGTGAAAGCACAGTGAATAATGCTTTTTTTTGTGTGTGTGTGTAGCTGAACCCTGTACATTGTGCTAGCCTAGCTGTTGACCTGTTAACACTTTCTATGGGTCCTTATTGTAGGTCTTCCCATTGAAGAACAACAGCGCAACAACTGAGGAACAACTAAGCATCCAAGAAAACGTCATCACCTCTCCTTCCCTGGTGCGCAAGAAAGCCATCCGCAACAAAGTACTGCGCTCAGGGGCCTATCGCTCCTTCACTTACACCCCTCACAAACAACGCCACCTCCAGGATCGGCTTAACTCTCCACAAGGTGGGCTAAGTGTGCAGAGAGCTCTTTCAAGAGTGAAACAGTTCATTAGGTAATGCAAACCCTTAGTGCTTTGTGATGGGCACTCACTCAACGTCTGTGGTGTAGGCTACATTTTTCATGGTATTGATTTGTCATTACATACAGGTTGTAGGCACTTTTTTCACAGGGTTCTGATTGTTAAAAGCTTTTTACCACGCATTTTTAAAGTGAACATGTTATGACGTTTTATGAACTTCTTTATCACAGTTTCCCTTGAAACAGTAGTTGTACTCACATCAGTAAGTTTTTCCACAGTGATTCAACTTGAGGTGGAATGGAAATAGATTGGAGGTTATCCAAGGCAAACATTTCCCCTGAGGGACATCTTGAATTGTGATCATCCCAAGATGCTAAGGAATCTCTTATCTTGTATGTGAAACAGGAAAGGGGCAGGACAAAATGCCAGGGAGGAGAGCCCGGGCCCCGAGCCTTGCTGAAACAGAAGAAGCTCTGGCTCAAGCGGTGTGGTGTTGGGCTGGCATCACCACGTGAGTCCCCCTCTTTTATTATAATAACATATGCTATTTAGCAGACACTTTCATCCAAAGTGACTTAGTCATTTGTGCATAGATTTTTTTTGCATAGGGTTGTCCCAGTGGGAATCGAACCCACAATCCTTGCATTCCTAGCACTGGGCTCTAACAACTGAGCCACGTTTACCCGACTCACACTTATCCCAGACCAGTTCCTTGTGTGCTTTATGGTGTGTTTGCTTGATGAAAGTCATGTGAGTCATCTCAGGGCTACCATTGGTCTTCACCCCCCATGTGTTACAGTGACAGCAGCTCTTCCCTGCTTGCAGAGGACGTCCTGGGCTCGTACCTCCTGTGCCCGCATCCTAAGAGACCTGGCTGTGGCTCTCTCATCATTCGTTTCTCTTCTGGCCTCATCACCCACCTCATAGACAACACATATAAAGGGACATACCTGCTTGAGGTGAGCTGTCATGGTCAATCATTCCATTTTCATCAACTTCTTTTAACTTCCAATTTAAGCTCTTTGTTAATGTATGTTCAATGTGTAGCTATGAAGTCATTTATGTTTTTTTACTAGAACTGCCAACAAGAATTCTGCACCATTGCTGCTTTGATAGAGCACTACACAGAGTTCAAGGAGGAGCTGAACTTTCCTCTGAGTTGTGCCCGTGTAAACCACTGCTACGAGTGGGAGGAGAATGTTGGCAAGGCACACCAAAGTCTCAAAAGAAAGAATGCAGAATATAACCAGAGGAAGCAATGGGTTTAAAAGTAATTTCTGAACATTGGATTGATTGATGTATCCCATTCTCTAAGAGACACTGACAACATGTTACACTGACCCCTTTAATTTCTTTGCACTTAAATACAATACAATTCATTCACTTCTGTGCTTCATTTAGGTTACTTTTATTGTTTTGAGATTTGTGATGTTTATCACAATTCACCTGCTAAAGGGAAGTTTGATTGCAAGGGTGGAGCAGAGCCATATATTTAGATAAATGTAAGGCGTGTGGAGTGAGATGTTGGCACTTTGCCTATGATGTAGTTTTTTTTTTTTGTCAGTGTGTTTGAGATGTATATTCTATTTTAGCTGCCCCTACTTTTTAAATTTGTATACATTTTTTTTTAAGTAGGAATTTAGTGTGTGTGTGTGTGTGTGTGTGTGTGTGTATGAATTAGAGGGATTTTCTATTTTTGTATGTGTTAAGCTGTATGCCTGGTGTCATGCTGTCTGTTTCACGGCATGTTTTAAGATCTGTGAGAACATGCTACATGACTCACTTTACACCACAAAGTGGAGGCTATTTTTATTGTTGGGTTATGCATAATGCATTGCTGGATTTTATGCATAAATGCAGACCTCTATAACTTGATCAAAGTCTTTTTTAGGGGGAACAAGAAGTGATTTCAAATTTGGCTCTTTGGAAAGACGATTGGCAGCAAAAACATTTTCTTGGCAATTTTCACACATGACGTGGTTTTATCAAGTGTATGGTTGCCTTGGAACGCGGTGGGAAGGGAACCAAGAGAACGAGTTTTTTTTGTGTGTTTTTTTTTGCGTATACTTTTGTTTTTGAGCACGGATTGTATTCATTGGACGACATGATGCCATCTGCCAATACTACGTTTTTATAGCACGTGGATAATTGATTTGACAATAAATTATTCCAACCAATAAACGGTCTGACATGTCTTGCATGTCGCTGGTACAGGTTGTGAAATTGCTTTGAGGCTTGGCCAATGTGGCAAGCTAGCTACCGTCCTTAGCTTAGTTAGCGTTCTGATTTGCTGTCATGCTTCTGTGACCAGATCAACAGGTTAGATTTGTGTTATTCTGATCACTTCAGTTGTAGCATGTCAACTGGAAAGATCTGTCATGGCTGCTAGTTAGATTAATTGTTTAGTTTCCAAATAACAGGCTAGCTATTTATTTTTTCTAGCTTGCACAATGCTGAATGAAATGGATTCAACAACTGAATCCTACAGTTGAAGAACCATATATGTGACATTAAAAATATATATTTAAAAAAAGATATACATGAAAAATCATTATTGTACAACCTTTTCTATAGTGAACCTGTTTCACAAGCTTTCCGCGCGCTAATTAACAATCATTTTAAATTTAAAGATAGGCTCTCGTGGAATAACCGTTTGTTCACCACTCAGAATGGACGGACAAGCGCACAACTTTTCTGTTGCTGATGAAAATCGCTGAAATGTGGGAAAGAAACGTAAAACTAAAACAATGGAAAGACAGGCAAAGGAAGATCTTACGAGATGCGGGAAAACCCTATACAAATCATAAGGGTTAAGAAAACCCTATACAAATCATAAGGGTTAAGAAAACCCTATACAAATCGTAAGGGTCAAGAAAAAACTGGGAAAAGCTGTCGAAAAGAGGTATGTGGAAGAACCGTATATCAAGCTAGCTAGCTATAGAGTACAGTAACTAACATGTATGTTCTGGGTTGTCTAATTTGTAACTATAGAGAAAACATATTAGCTAAAGTTCGTTGGCTAGTTCGTTACAAATGTTATTGCTAGATTTTAGAAGAAACATAGTTAGCTACTTTTTCTCCATCCACCGGATGATTCGACATGGCTACAGTAGCTAGCTAGTTATACTGTATGTAACGTTACACTGAATCCTGCAGGGAAGAGCATGTTCCACTACGTGCAGAAAGGATTGTGGAAAGTAGATTGACGAGCGTAAGCTGCATCTGTTCAACAGTTTCTACACTGCCCCATACGAGAAACAACAATCGTTGATTCTCTCCGGCGTAGAACAGGTTAGAAATCAAACAAAACCCCTATTATTATAATAGCTATATTGAACACTTGCATAGTTTAACTGACAGTTTAACTGACAGTAATGATACGTACATTTAACGATAACTCTAAAAGTGCAGTGTTACACAATGGTGCAATACAAACTCATTCTGTGTATAGGTTTGGAGTGTGTGAAAGATGGAGGTCCTGATCAAGCAATACCCTGAATGTGCTACAGTATATTAAATTCTGAATTTATCATTGTCAATTTTTATTGCAGCATGAGGTGAAACAGAGACGTAAACCTTATGATACAGAGAACAAACGACGGGGAAAAAACCTTGTATAGCACGCAGGCCAGAGATTGAATGTGTGCAAGGTCACTTTCATGTCTGTGTTCCAGCTAAACAACAGTCGTCTTCAGGCAAGTGAAAATGTGAAATAATGTCTATATGAATATCAATTATAAACATATTGTATTCTCTGTACTAGTTTTTAAGAACCTGCTAATTGAAATGTAATTGTTTTGGTCAGGTTGTTCAGGAAAAGTTAGGAGTTCAAGCTGAGGCAGGTGAGGTTGCAGGGTCACCAGATCAGGCTACTGAGGCTAGGTCTCCTTTAGAAGATGGAAGAGGGAAGGCATAGCAATAGGTAATGCGCTATGGATTCCAGCCTGGATTATTTCACTATAGCAGTACTCTAAACAATCTTCTAAACATTAACATAGAGTATCGAATGGATGAATAGCGAATTCTGAAACGGAAATATAAAAATGTTTATTACTTTTCAACAAAATGATGGTAACTAAGCTGTCCAACTACAACCTGAGCATTGAGGACTGAGTGCCGATTACCTTCCCCCTCCCAATTCTCGTCACCCTACAGGACCCCCGGCCACAAACGGCAATGGCGTGACCGGGATTTGTACCCCGGTTATAGCGACACAGTTGCACTCTTAAGGCAGGTCCCTAGACCATTGAGAGAATACAAGTTTAACAACATCTTGTTGTCTCCTTACAGGCCACATTGAATACATGCTACAGTGAAAGAGGGCATCAAGGAGCACATTCTATCTTACCCAAGAACCCAGAACCACTACTCTCAGATGAAGGGGGATGTACACAGAATACCTCAGCCCTGATCTGAATTTGTTGCGAATGTACCGACTCTACAAAGAGAAGAATACCACATCTGCAAAATTCTGGGTTTATAGGGACATTTTCAAACAGCAGAGTCTCGATTTTGGCCAACCCAGGAGTGACACCTGTGGCAAATGTGACGCATTCTTCACAAAGATGTCAGCAGCAACATCTGAAGAGGAAGATTGCAGTTGAAAGTGAGTTGCACCATCGAAAAGCCGAAAAGGCCTACACACAGCGTCAAAGTGACACTGAGTGGGCTAAAGCCAATGCTGACTGCCATGTCATTTCTGTGGATTTACAGTGGGTGATGTACACCCCTCATCTGACCCACTCTGATGTCCACTACCAGCGGCAGCTGTCAAATTTTAACATTTGCATCCAGGAACTTGGAAAAGAAGATCCGGCATACATGTGTGTTTGGCATGAGGGGATTGCACACCGAGGGTCCATTGAGGCGGCAAGCTGCATATTGAAGTGGGTGAAGACAAATTTCACGCCTCTCACCAAACCAGAGGTGCGCAAGTTGATAATATTCAGTGACAGATGCTGTGGGCAGAATAACAACTGGCGGATGCTCAATCTGATGTCGATGCTCGTCTCTATGGGTTACTTTACCCAAGTTGAGCAGAAGTTCATGGTCTCTGGTCATCCTTTTCTTCCTTGTGATGGATCTTTTGCCACCATCGTGAAGAGGCGCAAGGTGTCAGTCCTTCATACAACTGATGATGTTTCAAAGATGATACTTGAAGCACAACCAGCAAAACCATTCAAGGTTATGTTGATGCAATGTGAAGACTTAAGGCACCTCCCAGATTCTGTCCTCAAGCGACCAGCTGGACTACAGATCACCTCCGTGAGGTGGTTAAAAGTCACAGGTATTGCACAGAGAATAGTTTACTAACATCCCATCAACACGCAACATGTTGTTCTAACAATAAAATATCCTAATGCTTGACAGTGAAAGTTGTTATTGATGTCAGGAACTTAAAATGTTTCTGTTCTAATTTCAGTTGAGGATCCTTGGAATCTGTACACCAGACAGAGCCACAGTCTATATGAGGGATGGAAATCATGGCTGATCTCCAAACCAAAACAAGGAGCTACACCTCAACCTCCCTATTTTGCACTACCCTAGAGCATTTGAGAGTCCTCTGCCCATCAAAAAAAACAAGTACCAAGATCTGATGACCATGCTCAACTACTTGCCAGCTGCTGCACGTTCTTTTTATAAATCACCGCAGAGTGAATAATTTGATGTTAAACCAAGCTACGTAATTAACCGTTTTTTTCTGTGAGTTTGATCCCCTGAACCTGTATTATAGTATGTTGAATCTGAATACATTTCAGAAGACATGTCACCCCTATTGTAGGAAATTAAATGTATAGTAGGTGTTTTCTATGTGAATCAATGTGTATGATTTGAACCAGCACAATATATTGAATTAATTTAATTTTAAGATGTTCCTAGTGTAGAAAATGTTATGTACAATGTGTTCTGTTGAGAATTATTTTGTGTGTGATCATTTGAACTTTTTTTAATCGGAATTAAATAAAAACATAAGTTATCACATACAGTATGTGAGTATTCATTTGATCTTGATTCCCTCTTTTTATTCATTACAATATACAGTACGTCTCTGTCACCACATTTATCATTAACTCTAAGCAGTTAATACTTATGAGAGTCATCTGTCCATCAGTCCTCTGCCCCTCAGTACAGGACATTTCTTGTCTTTTGCATGGGTTTAATGCAATTAGGGACCTGCATATTGGCACATCACATTGATCCATATTTGATATGTACAAGTTGTGCTTGTTTTGATTGAATTAATTTAATTGTATTCTATTTTTGTAGTTATTCTATGGTATGTTCACATTGAGGACTTCATTTTAAATGAGACTAAGATTTCGTGACTCAACTTTTAAGAAAAGTCATCAGTGCTAAAGTTGATAGACCACCTTTAAATTAACCTCCATACAAATTAACTACATATTGCATTTAAGTTATTTACATGAAGGGCATCTGTACTTAAAATATATCAGGTGTTAAAGGACATCTTGCAAGAGTCATGCAAAATGTCACATATACTGTTCTTCCACAAACTGAAATCATCACGAGATATACTGTTCTTCCACAAACTGAAATCACGAGATATACTGTTCTTCCACATTCTAAAAATTAAAACGGCAATAAAACAAGTATTTTTTGAAATAACAAAAAAATATTAATTGCTGGAAGATATGGGTATGGTGAATTATTTGTCAACCATAAAACACCTCATGTGGTACACACAATAATATAAAAATAACTGATTGTCTTAAAATGGAAAAATGATCACATATATGGTTCTTCATCTGTAGGATTCAACTGACGATTGACTCTAATTTTGATATTGGCTACCAGTGTCAAACGGTGTTAATCAGGCATTGCCTTGCTTGTCACCAGTACGTGTGTCTGATATCAGACACCGCAAGAAGACTGAGGCAAAAATGGCTGCAGAGTCAGTGAAGGTAGTGGTCATTTGTCTGCCGATGAATGATAGGGAGCAAATGTTGAATTGTAAGACGGTGGTATCTGTAGAGATGAGTCGCTGTCAGTGTTTCATCAAGAAGCCAGGGGTGAAGGAGGAGCCATCAAAACAATTCACCTTTGATGGAAGCCTCTTCATTGACTAAAACACTGAGCAGATGTACAATGAGATAATTTACCCTTTGGTTGAGGTAGGCCTACAATAAATCCTACTACATTTTCACAACTTGATTATGGTGAATTACATGCAGTAGCACCAGCTCGTGGACTATTGGACATCTCCAGTATATATCTGAAACTAAATAACATGTCAGTTAGGAAAACACGTGTGCTGCTGGACTTGGCTGGCAGCGAGCGCCAGTTTAAGACGGGTACCACCGGGGAACGTCTCTGAGGCCACCAAGATCAACCTGTCCCAGTCAGCTCTAGGCAACGTCATCTCAACAGATCCCCTAACGAGACTCCAAGCTGACCCGGTTGTTGCAGGACTCCCTGGGAGGGAATACTAGCACCCCGATGGTGGCCTGCAGACAACAACTATGAGGAGAGCCTGAGCACCCTGCGCTACGCCAACAGGGCCAAGAGCATCCAGAACAGGCCCCGCATCAACGAAGACCACAAAGATCCCCTGCTCCGAGAGTACCAGGAGGAAATCAAGCAGCTATGTGCCTTAATCTCTGGCCAACTGGGCAATACCAACCTGTCATGTGAGCACCATGCTTTTCTCCACACTTTGTCTAATCACTGAGAGTAAGAGTTTGCACATAGAAGATCAAAGTGCTAGATTAAAATGTGATTATTCTCCATGGTCCTATTTTAATCAGCGTTTCTGGATGGTCAGTTGTCTGCAGGGCCCTCTGCTGGTCCATCGAGGCCACAGTCCAGCACTACAGAGAAGGAGAAGATTAAAGAGGTGGGTTAACTTCCACAAGAAGTTGACTGAAGCTGCTTAGCAGAAGGAGCTCAACTAACCTATTTGTGACCTTCAGGAGTATGAGGAGACGCTGGCCTGGCTTCAGGCTGAGTATAATGCAGAGCAGGAGTCCAAGGCCAAGCTTCAGGAGGACATTGCTGTCCTGCGCTCTTCATATGAGACCAAGCTGTCCAATCTGGAAAAGTCCCAGACCAGCAGAGGGCACTCTATTACCACTGCTGGTACCATTACGACATCCCTGTCTACGTTCAAAACTCCAACCAATTCAAATTTCACTCAGACGACCATAGCCAAGGATATTAATAAGACAGATTTTCTGAAGATAAATAACTTTAACAGTCAGGTGTATAGATAGTACTCTAGTACATTACAGGATATTAAGCCTTGTTTTCTAATTGCCTAGTGTCAGAGCTCTCCATCCTTATTAAACAAGCTCTTGAGGAGGAATTATGTTGTGTCACTGCACATGAGCTTAGTGATTTGGAACCAGTCCTAGCCAAGATACCCATGCATCAAGTTCCCAGTACTTGTGGGTAACCGGTTATGCATGCATTTTGTAGTGGTACACATCTGAGTAGGGCGGTCCCTTTAATGATGTAACTTCTCTTCTTGTGGGTGAGCCAGACACATGCATCTTGCCAGGTGACCAGTGTTCAGACAGGGTCTGAGGGGGAGGAGAATGCAGACTCTCCTCCAATCGGTATCCCAGGCCCTCTGGACCAGAAGCATGTCCTCAAGAGGTGAGTTACCACACTCACACACACTCCCTTTTATATAACATAATGTCCAGTGGTGTGGCTTGGTGCCCTGTCCTGTCTCCAGGCTACAGCACACCGACAGAGGAATACCCTGGCAGATCAGAGGAAGAAGCAGCTGATTGGCCCTGGCAGAGAATGGTGAGGAGAGTGACAATGTGATCTTCAATGTCTACGACTCCATCCAGGAGGAAGTCCATGCTAAGAGTCGACTCCTAGAGAGGGCAAGGTGGAAAAGAAATGCCAGATTAATGATTTATCTACTAACAGGCTTGTTCCTGTACCACATTTCTGTCACGCATTTGTATTGTTTGCCTATTCTGTTAATACATTATGTACTGTGACAGACTTAAGTCTGTATGGTCATTTTGTGGTGTTCTCCTGATGTGATGCCACAGCTGAAGGTGGCCAAGCTGGAGATCCACAACTTGCAAGCGGAGTTTGAGCTAGAGAGGAATGACTACCTGGCAACAATCCGCAGGCTGGAGGCGGAGAGCAAGCTGCTACAGAGCCTGATAGAGCGCTGGGCCCCTCTGGTCCATCGTGACTGCAACTACAGCCACTTGGATCGCCTGCGAACGGAGATGGGATGACGGCAGCGTCACCTGGAGGCTGCCTGACATGTTGGTGCAGAATACAGCCCTGCTATCAGGTGAGCGTAGGACCAGGGAAGAAATTATGTTGTGAAGATGTCTTTGAATTTAGAACCAATGTTAATCTTTCAGTGGATGGACTATTTTTATTTAGATTTTCAATGTTGTGATTACATGGATGGTTGGTTCTGTTTAGGTTTCTCATCCTCTGTTGTGTCCCTTCTCTCTTTCAGCAGTAGCTCCTTCAGCTCAGAGGCTCTCTGTGTGCATGAGCTCAGCGGCTGACACAGGAGAATCCTTTCAAGTTTGTACTTTTATTTGTATTTTTATTAAACAAATTCATATTTTTTACCTCCCCTATGGGATATGAGGAACAAAACAAAATGTTTATGATCCTTCATCGTTGCCTGTTTTGTGCAGGACGATGAAATCAGTATATAAAGAGATGATGAACCACAGCGACAGCGAGAACTTCGCCAGCAACTACTTCAAGCCTAAGAGAGTCAACCAGTTGCTGGGCGTTGAGCCACAACTGTGACTGAGGTGCAGTTCATGTTAACATAAAAGCAGTCAGTTTTAGAAGGGTACAAGTCAGTTACTGGAAACATTCAAAAGATCTAACCTGCTATCTGCTCAACTTCAACAGATAATTTGCCCTACATGTGTGGCTATTCCACTGATGACCTCTTCCCATGCAGCAGTTCACTCAGCACCCCAGAGGAATGGTACGCCTCACCTGACCTCCAGCGGCTCCAACATTGGCCCCTCACTCAGCCCTGAATCTCTCCTCCCTTTCCCCTTCCGCCTTGAGTCACTGGGGATCACCCCAGCCAATGGCAAGTTGAAGAGGAAGAAGAGCAGAACATAGAGAGCTGGGCTACAGAGGCACTCTGTCACCACCTCCCCCAATCTATCCATTTCTACCTGCCATCCTTTTTGACCACTAGAGACCTCACAATTCGTTGGCTTGTTTAGGTAGAGTATTTAATTCATCCACTGTGATTGACCCTAGGTTGTTAGTAGTTCACTATTGAACTTTCAGTAACCAGCAATATAATGGCACTTTTAAATGGACACTTGGTCTGGCAATGTGATGCTTCTGGTGTTTATTATTATTTTTTGCACCTTTTTAAATGTTAGCGAAGATAATGCCACACCATAGTGCTTGCAGTGACTCTTAATTCTGTGATACAATGGTTTATCCAACCTTGAATATAATATTTATCACTGTTGTGGTTTTTGCTGCTCATATACTGTAATTGTTAATACAATATTGTTTCTGTAGCTTTCTGTGTATCTTGTTCATTTCATGTCTTGTACTACTTCACTTCCCAGAATACATGTCTGGTTGTGCAAAATATTTGTCTTTGAGCATGTCTTTGAGCATCACTAACAGGAAGGTCATCTTCAGCATCAGGGCTAAGAAATAAGATCTGAGAGGCAAACATGTCAGACCAGTTTCAGTGTCACACAATCTGGATGACTCCACAAATGCACTGGGGCCAGGGTGGTGTTGTCATAGCAGCAGTGTTAACAGGCCATGTATGACGGTGGAGGGTAGCCTCCGGTTTCCCGTCCTCTAAAAAGATGTGTCAATGACTTGTTGTCTGGAAACAAGATGAGTGTGGAGCAACCTTGTGACCTCCAGGGAGCTGAGTGACACAGACAACCTGAATTGATTGTTCCCTGGTTGTAATAATCTGAGCCGGGCTTATTTGGCTGTAAAATTTAATTAACCTTTTCTGAAAATGACAAATTTCAATAGCATTGACAATTTAAGTTGAAAGGGTTAGTTAACCCCAAATGACATTGTTTTCCTTACCCTGTAAGCAGTCTATGGACAAGGTATGACATTAATCCATGCTTTGGTTGTTTAAATTGTCTACTGTTTCAAATGTTAACTTGTGAGCATTTATGGCGCAAATCCAATGTGAGTTAATGGCAACTACAGTACCTTCGGAAGTATTCATACTCCTTGACTTACTCCACATTTTGTTACAGATTGGCTGCAAAATGTATTAAATATTCATTTTTCTCTTTATCATCTACCCACAATACACTATAATGACAGTGAAAACATGTTTTTAGACATTTTTGCTAATTTATTGAAACTTCTGATTGTGAATGTTAGAATCACCTTTGGCAACAATTTACAGCTGTGAGTCTTTCTGGGTAATTCTCTAAGCACTTTGCACACCTGGATTGTACAATATGTATTTGCACATTATTCTTAAAAAATTCTTCAAGCTCTGTCAAGTTGGTTGTTGATCACTGCTAGACATCCATTTTCAAGTCTTGTCATAGATTTTCAAGCCGATTTACAGAAATGTCCTTGTTTTTCACTATATTCGCTATATTATCCATTAAAATAACATCAAATTGATCAGAATTACAGTGTAGACGTTAATGTTGTAAATGACTATTGTAGCTGGAAACTGTTGATTTTTTTAAATGGAATATCTACATAGGCGTACAGAGGCCCATTATCAGCAACCATCACTCCTGTGTTCCAATGGCAGGTTGTGTTAGCTAATCCAAGTTTATCATTTTAAAAGGCTACTTGATCATTAGAAAACCCTTTTGCAATTATGTTAGCACAGCTGAAAACTGCTGTCCTGATAAAAGAAGCAATACAACTGGCCTTCTTTAGGCTAGTTGAGTATCTGGAGCATCAGCATTTGTGGGTTCGATTACAGGCTCAAAAAGTCTAGAAACAAGAACTTTCTTCTAAAACTCGTCAGTCTATTCTTGTTCTGAGAAATTAAGGTAATCCATGAGAAATTGCCAGGAAACTGAAGATCTCTTACAACGCTGTGTACTACTCCCTTCACAGAACAGCACAAACTGGCTTTAACCAGAATAGAAAGAGGAGTTGGAGACCCCAGGGGGCAACTGAGGAAGAGGACAATACATTAGTGTCTAGTTTGAGAAACAGACGCCTCCAGTCCTCAACTGGCAGCTTCAATAAATAGTACCCGCAAAACACCATTCTCAACGTCAACAGTGAAGAGGCGACTCCGGGTTGCTGGCCTTCTAGGCAGAGTTGCAAAGAAAAAGCCATTTCCCAGACTGGCCAATAAAAAGAAAAGATTAAGATGGGCAAAAGAACCGACACTGGACAGAGGAACTCTTCCTAGAGGGCCAGCATCCCAGAGTCAGATCTTCACTGTTGACGTTGAGATGTTTTTGCAGTTTTACTTTAGTGCCTTATTGCAAACAGGATGCATGTTCTGGAATATTTTTATTCTGTACAGGCTTCATCTTTTCACTCTGTCATTTAGGTTAGTATTGTGGAGTAAGTACAATGTTGTTGATCCATCCTCTGTTTTCTCCTATCACAGCCATTAAACTCTGTAACTGTTTTAAAGTCCCTGCTGCTCCTGAGTGGCGCAGCAGTCTAAGGCACTGCATCTCAGCGCTAGAGGCATCACTGCAGACCCTGGTTTGATTCCAGGCTCTATCACAACCGGCCGTGATTGGGAGTCCCATAGGACGGCCCATTGTTGTCCAGGTTTGGCCCGGGGTAGGTCATCATTGTAAATATGAATTTGTTCTTGACTGACTTGCCTAGTTAAATAAAGGTTAATACAATTCTGGCCTTATCGTTAAGTCCCTGACCGGTTTCTTTCCTCTCGGGCAACTGAGTTAGGAAGGACACCTGTTTCTTTGTAGTGACTGTGTGTATTGATACTCCACCCAAAGTGTAATTAATAACGTCACCATACTCAAAGGGATATTCAATGTCTGCCTTTAATTTATTTTTATTTTTTTACCCCATCTACAAATAGGTGCCCTTATTTGCTTGCCATTGGAAAACCTCCCTGGTCTTTGTGGTTGAAATTGGTTGAAATTCACTGTTCGACTGATGGACTTTAAAAAAATAATTGTATGCGTGGGGTGCAGAGATGAGGTAGTCATTCAAAATCATGCTAAACACTATTATTGCACAGAGTGAGTCCATGCAACTTATGTAACTTGTTAAGCAAATGTTTACTCCTGAACTTATTTATGTTTGCCATAACAAAGGGGATGAATACATATTGAAGACATTTCAGCTTTTACTTTTTTATAAATTTGTAAAAATATTCCACTTAAAACAATTATGGGGTATTGTATGAAGGCCAGAGACCCAAAATCGAAATTGTATCATTATAAATTCAGGCTGTAGCACAACAATATGTGGAAAGTAAAGGGGTGTGAGTACTTTCTGAAGACACTGTACGTTAGCCTTTCCATGCTTCATGTCGACATCTTTAACTAACTTAATTGAGTTACACAATATATTTGTAGATACTTTAAGATGATTTGGATATGAAACATGAAAATACTAATATAGGTACCATTGACTTGCATTGGATTTGTGCCATAAATGCAAAAAAGTTAGCATTTGAAACCAGTTAAACACAACCAAAGCATGGATTGCTGTCATACCTTGTCCATAGACTGTTTACAGGGTTTTCTAATTTGGGTGAACTATCCCTTTAATATACCTAACCACATACTGTAATTTGCCATCACAATGGAACATCACTTGGGGGGTGTCCATTTAGTCTGAAGATCGATTAAACAAATCATTTATTTTTTCTTTCTCTGTATTGTGTTTCCCACTTGCGTAATGGATTGATTTTTCCCTCCATTGTTCAATATGACTTGACCAGTGACAGGCGTTTCAGTTGAGAGAGGTGACACCATCATATGCAAAGTACTCCACTCAGACATGGATACGGCTCCACTACAATAATACCTCACTAAGAGATAACACTGAAGTGGAACCATAGCAACAGTGATGTTGTGACCACATTTCCAGGTAGAGGGTATATAAGATACTGACCTCTCGCTGAAACTGTTTAATGAAATGAAAGAGCTGTTTGGACATTAGGAATGAACACCACAGAAAAGAAAGCACTGGTCTGTTCAGTAGGACAGGTTCACATAGAGGTGCAGTCCAAGATAATCCGATAACACACAGACAGCAGAGTTGGCTTTCTCATTGTGAACGTGGCATGTGTAAAATGAGTAGTATGACTAGTCTGTAAGATGAGAGGAGGGTGCACTGAGGCAGAGAAAGGTAAAGCTGGTGGAAAGTACCTGTATAAATAATTATTTGTCTTTTTGTACAAAACCTATTCTTTGATTGGGTTGTGAGGGTTGGAGGAAAAACAAATGGCTGTAATTTAACAACGGGAAGCTCAGTCAGGAAAAAAATGGAAAGGAAATGGTCATCTGACACAAAATAGTCCAACATGTTTAAGTGTATGATCAAATACGTTCACATCTCAACCACGAATGCAGTCTGTTACACAGCAATTATGACACAAATATGATACACCTGTTAAAGTGCCTATCATAAGTATTCCCCGTTGGATTTCCTCATATTTTATTGTGTTACAAAGTGGGATTACAATGTATTTAATTGTCATTTTTTTCTTCAACGATTTACACAAAATAATGTCAAAGTGAAATAAAAATTCCATTTACATTTTTTTATTATTAATTCAAATCCCTTTAAAGACAGTGTACCTTTAAGTTTGAATTTTGTTGACAGACTCCCTAGAATATATCGAGAGAAGGGCTTCAGAATATTAGGTATCAATTAATGAAAGTCATCTAAATATATGCATATTCTTCTCTGTTTCAGCACCAATTGGATCTTGCAGATTATTTAGGTTAAGGAAAATACTTTAGAATCATAAAAAACAGGTTTGGAGAGCCTTTACGCACAAAAGAAAGAAAATTGTGGTTTAATTCATTCTGAAAATTGTCACATTCAGTTCCTCAATTCATGATAATGTTGAAAGATTACTGTATACAGTAGAATTATAATAGGGAAAATAGTGTACAATAGTAGGCTATACCCTCGTCTATTGCCTGCACAAACCATGGAACACAAACCATGGAACTGTGTGACGAAACAGCCAAGTATTGCGCCATGCGTCAGGTTCAAACTGTTACGGCTTGGTCTGCGCGCTGCTCCATAATGATTTAATTAGCTTACATTTCTTTTTATATACAATATCATCAATTGTCAATAATGATCTTCAGCAACAACCTCACGGCCATGACGGCGTTTACAGAGGAAGCAATGAAGGTAAACTAAACAATGTAATTAAATGGAATGATAACGTAGGCTTTACCATCTGAAGGGAACTAACAGGAAATTGACAGTTGAATATGTGTGGTTATTATGCCTACTGACAACCAATACTGATAGTGGCTATTAAAATGGTAGAAATAGGAAACAGATAAAGTCTGGGTAGCCTATAATTAACACATTCGAGAGTGCCAATTCCTGCAAGTTAAAAGCCCTTACAATTTACATGTTGCATAATGGCACAACAATTCATAAACTTTACCGTGGGTATGTTGATATGCTCCTGTTTGCTGCCATATAACTGGTTTCACATTTGTCTCCAGCGATTATAAGGTAAAATAGATCTAAAACAAGTGTAATTTATATTTACAATTCCCGTAGCCAAACAGACTACTCATTTACCTAGATCTTATCAATAGCTCTTAACAAGTTGTAAACTACATTGCATGGAAAATAGTATTATTTCTATCGTAAAAAATTAAGTAGATGCTTTTTCCACTTGGAATTGGTCGGTTTGCTAGACCTTATTTATGGTTTCCTCGTGTGTAAATGTGGTGGAATTATTAGGGAATTAAGTCAAGATCAGAATACACCATATCTGTAGACACAAATCCGCCACACCTTCTTTTATTAGATCTTCACCAAATGAATAGCGGGTTCCATTTACGGGCGCTTAACTTGGGTCCGAATCGCCCCCCTTAGTGTTGTGCACAATTGGATTATGCCATATTATGCCATTATTCTTTTCAAAATTCTTCAAGCTCTGTCAAGTTTGTTGTTGATCAGCCATTTTCAAGTCTTGCCATAGATTTTCAAGACGATTTAAGTCAAAACTGTACTCAGGAACATTCAATGTCGTCTTGGTAAGCAATTCCAGTGTATATTTTGCCTTTTGTTTTAGGTTATTGTCCTGCTGAAAGGGGAAATTGTCTCTGGTGGAAAGGAGACTAAACCAGGTTTTCCTCTATGATTTTACCAGTGCTTAGCTCCGCTCCGTTTCTTTTTATCCTGAAAAACTCCCTTCCCTGCCAATTACGAGCATACCCATATCATGATGCAGCCACCACCATGTTTGAAAATATAGAGAGTGGCACTCAGAGATGTGTTGGATTTGCCCCACACATAGCGGTTTGTATTCAGAACAAAAAGTGAATTCATTTGACACATTTTTCTGTACAGGCTTTCTTCTTTTCACTCTGTCATTTAGGTTAGTATTGTGGAGTAACTACAATAATGTTAATCCGGCCTCAGTTTTCTCCTATCACAGCCATTATCCTCTAACGGTTTTAAAATCCCCATTGGCATGGTGAAGTCCCTGAGCAGTTTCCTTCCTCTCTGGCAACTCAGTTAGGAAGGCGCCTGTATCTTTGTAGTGACTTAGTGTACTGATACACCATCCAAAGCCTAATTAACAACTGTACCATGCTTAAAGGGATATTCAGTGTCTGCTTTTTATTTTTTTTACCCATCTACCAATTGGTGCCCTTCTTTGCGAGGCATTGGATAACCTCTCTGGTTTTTGTGGTTGAATTATTACTTAGGCTTTCCATAACATATGGGTTGAATACTTATATAACCAATACATTTTAGTTATGTATTTTTGTTTATTTGTAAACATTTGTAGACATTTATTTTCACTTTGATGTTAGAGTATTTTCTGTAGATCAATGACAAAAAAATCACAATAAATCCCTTTAAATCCCACTTTGTAAAGCAACTAAATGTAAGGGGGTAAATAATTATGATAGACACTTCTCTGATTTGCTTTAAAAGAGTGTTCAGTGACTGATTCGGTGACAACAAAATCATAGAAAAACTATGTAAAAATATAATGTTGTTAAACTGACATGAAAATTAAATTGCGGTAACAGTAAATTAGTGCTTTTTGAGGTCGGTTCGGTTCATATAGAGCTGCTGCCTATGCTGTCTGACTTAATCACTATTTTAGTAGTTCTTCAAAGTAAACAAGGCATATTTAGATAAAATATTTTTAGGTAGATGTAACTCGTGAAGCAACTACTCTCTATCCCTTCGGATCGAGCATTCTTCTGTCTCTTCTCTTGACCTCTGTGTCTGCCACACACTAACGCAACGTAACAGGCGTAAAAGAAACACAGACGGACAAGTAGGCGCAATGGATTATCATCATTGTAGTTAATTACCATGTTTTCTGCACTTAACTATGTAGAATATTGGCCTGTTGGAAACTGCAACTCCCAACACAGTTCAGTTCAGGCTTCACACAGTTCAGGCTTGATCTGCTTTATCGCTAGAGAAACTGTGCAATGTTTATATTGAGCTGACAGAAGAATAATAAAACGGAACAAAATGGAATTCAAATAATTTAAACAAAATTACAGTTAATTTCCCAGCACTACTGAGTAAATTAAACTGCAGTACTCTCTTAAAGAGAAAAATGGAAGAAAGAGGCCAGTCTTTCCTGAAAAGCCAGCATTGTCAATGCTCAAAATATTTCAATCCCCACTTTTTTCTGCTTCCCTCCCTAAGGTGGTGGAAGTCTGTTTCATTTGATACCCTCTGTATATCTGTTTATCCACTGGGCAGATATTTTGGCTGCCTTCTCTCCTTCTCTCCTTCTCCTAGTCTTTCAGCAGCCCCAGCTTCCTAAGTGCCTCTCGTCTGTCTTCTCCCATGCTGGGCATCATCACCACACTGAAGCCTGGGCAGTGCAGGGTCTTGTGGGGGGACACTGGCTGAGCAGCGGGGGTTGTTTTCACCTGTTCTGAGGCTTTGTTGAGAGCAGATGGGGTGCAACGTCCACCCTCCCTCTGGCTGCCCAGGGTGGCGGAGCGGGGATCGGGATGTATCCCATGGTCGGCCATGTAGCTCCCAAGCCCCACCCCTGAGCGCTCCAGGGTGGCAGCTTTGACCCCACTGGGTTTGGACGGGTGTGAGAGGGGGGCGGTTGGCTGCTCCTCACTAGAGCGATGGAGGAAGCTGCTGCTACCTTTTACTGGCCTACTGTTAGATTCTCTGGGTCCCTGGGAGGTAGTTGAGGGCTGGCTTCTTGTTGGGTTACCATGAGGTGGAGCTTTGACTCCCACACGGGCTGAAGTTAGTTCCAAGGAGGAGTGAGATTTGGAGCTGCACAGTGGCGTAACAGGCTCAGGTTGGGACTCATTATTGTCTCTCAGGAGCCCCAGCTTTTGTAAGGCATCATTTCTCACCTTCTGTGGGTCCGACAAACGCCTGTCCCTGGGCAATGAGCCCAAGGAAGGGGCACTGGAGTCCGTAGTGGGGTTAGCAGTATCCCTTTGGGTATTCACAGCAATGTCGGAAGGGATTTTGGGGGGTTTTGGGAACACAACTGGAGGACTGGCCTTCTGCTTGCTGGGCTCCCGGGGGAGTATCCCCTGGGCTGGGGTGACTGAGCAGCCTCTGGGTGTGCTTCCATGATGCGGGTGAATGGGTATGTCTGACGCAGAGGGCTGCCTGTTCCAGTCTCTGGTCTCAGCTGTGGGACTTTGAGGAGTTCTCTTCATGGAGGCACTCTTCCTCAGCTGCACTAGGGCTTCATAGGACAGAGGGCCTCTGGGTGAAGGAGGTGGTCTCTGACCAGGGTAGTCTTTGAGCTTTGACGGAGGGGGAATCACAACAACATTGACCTCAGGGGGTAAACAAGGGTGGTTGCCCTGACATGGCATGTTGTCCAAGGCAGTGACCCGGGGCTTTGAGAGAGCGTTCTCCTTATCTTGGGGTATGCCTGGCCTAGCCTTTGGCAGGATGCAGGAGGTGCTGTTGGCCAGGATGAACGGTGTAGGAACCAGGTAACCGTTCTGCTCTCTGGGATATTTTGATACATCTGAAAGAGAAACAAAATTCTCATTAGATGCTTTCGATATTCAAGAGGATCTAATTCCCTCCTGGGCAGGTCACTCACTGTTGAGTTTGTTTTGGCCCATGGAGGCAGAGAGGTGGGCCATCTTGGTGGCCACATTGCCAGGGGTGGGCAGGCGGTCAGGCTCATCATTGGATAGTCCACTGTCCTCCTCAGTCTCTAGGGACTCTATGGTCTCTTCCAAGAACATGAGACATGCCCTCTCCTCAGCAGACAGGTGCTCAAAGCTATCATCACTCTGCAAGACACACAAGACCAATTTAAAAACACTTAAAACCCCACAACACGCTTAAGGTATTGTCAATTCAGTTCATTCTGAGCTGTTTAGTTCTATGTGAGATGCAGTCATTTGTCATAAAATGTATTTAGCAAAACTTATTTTGCGGGTTCAGGAATACAACTTGAGAAATGTGAGGATAACAAATGTACTTACAAATCCAGAGTTCATGCTGACAACACTGTCACAGCTGCCTGCACTGTCCATGCCAGTCATTGTCTCTATGGAGACACCACCCGGCCATGTGTCACTCTTAGGCATTGTAAGGATGAAGGAGTCCAAGGTAGTAATAGAAGTTGGTAGTAGAAAACCTTACTCTCTCTCTGTTAAAAATAAATACACAACATTAATTACACTTGGGTACTTTGATAATAGCACACATTCCTATTTCACTTGTTCTTATCTAATTATCCACAAATAAAACTTAGCTAATCAATTATTATAATCCGTTTCACATAATCTATTGTCTCCCTATCAAACTCTCTCTCACACACACACCTTTCTAAACCTTTTTATATAACAGTCAGATCTCCTTACATAACCATGTGAGTGATTCACACAGAACTGATGAATGGGTTGCAGAGCTAGGGGAGAATAACAGGGTATCCTGGCTAAATCTATTTCTGTGAGATATCTTAGCTAACTACTCTCCTGGTCACATGTGACTCAGATTACAGCACACACTACTCTAATCTCCTTCCGAAGGATCAATTTCAGCAAGAATGAAAGGCAATACAAATGATATCCCTCCTTAACGCTGCATCCTACTTAACCATATACCTGTTTGGATAGATAAAGTAGCTTGTTTGTTAAATTATGCCTTTGATGTATGAATGATGTAGAATGATGTAGGTAATTGTTGAACAATGTCTTTCACACCATTTTCCATATTATGTGTGAATGCACAACAAACAAACAGATGAGAGATATGAACCTCTAATGAAATAGTCTGAGAGTCTGATATCATAATAAAGTACTCCCTGATTGAGGGGTGTTTTAGAAGAAATGCCACTGGAGTGGTTTCAACACCTGAGTGGTGCGCCTAAGTAGGTCAGTAGAGAGACAATAGCCGTTCTGTTCACTGCTCAGGATTTGTTTCTCCATACCAGGCAATTTCCCTGTGGAAGTTAAGTCCTCTATCCACAGGCATTTATGTAACATTTCTATCCAAATCTCTATCTGCTCTTGAAATGTGATTTTGAATGTAACAATGTTCGTGATAATGTTTATTGTCTTTTAACCTGTGCGAATCGGGACTGACCTAATGCAAATAGCAGGGCAGTGGCACCTTAAGCAGACACTGTAGAGCACACAGCCTCATCTATTCTGATTCACAACACAAGTGTGACAAAAGTGAACAATACAGTCGATACTGGATAGAGAAGTAATAAAATGTCTTATCCATGGTTATCAGTCTCCTACTGTATAACACATTCCAATGTTCCCTACAGATGTTTCACCAGATATGAGATATGCAAAAGATATGAAATGAATAACCTCCATTGTGTTTTGTGTTACATATTTCAGAGGTTTAACCAAGACACACAAAAGACTTTAACCCTCATGCCCCTATCATGCCAATGTGTATGATGAGCCTGCCCTATGGGTGAAAGAAGGGAAAATAGATGCAGGTTATCACCACACAGTATTATCAGTTGTGGTACAGTATTTACAGAGATGAGCTATATCACGCAGGTGCTGTGACAACATGCTAATTTCCTCAGAATGATAGATCTCAGATCATCTAGTTAATCATTACTTCAACTCACCACTTCTGACATAGAAGTACATATACTTATTAGCGAGAAGAATGTTCCTGTCAACTGCTCGAAAGGCTTACTCATGGTTTGGCTCATATTGAATACAACCCCTATGTGTGTCTGTGATGGTGAGTCACCTGACACACAATGGAAAAACAAACGTATCATTCTCCATCAATTCAGGACAAACTATATTGTAAACATTCTTGCATGATTTGCTCAAATATACACATGCACTGGGGGCAATAACATAATAAGGGGATTAACACTTTGTTGTCATAAGGCAGGTTAAAATTTGCGAGCAGATATTCAACACCATGGTCAATGTCCTTTTCTGATCTTGACACTCCCATTGGACTCAGTATGTTTGTACAGAGGCAATTGTATAACTAGTGAGTAAATGTATGCCGTGCTGGTCTTGTGTCTTATTCAGGAAGGTCAATTGATCTGTATTATCAATAGTTGCCATACAATCTAGGCAATATACAGTAGCCATGCAGATAGTTTACAGCTAAATCTATGTAGGCTATACATTTGTTTTAATTTCAAGAATCATTCAGAATCATTATTTTATCATATAAAAATATACAAGTAGCTATTCTACTATAATTAAGCTTACCTGTAATTTGTTGCAATTTTACTGGATTTGTGCTAATAACCCCACATTCCATCAATTGCGCAGGGCTTGTCCGTCCACCTGTTGCCTGCCTGTACCGTTTGCACTTCTGTTCAGCACCTTGCTACTACAGGTGATAATAAACCATGTGCTACACGTTCTTAACCAATCATAGCACAGTACACCTAAGCTGTTGACGTTTCAGTCAAGCTACACATCTATGTAGTAGTAGGTTAACTACATGTTTTAGTGGTGTTAACCTTGATCCTTGAATCAGTAAGCAATTTTGTTATAGTATCTACAAAAATTCCTACCACTAGCGTTTTATATTCTCAGAATACCTGTGTGGGAATGGCCCTGAATGTAGTGTGTCACTGTTGTCATGCACAGGTTTCCAATCCTATTGTTGGAGATTGAAGGTTCCTTAAAATAACATGTCTAATCCAGTTGGCAATGATTAAATTGATTTAATCATGTTTGTAGGATTGGGATTCATTATAACTGCCTTTGGTCAGTGAATAATTATGGACTGTTAAGGCTATACAGCAAACTATCAACCAAGATAAAATATTACCCATGACAAATTATTAAAGTGAATCTACAAAGTAAATTGTACAAGATAAAAACATATATACAGTATATATATACTGCAATAGCCTTGCCCTGTCATAGCCTTTTTGCTGACATCCTAAAATACTTCCAATTAAATATTCACTGGCTCACCAACGTGAGTTTGAAATCAATCCCATCTGCATTGTACAGGGTTTATCTTAAGGAAAACAAATCTAAGCAGCATTACTGTATTCAGTTAGGGGGGAATTTCGTCCTGAGTTAAGTGTGCGTAAATGGAACATAATTCCCTTTTTTCCACTTGACTCTCTCTGCATATTCTGACCTTGAACTTAAGCATGAAAAAAGCATGTTATTTACCCGCTATTAGTTTGGGGTCGAAATCAAATAAATGAAGGAGTGGCGGAGGTTTGTCTACAGGTAAGCTATATTCTGACCTTGACTTAATTCCATAATAATTCCACCACCTTTATGAATGAGGAAACCATGAATAAGATATAGCAAACAAACCTGTTTCAAGTGGGAAAAGCATCTACCTTATTTTTCCGATATAAATTACATTATTCTCCATGCACTGTAATTTACAACTTGATGAGAGAAATGTTTCTGGTAGCCTTCCACAAATTTCCCACAATAAGTTGGGTGAATCTTGGCCCATTCCTCCGGACAGAGCTGGTGTAACTGAGTCAGGTTTGTAGGCCTCCTTGCTCGCAAACACTTTTTCAGTTCTGCCCACAAATCTTCTATGGGATTGAGGTCAAGGCTTTGTGATGGCCACTCCAGTACCTTGACTTTGTTGTCCTTAAGCCATTTTTCCACAAGTTTGGAAGAATGCTTGGGGTCATTGTCCATTTGGAAGACCCATTTGCGACCAAGCTTTAACTTCCTGTGTGTGTGTGTGTATATTTATATATATATATATAAATATAAATAAACACACACACACACACACACACACACACACACACACACACACACACAATAATGACAATAACAACAATACTGAATGAACACTTGTTTTAACTTAATATAATACATAAATAAAATCTATTTAGTCTCAAATAAATAATGAAACATGTTCAATTTGGTTTAAATAATGCAAAAACACAGTGTTGGCGAAGAAAGTAAAAGTGCAATATGTGCCATGTAAAAAAGCTAACGTTTAAGTTCCTTGCTCAGAACATGAGGACATATGAAAGCTGGTGGTTCCTTTTAACATGAGTCTTCAATATTCCCAGTTAAGAAGTTTTAGGTTGTAGTTATAGGAATTATAGGACTATTTCTCTCTATACCATTTGTATCTCATATACCTTTAAATATTGGATGTTCTTATAGGCACTATAGTATTGCCGGCCTAATCTCAGGAGTTGATATACTTGAAGTCATAAACAGCGCTGTGCTTCAAGCATTGCGAAGAGCTGCTGGCAAACGCAGGAAAGTGCTGTTTGAATGAATGCTTACGAGCCTGCTGCTGCTGACCACCGCGCAGTCAGACTGCTCTATCAAATCATATAATAAATTTTAATAAACACACAGAAATATGAGCCTTAGGTCATTAATATAAAATCTCTAAACTATAATTTAGAAAACAAAATGTTTATTCTTTCAGTGAAATACAGAACCTTTCCATATTTTATCAAACGGCTGGCATCCATGTGTCTAAATCTTGCTGTTACATTGCACAACCTTCAATGTTAAGTCATAATTATGTAAAATTCTGGCAAATTAATTACGGTCTTTGTTAGGAAGAAATGGTCTTCACACAGTTTGCAACGAGCCAGGCAGCCCAAACTGCTGCATATACCCTGACTCTGCTTGCACAGAACACAAGAGAAGTGACACAATTTCCCTAGTTAATATTGACTGCTAACATGAATTTCTTTGAACTAAATATGCAGGTTTAAAAAAAATACACTTCTGTGTATTGATTTAAAGAAAGGCATTGACGTTTATGGTTAGGTACATTGGTGCAACAACAGTGCTTTTTTCGCAAATGTGCTTGTTAAATCACCACCCGTTTGGCGAAGTAGGCTGTGATTTGATGATAAATTAACAGGCACTGCATTGATTATCTGCCACGCAGGACAAGCTAGTTAAACTAGTAATATCGTCAACCATGTGCAGTTAACTAGTGATTATGTTAAGATGGATTGTTTTTTAAAAGATAAGTTCAATACTAGCTAGCAACTTACCTTGGCTCCTTGCTGCACTTGCGTAACAGGTGGTCAGCCTGCCATGCAGTCTCCTCGCGGAGTGCAATCTAATCAGCGTCCAAAAATGCTGATTACCGATTGTTATGAAAACTTGAAATCGTCTCTAATTAATCGGCCATGCCGATTAATCGGTCGACCTGGAGCAGTGGCTTCTTCCTTGCAGAGCGGCCTTTCAGGTTATGTCGATATAGCTCTAGTTTTACTCTGGATTTGGATACTTTTGTACCTGTTTCCTCCAGCATCTTCACAAGGTCTTGCTGTTGTTCTGGGATTGATTTGCACTTTCCGCACCAAAGTACGTTCATCTCTAGGAGACAGAACGTGTCTTCTTCCTGAGTGGTATGACTACTGCATGGTCCCATGGTGTATATACTTGCATACTATTGTTTGTACAGATGAACGTGGTACCTTCAGGTGTTTGAAAATTGCTCCCAAAGATGAACCAGACTTGTGGAGGTCTAGAATTTTTGGGTCTGATTTACTTTGATTTTCCCATCATGTCAAGCAAAGAGGCACTGAGTTTGAAGGTAGGCCTTGAGGTAGGCCCCAGGTACACCTCCAATTGACTCAAATTACGTCAATTAGCCTATCAGAAGCTTCTAAAGCCATCACATCATTTTCTGGAATCTCTGGCATTTTCAAGCTGTTTAAAGGCACAGTCAATTTATTTATGTAAACTTCTGACCCACTGGAATTGTGATACAGTGAATTACAAGTGAAATAATCTGTCTGTAAACAACTGTTGGAAAAATGACTTGTGTCATGCACAAAGTAGATGTCCTAACCAACTTGCCAAAACCATAGTTTGTTAGAAAGACATTTGTGGACTGGTTGAAAAACTAGCTTTAATAACTAGTGTAGGTTAACTTCCGACTTCAACTGTACATATAATTATAATAGGGAGAATAGTGTACAATAGTAGGCTATACCCTCGTCTATTGCCTGCACTAACTATGGAACTGAGTGATGACAAGGGCAAGTATTGCGCCATGCATCAGGTTCAATCTGTTACGACTTGGTCGGATGATTAAAGTAGCCTACATGTTTTTTCTTTATGATCAACTGTTACTAATGATCCTCAGCAACAACCACACGGCCTGATGGTGTTTACAGAGGAAGCAAATGAAGGTAAAACATTTATTAAATGTAATGATAATGTAGTCTGTACCAGCTGAAGGGAACTAACAGTAAATTGGCAGTTGAACATGTGTGGTTATAAGCTTCAGCCTGTTAGGGATAGGCATCCCATCCATGGGACAGTTGTAAATCATCTAGCGTCGTGTCTTGATCGCAGATTTTAGGGAAACAACAAATGTTGGTACATATATGTGTCTTACATCGGCTGAAAGCTTAAATTCTTGTTAATATAACTGCACTGTCCAATTTACAGGAGCTCTTACTGCGAAAAAAATGACATGCTATTGTTTGAGGAGAGCTCAAAACAACAAAACACTTATCACCGCAACAGGTTTGATAAATTCACCTCTGAAGGTGAAATGTGTACTTACATTCTGAAATATTGCTCTGTTTTATCGTTCCAGAGATAACATGAAGTGTCGTTTTGTTAGATACGATAGCACAAACGATTTTGTATTTGCAAAGAAAGGAATCTGTGAAAATATAACCCTAAACGTTGTTTCAACCAGTCAAATTACGTATTTATTCCTCAGAGATCATAGAACATAACCAGACTTCACTCTATCATTAGGAGTGTAGTATATCCTATAGGACACCAAATTTGGTCAGAGAGCGAAACCTTCATGGCGTGCCGATGACACGGGCGGTCTTCACTTGATTGACTTTGTCAAATAAGCACCAATCGGGGTCAAACAAAGCTAACTAGCAAATGAGCAAATGAGCTGGGCTTTACGGGAGTATGCGGAAGTATACCCCGTATCTGTCGCAACAGAAAGCCTTTTCCTTTTGGACAAAAATTGCAAGAATATAGAGAGTTATGAAATTATGAAAACTGGGTGTTTTTCAAATGTTGAACTTACGATATGGCTACTAATACTGGAAGAGCTAAATCAAAGTCCAAATACACAGATTTGATGATATTCTTGCAGAATTGTTTTATGTAAATATACATTTGGGCAAATCGTGAAGGACACATGTTGATTTCACACTAAATGTCATGTAGCTTGCTCATATTTCAAGCTATCAGTCTGAAACGTTGCACATACACTACTGCCTTCTTGTGGACATCATTGGAATTCACAACCAGAGTGATGGATAGATTTGGGACCTTTCTGGTGCATTTCAAAGATGATGGTAGAAAAAAATACAAAACAACAGTTGTTTTTTCTTTGTATTTTATTCTACCAGATCTATTGTGTTATACTCTCCTACATTCAATTCACATTTCCACCAACTTCAAAGTGTTTCCTTTCAAATGGTACCATAAATATGCATATCCTTGCTTCAGGACCTGATCTACAGGCAGTTAGATTTGTGTATGTCATTTTAGGTGAAAATTGAAAAAAAGGGGGCTATCCCTAACAAGATTTATCAGGCCTACTGATGGTCGATACGGATAGTGGTTAATATTTAAAATGATAGAAACAGAAATCCGGGGTAGCCTATAATTAAGACATTCGAATGATGATATTACTAGTTTAACTAGCTTGTCCTGCGTGGCAAATAATCACGCAGGACTAAACGTTGTTTCAACCAGTCAAATTACGTATTTATTCCTCAGAGATCATAGAACATAACCAGACTTCACTCTATCATTAGGAGTGTAGTATATCCTATAGGACACCAAATTTGGTCAGAGAGCGAAACCTTCATGGCGTGCCGATGACACGGGCGGTCTTCACTTGATTGACTTTGTCAAATAAGCACCAATCGGGGTCAAACAAAGCTAACTAGCAAATGAGCTGGGCTTTACGGGAGTATGCGGAAGTATACCCCGTATCTGTCGCAACAGAAAGCCTTTTCCTTTTGGACAAAAATTGCAAGAATATAGAGAGTTATGAAATTATGAAAACTGGGTGTTTTTCAAATGTTGAACTTACGATATGGCTACTAATACTGGAAGAGCTAAATCAAAGTCCAAATACACAGATTTGATGATATTCTTGCAGAATTGTTTTATGTAAATATACATTTGGGCAAATCGTGAAGGACACATGTTGATTTCACACTAAATGTCATGTAGCTTGCTCATATTTCAAGCTATCAGTCTGAAACGTTGCACATACACTACTGCCTTCTTGTGGACATCATTGGAATTCACAACCAGAGTGATGGATAGATTTGGGACCTTTCTGGTGCATTTCAAAGATGATGGTAGAAAAAAATACAAAACAACAGTTGTTTTTTCTTTGTATTTTATTCTACCAGATCTATTGTGTTATACTCTCCTACATTCAATTCACATTTCCACCAACTTCAAAGTGTTTCCTTTCAAATGGTACCATAAATATGCATATCCTTGCTTCAGGACCTGATCTACAGGCAGTTAGATTTGTGTATGTCATTTTAGGTGAAAATTGAAAAAAAGGGGGCTATCCCTAACAAGATTTATCAGGCCTACTGATGGTCGATACGGATAGTGGTTAATATTTAAAATGATAGAAACAGAAATCCGGGGTAGCCTATAATTAAGACATTCGAATGATGATATTACTAGTTTAACTAGCTTGTCCTGCGTGGCAAATAATCACGCAGGACTAAACGTTGTTTCAACCAGTCAAATTACGTATTTATTCCTCAGAGATCATAGAACATAACCAGACTTCACTCTATCATTAGGAGTGTAGTATATCCTATAGGACACCAAATTTGGTCAGAGAGCGAAACCTTCATGGCGTGCCGATGACACGGGCGGTCTTCACTTGATTGACTTTGTCAAATAAGCACCAATCGGGGTCAAACAAAGCTAACTAGCAAATGAGCTGGGCTTTACGGGAGTATGCGGAAGTATACCCCGTATCTGTCGCAACAGAAAGCCTTTTCCTTTTGGACAAAAATTGCAAGAATATAGAGAGTTATGAAATTATGAAAACTGGGTGTTTTTCAAATGTTGAACTTACGATATGGCTACTAATACTGGAAGAGCTAAATCAAAGTCCAAATACACAGATTTGATGATATTCTTGCAGAATTGTTTTATGTAAATATACATTTGGGCAAATCGTGAAGGACACATGTTGATTTCACACTAAATGTCATGTAGCTTGCTCATATTTCAAGCTATCAGTCTGAAACGTTGCACATACACTACTGCCTTCTTGTGGACATCATTGGAATTCACAACCAGAGTGATGGATAGATTTGGGACCTTTCTGGTGCATTTCAAAGATGATGGTAGAAAAAAATACAAAACAACAGTTGTTTTTTCTTTGTATTTTATTCTACCAGATCTATTGTGTTATACTCTCCTACATTCAATTCACATTTCCACCAACTTCAAAGTGTTTCCTTTCAAATGGTACCATAAATATGCATATCCTTGCTTCAGGACCTGATCTACAGGCAGTAGATTTGTGTATGTCATTTTAGGTGAAAATTGAAAAAAAGGGGGCTATCCCTAACAAGATTTATCAGGCCTACTGATGGTCGATACGGATAGTGGTTAATATTTAAAATGATAGAAACAGAAATCCGGGGTAGCCTATAATTAAGACATTCGAATGATGATATTACTAGTTTAACTAGCTTGTCCTGCGTGGCAAATAATCATTGCGGTGCCTGTTAATTTATCATCGAATCACAGCCTACTTCGCCAAACGGGTGGTGATTTAACAAGCACATTAGAGAAAAAAGCACTGTTGTTGCCCCAATGTATCTAACCATAAACGTCAATGCCTTTCTTAAAATCAATACACAGAAGTATATATATATTTTTAAACCTGCATATTTAGTTAAAAGAAATTCATGTTAGCAGTCAATATTAACTAGGGAAATTGTGTCACTTCTCTTGCGTTCTGTGCAAGCAGAGTCAGGGTATATGCAGCAGTTTGGGCTGCCTGGCTCGTTGCTAACTGTGTGAAGACTATTTCTTCCTAACAAAGACCGTAATTAATTTGCCATAATTATAACTTAACATTGAAGGTTGTGCAACGTAACAGCAATATTTAGACATATGGATGCCACCCGTTTAATAAAATATGGAAAGGTTCTGTATTTCACTGAAAGAATAAACGTTTTGTTTTCTAAATTATAGTTTACAGATTTGACCAAATGAATGACATAAGGCTCGTATTTCTGTGTGTTTATTAAAATTAATTCGATGATTTGACAGAGCAGTCTGACTGAGCGGTGGTCAGCAGCAGCAGGCTCGTAAGCATTCATTCAAACAGCACTTTCCTGCGTTCGCCAGCAGCTCTTCGCAATGCTTGAAGCACAGCGCTGTTTATGACTTCAAGCCTATCGACTCCCGAGATTAGGCTGGCAATACTATAGTGCCTATAAGAACATCCAATATTTAAAGGTATATGAGATACAAATGGTATAGAGAGAAATAGTCCTACAATTCCTAGAATAACTAGAATCTAAAACTTCTTAACCTTGAATATTGAAGACTCGTGTTAAAAGGAACCACCAGCTTTCATATGTTCTCATGTTCTGTGCATTGAACTTTAGCTTTTTTTACATGGCACATATTGCACTTTTACTTTCTTTTCCAACACTGTGTATTTGCATTATTTAAACCATATTGTACATTATTTATTTGAGATTAAATAGATTTTATTTATGTATTAAATTAAGTTAAAATAAGTGTTCATTCAGTATTGTTGTAATTGTCATTATTACAGATGTGTGTGTGTGTGTGTGTGTGTGTGTGTGTGTGTGTGTGTGTGTGTGTGTGTGTGTGTGTGTGTGTGTGTGTGTGTGTGTGTGTGTGTGTGTGTGTGTGTGTGTGTGTGTGTGTGTGTGTGTGTGTGTGTTATATACACTGCTCCAAAAATAAAGGGAACACTAAAATAACACATCCTAGATCTGAATGAATGAAATATTGTTATTCAATACTTTTTTCTTTACACAGTCGAATGAGCTGACAACAAAATCACAAAAATTATCAATGGAAATCAAATTTATCAACCCATGTCACACTCAAAATTAAAGTGGAAAACCACACTACAGACTGATCCAACTTTGATGTAATGTCCTTAAAACAAGTCAAAATGAGGCTCAGTAGTGTGTGTGACCTCCACGTGCCTGTATGACCTCCCTACAATGCCTGGGTATGCTCCTGATGAGGTGGCGGATGGTCTCCTGAGGGATCTCCTCCCAGACCTGGACTAAAGCATCCGCCAACTCCTGGACAGTCTGTGGTGCAACGTGGCGTTGGTGGATGGAGCGAGACATGATGTCCCAGATGTGCTCAATTGGATTCAGGTCTGGGGAACAGGCAGGCCAGTCCATAGCATCAATGCCTTCCTCTTGCAGGAACTGCTGACACACTCCAGCCACATGAGGTCTAGCATTGTCTTGCATTAGGAGGAACCCAGTGCCAACCGCACCATTATATGGTCTCACAAGGGGTCTGAGGATCTCATCTCGGTACCTAATGGCAGTCAGGCTACCTCTGGCAAGCACATGGAGGGCTGTGCGGCCCCCCAAAGAAATGTCACCCCACACCATGACTGACCCACCGCCAAACCGGTCATGCTGGAGGATGTTGCAGGCAGCGGAACGTTCTTCACGGCGTCTCCAGACTCTGTCACATCTGTCACATGTGCTCAGTGTGAACCTGCTTTCATCTGTGAAGAGCACAGGGCGCCAGTGGCGAATTTGCCAATCTTGGTGTTTTCTGGCAAATGCCAAACGTCCTGCACGGTGTTCGGCTGTAGGCACAACCCCCACCTGTGGACGTCGGGCCCTCATACCACCCTCATGGAGTCTGTTTCTGACCGTTTGAGCAGACACATGCACATTTGTGGCCTGCTGGAGGTCATTTAGCAGGGCTCTGGCAGTGCTCCTCCTGCTCCTCCTTGCACAAAGGCGGAGGTAGTGGTCCTGCTGCTGGGTTGTTGCCCTCCTACGGCCTCCTCCACGTCTCCTGATGTACTGGCCTGTCTCCTGGTAGTGCCTCCATGCTCTGGACACTACGCTGACAGATACAGCAAACCTTCTTGCCACAGCTTGCATTGATGTGCCATCCTGGATGAGCTGCACTACCTGAGCCACTTGTGTGGGTTGTAGAATCCGTCTCATGCTACCACTAGAGTGAAAGCACCGCCAGCATTCAAAAGTGACCAAAATATCAGCCAGGAAGCATTGGAACTGAGAAGTGGTCTGTGGTCACCACCTGCAGAACCACTCCTTTATTGGGGGTGTCTTGCTAATTGCCTATAATTTCCACCTGTTGTCTATTCCATTTGCACAACAGCATGTGAAATTTATTGTCAATCAGTGTTGCTTCCTAAGTGGACAGTTTGATTTCACAGAAGTGTGATTGACTTGGAGTTACATTGTGTTGTTTAAGTGTTCCCTTTATTTTTTTGAGCAGTGTATATATATATATATATATATCAGACGATTAATCGGTATCTGCTTTATTTGGTCCTCCAATAATCGGTATCGGTGTTGAAAAATCATAATCATGTTTGGAGGAAAAAGGGGGAGGCTTGCAAACCGAAGAACACCATCCCAACCGTGAAGCACGGGGGTGGCAGCATCATGTTGTGGGGGTGCTTTGCTACAGGAGGGACTGGTGCACTTCACAAAATAGATGGCATTATGAGGATGGAACATTATGTGGATATATTGAAGCAACATCTCAAGACATCAGTCAGGAAGTTAAAGCTTGATCGCAAATGGGTCTTCCAAATGGACAATGGAAGAATGCTTGGAGTCAAACTTGTGGTAAAATGGCTTAAGGACAACAAAGTCAAGGTATTGGAGTTGCCATCACAAAGCCTTGACCTCAATCCCATAGAAAATTTGTGGGCAGAACTGAAAAAGTGTGTGCGAGCAAGGAGGCCTACAAACCTGACTCAGTTACACCAGCTCTGTCAGGAGGAATGGGCCAAAATTCACCCAACTTATTGTGGGAAACTTGTGGAAGGCTACCAGAAACATTTGACCCAAGTTAAACAATTTAAAGGCAATGCTACCAAATACTAATTGAGTGTATGTAAACTTCTGACCCACTGGGAATGTGATGAAGGAAACAAAAGCTGAAATAAATCATTATCTCTACTATTATTCTGACTTTTCACATTCTTAAAATAAAGTGGTGATCCTAACTGACCTAAGGCAGGGAATTTTTACTCTGAATAAATGTCAAGAATTGTGAAACTGAGTTTAAATGTATTTGGCTAAGGTGTATGTACACTTCTGACTTCAACTGTACACAAATCTTCTAACATTACCATTGGTTGAAGAACTGAATGTGGCAATTTTCAAACCATTTTTATTATGATTCATAAATACTTTCTTAAACCTAAATCATTTACAAGAGCAGAGTATTTTTTTAATCTACCAATTGGTGCTGAAACGGAAAAGAACATGCATATATTTAGATGGCTTCCTTTCATTTATCCCTAATATTCTGAAGCCGTTCTCTCGATATATTATAGTGTCTGTCTACAAAATTCAAACTAAAAGGTATACTGTCTTTAAAGGGATGGCTTAAGATAAATGTACTGAAAACCCTATTGAATTAAAACTCCACGAGAAAATCTGTTGGCCAGCAAGTGGGAGGATTTTCAGGAGTTGAATTAAATGTATTCTGAGCGTGAAAATACTGAAAAGTGCATAGGATAGGCGTACATTTCCTAAGTCTTAATCAACCCCTTACTGATGGTGTCTAGGGTTAGTGTCATAGAGCTCCACATTTCATTCCCTCATTAGAGAGATGCTTCACAACATAGAATTAAAGTGTAATCCAACAGCGAGACCCTTGTACACTGTTAGAACAGAGTAGCCTACATTTCAGTAGGGTAACAGTGAATGGCAGCCACACTATTGCTAAGAGATCTTTCATTGGTTGACAATACAGTATCAATATGTAGGGCTTAAAGCACAATAGAATCTTAAAGTTTGCGGACGACACAACAGTGGTAGGCTTGATTACCAACAACGACGAGACGGCCTACAGGGAGGAGTTGAGGGCCCTCGGAGTGTGGTGTCAGGAAAATAACCTCACACTCAACGTCAACAAAACTAAGGAGATGATTGTGGACTTCAGGAAACAGCAGAGGGAACACCCCCCTATCCACATCGATGGAACAGTAGTGGAGAGGGTAGTAAGTTTTAAGCTCCTCGGCGTACACATCACAGACAAACTGAATTGGTCCACCCACACAGACGGCATCGTGAAGAAGGCGCAGCAGTGCCTCTTCAACCTCAGGAGGCTGAAGAAATTTGGCTTGTCACCAAAAGCACTCACAAACTTCTACAGATGCACAATCGAGAGCATCCTGTCGGGCTGTATCACCGCCTGGTACGGCAACTGCTCCGCCCACAACCGTAAGGCTCTCCAGAGGGTAGTGAGGTCTGCACAACGCATCACCGGGGGTAAACTATCTGCCCTCCAGGACATCTACACCACCCGATGTCACAGGAAGGCCATAAAGAACATCAAGGACACCAACCACCCGAGCCACTGCCTGTTCACCCTGCTATCATCCAGAAGGCGAGGTCAGTACAGGTGCATCAAAGCTGGGACCGAGAGACTTAAAAACAGCTTCTATCAAGGCCATCAGACTGTTAAACAGCCACCACTAACATTGAGTGGCTGCTGCCAACACACTGACTCAACTCCAGCCACTTTAATAATGGGAATTGATGGGAAATGTAAAATATATCACTAGCCACTTTAAACAATGCTACCTAATATAATGTTTACATACCCTACATTATTCATCTCATATGTATACGTATATACTGTACTCTATATCATCTACTGCATCTTTATGTAATACATGTATCACTAGCCACTTTAACTATGCCACTTTGTTTACATACTCATCTCATATGTATATACTGCACTCAATACCATCTACTGTATCTTGCCTATGCCGCTCTGTACCATCAATCATTCATATATCTTTATGTACATATTCTTTATCCCCTTACACTTGTGTCTATAAGGTAGTAGTTTTGGAATTGTTAGCTAGATTACTTGTTGGTTATTACTGCATTGTCAGAACTAGAAGCACAAGCATTTCGCTACACTCGCATTAACATCTGCTAACCATGTGTATGTGACAAATAAAATTTGATTTGATTTAAACTGAATACAAAAACACATTCACTCAAATAATATCCTAAATTATTTATTTTATTGTGACACAACATTGGAAAAATCAAGTAAACCCAGTTTCTCTGTAGTGCTTTGAGTGCAACATTCATTGAACATTTCCTTGAAAATCCATGTAATGGGTTGTGGGAGAAGTCTTATTTGAGTCAAATCAACACCCACTAGAACCATGTCCCAGACCTCTTACACACAAGTCTTTGAAAAGTCCAAGCAAGAACAGGGAAACATATTCCACACAAAGCCTGCCCTGATCCAGAGTATTTCATTGTAAGACAAGCTTTCATAATGCTCATACATGCTGTCCATTTCCTATAAATAACAAGTCAAAAGAGTTTTCTGAATTGTATAGGGGACACTTTGGAGTCTGTTTACAACCAGCTGACAAAAGCTAAAATAAATATTTTGTTCTGAGAAATGATGTTCGAGAGCTTTTAGACTGCATTAATAGTTAGATGGGGGAAAACCCAAATCACCAGCCGTTCATCTCTGTTAACAACCAAACATTATACACTGCTCAAAAAAATAAGGGGAACACTAAAATAACACATCCTAGATCTGAATGAATTAAATATTCTTATTAAATACTTTTTTCTTTACATAGTTGTATGTGCTGACAACAGAATCACACAAAAACTATCAATGGAAATCAAATTTATCAACCCATGGAGGTCTGGATTTGGAGTCACACTCAAAATTAAAGTGGAAAACCACACTACAGGCTGATCCAACTTTGATGTAATGTCCTTAAAACAAGTCAAAATGTGGCTCAGTAGTGTGTGTGGCCTCCACGTGCCTGTATGACCTCCCTACAACACCTGGGCATGCTCCTGATGAGGTGGCGGATGGTCTCCTGAGGGTTCTCCTCCCAGACCTGGACTAAAGCATCCGCCAACTTCTTGACAGTCTGTGGTGCAACGTGGCGTTGGTGGATGGAGCGAGACATGATGTCCCAGATGTGCTCAATTGGATTCAGGTCTGGGGAACAGGCGGGCCAGTCCATAGCATCAATGCCTTCCTCTTGCAGGAACTGCTGACACACTCCAGCCACATGAGGTCTAGCATTGTCTTGCATTAGGAGGAACCCAGGGCCAACCGCACCAGCCTATGGTCTCACAAGGGGTCTAAGGATCTCATCTCGGTACCTAATGGCAGTCAGGCTACCTCTGGCAAGCACACGGAGGGCTGTGCGGCCCCCCAAAGAAATGCCACCCCACACCATGACTGACCCATCGCCAAACCGGTCATGCTGGAGGATGTTGCAGGCAGCAGAACGTTCTCCACGGCGTCTCCAGACTGTCACATGTGCTCAGTGTGAACCTGCTTTCATCTGTGAAGAGCACAGGGCGCCAGTGGCGAATTTGCCAATCTTGGTGTTCTCTGGCAAATGCCAAACGTCCTGCACGGTGTTGGGCTGTAAGCACAACCCCCACCTGTGGACGTCGAACCCTCATACCACCCTCATGGAGTCTGTTTCTGACCGTTTGAGCAGACACATGCACATTTGTGGCCTGCTGGAGGTCATTTTGCAGGGCTCTGGCAGTGCTCCTCCTGCTCCTCCTTGCACAAAGGCGGAGGTAGCGGTCCTGCTGCTGGGTTGTTGCCCTCCCACGGCCTCCTCCACATCTCCTGATGTACTGGCCTGTCTCCTGGTAGCGCCTCCATGCTCTGGACACTACGCTGACAGACACAGCAAACCTTCTTGCCACAGCTCGCATTGATGTGCCATCCTGGATGAGCTGCACTACCTGAGCCACTTGTGTGGGTTGTAGACTCCGTCTCATGCTACCACTAGAGTAAAAGCACTGCCAGCATTCAAAAGTGACCAAAACATCAGCCAGGAAGCATAGGAACTGAGAAGTGGTCTGTGGTTATCACCTGCAGAACCACTCCTTTATTGAGGGTGTCTTGCTAATTGCCTATAATTTCCACCTGTTGTCTATTCCATTTGCACAACAGCATGTGAAATGTATTGTCAATCAGTATTGCTTCCTAAGTGGACAGTTTGATTTCACAGAAGTGTGATTGACTTGGAGTTACATTGTGTTGTTTAGGTGTTCCCTTTATTTTTTTGAGCAGTGTATGATTCTTTTTGCCAGTAACAACAATATCAACCTCTTGAAGAAAACTGTCAGAATTCACATATTTTCATGTGTGAGAATTATATGGTTCAACCATCTCAATCGCTCTGCTGCTTCAAGAGCAAGGCATGAGATCATGGTGGCTGTCATCTGTGAAAGTAGAACAGCGGCAGTCTTCCTCTCACATGCATTTAGATTGAACAGAGTTGCTAGGTTTCCATCCAATTGGAGACAGATTTTTATCGCAAATTCTAAAATGCGCATAAAGAAAATATGCGCTTTTTCCACTAATCTGACTTGTTGCAGATCAAAATCAGTGCATGATGACGTAGTGCACACAATGTATTTTTTTCACAAAAGTTTTCATGTTTCCAATCAAATCTAAAGTTCAATGTGTTTGCATCACATTTTCAACTCCACTGATAGTTTTGTCACAAAAACTGTTGAGTTAAATAGCAAGATGTGCCTACTCTAGTCTTGGCAAGTGCGCTCTAGCCAACAGCTTGCAGATACAGTGCGAATAGGCTAGTCTATATGATTATTACGGATAAAGGCAAGAATATTTGTTGGTCAAACTGCAGTCAAGCGTCAATCATCATGTCACCAGATTATTTATTGGAAAGGAGCATCAAGCTCAACATTGTGCACTTTTACCAGCCTGTGAAGTTCATAATTTATTTCATCTGCAGCCTAATAAACTACATGGTTTCCAGAGTCGTAGTGGAAGAACCACACACACACCATATAATTGTGTGACTCCAAGTTTACGTCAATATGATGGTTATTCTATCAATATCTGCGCATAAAAGGCGTTTCCACCATTTCTCGCATAATTAATTTTAAAGACAAAAAGATCCCACCATGTCGAACAAACAAATTATCTGTCGGCATTTATAAAACTGTACCGAAGATTCCTGTTTCCATCACAGCTGTTTTTTGAAAATATGGTACGACTTATCTGACATAAAAACTGGATGGAAACATGGTTATAGATCAACATTACAACTATGACATCACTTGGTGGTCCTCACATTAGTCCAACAAGACCTCCAGGGTGTGAGTGAGAGGGTAATGGGAAATGAAAAAGAAAACACTATCATGAAGAGAATGTTGAATAGCAAAGCACATTGTGTACAGTACCTGAACTACAAATATATAATGATTCATCACATAGACTTACAATCTATATCATTCAGTCTAATAACTCCAAGATTAAAATGTAAATAAAATAAGCATGTAGCATTCTTATCGATTCTCTGTAATACAAAATACCATAATTCAAATTACACCATATAAAATAGACACAAATAAATATAATTTAAAAAACAATCCCACTGTGGGTAATGCCATGGCCTTTTGATGCTAGGGTGTCATGGCATGATAATAATTGCATGAAATGTTAATGTTCCACACCAAGAGCTATATTTCAATCCAAACACCTGACAACCCACAATGCAGAAAATAACAAAATAAATTCAGTAATAGCTTACACAATAACTTATACAGTTGTCACAGCACCATTGTTGAATAATTTAGGGTTGTATTGACCTTTAAGGAATCTAGCTAAACTCTGCTATTACAAATATTAAATACATTGCCAATGCAAAATAATAAATAAACTTCTCTACCAAGTGACTGACTGGGTTTATATTTGATATTTTGCAACAGTTGTCACTGTTTTTCCAAGTACTAGTGAGGCACAAACAAAAACATTTGAATTAATATTGTCATTGATGTGTGAAATCAAACATGTATCTTGTCACAATGGCCCTGGAAAAAGATTTCTGTTGTAGTACTATCTAGCCATGCCATGCCGATTGTGCCACAAGTCAGAACTGAAAAAGCAAGGCATTTCCAGGCATCTCCAACTTTGGTATTAAGAAAGTTTTCTGCTCCATTAGTGTCAACAAACTGAACAAATGTTACATTACTGAGCAACAAGACTTCAACAAACAATCACCCACTGTGTTTTGAGTTTAGTGTGAAGACTCAAAACTGAGCTTAAAAATGTCCCTAAAACAATTGTAGAGGATATTTTGTATGAGATCAGAACCTTACAGTTAGATTAGCCCGTGAGCTGACAGCTGTAGTAGTAATAGTGAACGGGTAAGACTGAACCCCAGGGTCTGCAGAATCTCGCTGGACCAAGTGAGGTAGAGGATCGTACAGACACAGATGTGACGGCATGGGAGTGGTGGTTGTGAGGTAAGGTGGGGGGTGAGAGGAGGAAGAGTGCTCTGACTTACACCTCTCCAAAGTTGGTGTGGCCCGTCTCCTTGGCATGTTCCCGGGCCTCCTTCTGTCCTACTAGGCCTGTCTGACACACCATGCAGCGCAAGGCAAAGCGGTTGATGTCCGTAAACTGCCGCTTCCTTCGCGCCTCATCCGCTAGCTCCAGGGCCTGGGCCAGGATGATGTCATCTGTGGTGGAGAAGATGGTCTGGGGCGGAGTGTCGGAACTAGGCGTTTCTTTCTGCAGTGGGTCGTAGTGGATGCCGTCGTAGATGAGCAGCACACGTTTGTGGTAGCCAGCGTCCTCACCAAATCTATCCACACGCACTGTCTGCGTGTCCACTACACAGATCTCACACTGGTAGAATTTGGACAGGATGGACACCTCTATAGCTCCGCCCCAGGTGTCGTCACGTCGGATCCAGGTGCAGTACTCCTCGTTGGTCTTTCCCAAAACCGCCTCAGAGTAAGCCGTTGGGTCACTCGACACGATCTGGGCGATGAGGCCTCGCATCTCGGGGGCACACGCTGGGTCGTATACCCCGCCCTCCACTACATAGGAGACACTGGTGAACAGACAGGAGTTGTCTGCTGGAACGACCCTTCTGGCCAGCACAGGGGGAGACTCCAGGCGGGGTCCCTTGGTTACAGCTGAATTGGTTGTCTGGGTCTTCATCTTGTTCTTCTCTTCCTCCTCAACAATGAGAGTGTCTCCTGCAACACAGTCATTTTATTCATCAAATAGAGCCATGACACTGCATGGTGAAGTGTATCCAGCTGTGTAAAAGTCACAAGTGATTGATTCAAGTGAGAAGAGACAGACAACATAGCCTACCTGATTTGATGGGGTAGTCCTTGAGGTGAGCATCTCCGTTTCTGAGGTCCAAGCTAGAGGGAGGGTAACCAACCATGATCTTCTGTACATCACAGGGGATACCAGTCAGCTCCTCTACCTTGCTCTTCAGCTCCTGCACACAGGACTGATGGGTCAGGCCCTGCATTATGTGGCTCCCATTTTTGGTTTTGCAACGCAGACGCAACATCCTGGGGTCCTTAACCTGTGGGAATAAAACACCATTCAACAAAGGAACATCACAGGCGTGTAGGCTACATACAACTTAAGAAGTGAATGCTAGTTTATTCAGGCCAAGGAACCTTGTAGCAAGACATTACTTTAATTTCTAATGGAAAAGTAATTTGTTTGAAGTCAGCATGCTGATGACACTTCGATGGGGCTAAACTGCCAATCACAGCAGTGCAAGCAAAACAACTGACTGCAACTATTTATTTGTTCTGCAACTCCAAGATCTTTTTCACCTCCCGAGTGGAGCTGAATTGCAGTGCTAGGGGGTCACTACAGACCCGGGTTCGATCCCGGGCTGGATCACAACAGGCCGTGATCGGGAGTCCCATAGGACAGCGCACAACTGGCCCAGCATCGTCCGGTGTTGTGCCGAAAAGCTCCTCCCTGCCAGAACCCTCCCCCGCGTGAACGTGCACACACACGTCATTGCTGCGACTTGCTTGCTAGTTGAGATTTTTGATCACGTTAGGTTGCGTTTCCCTTTATTTTTCATGGTGGTTTGATCGCAGGGGAGGCACTACTAATGTCTGCAGTTTTTGGGTTTGGCTATTTGTTTCAAGTGTATTAGTCTAGAAATAAATGTATTTGCCAAAATTCATCATCTCGCCCATGTCTTATTCGACTAGTAGTTGGTCTGAAATTGTATTGCTTGCCTACATTTTACTCCCTCCTCTGTTTAAAATAACACATACATTAATTATTAAATTTGCCTATCCTGACGTGAAGTTTTTTTCTATAGAAAGTATTTGACTCTAGCCACAAAGTTAAGGCCATTTTCTTGCCTGTCGAAATCCCCCCCAATCTATCTTGGGACTGCAAGGCCTGGCACTTTTCAGAATAATTTTGATCCTATCCTGTCTGATGTGTGCCACAGGAAGTATTAGACTCTAGTCACAAAAAGAAGTGGTTATTTCAGCAATAATAGTTTTCAGAGCCCTCTACTGTTCTCTATACTCATCCCTCAATCTCCCATCCCATTGTGCTTTTCCACATTTTTTCCCCCCACGTTTTCTGTTTTAGTTAAGAATGTAGGTACAGTAGTAATAATTTTTTTAAAGTGTACTCTGGGCAAAAAAAAGTTCAAATATAAAAGTCAACATGAGTGCATATCCATAATCACAGTAAACTGTTATAATAATAGAAAAAAATGTATAATATAATAAACAAAACTACAACTGAATGTGCCTCCATGAAGAATCCCCTCCCCAATAGGTCCCTTTGCCCTCAATAGGACAGCCCCAGCACCGCCACCATCCCCATCAACCTCCCCCCATCCCCCACCCCTCAACCACAAAACACACATATTCACAGGACACTCAACTTATCTCTTTCCCTACATCAGATATGCAGGTGACATTTCCACCTGGATGACAGCACTTAATCAGCAAAACGCAGTTGCTCTTCATCCGAGGGACTGCCTGCCCATTCTCAGATGTTAGATAATCCGAGATGATCACTTCATTTACATTCCAGCCCTAACCTGAACGTTCTGCTTCTTCCTCCACACCATCCAGCGATGACCCCAAGATGCTAAGTCAGAGCCTTGTCAGCTCCAGATTTGACTACTTCAACTCACATCCTGCTAGAATCCCTGCATTCTCAGATTCCCCTCTGTTATTAATCTCTATATTGTAATCAATAAAAAGTGTTTCAAAATGCTGTACTTTTATTAACATATATGTTCAGATCGCACCTGAGAAGAAGTGTAATATCTCCAGATGGGCGTGTGGTACCCTTCCTCACCCATGCCAAAAAGATGTTACTTCTTGTGGGGTCTTTACCTATACTCTCATACTTACTTTCAAGGCAATGTACAATGAACCTACTGAAAGAATTACTGACTAAAAGGCTAAACAGAACTGTCAAATTATATTATAGCGGTGTTGTTGTATGCTTCAAATCTTAAGTGTTAGAATCTTAAGTGTAACAATTTTGTTGGGGAAAACAACTGAAATGTCCAATTGTTTTCCCCAGTTTGCTGTGTTCTGAAGGAGGAGTCGATTTGTCTTTTCAAATACGGACAAAGATGTTAACATCATGAGAGAAGAAATAGCTGTCACTCTCCTCAAACACTGGTATGTTCAATTTCTAATTTAATTTAAAAAAACATTGATATGGATCTTTCTAGGTTAACTTTGATCCAACTTCTGACTAGATGGCCAGAAGTTGGATCAAAGTTTTAAGAAACACTACTCTAACTATTCCCTTGTTCCCTGTTTGCTCAAGATTTATAGACTACTTGACATTATGTTTTGCTAAATAACCTGAGCCATTTCTGTGGGGAGGTGGACAATAATGAGGAAGACACTAACTGGGTAATTGCTTATTAGTACTTATACAAATTCTTACTCCTAAAAATGTGGCTTTGGAATTGAACATTTCTAGAGGTAGCATCATCTGCTTTGTCTGATAATAAATGAAATAATTGTATTTAATGTTTTAAATATATTTAACATTTTTCATCATAAATTTCAGATTGGTTGTGCCCACCAGTCCTGTATGAAAAGCATCTCATCATTGGAGGATTATGTCTGCGCTGCATGTCAGGACTAGGTTAGGCTTGAGTTCCAGGCGACGGTATCACCTGGAAAACGTTCCATAAAAAGTGGACTAAATGTTCAGTCGAGCGGTTGCAGCTTTCCAATATTTGTTTGTTATTTGTCTTTTTTAGGGGGGCTTTTCGGCACAACACCTTTTTAGGGGAGGGTTTCGCCGGGGGAGAGGACTTTACAAGTAGGCAGTCATTGTAAATAATAATTTGTTCTTAAATGACTTTCCTAGTTAAATAATGTTTAAAAACAAATAACATAGCATTTCTGTGCTAGCGTTTAGCATGTTGTCACTTTCCTCTTCTGCTATCTACAATACGAGACGAGCTGGTTTCAGTGAAACTGTCTAGCAAAACACAAACAAATGAGCAATGTGATTGATTAACGTTAATTGATGTTGAGTGTTATCTAGTTTGACAACTAGGTTAGCTAGCTAGCCAAGTGTTCTGCTAGCAAAGGGCTAACGTTAGCTGGCTAAACTGTTATGGTACTTTATACTAACGAGATTGCAGCCTCACTTTACATAACTACGTAATTTACCTATTTAATTAATAATTGAACCATTATTTATTTGCTTACCTGATGAAAATTGTACCCCTGCCTCGGACAATAAATATCAACCGACAGTCTCTGATGTGTAGAACGTCACAAATGTGAGTGTGTTATTATTCGTAACGTCGTTGCCACACACATGACGTATACACAAGCTTAGTTTCCTTTTGGCTCGAAGAGGGGATAGATCCACTCAATTAAATGGATCCAGTCTCTTTTAAAATTAAATGTTAACTTTTGTGACATTAAAGCCTCATATAGTGTACATCCTAATAATGCAAGTGAAATTACATGAGCTAACTTTATATTGTAGCAGACACTTATCCAAACAATTTATAGGAGTGACCTGCTCAAGGCAGATTTTTCACCTAATCAGTTCAGGGATAAGAAACAGCGAGCTTTCGGTTACTGGCTCTTATCTGCTAGGCTACCTGCCGCTAGTGCTTAATGGTTCTCTTAAACGTACACAGAGTAGGCAAATTAACTTGAAACATGCCACCCCCTCCTTCCCCAAAACTCACAGAAAAAATTAGACATAAATTACACCTGTTTTACATATTTAATGACTCTTTAATACAGTTACATCTTAAATACAATTAAACTATGCTAAACCAGCTAATTGACGCAATGAAGTCCATATCAACAGGCAACATTTTACATGACAACATTCACGAGAATAATACTGCAGCCGGGTATTGAGTACAGTACATTCTTGAGCTGAGCAGGCTATCCTTGGAAAACGTATCAAATATATAGTCACAACTCTTGACATTTCTTTGGAACCTTCTTGTGTAAGATTATACACAGATTATGCACAGAACAGATTACTTTTCAGTAAGGCTTTCAACATGCCCCAAAAGGCACAGGCAAAAAAATCAAAAATAATTGTGACACTGTAGTTCACAGAGTCATTGGAATAATTGGGTGTGCGTAATAGCATAACTTTTATCTAAATTAAAAGGATATTGTGTGCCCCTACTGACTAGTGGCTTTTGGTGCAAATTGCCAGAAATCTCATCACTTTCTGCAGGTTATTAATGAAAACATTTAACACAAACCAACTCAAAACACAGCAGAATGCCAAACACATTCATACAAATAGCAACATCTCAATATCTAATATACAGCCATTGTACATTCTTCTGTTATTCTACATATCAATAAACTATTAAGAATATGTGATGAGAAAAACATCTTATCACACCATGACTATGTCAAATATTTCCTTCAAGTATCTCAGAGCATCTGTTAAAATATGGGATATTTGCACAGTTTTGGTTTCAGTGGTAATGGCTAACAAGCTACATTTATTAATAGTCGCATGTCTGTAATAATTGGTTAAAAGGCAAGGTTCTCAAATAAGCTGTGCGTTGCTTAAAAATATACTAGTGTAAAACATTTCCTCAACCATGAATATAATCAAAGGGACAATTCAGCGAGAATTTCATAAGAAAGGTATTGAAGCTACACTATGATAATTAGGACCGTAGTACTTTTCTTATTCCATGTTTACATATTTCTGTTACTTCTTTATGTTATCTGAAGACAGAGTAAGTAATTGACAGATACATACATTCATTTACATGACAACTTCCCTTTTAAGAGCACTGGACTAACTTCTAATCTAAAATATATACAGTATATTCTTATTGTAAATGGTTCCACACAAACCATATATGACCACAATATCAAATTATCCTACTATGTTTTTCTGTGTTCATGTCATGTGATGGCTAATATGGATATATCTGATTATTGGCAAAAATGCTTTATGCTGCAGTAGTGGGAAAGGATTTCATGATACCATAACATGCTGCCACATATATTCAACAAGACATAAAGGGTCTCTGATACACATAAGGCATCATGTTTGATCTCTATTGGCATACATAAAATAAGTGTTATAGTTGTGCCACCAGTGGTTTCAGATATTTGGCATGCAGGGAAATTATTATATGATGTGGAAGGCCATAGGGACATGGAGGTTAGGATGAGCAGAACTTCAGTGTCACAGGGATAGTCTGAGGCACCAGCTGAACTTGAAGATGACTTCATAGTCACTCAGAAGCGGACACAGCCACTAGTTTCTTCTGGGCTGTCATAGTCGATTCCTTCACACAGGGAGTCCTTGAAACAGAAACAGACATGATTAATATTCTCAGTCGATGGTTAAGACGAGTCCAAACACTCTGACCAATTATTGTCTTGAAGACAGGTCTTACATTACTACTAGTGTTTTGCCTCAGAGAGACCAATGAAAAGAAACATCCCTGCTAGGGAAATTTTTTCTCCTGATACACCATCATCATTATAAAACAAAGAGGGAACAAAATTATTAGTACTATTATTAGCGAAGTATATGTCTTTGCACTGAAATTATGATGAAGCATCATACTGTATGATATCAGTTTAAGATGCTATACATGCCTCCCGGGTAGCGCAGTGGTTAAGGGCGCTGTACTGCAGTGCCAGCTGTACCACCAGAGACTCTGGGTTCGCGACCAGGATCTGTCGTAACCGGCCGCGACCGGGAGGTCCGTGGGGCGACGCACAATTGGCCTAGCGTCGTCTGGGTTAGGGAGTGTTTGGCCGGTAGGGAAATCCTTGTCTCATCGCGCACCAGCGACTCCTGCCAGGCGCAGTGCGCGCTAACCAAGTTTGCCAGGTGCACGGTGTTTCCTCCGACACATTGGTGCGGCTGGCTTCCGGGTTGGATGGCGCTGTGTTAAGAAGCAGTGCGGCTTGGTTGGGTTGTGTATCGGAGTTTCAACCTTCGTCTCTCCCAAGCCCGTACGGGAGTTGTAGCGATGAGACAATTGGACAATTGGATACCACGAAATTGGGGAGAAAAAGGGGAAAAATTCAACAAAAAAAGATGCTATACATACCCCATTGTCTTATTGAGATGACCTCATGTGAAAACAGAAATGAAATTGGTGGAGTTCTGCGGGAATTTATCTTAAATACTCACAGACAACAGCTTCCTATCCGAGGCTGTGACGACACAGAAAGGGAAGAGATAGAAATGGGGAGACTAGCTGAAGCACTGAACTCACAACAAAGCAAAGCGAACCAACACACTCGGATCACAACAGCAACTTTGAATATGCATCTCAAAACAATAACATGTCTATATTTACGACCCTTGTATGGCATTGATCTCTGACGCTAATTGTTGTTCAGTGCATGTTTCTCCTAAGATCACCATATGACTAATGTATAACACCTGGTTACTGGAAAACTTTTGAACTGTGTATCATCTGGAATGGTACTTAAGTGATCTATTCATAAGATGTAAATGAGTAGAAGTTAGTGGTGCAGTTTATTTAGGACAGGCATAGTGCTGTGCATATTAAAGATGGAGACACAGCCCATGAAGAAAAGGGGAGGCCATGTAAAGACAAACAGCTGATGTTGGGGGAGAGACAGACATAATATAAAGAGGGGAAGCCACCAACAAGACCACAGCATGTCAGGGAGACGTCCACTCTGTTTTTATTACAGAGTCTGAATTATCAAGGGGATTTAAGGGTGATGGGATGCTATGGATAAAGAAGGGATTGGCTTGGGTGGTAGGTGGAAGGAGGGGACTGAGTTGAATTATGAGTGATTAATTAAGAGGGCACCATCCATTTCTGACACTAACTTGGCTTTGCTGCAGCACCCCCTCTGGCATCTCGGGGAACTGCAGGGCCGATGGGGTGGGACGTTGGGGGAGCCAGGGACGGTTGCCGGCACTGTAGAGCCTGGGCCGCTTGAACTGGTCGTGACTGGACAGGGGGGTGTAACTATTCCGCCGGATGGGAGCTGGGTCCCTCGGGACCTTATCCTGGTTGGAGATGGGGAAACACCAGGTGCATTAAAGAAAGAGACCCGGGAACACACAGCGTGACTGGGACAATTCCCCAAAACACAGCAATCAAACAATCATTCTCCTTGACCAACCACTACAATAGGACTTTTGCTATGGAATATGAAAAAGTTGATTCTGCATGGTTAAACCGATTCCACTTAATTCTGCTCCTCTCAAATATTGTCTATGGCATCTCACTAATAGCTCAGACACACCGGTAGGATTGTGAAACGTTTGCCTGCCGACTACTTAGCACTTCTCTCTTTTGTGTTCACACAGCAAAGACCTTGAAGTCGTCAGCCACTCAGCCTTGTTAAAATAGTCCAAAACAGAAGGTGGCAGTAGCGTTATTACAGTCACGACGAGTTCAAGCGGCCCAATATTAGCTAGCTACATAGCTAGCGGCGCTAATGTTACTATTGTTTTAGACAGCCCTTGTTGATATAGCTAGATGGCCACAGCTAGATAACTCACTAGCAAGATGACAAATTAACAATTTAATTCACTCTCCATGGTCACTACAGCCCATAGATACATTTTATGCTAGCTGGCTAACGTTATGGTTAGCATTATTCGCTAGCTAGCGAGATGTTGTGCTAGCTAGGTAAAGTTAAGACAATGCATTGACTCTCAGCAGCCAGCTACAGGCAGTTGCTTCATGGAAAATAATCCATTGTGATTTAATTATCATTTTACTAGCTACAGTGGCCAGATTGCTAGATTGGTAAACTATTTAGTGTTGTGTGCATTGTGCTGCACTTACCACCCCGTTTGTTTCATATGAAGTGTGTGTAACTGCCTTGTCAGTTAGCAAGCTAATGTTATCTAGCTAGCTAACTAATAAGCTAGTGCAAACCTAAAAAAATATATGTAAAGACTTGCTCTAGAAAAAAATGTATTATGCAGCTTTATTGTTTTAGTGGTGTCGGTGTTCGCAAGCAGGGAAAGGTGATCAGCCATAGCTTCGTACCAGTTAAATCTAAAGTCACACTAACTACTCATTTATCCAGACATAGCTTGAGCTAGTTTGGTTAAAGAGGTTCCGTGAAGTATGTGATATGTGAGCAGAACAGAGCAGGGATGACAAAAAGGAGCAAAGCCTTGCCACTGAGGATAACATGCAATGTTACTTACAAGTGGTCGGTCACGATGTGTGTTCACTGCCTCCACGTTAAGGTAAAACATTTCCACTTTACAGCCTGGGGATAGTTGCAGAGATAAAATCATGTTACCCATTCCTAATTGTCAAACTAAACTCAGCAAAAAAAGAAACGTCCGCTTTTCAAGGTCCTGTCTTTCAAAGATAATTCGTAAAAATCCAAATAACTTCACAGATCTTCATTGTAAAGGGTTTAAACACTGTTTCCCATGCTTGTTCAATGAACCATAAACAATGAACATGCACCTGTGGAATGGTCGTTCAGACACTAACTGCTTATAGACGGTAGGCTATCAAGGTCACAGTTATGAAAACTTAGGACACTAAAAAGGCCTTTCTACTGACTGAAAAACACCAAAAGAAAGATGCCCAGGGTCCCTGCTCATCTGCGTGAACGTGCCTTAGGCATGCTGCAAGGAGGCATGAGGACTGCAGATGTGGCCAGGGCAATAAATTCGCAATGGCCGTACTATGAGACGCCTAAGACAGCGCTACAGCGAGACAGGACGGACAGCTGATCGTCCTCGCAGTGGCAGACCACGTGAAACAACACCTGCACAGGATCGGTACATCCGAACATCACACCTGCGGGACAGGTACAGAATGGAGACAACAACTGCCCGATTTACACCAGGAATGCACAATCCCTCCATCAGTGCTCAAACTGTCTGCGAGAGGCTGAACTGAGGGCTTGTAGGCCTGTTGTAAGGCAGGTCCTCACCAGACATCACTGGCAACAATGTTGCCTATGGGCACAAACCCACCGTCGCTGGACGAGATAGGACTGGCAAAAAGTGCTCTTCACTGACGAGTCTCGGTTTTATCTCACCAGGGGTGATGGTCGGATTTGCGTTTATCGTCGAAGGAAAGAGCGTTACACCGAGGCCTGTTCTCTGGAGCAGAATCAATTTGGAGGTGGGGAGTCCGTTATGGTCTGGGGTGGTGTGTCACAGCATCATCGCACTGAGCTTGTTGTCATTGTAGGCAATCTCAACGCTGTGTATTACAGGAAATACATCCTCCTCCCTTATGTGGTACCCTTCCTGCAGACTCATCCAACATGATAATGCCACCAGCCATACTGCTCGTTCTGTGCGTGATTTCCTGCAAGACAGGAATGTCAGTGTTTTACCATGGCCAGCGAAGAGCCCAGATCTCAATCCCATTGAGCACGCCTGGGACCTGTTGGATCGGAGGGTGAGGACTAGGGCCATTCCCCCCAGAAATGTCCGGGAACTTGCAGGTGCCTTGATGGAAGAGTGGGGTACCATCTCACAGCAAGATCTGACAGATATGGTGCAGTCCATGAGGAGATGCACTGCAGTACTTAATGCAGCTGGTGGCCACACCAGATACTGACGGTTACTTTTGTTTTGACCCCCCCCTTGTTCAGTGACACATAATTAAATTTCTGTTAGTCACATGTCTGTGGAACTTGTTCAGTTTATGTCTCAGTTGCAGTATTTTGTTATGTTCATACAAATATTTACACATGTTAAGTTTGCTGAAAATAAATGCAGTTGACAGTGAGAGGACGTTTCTTTTTTTGCTGAGTTTACTAGTGGTGATAGAAGAATTCCATCAGATGTGAACATAACACAATGTAATTGTCAATTTATTCTGCCGTAAGTCTAATGAACGCAAAGTCTTACCATAGGCAACAGGGCTGAGCTTGAGCACTGTGTGCAGTGGACATTTCAGGTAGGGTAGGTCATCTACGAAATACATAGTTAAACAAAAAAAAGTATCAATGACTTCTGGTGTTTGTGACACAAGCAAGTGTGTACTGTATGGTGTGTGCTCACCCACCTGCACTCTTGTCCAGGAAGTATGCTAGCAGGCAGCGCATGACAGCCTGGTGACAGATGACCAGCACATTGCCTTGTCTCTCTAGCTCCATGATGACAGGCTCTAACCGCTGCACTAGGTCCTGGTAGGACTACAGGTGGGGAGAAGGGACACACTGAGCTTTAGCTATCCCTAACAAGATAAGGGCTCCATATTGTGGTAAGGGGGTAGGACTTTACCTCTCCTCCTAGGTAGCGGTAGTGGTACTTGTCTTGGTCCCTCAGGGCAAACTCTTCTGGAAAGGAGTTCTGGATCATATCATACGTCATCTCCTCACAAACACCCTAACAGATGAGAAAGAGAGAACTCTGGAAAATGTGCCTTGGCAGTTGAGTTGCCAGATAATGATCAATCATTACTTATTATTCAAACAATGAATATAACAAGTCCTTTATCAAAGATCAACTTCATTTTAATCACAAATGGTGTCTACCTAAATTAAACCATCATGTTATTCATTACTTTAGACCAGTGATAAATCAGAGGGAATGTCAGTACTGACAGCATCTATCTCGTTGAGGATCTTCCACTGTTCGTAGGGCACAATCAGCTCCTCAGCAGTCTGGATGGTACGTCTCAGCTGGCTTGTCCACACCTTCAGGTCCGACAGTTTGTGCTCCTCGATGAAGCCGCGCAAGGCATGGGCAAACTGGACCAGAAAGGGCAAAGAGAGATTGGTGTCAATAACAGGCCCATCTATCAGGGGACTTCTTACTGTACATGATCATGGTAAACATGCTATTAACTATTTAAGAGTACATGACCAGATTACCAGTGTTTCCTCAAATTTAAAGTACAGGAGCTTTAATTAGTCTTTTCCATTAGCTGTTCAACTAAATCTAAATAGAAATCGGTAGGATCCACTGACTCAAAGACAAAGGTCAGTATTATGCCTGACTGCTCAATAGAGATTGATAGAGGCTTCTACTTGCCAAAAGGCCGTATTAGCATTAGGACACAGAGGGCTTTCATCATTTTAATGTAGTCAACAGGGTGGGCCTTCCAACTTAATTGGCTGATCCCTCCTGGTTACCCTGTTGGAGTCATGTCCAACTGAGTCATCAGGAGGGATCAGCCAATCGTGAAGAAGAAAATTGACTACTTCAAAATGGAGATGGCCTCAATGGTGCTGCCCATGCTATCACAGATGCTATAATGGCACAGGTACAAAGATGAATCCTCTATCTCTATGGACTGGTCTCTCTGCACTAGGCCTAACTGTCATGGCAGACAGGACACATACCTGTTTTCCCCCTGGGGAGAGCTCCGAGTCGCCTCCGATACGGCCCTCCGTGTTATGATTGCTCTCTCCATGCCGGCACAGGTAGAGCGAGTGAGAGTGCACTTGAATGTTCATGAGGTAGTACACTATCCTACTCTGGATGTAGTCTTGCACCCGGTTCACCAGGAAGCGCCGGCCCACATTCTCCACCTTGATAAAGGATAGGTCCCTACGGGAGACACAGTAACACAATTGTCTGTAAGTATTCTGTCTCCATCTGGTGGCATTCATCTGACCTTGCAGCAAATTTACAGCAATTCTCGAGAACTACAAAGGTTTATGCCTATTAGGTATAATACATGATGATCAGTATGGACAGTTGCCTCTAATTGAAGCAATGTCCTATTCAATTGCAACACACTGAGACGGACAATATACTTTGGTCATTCTTACTTGTCATACTCATCGGGATCCAAAGGTTGGTATGTAACCTTATAGCACTCTATGCGTTTGAGAAAGTCATCCATTACTCTCTCTCTGTGCCTCTCTGGGTAGTCTGGACTGGACACCTTCACCTCCTGTTTAGAGATATGACACATTAGAATGTGTGCAAAGAAAAATGAAAGTCGTGACATGACAAGGATATAGTCAGTGTATAAATAGGTTAGTTTTGACCCTGGCCTGGGGTCATAGTAAAGCATTACAATCCCACATGGCGACATCGGAACATACCAGAATATTAGCAGCAATGACTTCTGGGTCATCACACACAGACTCCACAAAGAACACCTGTTGGAAAGAAGGCAGCTCAGACTGCGCCACTAAAATATACTGCCTCACCACAGGGCTGGATGCAGTGTCGTTACACAGAGTAACGTTATATGGAGATACAAACACAAAAATATATTTGGCAATTTAGCACATTTTTACCTTGAATGCATTCTCTTTCCCAAAATCAAGAATGAGGTCTCTCCTCTCCCTTGTTGTGTTTGTTGCATCAAATACCTAATCAAAGCAAACATCCCAAAATGGGTTTTTAAATATATTGAACAGACAAAAAGGAATCTAAAGGAAAGAGTAGATGCCTTACAGCGATTTGTCCTGCTTCTTCAGTTAGATATTCTTTCACATCCTCCAGGGCTACCAGAGCACACTGTCTGTGGGAGAGGAGAGGGAAATACAATGACAGTAGTCTTAATTTGCATCAAAGGGCTCAACAGTGGGTCTGCAGAAAAGGGGGCAGGTATGCATTCCAACCTCAGATAATATATCTATATTGTTTTTATACTCAATCTTAAAGGCCCCTGTAACATTTTGTGTTTGATTCTATGGTGAGCAGTCCAGTAGAACAGAATGTTACTGTCTACCTATCTTTCTTCTGTACAGACATCTGAATAGTAACACTGACAGAACAGTGAGGGAACATACCGATGCAACATTTTGTAAGAGTGAGTGAGTGCCAGAAATATATTTAGATCAGCATTCTGTGATGTTGTCAAGAGCAGTAAAGCCATTTACAGGTCTATAAAGGGCAATTCAGATGTGTCTCATTAAGTGATTATTCTGGATCAAGTTTAGTGCTTGCTTAGAAAACTTTCAGCTCGTTGGAAAATAGTAATCCATCACAAATTACTATGAAAACTAAGCAAATGTCCATTTGAATCCCACAACTGGTGTGTGTGTGTACACACACATTCTATTAATATAATATGGGTCTTTTGTACACTGAATATCTGCTTGCACAGCAGACAGTGTGTTGGTTCAGAAACTCACTAGCCATTGACGCAGCAGCCAGAGCTGCAAAGTACACCCGTGAAATCATGCATGAGAGAACCTGGTGTGCTGCTGGAGTAATAAGATTGACTCAGATCTGACCATGTTGATGGAAACAATACTTGATTAATTACCGTTTTTTTCCTAACATGTTACGATTGATAGAAAACTTTGTCTGTTATATGTGAACTTAAGATCTAAGCAAATAAAAATGAAAAATGTGCCATCAAAACAGTGTGCATGGCAATTGTGAATGCTTTCTCAGTTTGGAATCTGCATGAATAAAACAAACATAACTTACTTCCTTATTTCCATGGCTTCCTTGTTGTCATGTCTGAAGAAGTCGTAGGACTTGTAAGCTTTGACAGCCTCTCGGCGGTAAACACCCAAGTTAAACACTACAAAATTAACAAAATTGCACCAACAACAGAGTTATGACTTGCTTGTATTGGTTTATTAAGTTAGGGTTGTCTCCTATCATAGAAATGGGACTGGTTCAAAGTAGGATCCTATTCAACATGGGGCGTCTCAGTTCTCAGGAGCTTTACATTTTTTATTAAAAATGTGACATTTACCTAATAATGAAGGCATTTACTTTGTAGGACACAATACACTGGTGATTTAAATTTGACTGAAGTGCTTATTAAAAGTTCTTTAACACAAGAGGGTTCCACCATCAATAGTCTGTCATAATGGAAGACTTAAAGGTACATGTATAAGTACATGTATAATGTTTTCATAAGTGATGTTGTAGGGGCTGTCTTCCCCCACTCACCTTTGGTTGGCACCCCTATCCAGTTGAGGTACCGTGTCAGTTTCTTAGACATGTAGGTCTTTCCCCTAGCAGGTAGGCCGATCATTACAATCACTGTGGGAGAGTTTGTCATGTAGGATGCCCATGCTGAACAGAAAGACAGACAGACATACATACATACTATAGTGCATTAGCATCAGGCTAACTCAGATACTACTGTATACTGCATACCTACAAGTGATACACAGGCCTGACAAAATTATATACAGTAGATAAGGCAAAACAATTTAACTATCAAATTTGTTGGTTGGTATGATCAATCATCATTGGATACATTTCTTATCCTTGATTTCCCATGTACTGTATACTTAGATGATAAGGGATATGTCAAAGTGGACTGGCAAGCCATGGCTTGCTATTCTCATATAAATTACACCCGCAACAGGACTGCAGATAAACTGAATACTGTATGGAATATGGGCTCATTATAAACAGATTTCAACATAATCTGCATGATAAAAATATAATTTGGAATGAGAATGAATAATTTGCCCAAAATATGCCCAACGGAATAATCTTCAGAGAAGACTAATCCCTCTCAAAATATTATAAACACAGTTGTATTTCTTTTAAACTAATTTTCTTGTTAATGTGTGCTTCAGCAAAAATAAAGTGCTTTCAATGCATAGGGAAAGCTTTACATCATAACTAGCAACATTTTTGGAGATGAAGCCAAAACAAAATAACACCTGTAGACTCATGCGCCAGTCAAAACGGCCTGATGCAAGCATCCAGACTGCAGCGGAATTGTTGCGGTCTTGCCTATGGTCCTGCCTGCGCAAAGCTCTCATGCAGGAGAGGCTTATCATTGGGCTACTTACAGCATTTCTTCTCATTTACTCTGAGCTCTGTTTTCTTGGCTTCAGCAGAGTTCTCAGAGCTAGTCTCTCTCTGAATAGTTGTGGACATGGTGGAGTTGTGTCCTTGTTGTGCCAGGTTCCCAAAGGCTCTAGAAGGGCATGGCCCCAGACAATCTGAAACACAAGGTTGATTTATTCTAGCAGTAGGTCTAGGCCTATGTAATATTACATTTTTATTTATATTTCCTGAATAAGAATGAGTAATTTATCCACTATCTGAAAAATATTCAATTAAATTGATGTTGATATAAAATACATACAATGGTATGTGGACACCTTCAAATTAGTGCATTCGGCTATTTCAGACACAATCGTTGCTGACAGGTGTATAACATCGAGCACACAGCCATGCAATCTCCATAGACAAACATTCACAGTAGAATGGCCTTAGTGAAGCGCTCAGTGACTTTCAACATGGCAACATCATAGGGTGCCACCTTTCCAACAAGTCAGTTTGTCAAATTTCTGCCATGCTAGAGCTTCTCCAGTCAACTGTAAGTGCTGTTATTTGAAGCGGAAAGTGGTCTAGGAGCAACAACGGCTCAGCCACAAAGTGGTAGGCCGCACAAGTTCACAGAATGTTACTGCCGAGTACTGAAGCACGTAGCGCGTAACAAATCGTCTGTCCTCGGTTGCAACACTCACTACCGAGTTTCAAACTGCCTCTGGAAGCAACATAGGCACAAGAATGGTTAGTCGGGAGCATCATGAAATGGATTTTCATGGCCGAGCAGCCGCACACAAGCCTAAAATCACCACGTGCAATGCCAAGTGTCGGCTGGAGTAGTGTAAAGCTCGCTGCCATTGGACTCTGGAGCAGCGGAAAGGCGTTCTCTGGAATGATGAATCACGCTTCACCATCTGGCAGTCCGACGGACACATCTTGGTTTTGGCAGATGCCAGGAGAACACTACCTGCCCCAGTGAATACTGCCAACTGTAAAGTTTGGTGGATGAGGATTAATGGTCTGGGGCTGTTTTTCATGGTTTGCCTAGGCCCCTAAGTTCCAGTGAAGGGAAATATTAACGCTACAGCATACAATAACATTCTAGATGATTCGGTGATTCCAAATTTGTGGCAACAGTTTGGGGAAGGCCCTTTCCTGTTTCAGCATGACAATGCCCTTGTGCTCAAAGCGAGGTCCATACAGAAATGGTTTGTCTGAGCCAGGCCTAATCTCCCAACATCAGTGCCCGACTTCACTAATGCTCTTGTGGTAGAATGGAAGCAAGTTCCCGCAGAAATGTTCCAACATCTAGTGGAAAGCCTTCCCAGAAGAGTGGAGGCTGTTAAAGCAGCAAAGGGGGCTCCAACTCCATATTAATGCCCATGATTTTGCAATGAGATGTTCAATGGGCAGGTGTCCACATACTTTTTGTCATGTTGTGTATATAGGCCACATAAAATGCACTTAAAATCCCATCTCATTAAGTATTATTATTCTGATGAATTTTCTAATGAATTAGAAAGTAATGGCATGACTTGACATTTGCTGTAACATAATTAGACGACTTTTATATTAGGTTGGATACAGCTTCGTTTTCTGTCAAAGGCCTTCAAGCATATTGCAACACAGCAAAGTGAGGGACTGCCATTTCATCCTCACAGCCACCATGTATTGCGCGGCCATATCCGCTCATCAAAAGAGCACTAACAAAAACCGGGAATCACAAAATGATGCCAAAGCCATTTACCACAGTAGGCAATGTTATTATGCGACGACACTACTGCTGTCCAATCGGACAGTCTCGAGCCAGTTTCACTTGTCTGTGCCGGGAACACTGATAATAGACGCATTGGTAGTTTCCATGGAGATAGTTAGAGGGCGCATCTTATTGTCCGATTATTGCGTCTATGAGAGCATACATAGGCAGCACCATTGAGGCCATCTCCATTTTCTACTAACACACCCGGAGTGTGTTGTTTGAACAGGTATAAAGCCAAGGTTGGCGATTTACTGCCACCTGCCATTATGCAATGTTTGCTCACGAGTATAATTAATTGGTCCCGAGTATAACCCACCTAATGACCTGGATGGAATTATGTGATCCTTCCTTAACCCATAGGATGTCCCACCCAGTTGACTACTTCAAAATGGTGAATGTCCTCAATGGCGCTGCCCATGCTAAAATGGCATTTTGGCCACTAGAGTCCTCTATCTGGCTCTATGGTTGTTTCACACCTAAATAGCACAGGCTACTTACTGTACACTCTCAAAAACTATTGCAATTTACCTGCAATATGAGAGCCGATGAGGGAATTAGAACATTGATCTGACGCCCAATCCGCACGTTCTGCCATCTCTGACTCTATGAGGTTTTTGTCCCACTCCAGTCGGAGGCGCAACTGTTAAGTCCTGTTGTGTGCTACGCTGTCCTTGTGCTGAGGTTGGTGGCGCGGGCTCGGTTGATGTCCTCCAAGCCAGAAAAGCATGAGGTGTGCCATTTGCGTCACAATTTCTTTACCGTAATCTTCATAATATTAAGATTTATGATGCGCATATAATGTATATTCATTCAAGTAAATGTACCTTAATAGAAAATTACTCAAGTATAAGTCACCCAGTAAAATACTACTCGAGTAAAAGTCTAAAAGTATTTGGTTTTAAATATACTTAAGTATCAAAAGTAGAATTCATTAAACCAGATTGCACTTTTTTTTTTACATTTAAATTTAGGGGGCACACTTCAACATTCAGACATAATGTTTAGTAAGTCTGTAGTTCTTTAAAGTATGTTTTAATTAGGTACATTACATAACTGTGTATATTATGTAGGCAGTGGAAGTGAGAAAAGTATGTGCACTGACCAGACAGCAGTAATAAAATAATTGTGAAAGATTTATTATCAAAGGAAATAAAACGTAAGCTAATTTATAGCCTATTAACATTTTTTTAAATCAAACTACACTATCTGTGAATAGTTGCTTAGCAGAACATAATGGTCTTCAGTGCTAAGGTCATGATGGCGGTCCAAATGTTACAATCTATGTGTACTATTATGTCAGTAATGAAATGAAATAATGACAAACCCCAAATAAATAAAGCCCCAATAAAAGCCCTTAAAATATCACAACATTGGTTTAGAGTAGAGTTAAATATTTCCTATAAAACAAAGCAATTAACCAATTTTGAAGATCTGTATCAACATTTTTCATCTTAAAAGTATTTTACGCTGTCTAACAGCCGAGTACATGTCAAACCACGCTGGAATGTCAAATTCTTTCATAACAGTTAGTTCATTCTTGTTTCCTATTCCATCCTTTCTCCACATCTTGAAATGGTTCACATTCAAATGGCCAACAAATTTCTCAGTGTTCAGAAGGCACCCATTGGCTACTGTTTCTCAGTAAGAACCAGGAAGTGGCCAGGTCCAGGTCTTGGCACTGGAACTGCTGCAGCAGATCAGTTCAGGCTACAATGATTCCGTAGCCAGGGATGTGTGTATCATTGATTGTAAAGCGCTCATGCTTGTGTATGACCACAATTGTATTGTGTAATTTAAAGTTCAATGTTTCTGGGAAGGCACAGAGATGCATAGGCGATCACTCAGTAGGTTTGCACACTTTGCACAGATTGCCAGCTGTGGATGGTAGGAGTTGGCAGTCTCCAGTATCCAACAGTTAGTGGTTTAGCAAGTTCACATTAAGGCTTAATCTTCCACAGCTGTAAGAGAGACAACAAAGAGGGCACATTTAAAAACCCAGCATATATACTCACTTTTGGAAGTTAATGCACATGTGCCAGGAGGAAAACAACTCTGACAAAGGTGAAGATTCACTGTACGGAAAAAATATTAGTGTTAAGCAACAGCATTGTAGGATTAGAAGTGTCTCCACTCACTCGGATGTTGAAACCGAGCAGGTCGCTGACCACAGCGGAGACTGCAGACAGGATGACCACGCGTGTGATGTTATAGATGAGAGGGTTCACAGTCAGCCCCAGCAGTCGGAAGGGGGTGTCAAGCTCCTGTAAAAGGGTTGGTATGAAAACCCAGTCAGAGATGCTTTCACTGCACGTTATGCTGAATAAACAACTACCAGCCCAGCAGATTCTTTTTTATTTATTATGATCATTTTTTTTGACCCCCTTTTTCTCCCAAATTGGTAGTTACAGTCTTGTCCCATCGCTGAAACTTCCGTACGGACTCGGGAGAGGTGAAGGTCGAGAGCCATGCGTCCTTTGAAACACAACCCCGTCAAGCCGCACTGCTTCTTGACACAATGTCGCTTAACCCGGAAGCAAGCCACACCAATGTGTCGGAGGAAACACCTGGTGACCGTACACCTGGCGACCGTGTCAGTGTGCATGCGTCTGGGAGGACATCCTGGCCGGCCAAACCCTCCCCAAACCCGGACGACGCTGGGCCAATTATGCGTCGCCTCATGGATCTCCCGGGTTGCGGCCGGCTGCGATACAGCCCGGTATCAAACCTGCATTTGTAGTAACGCAGCTAGCACTGCGATGCAGTTCCTTAGACCGCTGTGTTACTCAGGAGGCCTCTCAGCTCAGTAGATTTGACTAAAGTCAAAAAAGTCATGATGGGCTGAAGTTGAGAGACATCCTTACTTTCATTAGTTTTGTTGCAAGCTTCAGAACATTGTTCACTATGTTCAAATTTTCTTTCTTGTTGGGCTTCTTTTCCATCTTAAGATACAAGTTGATCTGAAATAAGAAAATAATTGAGAGGGAGATGTATTAATAAAGTTTTTGCTTCAATAGAGTTGTAGCATAGATCTTTGTATCATACTTTTATTCTGAAACTATATTGAGTCATTATTACTGACAGTACCCCTTTAAGACTTTTATTGCAAAGCACTTAATTATTCCCAGAAGGCACCTGTGCATGTCCAGAGGGAAAGAGAAGAGCTTTGATGTTGATGTGAATCCTACTTGGCTGCGTTCTTGTGATCGGATAAATACTTTACCCGTTGTAACCCACATGTCCACCAGAGGAGATTGAATATAATATCCATGATCAAGAAATGAAGGTCGCAGAGGTGCTTGGTGTAGCTAGTATTAGCAATGTGTTTCTCCATCCAAGGCAGTGAACTACGGTGCATGTCTCAGCTAACACACGTTGGTGTGAGTGGACTGTTTCGGTAAACATGTCCAAAGAGGACATTTGAAACATCACTAGCTTAATATCATAGCACATCTATGTTAAAGTAGTGAACACTCAACGGACATCATGCATTCATTGGCCAAAAACGACATCAATCAAGTTCTATCAAACATCAAAGAGACACGCACATGCATTTCACTACTGCATTGAACTACCCCATTGTTTCTAGAAGCTTCTCCACGTGGAATACCCAGTTGTAGCTGGCTGTGCAACACATTTGGCAGAAAATAGTTTTCATCAGATGACAACAGAAGGGTAACACTATTTGGCTAGCAGCCACACAAGTAAGTTAGCTTACAATGAAAAAGCAAGGTATTTTTTGCAAAAACGATGCATGGCCATATTTCTAATGTTTATCACAAAAAGAATGTAGCCAACAACACTTCCTGAAGTTTTGTTTGAAGTTAATCTTGCATTTTAACTTGCTACCAGAGAAAAACTAAACCGGAGGAAAGTACCAGAGAAAAGTAGCCTACATCAGTCAGAACGCTGTCTGGTGATCCAATGACAAGAGCAAAGATATTTCATCCGAGTGTAGAAGTGCAACTGATGCACGAAATTAGTCCTTTTCCATTCATGATTTGGAGCGAACCCTGACTGAAGCCGAGCAGAATTTACAAGAAGAAGCATTTTAAAATCTGTGTTTATAAAATGCAGCAGATCTTTTTTTCTATCTTTCCCTTTCTGCGTAAAAAATGCAGAATCCTGCGTTAATGCGAACCTTGATTGTGTGTGTGTAGCAGGGGGCCTTACCTGTTCGGTAAGCAGCACTGACACGTTGCTGTATTTACAGTTGGTCTCGGAGCCCAGGGTGGCCAGGCGGAGCAGGAAGAGGATGAGAGAGGAACCCCACACCATGAGCTCCCAGTTGGTCTCAGAGTCCAGGAATGTGTGGTGACTGTTTAGGAGCTGGCAGTTACATATAGAAAATGAGTACTCATTATCTTAAATCTATTGTTTGTACAGGTTGGAGCTTAACAAATGCACATTCGGTCTTACAACAGGTATTTTTTTATGTGGATGGTAAATCATGGTGTGTTTACTGGAATCTTGTGTATTTATCAAACAAAGTATACTCTTTTTATAGATATGTCTGACCTGTGTACACAAGATGAAGGCGATAGAAAGGGCCAGGAGGAATATGGAGGAGACGATGACATCAACAGAACGCTGGGGCCCACGTCTCTGTGGTTAATAGGAAAAGATATTTGGGGACATTTCAATGAGGGCAGGGGCTTCATCCTCCCCTAGTGGCAAAACCATACGTTGAAGTAAAGGCATCTGAGTAGTGAGAAGAACTCAGACCTTGAGGAAGGAGCGGAGCGACAGCCACATCTTAATGTTCTGCACATTCTTCAGCCTGAAGTGGGGTATTTCCGACTTTTTGGCCTTTCGTGCTGATGTGATGTGGTTGAAGAGTTTGGCGAAAACAAGCCTCTGTTGAAAGAGAAACAGCCACACCATTTACAGCGTATTCATTGTGTTGTAGTGAGTCTACAACAGTGGGACTAACATGCGGACCTGTTTGTAGGTCCTCTCTGCCACACACATCATGAAGAAGAAGAGGCCTGTAAGGCAGAGCCTCTCCACAGTGGTGATGAAGAGGAAGGCGTAGGTCTTGGCGTCGGGTGGCCCCACCGCCATGACAGCCAGCTCAGCCAGAGACAGGGAGCTCAGGCGTGTCATGTCCAGCCGCTGTGCCAGGCGGAAGCCAAAGGGAAGCAGCACCAGTGTGGCAGTGACCAACCCCCCCAGGGCTAGGTAACCCATGCCCTGCTCCACCACCTTCACCTACAGAGAAGATATCACCTCTGTTAGGAGGACAGAGTTATGGGGCACAGAGTATAGAGCCAGTATGGTGTTTCTATTTAAAAAAAACATTCCAGCCCTAAAGCATTACACACCAGCATTCACTCTGTATTGAACGTGTGTTAATTGTACCAAAATGGCATCAGTGAGTGTAATGAAGTGGTCATAGGAGGTGTACCCGTGTGAGGATGATCCCACTGATCTCCAGTACTGACATGTCTGCTTTCTTGCACTCCCCCTGCTCCCAGATGATGGCACTGACCCGGTCTCTGGATGGGTGGCACGCCTGCAGCCACGATAGTTGGCCCTGTGAGGAGAAAAAGTTGGTGTGCTGATATACTAAGCCTTTTTGAGGTTACATATTAGGTGACAGGGTATGGTGGTGTAGACCCACCTGCTGTAGGTTCTCATCATCACTGCTGAGAGTGGTGGATGGGGGAAGAGTCAGGCCAGGGCAGTACCGCCCCTCCCCCTCACTGTCACTGCTGCCAGTGGAAGCGGAGTCAGGCCCTTGAAGAAGATCCTCCCACATAGTATCATCTGTGTCAGAGGCCGGGCGCGAGCCCTCGATCCTCAGGTGCTCCACTTCACGAGGGTTCACCTTAGTGTCCTTGGCACCTCCACTATTTTCCTCCTGTGCAAATAATAGGACTGGTCAAACTAAATGTCCACCTTTCACTCAGGCTACAAAGAGCAGGACTCACTGTCTTAGGGTTTACCTCAGGTGGTGAGGGATTTGAGAAGGAGTGAAGGTGTCTCTTCCTGAGGACAGTGGTAGGTGTTGGTCCAGCTACACTAGTGGGTGGTTTTGCTTCCTTATCATCCTCTTCCTCCTCACTGGAAAGCTCATCAGAGGCCCCAAAGCCTGACTTTCTCTGATTTGTCTGGACAACATCCAAAACAGAAATAGAATTAGCTGGATAAAACAGCAAATCCAGTGTCCCAAAATGTAAATCACAGACAAAAACCCAGCCTCTATACAAGTTTGCTAAGGCAACGCAAAGGAAACAAATGTTGACATTTGAAAAAAAGGGAAAACTGGAAGTCTTTTAATGACTGCTTGACTCAAACAGTCATTGTTTTATGATCAGGTAAAGGATCTGATCATTGTTTGTTTGGCCTTACCCTTCCCTCCTCTGATCTGTACAACCTTTGGTTTTCCTCCAGCTGCCAAAGCTGCAGCTCAGTGTCACCATCGTTCCCCTGTCCCTCTGTCCTCTTCAATCCTTTACCCTTCCTTAGCCTGAATGAAAGGTGAGAAAATAAGGGAACATGTTATACAGTGTGGGAGCAGTTTGCGCAAGTGTATAAAAGGGTGTGTACGAACGGCATGTGTGTGAGCACCATGTTTGTGAACAGCATGTTTGTGAACAGCATGTGTGTGAACAGCATGTGTGTGTTAGCAGTGTGTGTGTGTTACTGGCAATAAGAACCATACCTCCTCCTGCGTGCAGGGCTGGTGCTGCTGCTGCTGACAGGACTGACTGAAGGGCTCCGGTTGGACACTGTGGACACTATCTGGCAGTGCACTGTCCCCAGCAATAACATAAGACACATAGGCCCCAACTGCTCACTAGCACTGGCTGCAGGAACCTCCACGTACAACATTGCTGCAGCCACTACAGAGAGAAAGCCATTAATATACTATTTAGGGGACTGAGAGTTACAGACCCATTTAGGTTTATGAAGAAGTATATTGGATTCCACAGCATACATCTGCATCATTCCTAAAGTAAAGTTAAGGTGAGAGGTGAGTTTACCTTGCATGAAGTAGAGCAACAGGATACAGGTAGAGATGGACCTGGAGGTCACCTGGATCCACCACTGGAAGAAGAAGGGGAAGAGGAGCACCCTGACCAGGCCCTTACGGGTCAACGCCGTCCATGGACTATCGGGCTTGGCCTTGCCGAATGTAGATCCTGAAAAAGAAGAGACAATCTATAGCGTTGCATGCACCATATCCATCCAATAAGCAAATAGTGCAAATGAGCATACATATACACCTTGTAATAAATGGATACTCACCTCTTACTAAATCAACATCAATGAGGTCTGGCTTGACATGACCGGACCTCTTTGGTTTACAGTCCATGCCCTGTGTGAGAGACAGTTATCTTTCTAACAAATACTGATCACATATGACATTAATATAATTGCTGGTGAAATATGAGCATATTAGACCAAACATCATGAACTTACATTAAGTTCAGCCTGTTCCAGAGACTTCTCCCAAACCTGCTGATCATATGCACCGATCTGTTGACACATGGACAGTTTTATTATACCATGTAAGGTACCATGTAACCCTCATTACATTGTCAGTAAGTCCAGCATGTCTTACCTTCTCTTGATACCATGCTATTCTCGCCATTGTCTTATGATTGTGGTGAACACTCAGTGTCATGTCATTTCAGAGGGGACACAGGGACAGATAAGATCTGGCTGCAACCCAGGCTTGTGTAACAACAAAAACAAAGGAGAGAACATTAGAGATTAAGCAAAAACAATGACATTGTGGAGTACAATGGGCCTTTCCACAACATGTTCACTCAATACCAGAAATTACCACTGCTAGCTAATTGTAGCACTTCATTGTGCTGCATGTACAATTGTTACCCCCATTACAAAAAAATAACTATATAGAAATTCAACTCATCTCAACTTAGCCCAAAGGATAATGTGGTTGAAGATAGGTGATACAAGTGTTCAACTGTGTTCAGGTGAAACTCTGTACTAGTGATCATTCTAAAAACAGCCAGTAAAACCATCATCCCGGAGCAGTATCATCAAGCGGGATGTCGCAGTGTGATTTGCAAACTAGCTCTGCTTCGCCATCATTCATGCAACCTCGGCTATACTTTTCAACTCGTACAAAACACGTTTGAACTTGCCACCATTCAAAATAGGTAAACAGATTCGTGCCACATTTACATTATATAGATTAGAAACAAGTAACGTTAGCAAGCTAGCTACCATTAAACAAAGAGTTATCTCGCCAGCTCTTCTTCAGCCCAGGAGTGGCGCGCGGCTCGACGACGTAAACTATCCAGTTAACGTGAGCAGCATCTCACCTGTAGGGATTGCAATGATTTATGAGTAACTCTCTTTTACTGCAGTTATTAAAACGATTTCACCAATCGTTGCCATCAGTTGTATTTGAAGTCGAATTCCCAGGAATGCACACCGAAACAACTCTTTTTAGGCTCTTGCACTTCCTTTTTCCGGGTTGATCGGAGCCTGCTTGTTTGTTGACATTTCTGTCAGAACTGTCAAATCTGTGCAGCCAACCGCTGCGCGTGTGGCCTGTGGAAACTCCACATTCCAATGGAAAACCTGTGACAGCTAGAGCGTACTCTACAATAAAATATATGCGTATGGAATACAGTAAAAAATAAATAGCTACATAGAACAGAATAGAAAATATTTATTTTTATTTTTTTTGTAAATATTATGTTCATTTCCATTGCATTTCATATAGCTATTAAAAATAAAAATAAAGTATAGCTGGACGTCATTGTTGTATTGTATGCTACTGTATTTGCCGTCTATCGTCACAGCTCCTGCTTGTCCAATATAATGATAATATAGTTTCAAACCTCAGGTCAGACTAGTTCAATCTAAAATCCTGAAAACTGTCAATAATTTACACAAATAAATAAAATGCCTATAACAAGTAGGGTACATAGGCATAATCACAAAAATGAATCACAGCAAAACCCTCCATGAGGTATTAATAGCCCCAGAAAAAGAAAATCTGCCCAGAATTTTGGGAGCATTTTACATCTTGTCATTGGAGTCCTGGGTGTCAACTGATGGCTGCTCTTGGTCAGCTGCCACGCACACCAACTTACTCTTGACCTTCTTATTGGAGCTGATGATGAAAAAGGGGCTGAGACAGGCATAACAGGAGGAGAAGAAGATCTTCATGTCAGCTACCACTGGAGACACCTTATCTACCGTCAGCATGTAAATCCAGATGATATTGTCTATGCCGAAGAATACAACATACAACACCACCAGGGTGATCACTGTCTTGGCAGCCCTAGTCTCAGCTCCTCCACCCTGGGATGATCGTCGGATGCTTCTCACCTGGCGGCTGTGACGGTGGAGGAGGAGAAGGATGTAGCCACTGGACCACAACATGAGCCCCACAAAGACAAAGTCCCGTGTAGAGACAACCACTCCATTGATCTTGTAGGACAGCCTGTCCCTAAAGTCCACATGGCAGAAGCCCAGGTTGAGGGTGAAGGCAGGCACCGTGCCGTTGCGAGGGGCAATAGAGAAAAGTGGAGCTGCGAAGCATACAGCCATGTTGAAGAGCCACAGTCCTGCGATGGTGGGCACGATGAGCCTGGGAAGCCGGGCCTTAAGCCTGGACAAACAGGGTCCCCCTGCAGGGGCGATGGTCACTGCCTGGAACACACTGAGCATACAGGTGATGCACACTGACAGAGCCCGGGCGATGCGGTAGGTGTAGATGACCACCTTGCAGCCCGGGTCATTCAGCAGGTCACGCAGGCCAAACACAGTCATAGTCTGGGGGACGCAGCGGGTGAGGAGCAGCAGCAGGTCAACGAAGGCTAGGTGGCAGAGAATTATGTCCACAGGCTGGAGTCGGTACTCAGAGTAGACGACCTGGGTGTAGGCCAGCAGCACCAGGGTGTTCCCCAGGAACCCTAACCCTGTTTGCAACAGGAAGGACACCCCTTTGATGGTGACACAGAGATCCAACATGATACTTAACTTGGGTACCACACTGAAGAATAGAGACAGAAAATGAAGTTTGTTAAACAGATTTATGAATACACCAACTGTGAAAAAATGTTACTTATTGCACTCTCTATTAGACTAGGATTGCAGAAGCATATTCTTACCTGCAACTATTGATAAAGAAGCATGAACACAGTATTGAGCATTCATTGTGGTTAATTGCCCCTGTAATTTCAATATATAGCATGTTCTAGTCTGTGGGGATTATTAGGGGACAACATTAGAACACTCACCCCACCCCTCCTAAAGATGTAAGAACCACTACAATATGTAAACAAGAATAAGAACAACTCTACATGTTTTTGATGGCAGCAATCAATGGCCATATTCTATTGGAACTTCAATTAAAGAAAAAAAAGTAATAATTTGGCAAAACCAGTCAAGGGGTAAGATTCAGTCTTTGTGTTCCCATACCCCAGCAGAGGTTTTTGTTATTGTTGATGTAAAAGCAGCTTGATGAAGCTATTAGGAAGTCATTTAGAGGTTTTAACATGCACAGCTGGCCCCTTACACTGCTCTCCTCTGTTCTCTCCTGTCCTGGGAGTATGTCACCTTGGCACACAGCAGCACAGGTCATTATCCAGCAATAACAGATGTCTGTTCTAATTGGGAGCAATGGGAGACTAACCTTATATTCTGATGTTCTATTCTCTATTCTTAATACTGCTTTATTCACTTACACTCTTAGAAAAAAAGGGTTCCAAAAGGGTTCTTTGCAGAGGGATAAGATTCTACCAAGAACCGTTTTGATCAGAAGAACCCTTTTTGGAAGGGTTCTTTGTAAGGCAAAGGGTTCTACAGAGAACCTTAACGTCCTAAGAACCGTTTTTGGAAGTCTCAGTATTCAACATTCCCTACCTGGCAGTCATACTGAATGCAGGTTGAGGGTGATTAACAATTTCACTTGTTGGATATCCTAACTATGGCTGGATTCCAATAGGAATTACATATCACTTTGCAAGCCAGCATAATGTGACTTGCAGGCCTGATGTAGACAGTAAACCTGTGTTTGGGTATAACTAGGCCCTCAAAGAAAGGCATTATGATACACAGTATATAATGTATTGCCATAGATAATAACATTTTAAAGGCAAATAAGGCTGATGGAATCGTTCATAGTGGGTTCTAGAAATAAACCGAAGAACCCTGTATGGTTCTACTTAGAGTTTCCCAAAACAATCATCCTGTTCCACCAATACTCTTCTGCACTATGCAATCCAGACAGTGTACATTTGTAATTAAGTGTTGCTCCAATAATGTGTCATTTAGACTGCACAGCCCTTTGACTAATAGTCAAACTTAGAAGAAAGTCAACCAATACTGAAGAATCCTTGATAAAGGCGAAGGTGACATTTTAATTTAATTTGCTAAACACATCCTGGAAGCACTCTCTGGGTTACATAATGTAAAGGTGTTATTTCCCCATGTGTGTATCAAAATGTTTATATGAGTACAGGACTAATTAAAGAGCAGGCTCATGCATGTTCTTCTCTGGGGATTTGATCATGTGTTCCAAGTCAGTGAGCAGATGGTTTTAATGTGTTTCCTCCAAAGACCAGACCCCCCCCCCCCCCCCCCGCTTCTAATTACTTTATTGATCCATTATTCATTGCCTCAAAGAGGTTGTCACAAACTACAGATGACTGTTGAAAATCTCTAAAAGCTACTCTGTTCACCAAGTTATTTACTCTCCTGTCCTGTTTCTTCTGCCACCCTACTCGTATCCCCATCGCTCTCTGTGGGAGACATTATGTCTTATTAAAGACTAATGAGGAGGGGTAGAGGTGTACACTAATATGTATACACTCCTTGGAGTGGGATCCACTTACAGGAAGATATATTTTTTTATTAACTTCTTATGTGTTTTTATAGAGCATGGTGTCTTGCTTCAGCATCACTTTCATCTCTGACAGAGGTGACAATGACAGTGAGACGTCAATGACATCAATAACAACATACAGGAACTCAAGTCCTTCTGTTCACCTGACTTAGAATTCCTCACAATCAAATGTCGACGGCATTATCTACACATTTAAATGTTTTACTCATGTCAGCTGCAGTGAATGAGAGACCGCAGGTTTTGGTAGCGGGCCATGTCAGTGGCACTGTATTGTCCTCAAAGCGAGCAAAGAAGTTTTTTAGTCTGTCTGGGAGCAAGACACCCTGGTCCGCGACAGGGCTGGTTTTCCTTTTGTAATCCGTGATTGACTGTAAACCCTGCCACATACATCTTGTGTCTGAGCCGTTGAATTGCGACTCTACTTTGTCTCTATACTGACGCTTAGCTTGTTTGATTGCCTTGTGGAGGGAATAGCTACACTGTTTGTATTCGGTCATGTTTCCTGTCACCTTGCCCTGGTTAAAAGCAGTGGTTGCACTTTCAGTTTCGCGCAAGGTGACAGGAAACATGACGCATATATCCCCCCAAGCAGACACATCGATGGCCCTGAACAAACTTTATTGGACTCTATGTAAACTGGAAACCACATATCCTGAGGCTGCATTCATTGTAGCTGGGGATTTTAACAAGGCTAATCTGAAAACAAGACTCTCTAAATTCTATCAGCATATCGATTGTGCAACCAGGGCTGGTAAAACCCTGGATCATTGTTATTCTAACTTTATTCTAACGACGCATATAAGGCCCTCCCCCGCCCTCCTTTCGGAAAAGCTGACCACGACTCCATTTTGTTGCTCCTGCCTATAGACAGAGAATAAAACAGGAAGCTCCCGCGTTCAGGTCTGTTCAATGTTGGTCCGACCAATCAGATTCCACGCTTAAAGATTGCTTCGATCACGTGGATTGGGATATGTTCCGCATTGCGTTAAACAACATTGACGAATACACTGATTGGGTGAGCGAGTTTATTAGCAAGTGCATCGGAGATGTCATACCTACAGCAACTATTAAAACATTCCCAAATCAGAAACCGTGGATTGATGGCAGCATTCTCGCGAAACTGAAAGCGCAACCACTGCTTTTAACCAGGGCAAGGTGACAGGAAACATGACCGAATACAAACAGTGTAGCTATTCCCTCCACAAGGCAATCAAACAAGCTAAGCGTCAGTATAGAGACAAAGTAGAGTCGCAATTCAACGGCTCAGACACAAGATGTATGTGGCAGGGTTTACAGTCAATCACGGATTACAAAAGGAAAACCAGCCCTGTCGCGGACCAGGGTGTCTTGCTCCCAGACAGACTAAAAAACTTCTTTGCTCGCTTTGAGGACAATACAGTGCCACTGACAAGGCCCGCTACCAAAACCTGCGGTCTCTCATTCACTGCAGCTGACATGAGTAAAACATTTAAATGTGTTAACCCTCGCAAGGCTGCAGGCCCAGACGGCATCCCCAGACGCCTGGAGCATGCGCAGACCAGCTGGCTTGTGTGTTTACGGATATATTCAATCAATCCTTATCCCAGTCTGCTGTTCCCACATGCTTCAAGAGGGCCACCATTGTTCATGTTCCCAAGAAAGCTAAGGTAACTGAGCTAAATGACTACTGCCCCGTAGCACTCACTTCCGTCATCATGAAGTTCTTTGAGAGACTAGTCAAGGACGATATCACCTCCACCCTACCTGACACCCTAGACCCACTCCAATTTGCTTACCGCCCCAATAGGTCCACAGACGACGCAACTGCAACCACACTGCACACTGCCCTAACCCATCTGGACAAGAGGAATACCCATGTGAGAATGCTGTTCATCGACTACAGCTCAGCATTTAACACCACAGTACCCTCCAGACTCGTCATCAAGCTCAAGACCCTGGGTCTCGACCCCGCCCTGTTACCTGGGTGAGGGTAGGTAACAACATCTCCACCCTGCTGATCCTCAACACTGGGGCCCCACAAGGGTGCATTTTGAGCCCTCTCCTGTTCTCTCTGTTCACCCACGACTGCGTGGCCATGCATGCCTCCAACTCAATCATCAAGTTTGCAGACGACACTACAGTGGTAGGCTTGATTACCAACAACGACGAGGCGGCCTACATGGAGGAGGTGAGGGCCCTCGGAGTGTGGTGTCAGGAAAATAACCTCACACTCAACATCAACAAAACAAAGGAGATGATCGTGGACTTCAGGAAACAGCAGAGGGAGCACCCCCCTATCCACATTGACGGGACAGTAGTGGAGAGGGTAGTAAGTTTTAAGTTCCTCGGCGTACACATCACGGAAAAACTGAATTGGTCCACCCACACACTGCGTGGTGAAGAAGGCGCAGCAGCACCTCTTCCTGTTTTGGGTTTTGCCACGTTTGTTATTTTGTATTTGTGTAGTGTTATCGTCTTTTATTAAACATGTTGAAAACGAACTATGCTGCATTTTGGTCCTCCTCTCCTTCGATGGAAGAAAGCCGTTACAGAACCACCCACCACAACAGGACCAAGCAGCGTGGTGACAGGCAGCGGCAGCAGGAGCAGCGCAAGGAGGAATGGACATGGGCAGACGAGTTGGATGGAAAAGGACCCTGGGCACAGCCAGGAGAATATCGCCGCCCCAAAGAAGAGCTGGAGGCAGCGAAGGCGGAGAGGTGCTGGTATAAGGAGGCAGCACAGCGGTGCGGATGGAAGCCCGAGAGTCAGCCCCAAAAATGTCTTGTGGCGAAGCCAGGTAGGAGACCTGCGCCAACTTCCTGTGCTTAGCTGAGGGCGAGAGAGACCGGGCAGGCACCATGTTATGCTGTGGAGCGCACGGTGTCCCCAGTGCGGGTGCATAGGCCGGTGCGGTACATACCAGCTCCTCGTATCGGCCGGGCTAGAGTGGGCATCGAGCCAGGTGCCATGAAGCCAGCTCTACGCATCTGGTCTCCAGTGCGTCTCCTTGGGCCGGCGTACATGGCACCAGCCTTACGCATGGTGTCCCCGGTTCACCTGCACAGCCCAGTGCGGGCTATTCCACCTCTCCACACTGGAATGCTCCCGGTCGACCTGCAACCAGGTATGGTTGGGCAGGCTCGGTGCTCAAGAGCTCCAGTGCGCCTGCACGGTCCGGTCTATCCAGTACCACCTTCACGCACCAGCCCTCCGGTGGCAGCCCCCCGCTCCAAGCTGTCTCTCCGTCTCAGCCCTACAGGTGCTCCCGCCTGCAAGGAGCCGCCAGAGTCTCCCGCCTGCAAGGAGCCGCCAGAGTCTCCCGCCTGCAAGGAGCCGCCAGAGTCTCCCGCCTGCAAGGAGCCGCCAGAGTCTCCCGCCTGCAAGGAGCCGCCAGAGTCTACTGTCACGTTCTGACCATAGTTCTTTTGTGTTTTCCTTGTTTTAGAGTTGGTCAGGACGTGAGCATTCTATGTTGTGTGTCTAGTTTGTCCGTTTCTATGTATGGCCTGATATGGTTCTCAATCAGAGGCAGGTGTTAGTCATTGTCTCTGATTGGGAACCATATTTAGGTAGCTTGTTTTGTGTTGGGGTTTGTGGGTGGTTGTTTCCTGTCTTTGTGTTCTCTGCAACAGATAGGACTGTTTCGGGTTTTGCCATGTTTGTTATTTTGTATTTGTGTAGTGTTATCGTCTTTTATTAAACATGTTGAACACGAACTACGCTGCATTTTGGTCCTCTCCTTCGACGGAAGAAAGCCGTTACACATGATTTCTCAGTTTGGTGTAACTATTTTACTCCTAGGTAAGTACCACAGTATGAGTCATTACCCATAAAACCCCAGGGGTCAAACAAGGAAATGGTTCCAATCGTTTTTCTGCCATTCATTTTTCCCGTAGGGGATTTTAGAAACAATTAAAGGAAGGACTGTGTTTTGTGTAGGCTTACCCTGGTGTGATGTATTGATAACCGTGTAAATCCCTCTAGGACAAGGGGACTTTTATCAATAAATTTGCCTGTAATTAACGCCTCAAGTTCAATTCTAATTAGCTACTAATGTGTCTATCATAAAGAACTACAAATGCCATGATGATCTGGACAAGACTGCCAAATCGAGGCAAAGGTAAGAACCTCTGAATTAATTATCTAATGTTAGCTACATTTCGTAATGAATACATTTATACATTTCTGGACAATTCTGTGAACATCTTCCATGATGTCTACTTTGATGCTAGCAATTTTAAATCAGAGTAAATAGAGCCCGAATACAATTGATAAAACACACTTTGACCGAGAGAGATTGACATGGTTATCAAAACGTCACGCCAGTGTTTCTAAAAATTCCCCATGGGGAAAAATGAATGGTGGAAAAACAATTGGATCCATTTCCCTGTTTGACCGCTAGGTTTTGTGTGTATTATTACACCTCCACTCTGGGGCTCTATGGCAAAAATTATACACTTACAGTGCCTTGCGAAAGTATTCGGCCCCCTTGAACTTTGCGACCTTTTGCAACATTTCAGGCTTCAAACATAAAGATATAAAACTGTATTTTTTTGTGAAGAATCAACAACAAGTGGGACACAATCATGAAGTGGAACGACATTTATTGGATATTTCAAACTTTTTTAACAAATCAAAAACTGAAAAATTGGGCGTGCAAAATGATTCAGCCCCTTTACTTTCAGTGCAGCAAACTCTCTCCAGAAGTTCAGTGAGGATCTCTGAATGATCCAATGTTGACCTAAATGACTAATGATGATAAATACAATCCACCTGTGTGTAATCAAGTCTCCGTATAAATGCACCTGCACTGTGATAGTCTCAGAGGTCCGTTAAAAGCACAGAGAGCATCATGAAGAACAAGGAACACACCAGGCAGGTCCGAGATACTGTTGTGAAGAAGTTTAAAGCTGGATTTGGATACAAAAAGATTTCCCAAGCTTTAAACATCCCAAGGAGCACTGTGCAAGTGATAATATTGAAATGGAAGGAGTATCAGACCACTGCAAATCTACCAAGACCTGGCCGTCCCTCTAAACTTTCAGCTCATACAAGGAGAAGACTGATCAGAGATGCAGCCAAGAGGCCCATGATCACTCTGGATGAACTGCAGAGATCTACAGCTGAGGTGGGAGACTCTGTCCATAGGACAACAATCAGTCGTATATTGCACAAATCTGGCCTTTATGGAAGAGTGGCAAGAAGAAAGCCATTTCTTACAGTTATCCATAAAAAGTGTCGTTTAAAGTTTGCCACAAGCCACCTGGGAGACACACCAAACATGTGGAAGAAGGTGCTCTGGTCAGATGAAACCAAAATTGAACTTTTTGGCAACAATGCAAAACGTTATGTTTGGCGTAAAAGCAACACAGCCCATCACCCTGAACACACCATCCCCACTGTCAAACATGGTGGTGGCAGCATCATGGTTTGGGCCTGCTTTTCTTCAGCAGGGACAGGGAAGATGGTTAAAATTGATGGGAAGATGGATGGAGCCAAATACAGGACCATTCTGGAAGAAAACCTGATGAAGTCTGCAAAAGACCTGAGACTGGGACGGAGATTTGTCTTCCAACAAGACAATGATCCAAAACATAAAGCAAAATCTACAATGGAATGGTTCAAAAATAAACATATCCAGGTGTTAGAATGGCCAAGTCAAAGTCCAGACCTGAATCCAATCGAGAATCTGTGGAAAGAACTGAAAACTGCTGTTCACAAATGCTCTCCATCCAACCTCACTGAGCTCGAGCTGTTTTGCAAGGAGGAATGGGAAAAAATTTCTGTCTCTCGATGTGCAAAACTGATAGAGACATATCTCAAGCGACTTACAGCTGTAATCGCAGCAAAAGGTGGTGCTACAAAGTATTAACTTAAAGGGGCTGAATAATTTTGCACGCCCAATTTTTCAGTTTTTGATTTGTTAAAAAAGTTTGAAATATCCAATAAATGTTGTTCCACTTCATGATTGTGTCCCACTTGTTGTTGATTCTTCACAAAAAAATACAGTTTTATATCTTTATGTTTCAAGCCTGAAATGTGGCAAAAGTTCGCAAAGTTCATGGGGGCCGAATACTTTCGCAAGGCACTGTATCTATCTTGTCACATCTTTCTCCATAGGGGGGCACTGTAGCCTTGTTGTTAGTCCTTACCTGGACCATAGCCGAAAGCAATTCAAAGGAACCATAGAAATAGAGCAGTAGATCTAGTCCATGAGTATTGAAAGTGACCGGTCTGGCTGGGAATGCATTGAGCTCATTGAGATACTACAGTATATTTCCATTCTGGCTGACTGTCCTCAGTCCTAATCATATGTGTTGGTGCCATATGGACACAGCTGGAAAATATGCAGTCATCTGTATTGATATCAGGTAATTGGAGGGAGACTGAAAAGCAGCCTAAAGTCAGTGGACCATGCTGATCACTCCCCACGGCAACTGAACCACTCTAGGAGTATAAGAATACGAGGAAACTCACTAGACATGGGGACCTTGGTCTGTTTTACAAACAGACTTGTGATCTACAGACTCCAACTGCATCATAAAGCATACCCCTCAGGTAAGATAACTGATGAATGCAATGGCCTTCTGAGATGATTGAATATATTGACAAATACTGATAGGCCTATGACATATATTTTCATATCCTTCATCCATGCAGCCATGGAATCAGAGGAGGTGGTCCGGGGAATGCTGTACCTGTCTCTCACTGTGGTTGGAGTTCCAGGAAACACTGCTGTCATCGTGGCATTTCTCCTGGCACTCTACCAGGAGCATCAGCTTCTTCCTGCTGACGCCATTGTGCTGCACCTGGCCTGTGCCAACCTGCTGGTGGTAAGCGTGCGCTGTCTGCTGGAGACCATGGCCACCTTCCGCCTGGTCAACATCTTCGGGGATACGGGCTGCCAGGGGGTGATCTTTGTCTACCGTACGTCTCGCTCCCTCTCCATCTGGCTCACCTTTGTGCTGAGTGCCTACCAGTGCCTGAGCATCGCTACTCCCGGCTCCCGCTGGGCCTCCATCCGTGTCCTGGTGGCTCGCTACCTGGCAGTGATCTTCCTCACCCTTTGGGTCATCAATACCTCCATGAGCTCGGCAGCCATAGCCTTCTCCCTGGGCTCCCGGAATGACTCGGTCAACATGCAGCACAGCATTAATGTTCAATTCTGCTATGTTCGCTTTCCTACTATGCAGTCCAAACAGGTGAACGGGGCTGTCCAGGTAGGGAGGGACGTGGTACCTATGGGCATGATGACCCTGGCCAGTCTGGTCATCCTTTTGTTCCTGTACCGCTACAGCCAGCAGGTGAAGGGACTCCGCAGCAGCTCTGGGGCCAGCGGTGGGGCAGAGCAGCGGGCGGCTAAGGCTGTAGTGGCCTTGGTGACCCTGTATGTGGTCCTCTATGGGGTGGATAATGGACTGTGGGTATACACCCTCACAGTGAGGAAGACCATGAACTCCTCACTGATCTCAGACCTGCGCATATTCTTCTCGTCGCTGTATGCAGCGCTCAGCCCCCTGGTGATCATAGCCACCAACAGGAAGGTGAACAGCAGGCTGAGGTGTGTGGTGCAGGAGAGGCCCGTTCAGGACAAAGTCACTACACTATCTACTGTGTGAGTTAGGGACTTATTGTAGTAAGATGGTAACAAAGATGAAGAATGTTGTTTATAAATTAATTATGTTGCTATTAGAATATGGAGTAGAAAACACATAGACCTAACATTGTACGTTGTTAAAGGCGTGGCAAAAGTATCTTGACCTCTTGTACTCACATTTTTTCAGAAAACTTTTCTTCTGTTTAATATTGTTTAATATACTGTATAAAGCTCATGTTTGAGCTGTTTTGATTATTATGTGGAAAAGTTGGTGGCAAGCTTGGATTGATGGAACTCAAAGGTCATGAAACCAATATATTGCTACAAATGTGCCTAGAACATGCCTACAAATTTAAAAATGAGCATCACAAGTAGTGTTTGAGCCTTTTCTGTCAAAGTCCTATTAGTGAAATTGCCATGATATTAATCATTCCATATTTGTCCTGTTATCGCTTTGTTTGTTCATTCATTATGCTCCTTCATCCTAATTGGATGGAAACATTATAACTGGATGACTAACAGCACACTATAGCTGTCAAATGACTTCCAGCAGTCTCTTTCATTGTTATTAACGATTTGAATGAGATCTGTGAAGCGTCACACTGCTAATGAAGGTAGTTAATTGCCCCACAGAGACCCAGGTACAGTCGCATGAGAAAACCAACTCTCTTTAGAACAAGAAAGATTCACTCTGAATATAAATATCTGATGTAAATGTGAAAAGGATGGTTTTAATTTATAGGTCAAATAATAAAGATGAGACTACTAAGATAATAGTATATGATTGGTTGACATTATAAATGTAGACATTTCCATCAAATTAGATGTTAGATTAAGTTGCATGAGCTGTTATACCCTTGATTGACTGACTTGCTAGGGGTGATATTTGCCATTTGCATGTAGTTATATTCCACTTCCGGAATACAAAGGCTGAGTAAAATGGACTCGGAGGGGTGGGGTTAGGGGTGTCTGTATGACAACTTCAAAACCTTGATTTATGTACAAAGAGTGAGTCATGAGTGATCAAATTGCAATTACTACAAACATTTGATGTATTCTTTGTAAGGGCTTTGAATTGTGTATACCCTAGCCACATATATTCTAATTTTGTGTGTTGGATGCAACTTGTTTTTTTAGATGCATTTATAGCAGTAGAGTATGGCAGGTCACAAAACTGCCATGAATGTCTAATGTTAATGAACAAAAATCGGACCTTGCCCACCATGTTCGTGTAGAGATTGCAACTGTGTCATACACCAATCGATAAACATAAACATTCCTTAAATCTAATGCAGGAAATAAATAACACGTTATTCATGTTTGCACCTCTCTGTTAGGCTTTTACTGATCTATGTAAAATAAAAAATGTTTCTGTCATAATGCTGTATCATAATCTGTAGCAACATACACTATGTCTGCAGTACAATGGTCCAAACTATTTTCCGAACAGGGCTAGATCTTGTCTGTAAATTCAGGTAAAATCCTGCTAAGTTACTGATTTGAGTCAAGATTCAGAGCAAAGAATCCAACTCTCCAAATATTTTCTCTTGATGATAAACTCCATGTTTCTTACTCTTCATACCACTGAAATCTGATTGGTTCATGACACAGACTCCGGTGGAATGAAGGATAGAATGCATGGATAATTCCAGTCAGCCTATGGGTCTTTTCCTTCATTCGCCCCAATTCAAAGCAGAGTACTCCTTGGATCCTTGTCAGAAAACAAATCACAAAATTAGTCAAAATGGAACATTAGACACTGAGGAAAAACTGAGGAGTGAAGAATTACATAGAGTTCACTCCATGTGTCTGTGTATTGTGTGTGGGCCTCTGTGTAGGTGTGCCAGCCTCTCTCTGCACAAGATGCAACCTGCTCCTGTACTGTTCCATTCCTTCAGTGTGTTCCAGGCCCTGGTGAATGCCTTATCCCTGTTAGACATTGGTAGAGGTGGGGCTTAAGCTTCTGTGGCCCAGAGTCACATTGTTTTGTATGTAATGATTTTTACTTTTGCAATACCTAGTAGAATATGAGATTTCAATATCACGACTGCTACCTATCAATTAAATGGTTGAAGGTTTGGGTCACTGCATACCCTGTTTTAACATCGATACCGGAAGTCTCCAATCTGACTCACCTTCCTGGAGATTGACTTTTCAACTCTTGGTTCTCGTTTGATCCATATCTAAAAACAAAACAAAACACAAATATCAAACATCAAGCAACAGTTTCATCAAAATAAAACATATTTTTGATTTAATTTCTGAGTAATCATTGAAGGTAAACAAAAAGTAAAGACGATGTCTTCGAAAAGTTTCTGTAAATTTCCTTTGAAAGGTAAATTAAACGAAGTAGTCCAGATCAATCCTTTTCCTGAAGTGCCTGATGTCAGCCTCATTGTCTTTTCACCTGCCCTAAATAGAGGCATTTTAGCTTACAGCATGGACCAATGGCATTGCAGCAAAAAGAGCATGCCTCGCCCCCTCTATCTTAAAGGGATACTTCGGGATTTTTGCAATTAAGTCCTTTATTTACCTCTCCAGAGTCTTACGTTAGTGCAACGGCTAACTAGCGTTAGCACAATGACTATCAGTCTATGGGAACAGTTGTCCCTGTAGTCTTCCAGTCATTGCGCTAACGCTAATTAGCATTGGCTTGTGAATCTACCTCTAACTTCCTTAATATTGAACACAGTTACATGAAAATGGTATCAATGGTATTCATTGCCAAAATCCCGAAGTATCCCTTTAATACTGGTCCACACCCTAATATAGCCCTTGTGGCCAAATTCTGAATGACAGAACAGAATGTATCCCCTCCCTTGAGAATCTAAAACTATTCCACCAACAAACACCCAACATTATTCAGCAGTATTGTTCTACATCCATTTTCACAATTCAGCATAAGAAATGATAATAAAAAATGATCATACTCAAAGTATAAACAATCAATAACTGTTGAAATGGATGAACCATTTTGGCTTTATTATATTATTATTCTAGGTCAACACAGCAGTATGTTTAATAGCTTTGTCTTTGGCTGTCTATGCTTGACAACAATCTATAGATGTGAGTTGTGCATTCTTTGGCAGAAAATCTATGGAAATGTGGGATATCATCAACATACCCTCCTCCCAATCCTCCCCCTCCTCCCAATCCTACATTCTCACCAGAGTGGAGTCTGTTTGGACACGTTGGCCAAGGAATTTGCTCACTTTCTGGGTGACTGCAACTATGGAAGAAAACATGGAGATAAAAAGGAAGATTAATGCAGGAAATCTGTATGCAAAATAACAGTATTTTAATGGTCACATTTAGCCCCCAGAATAATGCAAAATCAGTTGTGTTTGATAAAAGAAAAACACCATATATTTTACAGTCCATAAGTGATGTTACGCTATGACATTACTTGTGAATAACATTTATGATTAAGATATTGCAGTTCACATGTTGTGAGGGCAATATGTTATTAAGACTTCATGTATAAAACAGGTATAATTTATGTTAAACAGAACAGAACAGCTATTTCGACATCCCAGTTCCAGGGAGAGGTCACTGTTTCAACATGCCTGGAATTCTACAGTGCAGGAAAGGAGTAGCACCTGTATATTCTACTCCCTGCCTGAATGAGAACCTTTTTAATTCTGTGATACCAGATCTCATTTCAACATGAATGTGTTCATACCATGTTTAAATGTATTCACAGCACTATTCTAGAGTCCTGAATAACGCATTGTGGTCTTTCATGCAGGATTCTTTAAACAATAGTGAGATTGACACGTCTTCATGTTCAGCCTTGAAACATGTTTAAGTTTGTGATTCGAGTACACATTTGAAGACAAAGGTTGCACTCAGTGGAAAGAGAACCTGACACTCTGAGAGGAGCAGAATGACACACTATGAGCAGTAGAACACTGTTTGTTTATACAACTATTTGATGAAAGCATATTACTGTGATCCAGTTGTGGAAATTAAATGTCAGAGGAGCCCCTGGGTGAAGCAGGCCACATAGTAGATAGGGGTATGGGGAGTTACAGGAGCCCCCTGAGGGCCCGGGGCCAGCCACAGCCACAGTCTCTGCTAGAGTCTCCTCCCAGCCTACACTTTCAGGTAAAATATGTGTTGCTTTGTCTGGACTTGCACAACATTCAAGGCTGGCTGCAATCTCCCCAGCAACACATTCAATCAGGAGATTTGATTTGATTGTATTAAGATCTCTTTTAATCCTCATTTGGACTAATCTTCCAAGAGTCCTTAAACATTAAAATACAATCACATTATCACATATTATTTTCACACTGTTACAAACAGACATAATACACTGACATATTGACCAGATAAATAATACTTCATCTACCATAGTCCCGCACAACATTCCAATTTATTATATTTAAATGGTTCTAAAGAATTGTTTGAATTTATTAATTAAAAGGTTTCTGGTTTTCTCAGATATATTATTTCTTTATTGCTCTAAATTGAAATGTTCTTTAGCTTATTTCTCTTTTCTATCTGGACAACACATAGATGGAGCACAATCTATTCCTAGTATTCACTGAATGTCTGTCTCTTACCAGCTGAATACTGTTGTGAATAGAGTTTGGCCATTTTAAATGGTGTACATTGTGAAATAAAATAAGCAGGTTTTTTCAATTATCTTGTTGATTGATGACCAACCAAGAGCATTGAGCATGACTACAACAGAAGAACCATATCTCCACCTTTAAAACAATCCTTGCTGCTTTGTTCACTTGCTGATGCATGTCCCCAGACCATAGAACTGTAGTTCACCTGACTCCCAATTAATGCTTGGGTTGTTTGCTTAAGAATATTTTCTGGTAAATATTTAGCTATCCTTCTGATCATGCATACAGTTTTTTTATTTATTTAACATAGATTAGTTATTTGAGACGTCCATGATTAGCAGTTGTCTAGCTGCACCCCTAGTAGTTTGGTTTCTGCCACTTCCTCAAGTTGTACTCCCCTCATACTTAACTGTATCCCATGCTGTGTTGGCCTTTTCCTGGTGGAACAGACCAACATAACCTTGAATTTCGAGGTGTTCAAAACAAGTTTGTACCGGCAAACCGACTCCCTGATATTTTGCAGATCTACTTGTAGAGCTTTCTGTACCTGTTGAATCGATTGGCTTGTTGTATAAATTGTAGTTTCATCTGAAAATATACTAGCTTGAGTTTCAGATAATGCATAAGGAAGGTTGTTGGTATATATTAAAGTAAAGAAGTGGCACAAGGCAGCTGCCCTGCGGTATTCCACAGTTTAAAGCATGAGGGGAAGAAAACAACCCATTGACATAGGTGGACTGTTTCCTGTCAGTTAGATATGACTGTACCCAATTCAATGCTGCCTCCTTAAACCCATAATGCAAGAATATTGATTAAATTATTTCATGATCCACTAAATCAAATGCTGCACTAAAATCTAAAAATAGTACACCCACAAACCTACCATTATCCATTGCATTGAGCCACTAGTCAGTCATGTCAACGAATGCAGTGGTGGTGGAATTGTTTTGTGATAAGCATGCTGATTGGCTGTAATCAGATCATTTTTTCCCCATGAACTCCCATATTTGTCTACTCACAATACCCTCCAACATCTTACTGAGGAAAGGGAGCAGACTAATTGGTCGACTATTGGCAGGAGTAATGGGTTCTTTGTTGTCTTTCATGATCGGACACAGTTTAGCATGCTTCCATACATTTGCAAATGTCCCCTTTGCCAGTGACCAATTAAATATGTATTTCAGTGGAGCTGCAATCTGGGGAGCAGCATAGCGAAGTAAAACATTTCCATAAGATCGTAACTTGTAGATTTACCATCGGGTAATGACTTCAATAGGTTTAACAACTCCTCTACTGACACAATTTGTAGACTAAATTAGCTGTTTTTTTTGCTCATCATATGATCATCAATCCATTGGACAATAGATTGTTTGGAAGAATGGGTGATTACATTATCGCTCTAATTCATTTTCTTTGTAAAAATATCAGCAAAATGATTGGCAATATCAGCCAGTTTTGTTATTGTCCTCCAGTCAACATCCACACTAGATGGACATGTTGAAATAGATGTACCAAGTAAGCCCTTAACTCTATTCCATACCTTTTCAGAATAATTTCTACAATCAATAAAAACATGCGTTTTTTTCTTACGATTTTTTAAAACTGCATAATTAAGTAGTGTTCTATAATTATGTTCATCAATTTCTTTTGCCATATTTCTTTGAGAAAAGAGTGCAGCTTTGAGTTTCACCTGTAGCCAACACATTGCTTAATGCCCAATATTGTACAAGCTAAGACATAATAGGAGGTGGGGAAGCAAAGCAGAACCCAATGAGGCAAGAAGACACGTTGTGACAACTGGTGACAATCCAAGCTGGTATTAGTGTAGATGAACACATCTCACATAAAACATGTGAATTGATTTGGCAGGAAAATATACTTTCATTTGCTGCGTCAGTTCCATTGTCGTCAATTATTTGGAAACGTGAAGTGAAATCCATCATTATCTAGAAGCTGATCTATATACATTAGGCTGTCAGTTTGCAAAGATTAATTCCTCTGATGAAAACCAATGAGCCAATCCAGTCAAATCAAATCAAATCAAATCAAATTTATTTATATAGCCCTTCGTACATCAGCTGATATCTCAAAGTGCTGTACAGAAACCCAGCCTAAAACCCCAAACAGCAAGCAATGCAGGTGGAGAAGCACGGTGGCTAGGAAAAACTCCCTAGAAAGGCCAATACCTAGGAAGAAACCTAGAGAGGAACCAGGCTATGTGGGGTGGCCAGTCCTCTTCTGGCTGTGCCGGGTGGAGATTATAACAGAACATGGTCAAGATGTTCAATGTTCATAAATGACCAGCATGGTCGAATAATAATAAGGCAGAACAGTTGAAACTAGAGCAGCAGCACAGTCAGGTGGAAGTTGAAACTGGAGCAGCAGCATGGCCAGGTAGACTGGGGACAGCAAGGAGTCATCATGTCAGGTAGTCCTGGGGCATGGTCCTAGGGCTCAGGTCAGTTGAAACTGGAACAGCAGCATGGCCAGGTGGACTGGGGACAGCAAGGAGTCATCATGTCAGGTAGTCCTGGGGCATGGTCCTAGGGCTCAGGTCCTCCGAGAGAGAGAAAGAAAGAGAGAAGGAGAGAATTAGAGAACGCACACTTAGATTCACACAGGACACCGAATAGGACAGGAGAAGTACTCCAGATATAACAAACTGACCCCAGCCCCCCGACACATAAACTACTGCAGCATAAATACTGGAGGCTGAGACAGGAGGGGTCAGGAGACACTGTGGCCCCATCCGAGGACACCCCCGGACAGGGCCAAACAGGAAGGATATAACCCCACCCACTTTGCCAAAGCACAGCCCCCACACCACTAGAGGGATATCTTCAACCACCAAGGTCTCCCTTGGGGGAAACCATGGCTGTGCTGTGTGCTCCCTGAATACAAAAACCTAGCTCCAATATTCTAATCTCATTTAATGATTGTGGTTAAGAGCTGAAGGCTGAAGCTGAGGGAGGGTTGATTGTAACTCCTGAGGGACTGAGTCTGACCCTGGTTAGTTGATTTCGGATTAGGATGTCACCTCATCTTTCTTTTGGCAATGACACATAAGAGCAACAGCCTGACAGCACGGTCAAAAGTTCAAAATGTAGGCAACACAGTGTTTCACCACGGCAACACATTTGTTGAGAAAAATAGCCATAAAATACAGTATGCTCTTGAACACAAGTAGAGCTGTTATAGAGGCTAGTTGTACAGAAACAGGTTATCACATACAGTACTAGGTTGTGTTAATGTGGTCCCCTGGCCACCCCTTCTTCTCTTTCAATCCACAGAGGTGGAATTTTCCACATGGGAGCTCCATAGACCACTGTGGAATGTAGACAAGACGGAACACGATCTCGGGGTGTGCTGCTTCTCCTGAATCCTGCCAGTGAAGTATTGTGTTGTAGTTTAGTAATTTACTGGTGGACATCATCTCCGGTCCCCGGGAGACTCCTTCCCCCAAGGGCTGGTCATTTACTATGACTGTAGGCTACATCTTCTCAACACTGACTTGTTGCTCAGAGGGTCTTACAGTGATAGATGGTTATCTCTGCCTTGGAGCAGAACTTGTAAAGTTATACAACATGGGCAGGGCATGTGCTGACATAACAACATCCTCAGAGCTCTCTCTTTCCCATCCTCCACCACACCTAAAGCTAAATGAATTGCTTACATGGCACATGAGTAGAAAATAAAAGTACATGAAGGGCAGACCTTTTAGAAACAGTAGAATCCCAGATTCTCAACTAAATCCCCTTAAAAGACAAAAATGTGATCACTGAGCTGCATGTCATGTCCATGCATTGGCACAACAAGACAATTATTGCCAACATTGAACCTTTTACCCCAGTGGGATAAATCAGGGTCACACAGTGTTTCTTGGTAGTATAAACAAATCTACTTTGAAACGAAAGTATACACCTTACACACATGGTTATGGGCTTACAAAAAATAAGATACCTGTACTGTGTTAAATATAGAGTTGAAATCTATTCAATTCTGAGTTTGTATCCCAACATTAGACTTTATATACATCACAGAAGACAGAAATATAACACAAATGTTTGACATAGAAACACTGTATTTATAGCGTTTTTACATTTTTTATAATGTTAATTAATTATGAAATTATGAAAAATACTAATAACATTCCACCCTTGAGGCCACTAGGTTATTTGACTGCAGGAAAGAGCTACAACATGAGGCACTAGTAGACTTCAACTGGAAAATCTGTCTAGGCCATTACATTTTTCCTCCAGTGAGATTCTTTGAGAATCAGAAGAGGGCTCTTGATCTTCCCAGAGCTCAGCGCAGATAAAACCAATGGAAAAGTGCTTTTGTGTAAAGAATGGGAATATTTTGTCAGGATGGCATAGCTGCACAAAAATAAGGCTTCTCCCATGGGGGTGGTGATATTACAGTTACATACACTCTTATAAATATGCTATCTAGAACCTGAAAGAGTTCTTCGGCTGTCCCCATAAGAGAACTCTTTGAATAACTCTTTTTGGTTCCATGTAGGACCCTTTTCACAGAGGGTTCTTCATGGAACCAAAAAGGGTTCTCCCTGGAACCGAAAAGGGTTCTCCTATGGGGACAGCCAAATAACCTTTCTGGAACCCTTTTTTCAAAGAGTGTATACACACAGTGTGGAACCAGACCAGTATGAGTGATATAGAGCTTGGATTCTTCATAGAAAGTGTTTTAAATCACAGGAGCAATTACTTTAATATGAATACATAGTAATCATTGTGGAGGGTACAGGTACTTTATCTCAGGGGTTTACAAATGTTCTTGCCCAGGGTTCCCCTGACCAGGAAAACCTGCAACCCAGGGACCTCTTGTTTTATCATCAGGTGAATGATAATGGAAAGTAGAAGTAACATTTTTAAATTAATAGATTTGGTAGACAGTTAAATTATTTTGACCTTCCCACAGTTCACTGGAAGAGAAAGTGTAAACTCTAACTTCTAACTAGTTAGAAAGGTATATTGACAGTGTAGAGAAAAAGGTACAATTTTAAAGCATATTTTCTGCTATTCTACACATTTTTTCCATTGAGTTTAGAGAAAATGTTGCAATTGTGAAGCTAATTCCCAGCAATTCTACATAGTTTGGGATGGAGCTGAGAGACTAGTTTGTAAAGCCAATTACCTGAAATGCTATGCATTTTGCAATGACTAATGCTGTCTTAATATGCTCAAACATTATAACAAAATTAATAGGCATGTACCCGGAATGCCAGTTAAAAATATATATATATTTGATTCTCCTTGACTGTCTAGCTTTCATTTGATTGTTCCATCAGTACTACTAAATATACTGAACAAAAATAGATATGCAACATGCAAAAAAATAAATGCAACAACCAGTGCACCCACACATGGACTCTGTACCGGTACCCCCTGTATACAGCCTCCACATGGACTCTGTACCGGTACCCCTGTATACAGCCTCCACATTGACTCTGTACCGGTACCCCCTGTATATAGCCTCCACATTGACTCTGTACCGGTACCCCCTGTATATAGCCTCCACATTGACTCTGTACCGGTACCCCCTGTATATAGCCTCCACATTGATTCTGTACTGGTACCCCCTGTATACAGCCTCCACATTGACTCTGTACCGGTACCCCCTGTATACAGCCTCCACATTGATTCTGTACTGGTACCCCCTGTATACAGCCTCCACATGGACTCTGTACTGGTACCCCCTGTATACAGCCTCCACATGGACTCTGTACTGGTACCCCCTGTATATAGCCTCCACATTGACTCTGTACTGGTACCCCCTGTATATAGCCTCCACATTGACTCTGTACCGGTACCCCCTGTATACAGCCTCCACATTGACTCTGTACTGGTACCCCCTGTATATAGCCTCCACATGGACTCTGTACTGGTACCCCCTGTATACAGCCTCACTTTTTATTTTACTACTGCTGTTTAATTATTTGTTACTTTTATTTTTTACTTATCTATTTTTTACTTAACACTTTTTTTCTTAAAACATCTTAAAGTATTGTTGGTTAAGGGCTTGTAAATAAGCATTTCACTGTAAAGTCTACCCGTTGTACCTGTTATATTTGGCGCATCTGACAAATGCAATTTGATTTGATTTTGCAACAATTACAAAGATTTGAGGAAATCAGTCAATTTAAATAAATTTACATTAGGAAATCAGTCAATTTAAATACTGTCATTAGGCCCTAATCTATGGATTTCACATGACTGGGCAGGGGTGCAGCCATGGGTGGGCCTGGGAGGGCATAGGCCCACCCACTGGGAAGTCAGGCCCAATCAGAATGAGTTTTTTTTTAAGTGCTTCTTTTACAGACATAAATACTCCTCAGCATCTCCACTGCCACCCCCCTCAGACATCCCCACAGGTGAAGAAGGAGGATGTGGAGGCCCTGGGCTAGGTGATCTGCGGTTGTGAGACCAGTTGGACGTACTGCCAAATCCTCTAAAATTACATTGAAGGCAGCTTATGGTAGAGAAATGAACATTGAATCATCTGGCAGCAGCTCTGGTGGACATTCCTGCAGTTAGCATGCCACTTGCACGCTCCCTCAAAACTTGAGACATCTGTGGCACTGTGTTGTGTGACAAAACGGCATATTTTTAAGTGGCCTTTTATTGTCCCCATCACAAGGTGCACCTGTGTAATGATCGTGCTGTTTAATCAGCTTCTTGATATGCCACACCTGTCAGGTGGATGGATTCTCTTGGCAAAGTAAAAAAATGTTCACTACCAGGGATGTAAACAAATTTGTGCACAAAATTAGAATGAAATAAGCTTTTTGTGCATTTTTAAATTCAGCTCATGAAACATGGGACTAACACTTCACATGTTGCGTTTAGATTTTTGTTCAGTGTAGCGTCAGACTCAAAGACATGAAGTAGGGGTAGGAGAGAGCACCACCTTCTGACCAACAACGGTATGGCTTCTATGTGCAAATGTACAGTATGTGCTCAGACTTATTAACAGAGGTGAATGAATGCACAGCACACCCAAGGCAAAAGGAGCTCAGTATGCCAGTGCAATGTCCTCACAACGTACAAGACTGGGTTCAATTTATTCAATAGTGTTTTACATAAATAGATGCTCGCCTTGCATGGCTCACAATTACAAAGCTCAAGCTGGGTCTGTCTGCAAAGTGGGGTTCTACCAGCAATACATAGAAGCTGTGAGCTTCTAAACACAAAAAAAGATTTCCAGCTCTTTGGAGGGTGAATTTAATCTGCACTGTGTGATTTTGGGGGTGTTATTTAATGTTTACAATTTTCATACCCAGACTTTCAGGTGCCTTTGAAATAGTGCTGTAGGTTCTCTAGTTGACCACCTTCCCTCTGTCAAAAGGATTTTCAAGGGAATAAGTAGACAAAAACAAGAGCATAAAGCTTAAGAGCCTGCAACGGCTGCCTGCTTCCTTAAATAGACTCAATCTGATAGCGTCTCTACATTTAAGGGCTTCTGACTCAGTCCCGGGTAAGTAGGCCATTCATAGATGCTAACTACCTTTAGCGTCTATTGAAATATTATCTTCTGGTCGGGGGAGTTTTGTAAGAGCCCCGATGTTTGTTCTGAATGTTAAAACGCATCACTTGCCGTACAGGTTTGTAAACATAAAGAAAGTATATTTCGTATCAGCAATAAATTATATATAAAAAAATGTTAAATTACTACACACCTTTATAGTGTTAGAGTTCCCACACGGCCATATATCTATCATACAGCGCTTGTTTTTCGGATAAACAGACGGATGACAGAGGCGTACCTGTGCTATGTATAATACCAATCTGCGTCTCCGAATACCTGTGTGTAAACGGTAGACGGACCCCACAAACGTGTCGTCACTGAAAAATTATGTGGGCTGCAATTGTGTTCAAACCAGTTAAAACAGTGTACAGTAAGTGTATATTTCCCATTTGTGAAATTATTTTGATGTAATATGAAAGTAGAGTGATTTATATTTCTAGAACCATACCGCAATTGAGTATCGATTCACGTTAAGATGGAGTATTTGGCTGTTTTGGCTGCCAGAGCCAAATTCACCTCTAAACAGAACATGCAAGGTCCTTGGACTATAAGGAGTAACGTTAGGCGTTAGTCCATTATTGGGCTGAGTTCAGGGCTGCACTCACAGGAGCATTCACAGAAAGTTTACTTTGAAACCCAAGATGATTATGCACACTTTATAGGTTTATTGACTGTTTGTGTAAAGAGTGTAAGGCATAGAAATGTATCACAAAGCTGCCACCCCACTACCTTGCAGTGGAGGGAGAGTTTTAAACCTAATTTAATCAAGGTGCTTTTCCCCAATATAACTAAAAAGAGAGAAAGACAGAGTGCATAAGAACAATGCAGCTACTCAACATTAGCCATAGGCTTTGCAATCCGGTCTTTAGGGAACACCTGAATAGGAAGCTCTTCTGTCATGCTCTTTTGAATTCAAGCATTGTGAACACTATTATTCAGTCAGCTTTACAATCACATGCTGTAGACACATGTACAATACCAATCAAAAGTCTGTTTATTTTTACTATTTTCTACATTGTAGATTAATAGTGAAGACATCAAAACTATGAAATAACACATGCAATCATGTTAAACAAAATCAAATTATATTTTATATTTGAGATTCTTCAAGTAGCCACCCTTTACCTAGCTGCCTATTTAAAGAAAGGTTCAATAAAAACATTTGAAAATTGCCTTGATGACAGCTTTGCACTCTTGACAATCTCACAGCTAGCTTCACCTGGAATACTTTTCCAACAGTCTTGAAGAAGTTCCCACATATGCTGAGCACTTCTTGGCTGCTTTTCCTTCACTCTGCGGTCCAACTCATCCCAAACCATCTCAAATTGGTTGAGGTCGGGTGATTGTGGAGGCCGGGTCATCCGATGCAGCACTCCATTACTCTCCTTCTTGGTCAAATAGCCCTTACTTAAAAATATATATAATTATTTAACCTTTATTTAACCAGGTATGCCAGTTGAGAACAAGGTCTCACGTGGAATAAACAAACATGCAGTCAATAACAAATAACAAAATTAGGTAAGATAAGGGAGGTAAGGCAATAAATAGGCCATAGTGACGAAATAATTACAATTGACCAATTAAACACTGGAGTGATAGATGAGCAGAAGATGAATGTGCAAGTAGAGATACTGGGGTGTAAAAAATAAATAACAGTTTGGGGATGCGGTAGTTGGATGGGCTATTTACAGATGGGTTATGTACAGGTGCAGTGATCTGTGAGTTTCTCTGACAGCTTGTGCTTAAAGTTAGAGAGGGAGATTTTTGCTGATTTTTGCAATTCGTTGCAGTCATTGACAGCAGAGAACTGGAAGGAAAGGTGGCCAAATTAGGAAACGGCTTAGGGGGTGACCGGTGAAATAAACCTTCTGGAGCGCGTGCTACGGGTGGGCGCTGCTATGGTGACCAGTGAGCTGACATAAGGCGGGGCTTTATCTAGCAAAGACTTATAGATGACCTGGAGCCAGTGGGTTTGGCGACGAATATGAAGCGAGGCCAGCCAACGAGAGCATACAGGTCTCTGTGGTGGGTAGTATATGGGGCTTTGGTGACAAAACGGATGGCACTGTGATAGACTGCATCCAATTTGCTGAGTAGAATGTTGGAGGCTATTTTATAGATGACATCACCGAAGTCAAGGATCGGTAGGATGGTCAGTTATACGAGGGTATGTTTGGCAGCATGAGTGAAGGATGCTTTGTTGTGAAATAGGAAGCCAATTCTATATTTAATTTTGGATTGGAGATGCTTAATGTGAGTCTGGAAGAAGAGTTTACAATCTAACCAGACACCTAGGTATTTGTAGTTGTCAACATTCTAAGTCAGAACCGTCCAGAGTAGTGATGCTGGACGGGCGGGCAGGTGCGGGCAGCGACCGGTTGAAGAGCATGCATTTAGTTTTACTTGCATTTATTAAGAGCAGTTGGAGGCCACGGAAGGAGAGTTGTATGACATTGAAGCTCGTCTGGAGGTTAGTTAACACAGTGTCCAAAGAAGGGCCAGAAGTACACAGAATGGTGTCGTCTGCGTAGAGGTGGATCAGAGAATCACCAGCAGCGAGAGTGACATCATTGATGTATACAGAGAAAAGAGTCGGCCCAAGTATTGAACCCTGTGGCACCCCGATAGAGACTCCCAGAGGTCCAGACAACAGGCCCTCCAATTTGACACTGAACTCTGTCTGAGAAGTAGTTGGTGAACCAGGTGAGGCAGTCATTAGAGAAACCAAGGCTGTTGAGTCTGCTGATAAGAATGTGGTGATTGACAGAGTCGAAAGCCTTGGCCAGGTCGATGAATACAGCTGCACAGTATTGTCTCTTATCGATGGCGGTTATGATATTGTTTAGGACCTTGAGCGTGGCTAAGGTGCAACCATGACCAGCTCGGAAACCAGATTGCATAGCGAAGAAGGTACGGTGAGATTCAAAATGGTCTGTGATCTGTTTGCTAACTTGGCTTTCGAAGACCTTAGAAAGGCAGGGTAGGATAGATATAGGTCTGTAACAGTTTGGGTCTAGAGTGTCTCCCCCTTTGAAGTAGGGGATGACCGCGGTAGCTTTCCAATCTTTGGGGATCTCAGACGATACGAAAGAGAGGTTGAACAGGCTAGTAATAGGGGTTGCAACAATTGCGGCGGAAATATTTAGAAAGAGAGGGTCCAGATTGTCTAGCCCGGCTGATTTGTAGGGGTCCAGATTTTGCAGCTCTTTCAATACATCGTCTATCTGGATTTGGGTGAAGGAGAAATGGGGGAGGCTTGGGGGGTGCTGGGCTGTTGACCGGGGTAGGGGTAGCCAGGAGGCTTCTAATGTTAACATACATGAAACCAAGGCTTTTATGGTTACAGAAGTCAACAAATGAGAGCGCCTGGGGAATGGGAGTGGAGCTAGGCCCTGCAAGCCCTGGATTAACCTCTACATCACCAGAGGAACAGAGGAGGAGTAGGATAAGGGTAAGACTAAAGACTATGAGAACTGGTCGTCTAGTGCGATCGGAACAGAGAGTAAAAGGAGCAGGTTTTTGGGCACGGAAGAATAGATTCATGGCATAATGTACAGACAAGGGTATGGTAGGATGTGAATACAGTGGAGGTAAACCTAGGCATTGAGTGACGATGAGAGAGGTATTGTCTCTAGAGACACCATTTAAACCAGGTGAGGTCACTGCATGTGTGGGAGGTGAAACAAAAGGGTTAGCTAAGGCATAATGAGCAGGGCTGGAGGCTCTACAGTGAAATAAGACAATAATCACTAACCAAAACAGCAATGGACAAGGCATATTGACATTAGGGAGAGGCATGTGTAGCCGAGTGATCATGGGGTCTAGTGAGTAGCTAGGTGGGCTTGAGACACGGCGATTCAGACAGCTAGCAGGCCGGGGCAAGCAGAAGGGCCTTAGGAGGACATCACGACGGAAGAGTCAGTTGTAGCCCCCTCGGGCGGTTACGTCAGCAGACCAGTCGTGATGGATCGGCAGGGCTCTGTGTAGTAAAAGGGTCCAGGCCAATTGGCACAATAGGTATTGTAGCCCCAAAAAATTGGCTGATGGACCTCTTCAGCTAACAGTCCGATATGCTCTAGACAGCTAGCAAGCCGCGGCTAGCAGGCTAGCAGATGGGACGCCGCAACGGAGGAGCCTCTTGAAAACCCCCTCGGGCGGATTACATCCTGTAATCCGAGGTGTGTTGGGTCATGGGGTTGATGATCCTGAGCTTGACTGCCACATCTTGAATTAATGACTGCTGTTCTAATCCTCTTTTATGCACCAGAAATGCAAAGCCACACTTTAGTTTAGAGCACGCTGTTTTTGCACTTTCAGGAACCGGCAGATAAACAATGCAAATAATACACACTTGAGGGAATCTTGTTAGAACATGATGTGGTGGAGATTGACAGATGTTATATGTTTAAAAGCCTCTCCTCTGCATAGAGTTTAAGTCTTAAATAATGTATAGGCACATCTGTCTGTAGGATCTGTCTGTAGGATCACCTGCTGATCAATGAGACCAACCGACCAAGCTGGATTAACATTCATAGTAAAACACCATGGCAATTTTTTTTTTATGTCTAGGTTCGAGGCTGGCATACTGACACAGTCTAATAACATACTCCAAAAACTCATGTTTTATGATTTGGTATGCAGTATACACAGATAAGTCTGTTGACAGTGGGGGTGATACTTGCCAGCATCTGATGTCACCCAATCTCCAGTTCCCTGATACTGCCTGCATTATGTCAATGAACATATCTGCAATGTAGCCCTGATGTAATTAGTCCAAATGAATGACGGAAGAAAATTAAGAAAATGGTTCCCTCGCGTACAGTAATACAATCCACAGAGATAACATTTGTGGAGGCAAAGATGAAGATGCTAGTATATTTTACAGCATTCTTCAATAAAGACATTTCACGTGTTGCCCTCCCTGGTTCCCCCTGTCATGGCTGTCCTGATCGGGTCAGGTTACAGGAGACCACAACCCTACAGATTATCTCTCAACCCCAACAGAGGAGGAGAGATCTAGGGGTCTGAAGATGTGGGGGTTTTATGACACCTCACGCCCCTGGTAAATCTTAGGCCACAGACAAATTCCTTTTGTCCTGTTACTATGGAGAACCAGCCTCAGAACATTTAACAAGAAAAAAAGGGACATTGGAACAATGGTTTCCGTCAGCCACAATGGTGGTCATGACGATAGATGGAATATGAAAATGTATGTCATTTTTGTTCCCTATCTATGTCGTACAGTTCACAAATATCAACATATGCCCCACCATTTCCTCTACTAAACACTCATCACACAGACTTGTTTCATGTCTTGTTGTACCTTTCTTTTGTGTGTCTCCTAATTATAATCTCCTCCCCTTTGGCTGGTCTCCACAACGATCGGCACACCTCTAATTGACGCACATGAGCCTAATGCCCTTAACGAGCCATGTGCCCATTACAAAGGAGCTCCCAGCTCACTGTCAGATCTGTGTCACGTACCTCGGGACAAGATCTGTGACATGCTTTTCAATCCGGTGCAGGGTGTCTGTGAAAGGAGTGATTACTGGGGTGGTGTTGGGGTGGAGCAACTGAAATGGAAGATTCCCTGTGTCTGTGACGCCCACCGTTTGGTGCGACACAGAGTCTTCTCAGTTTCACCACCGGGTCTGTCTGTCCTTTTGAGTTTTGAAGTAGAATCTTTATCTGACAAAGTCATGTAAGGATATGTCTTTTACCCTGTGAAAGCTTTGTGCCAAACTCACCACGGTTTTTCAGTGTTGTATGGCCGTGTTGTAACAGTGTGTGGCAGGGAGATTCCGAGATGTGAGAAGTGTGCAGGAGGGCATGGGACAAAGGAATATCAAATCAAATCAAATTTTATTTGTCACATACACATGGTTAGCAGATGTTAATGCGAGTGTAGCGAAATGCTTGTGCTTCTAGTTCCGACAATGCAGTAATAACCAACAAGTAATCTAACAAACAATTCCAAAACTACTGTCTTATACACAGTGTAAGGGGATAAAGAATATGTACATAAGGATATATGAATGAGTGATGGTACAGAGCAGCATAGGCAAGATACAGTAGATGATATCGAGTACAGTATATACATATGAGATGAGTATGTAAACAAGTGGCATAGTTAAAGTGGCTAGTGATACATGTATTACATAAGGATGCAGTCGATGATATAGAGTACAGTATATACGTATGCATATGAGATGAATAATGTAGGGTAAGTAACATTATATAAGGTAGCATTGTTTAAAGTGGCTAGTGATATATTTACATCATTTCCTATCAATTCCCATTATTAAAGTGGCTGGAGTTGAGTCAGTGTCATTGTCAGTGTGTTGGCAGCAGCCACTCAATGTTAGTGGTGGCTGTTTAACAGTCTGATGGCCTTGAGATAGAAGCTGTTTTTCAGTCTCTCGGTCCCAGCTTTGATGCACCTGTACTGACCTCGCCTTCTGGATGATAGCGGGGTGAACAGGCAGTGGCTCGGGTGGTTGATGTCCTTGATGATCTTTATGGCCTTCCTGTAATATCGGGTGTGTAGGTGTCCTGGAGGGCAGGTAGTTTGCCCCCGGTGATGCGTTGTGCAGACCTCACTACCCTCTGGAGAGCCTTACGGTTGAGGGCGGAGCAGTTGCCGTACCAGGCGGTGATACAGCCCGACAGGATGCTCTCGATTGTGCATCTGTAGAAGTTTGTTAGTGCTTTTGGTGACAAGCCGAATTTCTTCAGCCTCCTGAGGTTGAAGAGGCGCTGCTGCGCCTTCTTCACGATGCTGTCTGTGTGAGTGGACCAATTCAGTTTGTCTGTGATGTGTATGCCGAGGAACTTAAAACTTGCTACCCTCTCCACTACTGTTCCATCGATGTGGATAGGGGGGTGTTCCCTCTGCTGTTTCCTGAAGTCCACAATCATCTCGTTAGTTTTGTTGACGTTGAGTGTGAGGTTATTTTCCTGACACCACACTCCGAGGGCCCTCACCTCCTCCCTGTAGGCCGTCTCGTCGTTGTTAGTAATCAAGCCTACCACTGTTGTGTCGTCCGCAAACTTGATGATTGAGTTGGCGGCGTGCGTGGCCACGCAGTCGTGGGTGAACAGGGAGTACAGGAGAGGGCTCAGAACGCACCCTTGTGGGGCCCCAGTGTTGAGGATCAGCGGGGAGGAGATGTTGTTGCCTACCCTCACCACCTGGGGGCGGCCCGTCAGGAAGTCCAGTACCCAGTTGCACAGGGCGGGGTCGAGACCCAGGGTCTCGAGCTTGATGACGAGCTTGGAGGGTACTATGGTGTTGAATGCCGAGCTGTAGTCGATGAACAGCATTCTCACATAGGTATTCCTCTTGTCCAGATGGGTTAGGGCAGTGTGCAGTGTTGTTGAGATTGCATCGTCTGTGGACCTATTTGGGCGGTAAGCAAATTGGAGTGGGTCTAGGGTGTCGGGTAGGGTGGAGGTGATATGGTCCTTGACTAGTCTCTCAAAGCACTTCATGATGACGGATGTGAGTGCTACGGGGCGGTAGTCGTTTAGCTCAGTTACCTTAGCTTTCTTGGGAACAGGAACAATGGTGGCCCTCTTGAAGCATGTGGGAACAGCAGACTGGTATAGGGATTGATTGAATATGTCCGTAAACACACCGGCCAGCTGGTCTGCGCATGCTCTGAGGGCGCGGCTGGGGATGCCGTCTGGGCCTGCAGCCTTGCGAGGGTTAACACGTTTAAATGTTTTACTCACCTCGGCTGCAGTGAAGGAGAGACCGCATGTTTTCGTTGCAGGCCGTGTCAGTGGCACTGTATTGTCCTCAAAGCGGGCAAAAAAGTTATTTAGTCTGCCTGGGAGCAAGACATCCTGGTCCGTGACTGGGCTGGATTTCTTCCTGTAGTCCGTGATTGACTGTAGACCCTGCCACATGCCTCTTGTGTCTGAGCCGTTGAATTGAGATTCTACTTTGTCTCTGTACTGACGCTTAGCTTGTTTGATAGCCTTGGAGGGAATAGCTGCACTGTTTGTATTCGGTCATGTTACCAGACACCTTGCCCTGATTAAAAGCAGTGGTTCGCGCTTTCAGTTCCACACGAATGCTGCCATCAATCCACGGTTTCTGGTTAGGGAATGTTTTAATCGTTGCTATGGGAACGACATCTTCAACGCACGTTCTAATGAACTCGCACACCGAATCAGAGTATTCGTCAATATTGTTATCTGACGCAATACGAAACATGTCCCAGTCCATGTGATGGAAGCAGTCTTGGAGTGTGGAGTCAGCTTGGTCGGACCAGCGTTGGACAGACCTCAGCGTGGGAGCCTCTTGTTTTAGTTTCTGTCTGTAGGCAGGGATCAACAAAATGGAGTCGTGGAGTCAGCTTTTCCCGAAAGGGGGGCGGGGCAGGGCCTTATATGCGTCGCGGAAGTTAGAGTAACAATGATCCAAGGTCTTTCCACCCCTGGTTGCGCAATTGATATGCTGATAAAATTTAGGGAGTCTTGTTTTCAGATTAGCCTTGTTAAAATCCCCAGCTACAATGAATGCAGCCTCCGGATAAATCGTTTCCAGTTTGCAGAGAGTTAAATAAAGTTCGTTCAGAGCCATCGATGTGTCTGCTTGAGGGGGGATATATACGGCTGTGATTATAATCGAAGAGAATTCTCTTGGTAGATAATGCGGTCTACATTTGATTGTGAGGAATTCTAAATCAGGTGAACAGAAGGATTTGAGTTCCTGTATGTTTCTTTCATCACACCATGTCACGTTAGCTATAAGGCATACGCCCCCGCCCCTCTTCTTACCAGAGAGATGTTTGTTTCTGTCGGCGCGATACGTGGAGAAACCCGTTGGCTGCACCGCCTCGGATAGCGTCTCTCCAGTGACCAATGTTTCCGTGAAGCAAAGAACGTTGCAGTCTCTGATGTCCCTCTGGAATGCTACCCTTGCTCGGATTTCATCAACCTTGTTGTCAAGAGACTGGACATTGGCAAGAAGAATGCTAGGGAGTGGTGCACGGTGTGCCCGTCTCCGGAGTCTGACCAGAAGACCGCCTCGTTTCCCTCTTTTTCGGAGTCGTTTTTTTGGGTCGCTGCATGGAATCCACTCCGTTGTCCTGTTTGTAAGGCAGAACACAGGATCCTCGTCGCGAAAAACATATTCTTGGTCGTACTGATGGTGAGTTGACGCTGATCTTATATTCAGTAGTTCTTCTCGACTGTATGTAATGAAACCTAAGATGACCTGGGGTACTAATGTAAGAAATAACACGTAAAAAAACTAAAAACTGCATCGTTTCCTAGGAACTATGCAGTGAGGCGGCCATCTCTGTCGGCGCCGGAAGTCCCTAATATGTAGTATCGGTGGAGAAAAACAATTGTGGGGGTGCCCATGTTTCCGGTGAGAGAGAGTTTCCGGTGAGAGAGAGACAGGTTGAGGTTGCCAGGGTCAGAGTAGAACAGAAGGTGTCGTATGCTGAGGCAGTGAAGAGAGTAGAGGATGATGGGCCAAAGATGAGTAGTAGGTCTAGGCCAATACAAAGTGATATGAATTTGTGCTTCAGTAAGATTGTCTTCTTAGCATTCATTGCCATGGTTATTACCTGGTACCGCATAAATGGAACGCAGTTGCAGAGAAGTACTTGGGTTTACAAGATTTTACTGCAGAAGAGTTATAAGACATTCACACTGAGCTAAAGGGTAGAGCTGCCGCTTTCAAGGAGCGGGACTCTAACCCGGAAGCTTATAAGAAATCCTGCTATAACCTCTGGTGAACCATCAAACAGGCAAAGCATCAATACGGGACTAAGCTCGAATCGTACTACACCGGCTCCGACACTCCTCAGATGTGGCAGGGCTTGCAAACTATTACAGACTACAAAGGAAGCACAGCCGAGAGCTGCCCAGTGACACGAGCCTACCAGACGAGCTAAATAATTTTTATGCTCGCTTAGAGGCAAGTAACACTGAAACATGCATGTGAGTACTTTGAGCATGTGTTGACCAACTGGCAAGTGTCTTCTCTAACATTTTCAACCTGTCCCTGACTGAGTTTGTAATACCAACATGTTTCAAGCAGACCACCATAGGCTCTGTGCCCAAGAACCCCAAGGTAACCTGCCTAAAAGACTACCGACCTGTAGCACTCACGTCTGTAGCCATGAAATGCTTTGAAAGGCAGGTAATGGTTCACATCAACACCACATCAAACCCTAGACTCTCTCCAACTTGCATACCGCCCCAACAGATCCACAGATGATGCAATATCTTTTGCACTCCACACTGCCCTTTTACACCTGGACAAAAGGAACACCTATGTGAGAATGCTATTCATTGACTACAGCTCAGAGTTCAACACCATAGTGCCCTTACTATACACCTCACTCTGTAACTGGTACCTGGACCTTCTGACTGGCCTTCCCCAGGTGGTAAGGGTAGGTAACAACACATCCGCCACTCTGATCCTCAACACGGGGGTACCTCAGGGGTGTGTGCTCAGTCCCCTCCTGTTCTCTCATGACTGCACGGCCAGACACTACTCCAACACCATCATTAAGTTTGCCAATCATACAACAGTGGTAGGCCTGATCACCGACAACGATGAGACCGCCTATAGGGAGGAGGTCAGAGACCTGACCATGTGGTGCAAGGCGAACAACCTCTCCCTCAACGTGATCAAGACAAAGGAGATGATTGTGGACTACAGGAAAAGGAGGACCGACCACGCCCCTATTCAAGGCAGTCAAGACAGTCATGAAGAGGCCACGACAAAACCTATTCCCCCTCAGGAGACTGAAAATATTTGACATGGGTCCTCAGATCCTCAAAAGGTTTTACAGCTGCACCATCGAGATTGTCCTGACTGGTTGCATCACTTTCTGGTATGGCAACTGCTCGGCATCCGACCGCAAGGCACTACAGAGGATAGTGCGTACGGCCCAGTACATGACCGGGGCCAAGTTTCCTGCCATCCAGGACCTCTATACCAGGCGGTGTCAGAGGAAGGCCCTACAAATTGTCAAAAACTCCAGCCACCCTAGTCATAGACTGTTATCTCTGCTATCGCACGGCAAGTGGTACTGGAGCGCCAAGTCCAGGTCCAAGAGACTTGTAAACAACTTCTACCCCAAGCCGTAAGAATCCTGAACATCTAATGAAATGGCTACCCAGACCATTCACATTCCCCCTCCCCCTTCTACACTGCTGCTACTCTCTGTTATTATCTATGCATAGTCGCATAGACGCTACCTAAATGTACATATTACCTCAATTACCTCAACACCGGTGCCCCCGCACATTGACTCAGTACCTGTACCCCCTGTACCCCCTTTTATTTTACTGTTGCTCTTTAATTATACATTTTACATCTTGTTCTTTTTTAGGTATTTTCTTAAAACTGCATTGTTGTTTAAGTAAGTAAGCATTTCACTGTAAGGTCTACAACTGTTGTTTTGGCGCATGTTACGAATAAAATTGAATTTGATTTGAAGATGTGTTGAACGAGAAGGCTGTCCTCCCAGGCTGCCTGCCAAGTGTAGGATCAGTTAGGGTCAAAGTAGTAATGAAATAGTGGCATATAGATATACACTACCGTTCAAAAGTTTGGGGTCACTTAGAAATGTCCTTGTTTTTGAAAGAAAAACACATTTTTTTGTCCATTAAAATAACATCAAATTGATCAGAAATAAAGTGTAGACACTGTTCATGTTTTCAATGACTATTGTAGCTGGAAATTGATGATTTTTAATGGAAGATCTACATAGGGGTACAGAGGCCCATTATCAGCAACCATCACTCCTGTGTTCCAATGGCACACTGTGTTAGCTAATCCAAGTGTATCATTTTAAAAGGCTAATTGATCAATAGAAAACACTTTGGATGGTTCTGACTTATGTGGACAACTACAAATACCTAGGTATCTGGCTAGACTGTAAACTCTCCTTCCAGACTCACATTAAACATCTCCAATACAAAATTAAATCTAGAATCGGCTTCCTATTTCGCAACAAAGCATCCTTCACAGCATCCTTCACTCATATGCTGCCAAACATACCCTCGTAAAACTGAACATCCTACCAATCCTCGACTTCGGTGATGTAATTTACAAAATAGCCTCCAACACTCTACTCAACAAATTGGATGCACTCATCATGGATATTACCTATTTTAGCATGGACATTGCCATTTCACCATTTTAAAGTAGTCAACTGGGTGAGGATTCCAAGAGTTGGGAGCAATCAACCAATGAAGAAGACTACTTTAAAATGGAGATAGACTCAATGGCACTGCCTATTGGCACAGATACAAAGATGAGTCCTCTATCTATCGCTATGGCCTGGTCACACTCGTATCTGCCCTCTCATTGGCTAGAAAGGGCCCACCTGATCTCGCCTCCTCCCGTCCAGTGGTGGAAAAAGTACCCAATTGTCATACTTGTGTAAAAGTAAAGATACCTTAATAGAATATAATTCAAGTAAAAGTGAAAGTCACCCAGTAAAATCCTACTTGAGTAAAAGTCTAAAACTATTTGGTTTTAAATATACTTAAGTATCAAAAGTAAAAGTAAATGTATAAATAATTTCTTATATTAAGCAAACCAGACGGCACCATTTTCTTGTATTTTTTTTATTTACGGAGAGCCAGGGGCATGCTCCAACTCTCACACTGTTTAGTGAGTCCACCAGATCAGAGGCAGTAGTGATGACCAGGGATGTTGTCTTGATAAGTGTTTGAATTATACAATATTCCTATCTTGCTAAGCATTCAAAATGTAATGAGTACTTTTGAATGTCAGGGAAGTATTTTTAATGAAGTACTTTACACTACTGCTCCCATCTGCCTTCCATTTTTAAGGACATGTACAGGTGCATTAGGAAAGTATTCAGACCCATTTAATTTTTCCACATTTGATTACGTTACAGCCTTATTCTAAAATGGATTGAATACAACATTTTCCTCATCAATCTACTCACAACAAAACAGAAATACCTTATTTACATAAGTATTCAGACCTTTTGCTATGAGACTCAAAATGGAGCTCAGGTGCATTCTGTTTCCATTGATAATCCTTGAGATGATTCTACAACTTGATTGGAGTACACATGTGGTAAATTCAATTGATTGGACATGATTTGGAAAGGCACACACCTGTATTTAAAGCCCCACCTTATCTCAGCTCACTGGTCACCATAGTAGCATCCACCCGTAGCACGCACTCCAGCAGGTATATTTCACTGGTCATCCCCAAAGCCAACTTCTCCTTTGGCCACCTTTCCTTACAGTTCTCTGCTGCCAATGACTGGAACAAATTGCAAAAATCACTGAAGCTGGAATCTCATATCTCCCTCACTAACTTTAAGCATCAGCTGGTCAGAGCAGCTTACCGATCATTGCACCTGTACACAGCCCATCTGTAACTAGCCCACCCAACTACCTCATCCCCATATTGTCATTTATTTGTTTGCTCCTTTGCACACAAGTATCTCTACTTGCACATTAATCTTTTGCAGATCTATCACTCCAGTGTTTAATTGATAAATTGTAATTATTTTGCCACTATGGCCTATTTATTGCCTTACCTCCCCAATCTTACCACATTTAAACACACTCTATATACATTTTTATATTGTGTTGTTGACTGTATGTTTGTTTATCCCGTGTGTAACTCTGTGTTGTTTGTCGCACTGCTTTGCTTTATCTTGGCCAGGTTGCAGTTGTAAATGAGAACTTGTTCTCGACTGGCCTACCTGGTTAAATAAAGGTGAAATAAAAACAAATATATAAGGTCCCACATTTGACAGTGCATGTCAGAGCAAAAACCAAGCCATGAGGTTGAAGGAATTGTCTGTAGAGCTCCGAGACAGGATTGCACCAAGGCACAGAACCAGCGAAGGGTACCAAAAAATTTCTGCAGCATTAAAAGCTCACCAAGAACACAGTGGTCTCCATCATTCTTAAATGGAAGAAGTGTGGAACCACCAAGACTCTTCCTAGACCTGGCTGACTGGCCAATCTGAGCAATCGGGGGAGAAGGGCCTTAGTCAGAGAGGTGACCAAGAATCTGATGGTCACTCTGACAAAGCTCCAGAGTCCCTCTGTGGAGATGGGAGAACCTTCCCGAAGGACAACCATTTCTGCAGCACTCCTCCAATCAGGCCTTTATGGCAGAGTGGCCAGACAGAAGCCACTCCTCAGTAAAAGGCAGTTTGCCAAAAGGCACCTAAAGGACTTTCAGTCCATGAGAAACAAGATTCTCTGGTCTGATGGAACCAAGATGGAAACCTGGCACCATCCCTACGGTGAAGCATGGTGGTAGCAGCATCATGCTGTGGGGATGTTTTTCAGCGGCAATGACTGTGAGACTAATCAGGATCGAGGGAAATATGAACAGAGAAGAGTACAGAGAGATCATTGGTGAAAACCTGCTCCATAACGCTCAGGATCTCAGACTGGAGTGAAGGTTCACCTTCCAACAGGACAACAACCCTAAGCACACAGCGAAGACAACACAGGAGTGGCTTCGGGACAAGTCTCTGAATGTCCTTGAGTGGCCCAGCCAGAGCCCGATCTAACATCTCCTAGAGAGACCTGAAAATAGATGTGCAGCAACACTCCCCATCCAACCTGACAGAGCTTGAGAGGATCTGCAAAGAAGAATGGGAGAAACTCCCCAAATACAGGTGTACAAAGCTTGAAGAATCATACCCAAGAAGACTCAAGGCTGTAATCGCTGCCAAATGAGCTTCAATAAATTACTGAGGTAAAGGGTCTGAATACTTCCATTTTGTTTCTATACATTTGTAAACATTTCTAAAAACATGTTTTTGCTTTGTCATTATGGGGTATTGTGTGTAGATTGATGAGACAAAAATGTTTGAATCCATTTTAGAATAAGGCTGTAACATAACAAAATTTGGAAAAAGTCAAGTGGTCTGAATACTTTCCGAATGCACTGTATTTACATTGTTTGAGCGGTCACTCAAATATCTTATCAGTATAACAGACATTCTTTGCTTCTGGCCTTCTGCTGCTGGTGAAAATAACCACGACTATCAGGTCGCCATAACACCTGAGCGCCATGCTACCGCTATACAACCGCAATTGAGCAATGCTGCCGCCTGGAGGGGATATGGAGGACAGAGCCAAACGAACGAGTGCTGTGATGCACAATGCCCGAACGTGGCGTGATGGATGTACTGTATGTACTTGAGGTTTTCTCCATACCCTAGTCCTCCCATCTGTGTGAAACAGCAGGAACTGGGATTCATTTGACCAGGAAATGTTTTTCCAATTGTTGAAGTGTTTTTGTTCCTTAGCCCACTGCAACTTCAGTTTCTTGTTTTTTGATAAAAGAAGCGGAAGGTCATCAGCTGCCATACCCCATTCGTGTCAAGGTACAACTAGTTGTGCATTTTTTATGGGTCTTTGAGCACCAATGTTGTACTGAAGTGTACTGAAGTGTATTGGACTGTACTGGACTGTCAGTTGACTAAGTGTCCGTGTGTTGCTCTGCACAATTTGTGTCTGCCTCCTTTGTCCTCTTTCAACAATGACCCGTTTTCGACCACTGGCCTTCCGTTGACAGGATGTCCTTTGGGTGGAGGACCATTCTTGATACACACTGGGAATTGTTGAGCGCGAAACACCCAGCAGCGTTGCAGTTCTTGACACACGGAAACCGGTGCGCCTGTCACCTACTACCATACCCCGTTAAAAGACACAAATCTTCTGTCTTTCTCATTCACCCTCTGAATTGCACACATACACAATCAATTGTCTCAAGGCTTAAAAATCCTTCTTTAACCTGTCTCCTCCCCTTCATCTAAACTGATTGAAGTGGATTTAACACGTGACATCAATAAGGGATAATAGCTTTCAGAGCAGGTGTTCCTAATGTTTTGTACACTGTCAAACATAGGTCACTAATTATAACAGTTGTGAACATTCTCCACGTGGTGTCCAATGAGCAGAAGTAAACGTTCAGGTGTTCCAGTCAGACAATATCCACTGTCACAACAGTTGCTTATTATAAACTTGACCCAAGTTTTCTCGGGTCAGCTGTGCTTTCCTTTTCCTCTCCTCCCTTCATTCCCCAGACACACGTATCATTACACCCTCCATCCTTGCCCACATAATCCTTGTTAGCATTTCATTTATTGACCAATTAGACCAGCACTAATGTCTGCCTTCCAGATTCCCGAGTCATGTCGGTTCCCGAGTCATGTCGGTCTCTATCTCCCTAATCACAAACCCCTACTCCAGTGAATATGATGGCAGGGTCTTAATGACAAGTAATTACACAAGCTAACTTTGGGCTTGTCACATTCAACTTGGGAAGTGTGTTTGTGTATCTGTCAACGGGATTTAATTTTGTGTGATTGCACATAAAGCTTTTTAACATAAGGATCCAGCAATCACCAGCAGCACTGTTATAGTAAATGAGCCAAAGCCCTTTCACTTCACAGGATCAAGATAGTGATTAAAGGTCAACATACAGTAGATTCACTGCATGCTAAGTACATACAGTACCTTATGTACATTTTACACAGTAATCCTACGGGAGCTTTAGGGACAAATTCTACTGATGGATCTCACAGCAGTAGAAATCAATCTCTAGCCTCCCGGGTGGTGTAGTGGTTAAGGGCGCTACAGTGGGTTTACACCCAGGCTCTGTCGTAACCGGCTGCGACCAGGAGGTCCGTGGGGCAACGCACAATTGGCCTAGTGTCGTCCGGGTTAGGGAGGTCTTGGCCGGTAGGGATGTCCTTGTCTCATCGCGCACCAGCGACTCCTGTGGCGGGCCGGGCGCAGTGCGAGCTAACCAAGGTTGCCAGGTGAACGGTGTTTCCTCCGACACATTGGTGCGGCTGGCTTCCGGGTTGGATGCGCGCTGTGTTAAGAAGCAGTGCGGCTTGGTTGGGTTGTGTATCGGAGGACGCATGACTTTCAACCTTCGTCTCTCCCAAGCCCGTACGGGAGTTGTAGCGATGAAACAAGATAGTAGCTACTAAAACAATTGGATACCACGAAATTGGGGAGAAAAAGGGGTAAAAAAAGAAAAAAAAAGACATCAATCTCTAAACACCTGTAGTAGGGCACTGCTTTCTAATCTAAACTCTGAACTGACCGTTTTAGGCTATACACTGAGTGGCCAGAGGCAGAAACTAGGTCTAATGACGGTTGGGAGTTATTTCCTAGTGGGTTGTCACTATTAAAAAAATAGACCACAGTGTGTGAATGTGAGAGCATCAAATGACTCAGTCCTGTGGACTAATTTGTAGATTTATTTTTGTTAGGTCTCTTTTCCAGATGAGCTCTACACATCAAAATACAATAAACACATTCAACTACACATTACAGTTTAAGCAGATTGCTTAAATGGCAGCATGCCTTTTAACAGTATATGATGCGTATGTGCTTACTATTATTCTTATAGCCTAGTTAAATGTATAGGCTATGGTGACAATAAAATGGCTCACCAGCCGTGCACCAGAACATGGTTTCCAAAGACAGATCGAGCATAGTCGTAGATTGACAAGCAATGTAAATCAATCTCAATAAAGCATGATTTATATAGGCTGTCTGGGTGGCCTGCCCTGTAAAAATATAAGCTTACTCACTCATTTGATTGGCATTCAACGGGCCTTGAGCTCTGCGAAGTCGTTGACTTGGGCATTCAAATCCATGGTCCTGGCCCTGGTGTTTTCAATGGACAGAATGGCAATCCCACTCAGTCTTTCCTGACCCATTCTGCTCCTCGGGTATGATTGAATTCTTTTCCGTTTGGAAAAGGAGCACTCGGCACTGGCTACTGTTACAGGCAGAGTCATAAAAAGGAGCATCGCTGTAACTACTTCCCCAAATGTAGCAGTGACTGAATTGTAATCCACAATGAGCATCTTGGCCAGGTCTCTCAATGTAGTGTGCTTTGCTATTTCCTTCTTAAAACAGACCCTGAAAGTGAGTAATTGTCCCTCTTGAACGGCAAATTACATGATGCAAGTGTGAAAGTTACATTAACTATGCGCTCCAACACCTGTCGGCAGAAATTTGCTGCGTTACCTACGCCTCTCCATTTCTGGTTCAATAGTGCCATTGAGCTTCCATTGCTCATATATGAAACAGGCACCCATGTGAATCTGGGATGTCTCATGACATGCTATTTTAGATTTAGATGGCGCCAATCTATCACCCCAGTCACCCAGGCATCAGATAAGAATGGGGTTCTCCGATCTCCGAACAGCCAGCAAGGCTCAGAATATGCGCAGTCTAGCTTGGCAGAATAACATAGCCATGTACGTGGTAATTTGATTCCAGCCTTGGTTGTAGTGGTGTAATACAACTCGGAAAAACACAGCCTTTCTTCATCTCTTGGGAATGGGCCAGTAGGTCTACACGAGCCTAATGCAATAACGTGCCGTTTAACTTTTGCATCCACATGTGTTGCATAATTCCCCCTGTCAGTAAAAAGGCCGCCTGTCCCACTTCCACCTGTTTCCTCCGCTGCCACGATTCTAGCCTCACCTTGCTCCTCTTCCTCCCCACCAGACCTGTGATAGCTTGTCCGGCCTGGCTTGTGCTGAGGGTCGTATCCACCGATACCTGACAATCTGTATCCTCCTCTGTCAAAGTTCCTTCTTCTGGCACAATGGAACAGCTTGGTCTTGGCCCACTTGACCTGCTAAAGCTGCTGCTGGCATTGATAAACCTATATTTTCTTCTGGCCCCGCTACATTGCTTGTGCTAGCAATGGCTGCACTTGAACTGCATTTGAAAAAGGAATCTATTTTAACACATTTTGATATCTCCTTTGCTTTCTCATTTTTTGTGCAACTGCACTGGCTGAAACTATGCCACTGGTATGTATGCATATTCAGTATATATTTACTCTATAAACAGAAATGCAAGGGGGGAGGGGGGAATAAAATGTATTTCTTTCTCAAAACATTGTATTTTCATCCAGATTTTGGCATGAACAGGAACAGACAAAACAAGTACAGTACAAGATAGGCTTGTTAGGCTTGTTACTATAAAGAAAAAAACATTAGGGTGCATCCTGTCTCCTATTTGGGTTTGGCCACAGCTCCTAATCAACATCACAAGCAATGTTCTCTCTGGCTAAACAGTGGGGGAGATAGCGTCTGGAGTGGCGTATCCAGCCCTGGCACGCCCCCTCGTCTATGTCACCACAGGCCTCCTCCATCGCCTGGAGAATGGAGGAGGAGGAGGATTGGCGATCGTATACCTTCCAAACCCACTCCGAAAATAACTATTCTGTTGGGTTTATAAATGGAGAATATGGTGGCAGGTTGAGCATCAAAACTTGCAGATGGTCAATGAACCAATTGCGGACCAGAGCAGCCAGATGACATCAAACCTGGACTGCTCTGGCCCATTCCTCTAGTCATTGGGAATGAGGATATTATGCAGGGTGTCAAGGAAGGTGATAATGTGGGCAGTATTGTAAGGACCAAGAGTGACATGATTATGAAGGACACCATTCTGACTAATGGCTGCACACATTGTGATGTTACCACCCTGCTGTCCAGGGACATTGACTATGGCGCGGTGTCCTATGAGGTTTCTTCCTCTGCATCTTGCTTTGGCTAGGTTAAAGCCGACCTCATCAATGCAGACGAAATCATGATGCTCTGCAGCAGCATCTGGTTCCATAACTCTCTGAAATATACAAGGCAAAACATTATTGTATGACAGAATGAATAGACATCGAGCAGTCATTACGTAGCACAATACACTGGAAATGACAGGATAGTATAGCTTACTTGTACGTATTCATAGCGCTGTTCTTTCACTCTCTCAGAATTTCACTGAAATGGTACTATGTAGAGCTGCTTCATACAAATCTGATGGCGTTTCATGAGACGGCCAAATGAAGATAAACTCACCCTATGTTACTGAATGTTGTGTTGTCAGTGACGATGTGGTGTTGCAGTTGTCGTAAACATATGCTGTTGTTTAAAATGACCATATTCACTATGTGTTGTTCCTGCCCTGCTGTGAACAGACGGTTTCTTCCTCCATTGAAGGGTCGTCTAGCAATTTTGCAAAAACATGATGTGAATGGTTAGCGTGCAAGATTTCTTTCAGTATGAAATGAAATGTTACTGTAGTGCTGTAAGTGTTGCAGTGCTGTAAGTACAGTAGCATGGTATGGAGGGTAGGTTTACTTACCTGTTCTCATTTCGAAATGTCTGGATGACACTTGTTGCAGTGTGGCGGCTCAAGTTAGGATGGGCCGTCTGCCCAGCCTCCCTGAAACTCAAACCATGGCTGACCAGATGGTCAACTAAAGTTGCCCGGATCTCATCTGTGATTGTTCTCCTTCCTCCTCTTCCTTGTCCCACTCCCCATCCTCATCCTTGTACTCCTCCTCCTCCTCATCCTCGTCCTCCTCCTCGTCCTCGTCCCCCTCTTACTCACTCCTCTTCCTCTAACTCTCTCTCCAGAATTACCCTGCATTGTTGTCCAAGCCAAGAAAGCCAACCTGAAGAATATTTATAGTACTCAAGCTCTGATATCTAAGTGAAGAAATTAGCTATAAGTGTTTTCACACAGGGTTTTGAATGGCCATGTTTTCCAAACAAAACACCAGACCTGTTTTTAATGATGTGTCTAATGTAGACAACTGTGTTTAGTGTTTTGCAAAAAGTGTGTTTTACAGTTGCAAACTGAGTGTAAAGCAGATAATGTGCTTGCAGTTTTGCAGACTTGGTCTGAAGATTAGGTACATGAGTTAATTGTTTCACTGAGTGTGCCTCAAGTGTGTAAGTGATTGTAAAAAGAAAAGTAAAACATACACTATCGTTCAAAAGTTTGGGGTCATTTAGAAATGTCCTTGTTTTTGAAAGAAAGCAACAGTGAAGAGGCGACTCCGGGATGCTGGCACCCCAGTATCTCTACTTGCACATTCATCTTCTGCACATCTACCATTCCAGTGTTTAATTACTATATTGTAATTACTTCGCCACCATGGCCTATTTATTGCCTAAACTCCCTTATCTTATCTCATTTGCACTCACTGTATATATACTTTTTTGTTTTATTTTGTTCTACTGTATTATTGACTATGTTTTGTTTATTCCATGTGTAACTCTGTGTTGTTGTATGTGTCGAATTGCTATGCTTTATCTTGGCCAGGTCGCAGTTGCAAATGAGAACTTGTTCTCAACTAGCCTACCTGGTTAATAAATCTAGGCAGAGTTCCTCTGTCCAGTGTCTGTTTTCTTTTGCCCGTCTTAATCTTGTCTTTTTATTGGCCAGTCTGAGATATGGCTTTTTCTTTGCAACTCTGCCTAGAAGGCCAGCATCCCAGAGACACCTCTTCACTGTTGACATTGAGACTGGTGTTTTGATACTATTTGATGGAGCTGGCAGTTGAGGACTTGTGAGGCGTCTGTTTCTCAAACTAGACACACTAATGTACATGTCCTCTTGCTCAGTTGTGCACAGAGGCCTCCCACTCCTCTTTCTATTCTGGTTAGAGACAGTTTGTGCTGTTCTATGAAGGGAAGAGTACACAGTATTGTACGAGATCTTCAGTTTCTTGGCAATTTCTCGCATGGGATAGCCTTCATTTCTTAGTACAAGAATAGACTGACGAGTTTCAGAAGAAAGGTCTTTGTTTCTAGACATTTTGAGCCTGTAATCGAACCCACAAATGCTGATACTCCAGATACTCAACTGTTCTAAAGAAGGACAGTTTTATTGCTTCTTTAGTTAGAACAACAGTTTTCAGCTGTGCTAACATAATTGCAAAAGTGTTTTCTAATGAACAATTAGCCTTTTAAAATTATAAACTTGGATTATCTAACACAAACTGGGTTAAATCTCCAAGCTGCCAAAAATCTGCCCAGAGACCAATGACAGCCCAGAAAAACTCCCAACTCTCTCTTGCAGACAGAATGTTATGGATAGCACCGCCAGAAAAAAATGACAGCCAACAAATTGCAATAGATGTAACCTGTCTCCAATATTACATTTTCACTATGTTAAATTGCATCTAACATCGTCCTTTCAGAGGAAAATGATGCTCCCTGCTGGACTCCAATATGAAAGGTTGCAAATAGGCTAATTTGACGTCAGTAGCACTAGGCTTGGCAATGGGAACCATAATAGAGTAGCTGCAGCAGTGCCGGTCCACTGACTGCTGTAATGAGAATACTGTGGCTGGGAAAAGGTGCAGGTCAGTTTTCTCTGTAAACGTTGACAAATTGAGAACAGAAAACCTTTGACATTTTATCATGCTAGGGAGTTTCAAAGGTCACCGCCTGCGGGTGTTGCTTTCGAGACACATTTTGCTGTAATAGCTTATTGCACCAGGAAAGGATATGAGGTGCCATGACTTCAGCAACACACACATAATAAAATGACCTCTATGTGAGCCTGTTCATATGAAAGGTCACTGTAGAACGAAGGCACTGTAAAGAGTTAGTTGAACAAATTTTCTCAGAAAGAAATACATCACAAAATCAACTTGTTACCCTTGAGTTACAGAAGGTTTTGGAAATGAACGATCATTATCATGTTTGAAGTGAGGTTCACATATTCCTCTGTTGCATTGCTGTCTGTGGCCTGTCTCTGTGTCATATCTGCGTCCTCCCTTTCTGATGTTTACTTTAATCCTCAGAATCAAGATTAGCTAAAGGATACATGTCTTCAAGGGGATGTGACTGTGTAAAGAACGACCAAAGCATGTAAATAAGAGGAAGTAAACAAAGTCATTTGTGATTATATTGCCATCACTCTGTACTGTATAACATCTCGTTACACCGGAGGAGCAAGACTGTCTTATTTAAATGTTAAGATCATTCCCATTATTCATATTGCAATGTGGTCTCTGGCATTCTCTGTTCATTTCCGTAGCATTGGACATGACAAGCCAATTTACAATGCCTTGGCCAAATTGCTTTAGCATTGTAACACTCATAATAGATCCAATTTATTTCTCAGGTCACAGAAAGCTATTCATATTCAGCACAGTATCTTCTTTCTGTCTGTTCAGTTGAATCCCTGATATCATCTTTGCTATGGGAGTTTTCCTTTGAGCAACTATAAAACTATATTGCACCGTAACCAATCATCACACATACGTCGGAGAGCGCCTGTGAGCTTCTCCTCTGTTGCCCTTCCCATCTAAGAGGTGAAATGAGTGGAGCATTAAAACAGTAGGAGATGACACCAGTGGGGTGGGAGGCTATGCAGTATTAGTCTTGGTGGAAATGCTTCTGACAGATTACAGCTCTGTGGAGACAGAGGCAGGCTTTGTGCTGGTATCTCTGTGACCCTTCCAGGCATCATCACAGAGCGTGGCATGTCACTGAGACACAGAGTCTCTGCTGCTGTATGTCTGCAATATTTCCCTTGAGATGTAATTCCTCCAGACAGACAGCCCGACCGTCAGCGGACTGTAATACAGCCCCTAATGCCCAATCTCTTCATTTGACATGGTTATAGCTGGTGACACTAATGATCCCTATAATCATTAATGTATTGAAATGGTTCCCTCGCTGTTGGGTGGCTCAACCTTTGATAAGGCTCTGGCAGATCTCAGAACAGAGAATAAAGAGGATTAGCTGATTCATGAAAGCCGTTGTAAAAGAAAGGTTGCATCAGATGGTATTTATTTAGGGAATTTGAACAAAAGCCCAAACACACAGGAAATGACAGCTTGAAGAAAAATAATTTTCAACATCTGTTTAACAAGAGTGCAAATTGTGTTAAGTCTTAGAGAACTGTTAATTTAGAACTATCTATTTCAAACTGGTGAAATGACATTTCCTTTCACGCGGAATAAACATATTATCCTTGTATTAACTCAACATAAGACTCTTTTAAAAGATTAGCATCCATAATAACTATTACAACTACATCTTGCAATATCATATGTCTGCTGATTAGTGAAACAATCGTACTCTGACTACGGCAACAACAAGGTTTCAAAGCTACCGCAAAATACTATTAATATGCATGCATATTTATATAATGCCAATTACATATCATAAGAGCCCCCCCAAAAATAGTCCAATAAGTATTAATGCATTCAACTGAACAAAAACAACTTTGAAAATGTGTTGCAAAGTTGAAAGAATTGTGAAGTTTATATCACAATGAGTCTCCTGGTGTCGCGCCCTGACCGTAGATTGCTTTGTATGTTTCTATTTTTTGTTTGGTCAGGGTGTGATGTGGGTGGTTATTCTATGTTTTGTATGTCTAGGTTTTGTATTTCTATGTTTTGGCCGAGTATGGTTCTCAATCAGTGACAGCTGTCTTTCGTTGTCTCTGATTGAGAACCATACTTAGGTAGCCTGTTTTCCCACTGTTAGTTGTGGGTGGTTATTTTCTGTTTAGTGTTTGTTGTACCTGTCAGAACTGTTTCGGCTATTCTTTTTGTTATTTTGTATTCAGTGTTCAGTCAGAATAAATAATATGAACACGTACCATGCTGCACCTTGGTCTTCGCATTCTTCCTAAGGAATGCTGTTACACCTGGCTGTAAACCAAAAAACACTATTCGAAAATTGCCTTTAAACACATCCAACACAACTTTGTTTTCCTCCCCCACAAGATTTGATAAATTCATGACAACACTGCATCTACGTTTTCCCCCCATTGGCCTCCATATCTGATGTCCTCCAGATACGTGCCTCTGAGATTGTGTTGTGAATGGCACATATGAGGAAATGTATAATTTATCAGACAGGAACCAGGCTGTAATCCCAGGTGCCCTGGTGACAGTAGCAGTGTGTGGGTAAAGTCACCAGGGAAGCCAATCCAGAAAAAAAAGCGATTTTTATAACCTGTGTTGTGATAATTGCTTTGTTTCCTCTATAACCTGTTATTTCATATGCCTTGCCACCATCAGATATAGGCCTAAGGCTTAAACAATAACAAGACACAGTGGCAGAATAAATTCAACCACACCCTTGTTTCATTACAAAACCAGAGAGCAACATCTGTCCGGTGAAGTCCACAAAACATATTGCATATAACAAACATTTACATGACCTACAGCATGGTCAAGCAAGGTAATGTTTCTTAAATTTTCGGACTACTAAACAACTATTGATTTAGAACCACGGAGAGTTACCTTAAGTCGCAAAGAAAAACAGGAGCTGCCGCCACTATTCCAGCACCATTTCAACTTCAATATTTCAACATCATCTAATCACCTATGCTTAGTCTAATACAGTGACAACTAATAAAAAACGTTTTAGTCCAGTCTACGTAAGCTAAATATGATGTAGAAAAAACATGTTGACTCACCCTACTTGTAGAGAAACACAAATACCATCTTCCTCTTTCATGTCGCCTAAACTGTCTATGACTCTGTCATACAATACACACTTTTAGTTTTTGTTGTCCTAGGCTACCTTGCTCACTAGCCGAACTTCCTTTCATGGGCAACTGTATACCAGGCCAGCTAGTTAACAATAGCATACTACATCTAGCTACATGTTGAACTTCGATCCTCTCAGGCCAGAGGCACAAAGTATGATTTTATGGTTGGATCTGAATTGCCACAATGTCATACTCATTCTGACCAGACAGCATCAGATAAATACGCTACTCATACTGAGACAGAGGTGTGCTGTTTCGTTTGCTCAGATGCTTTCAACGGTGAGATACTTTCAGACTTTTGCGAATTAAAAGGAAATGTATGAAACACACAGAGACGAAAAAAATCATTATTTATTTATTTATTTTCTTGCTCAATTTGTTGGCGAAGCCTGGCTTCACTTGGCAACCATGAAAACACATAACCTGGTGATCAGACGGCTGATATTGCACATCCTCCCCTGGCTGATGGCTGAACCTGTTAAAAGGCCTGTCAATGGACATGCAGCGGCCTGGCAAATCTCAACCTCTTCTATAGGTTATCTTTCCTCTATCCATCCCTCCCCGACTTCTCTTGATGACAGAAAACACAAGCTGGCTGCCTTTGAAAAGTGGACATCATGCTCTTAAATACTAGTCATCCACATCACCTAATTCAAACGTCAGTCCAAATAGATGAGTGAATAGTGGACGTTCTGAAGAAATTAAGTATGAACAGGCCTTCAGGGATTATAATGATATTCTTGGAAATGGAGATATGTGTTTGCACTCTTGAAATTAGAATTTTCTTCAGCTTTCAATAGCCATTGTGTGTGTGTGTGTGTGTGTGTGTGTGTGTGTGCTCGTATGGTAAAGAAAATAAAAACATACAGCAGTGTTGGCCCAAAGGTATAGGATGTTTTCATTGTGTGTTTGTGTGAGTCATCTCAAGTTTGTGGCCAATGGACCATTTTTATACAAATAACATTATTTCTGTGGGCAAGTAATTTCAGAGCATATGTTAGAAGTTATGTGGACAATATGATATGCTGTCCATGGTGCTGAAAGGCCACATGTGCACTGTAGTGCATGTACATTCCCTCACCACAGCAGAAATAGAGCCACAGAGGGAGTCAGTCTCTCTACCCTAAGGCTGAAATGTGACCATGACAGATTCACACTGGTGAAGTGTGTCTCCCCATCCAAAATCATGTGTATTAAAAGCCACACTTTAGACCAGGGATCATCAACTAGATCCAGCCATGGTCCGTTTTTTCTTGAGCGTATGGTCAGGGGACCGGAACATAATTACAAATCATTTGTAGACTGCCCAAACAGATATAACATTTTACTTATCATTTCAAACCTTGCTTAAATTTCTACACGATCACATTCATCTCTCTACTATGCGTGTGAATACTTTGGAACAAATATCCAAAATGTAAGATTCTCGCTCTTTCTTTGTTGTGTGGGACATAGTCCCACACTGTTGGGTGGACTTCAATTATGGAGCATTAAAATAATCTACTAAAAAGGCTAAGGGTGAGAGCCATTGAGGTTGAGCATAGTACTGTGATGGTGCCGAGGCCTGACGTCCTTTTGTCAAACTGTAGGTACTGTAGTAGGTAGAAGGTTTTTAATTCTGCGCCACACTTCTTCTAAACAGCACAAAATCTTAATCTCATCCAATTCTTCTGCTTTCAGATTTCTCTGGCGGACCTTTGGCACTATTTGCAGTGGAGTAATTTTAAAACTCAATGAAGTGAGATGGAGGTTAAATGAGGCTTTACAGAGAGCTGCTTCCCTTCCATTACTTTCCAACATAGCCATGTTCTTTAAACCAGAGGACCCATCTTCTCACCTCATTAATTTGCAGCCCTGAGGTGTGTTGCCCTAATTACTGTTGAATATTTTCATATATCTTATGTTCACAAAAAGGGCCAATTGACCAGGGAGACGCATTTTCTTTTATCCAATAAGCAAGATGCGAAAAAAATTCCAGGAAAGAAGGTTAATCACATTCAAGTCCCATTTGAAAAGGTCTGGGATGGATGTTGTTAGTTTATAATGGAAGAGCAACATTTAAAAGAACCTGCCTTCCTAACTCACAACATACACCAACCTCCTTGGACATACAAACAGGACCAAAAAAATGTATTCTGCAAAAATATGAATGGGTATTATCTGAAAGTACAAGAAAAAGTATTCAAACCATTCTCAACATTGTGGACAGAACTAAACCATGTGCATTGGGCTGGTCACCAAAACTATGTGGCGTCTGATCACATACCACTCTGCAGGATGTGAAGATGTGCCGAGTTGGCTGCTCTGTTCTAGTCCACCTGTTCACCAGGGAATGACCTCCAGACCCAAGTAGGAGATCACAGTAGGACTCATCAGCATCATTGCTCAAACCCAGAGGAGAGGAGGTGAATGGAACATGTTGATGAAAGAGTTATGAAAGGATAGAGGACAGGTTGAAGTGGGAAAAAGGTATCAAGTCAACCTTACCTTTTTGACACGTAGCTTCTTGCCAGCTATCTCCAACATTGAATGATGAGTGCTTGTGTACCATAAATGGGTTATGAATGGCAGGAGAAAAGTGATGCCATTACTCCAGCCATTAAGGAACACTTCACACAGAATGAATGCATCTGATGTTTCATTACCTTCCTCACATATTTATTTACTTCTTTGCTGGGCACAAAATGTCAGCAAATGTCAGCTGTTGAAAATGCATGAGTGATAGGAGGGGAGGATGTTTGCATATCACATTCACAGATAATTGGTTCGCTCTCTATTTCCTCTCTCAGTGAGGGTCATGACATCCTGAGAATGGCTCTGGAGTTAATGGGGGTAATAACATGAAGATGGATTAAGATGCCGAATTCTAAAATAGAAAAAACGTGAGTAGACTAACATTGCACACTGTTGTAATTGAGTATGGTAAATCTGTAGACACAAGGAGGGTTGTATCCCACTCAGAGTATTAAACTAGTAATACTGTAGGTAAGTTTTCCACAAAGTGTATTTACAGATGTATTAAAATTGAGGATGTCTTACTCTAACTTCAGTTTTCAAAAAAGTCATAATGTAAAAAATATGGTTCTGGTTCTCTCTGATGTGGTAAGATCTTTGCGTACCGTAAGGCAGGTTCATAAATATAGAAATGTCATATGTAGCTGTAAATAATGCAAACTAAATTTTACCTTTATTTAACTAGGCAAGTCAGTTAAGAACAAATTCTTACTTTCAATGACACCTAGGAACAGTGGGTTAATAGCCTTGTTCAGGGGCAGAACAACAGATTTGTACCTTGTCAGCTCGGGGATTCAAACTTATAACCTTTCGGTTACTAGCCCAACGCTCTAACCACTAGCCTACCCTGCCGCCAGGGTAGCTGCACAGTGCACATTTACCAGGCAGACAACAGTACAAACGTTGTGCCCTTAAGGTATTACCATCCACAATGACCGCAGTACAAGTGTTTTCAAACATGGCAGTACAGTACATCTTCCTGCTTGGTACTTGCATTTGGTTATCAAGTTTATTAAAGTAGGCCTTACATTCCTTTTTAAGTAAGTCTCAGCACGTTTGAGTGACCAAAGATAATAGTTTTTGAGCTCAAGATTCAAGTGTCATTTTGATAAATGTTTTGTTATAATCCGAAGATGATGGATGTGAAATGAACAAAGTGTGAAACTAATTCAGTGGGTTTGTTTAGCAATCCTCTGTCTCATTCATTTTAAAGCAAGGTTGTAACAGCTCAGTTGGTTTTATAGGTTTTTGTTCTTATTATCCATCTGCTATGACAACTTAATTGGGCAGCCAGTCAGTTCAATACTATTCCATGTGTATTATGCCTCCCCATTGCATTTCTCCAAAGTGTTGTGTTGTTATGGTAATTTCCATGAAGTAGATCGCATCGAACTGTTCAATTCTGTCTCTGTCTGTTATTAGGTCCCTAAGCAAAGGCATACAACTTATAATGAATACATCTGAACAATGCTTAATATGGCAGATATGTCATTACTGATTGCAAATACTAATAACCAGCATGATCACTTTATTGGGCAAAATAATTATAAATTATAAAACATTCACTGTCTTGCCACTCTGAAAACCAGCTATGTACTGAACAAATCTGACTGTTCTGAAACCTTTGTGTTTTTAGGGGGCTCTGTCTTTCTGTGTGTTTTTCTCTGTGTAATTGGGGCTCACGGCCAGATCACCTGTGAAGGCCAGTGGGGAGTACTTGCCATCTGTACTGCTATGGGGGAGTCCAGCCAGCCCACTGGCCACCTCGGGCCACTCAGAACCACCAGGTAGTAGGTCTGACACCTCCACATGTCAACCACTGGATAATGAGGGCCAGACAGCTGGCCGTCTGACAGGCTTTGCTACTACCCCCAGGAAAACTGTCAGAAAGGCCTTCTGCGCTTTTCAGCAATGTGAGCAGGTCTCTGGTCAACATACTCTGGGTTTGACTTTGAAGAGTATACAATGGCACCTAATGCCTGTTTATTAATCAAACCATGATTGGTTTTGTAATATAAGGTGACCTTATTCTGTATTTAATGAATATTGTTAGGTTAGTTCCTCTACCAGCCCAGGCTGTGTCTATAGCAGAATAACTTCACAAGGAATGTTATCCTTACAACAACATTTACTCAGGGGTAGAATGCATATGTACATTTGCAAATGAGATATTCTGGATGTTTTCTCTACTAGTTAGATTTTCAGGCAGCTGGAAGCAAAGAGAAAGAGTACATTGAAAGAGTGTGGTTGCAGCATTGAACCTATAGATGTCAGTGTTTAAAAGGGAAATTTGACATTTAAATCTCCAAGGGTACATGGAGAATAGAGTAAAACACATTTTTATGAATGATAATGTTGCAGTGTGCAATGTTTCTTGCTTTTCCCACTGGGCACAGATGTCAGTTCAATGTCTAGTTTTGATTTACATTTGGTTGGGTTGTCAACTAATGTGAATTCAATGTGAAATCAACAAGAAATGTCACCCGGTTGATTAATTTTTGCAAATCCAATCAGCTTTCCACATTGAAACAATGTCATCACACTGAATGTTTTGGTTGAAATGACATGGAAACAACGTTGATTGAGACAGTTTTTATTCTAGTGGGTTGTCACTATAAAAAAAAAGTGCAATAGAGCACAGTGTGTGAATGTGAGTGCATCAAATGACTCAGTCCTGTGGACTAATTTGTCGATTTTTTGTTAATGCTGAGACCAAGGTCTCTTTACAAGATGAACTCTATTTAGTACAACAATACACACCAAAATACAATATGCACATTCAACTACACATCCATATACACATTAAAACATACGTTATTATACACAACAATATATGAAAATAAAAACACAATCATAAAAAAACGACACATTCTTCATTAAAATGGTCCCCTAACAGCAGTCTGAAATTCCCTATAGGCACCAATTCCTCATATTTTAAAGATGAAGCCAACTAACGTTCACTGTCAGTTCAAGAAAAAAGACATTGAGCCCTTTCCAAAGGATGACGCGAGGAAGGTTGGGTTTGAACAGCACACTGTACGTGAGGTGAAAGTGAACTGATGAGAGTCCTATCTTGAAGCCTACCACCGGCATTGACACACCGAATTGAAACGTGAACGAGTCTTTTGAAATGTGGCAACGAGAAAATTATTGATGTTGAATTAGGGATGCGAGTTTAGAACACATGTAGGGCTAAATTTCCATTAATAAAATGAGAGATCAGATAACTGTTCCAGCCTGATAAATGAGAATGATAATCGCATCCTGAATGTTTTTTTGTTGTCGGCATATGGACATAGCGCGCTGACGGTGCCATTGTGGGACATTTTCCAACACCAAAGGAAGGACACTACATTCAGCAGGTTCTTTATTCATTTAGCACACCAGACACATCATGACTGAGCCTTTTTACATTTCAAGGTGAGTACCATACTAACATTGATAACTGCAGCTCATGAGAGGATGAAATGGAAAAGTTGGGTTATTACTTCGCGCGCTCAGGACGCAGTGAAATGATAAACCCGCGCGTCCAAAATAAATTAGCTACATTCTTATTGTTTGAAGCGATTTACATACATGTATATTCTTTCCACATGTATTTACATACAGGTATATTCTTTCAGGATGTAGACAATGGTAACCATTCCGTAGAAGTCAGGTTAAATTGAATTGCATTTACTGTGATATCATCTCGTTCTCACACTCAGCAAGCAGCTGATGGGGTACCAAGGCATCTACTACTCATATGAGTTCTTTATATATAGATAGAATACGCCATCTGACCTATCTCATATTGTGATACATTTCCTACTGAATCGCTATTTTGTGGTGATGCAAAATCGTGGACATATTTCTCTATAGAGGCATCACCTCTGTGTTTTTGAGGCAGGCACGTTACTTATGATTGACAACTGTCAGGGATTCTGGGTTTAGGCAGCAACAGCAATAGGCACACACAACCTGAAGACCCTTTCATGAGACCTATCATCATCATTCTCATCATCCTAATCATGCTCAAATGGGCATACATCAGAATGCATCCGGATCAACCAGGTTGTCACCAAAATAATTATTATATAATAGTAGCGTTAAATATTTATTAATGCCAATACTGTTTTCTATGCTTGTTTTCACTTAATACTTCGGGATACTGGTGCACTTGTAGTCAGAAATGCCTTTTCTTTGTATAGGCAACCTACATGATTATCTTCCTAACACATTTCATATTTCGTGGGGCCTACATTACACAAATGCATTTAATACAAGGCTCCACTTTTTTTGTGTAAATTACACCATTTCTTTCCTAATGCATTTAATACAAGGCTATGTCGAATTTTATGAGGGTTGCCAGATTTCAATTTTGTGGTATCGATTAAGGTATTTGATTGGGGAATGGGGATACATTTTTATGATGGGAAATTATAATGCACACCATAATACACACATGCACACAAACATACACTCTGTTTGTACTCATGTTATAGACAACTCTTGACTTTTGAATTCATTATTTTTCATAGATGTCAGGAATAGTGGTATAGGAGAGTATGAAATTAATGAAATACCCTAACCCTATGCTATGTTAAATGCCAGCAGCAATTTCCAGTTAGAAAGGCTCAGAGTCTGAAGCCATTCGGCTATGGGTTTCACAGCCCTATAGTAATAATGCAAATTGTATCAGTATAAAACGGGTTTATTTACAACCTATGGGGTATAACATGTTGAGCAAAGTGGTATAGGAGAGTCTGACGTATAACCCTTAACTTGAGTTCAGTCTTCGTCAATGAGAACCAAGAGGGGCCTAGCTTCGTCCTTCATGACTGGGAAAGGCCTCGATTCTAGGCTGTAGAAAATCCTACATCCATCTAATTAGATCAGAACAGGACGGATCAAAAGTTATTCATATTACTGGTTTACATCCTAAAAAAGGATAGTTGTGTTTTGCTGCTTAACACACATATAATTTGTCTACCCATGTGATGTGGATCATTGTCAGGTTATTTTATATTTAAGCTTCAGTAACAAAAGAACACCATGGTTGTAATAACACTTTAAACAGGTCGTATGTAAATGTGTAGAATGTGTTTGTTTTGGGTCCACACTGGTAAGTTAACTTATTTAAAATAGACAGTCACAGAGGATTTTCTTCTGAATAACTGGTAAGGGCATAGCACTTTCCATTCAGCATCAGGCAACTTTGATGTAAGGCTTGATCACACCTGTAGTGACTACTTCTATCTGTCATGCCCATTGTTGCTTATCCATTGTTCACTAGATATACCCAACACAATGTGGAAAAACAGAGTGCTTCCCACCACAAGATCACATAACTAGACGTGAGCTGGATGTGATCAACGCAGCCACCAATCTAGCAGAAGAAATTGAAAGCTGCAACAGGGACTTTAACCAGGGCTCATATGTGGCGAGGTGAGCTCTAACGGCCGTTGCCATGAAATTTTAACAGGCCTCTAGGCAGAGGCAGGGAGCCTACAGTGCTGGCATATAACTTGTTACAATAGCCTCGCCCATCGGGCTCCCGAGTGGTGCAGCAGTCTAAAACAGAACCCAAACCAGCTGCGAGCATGCACCATTGTGCATACATTTATTTTGTCCCTCCACACCAAACGCGATCATGACATGCAGCTTAAAATATAAAAACAAATTCTGAACAAATTACATTAATTTGGGGACAGGTCAAAAAGCATTAAACATTTATGGCAAAACGTGAACACTATACAAAATAAGAAACCGCGGAAAAACCGAAACATTCCTAACTGGTGCAAAACACAGAGACAGGAACAATCACCCACAAAATACCTAAAGAATATGGCTGCCTAAATATGGTTCCCAATCAGAGACAACTATAAACACCAGCCTCTGATTGAGAACCACTCCAGGCAACCATAGACTTACCTAGAACACTCAACTGAACACAACCCCATAGACTACAAAACCCCTAGACAAAAAAAGACACATAAATCACCCATGTCACACCCTGACCTCGCCAACATAATAAAGAAAACACAGAATACTAAGGCCAGGGCGTGACAGCAACGCGATCTGCGTCAGAAATAAAACAGATTTATATTTTAGCCCTTGGCAACGCAGATGCTCGTTGGCGCGCGCAAGCAATGCAATAATTGAATAACATAGATTTCAAAATATATTTTGCGACGCGAGCGGTGTAGTCAGCCTGTAAGGCACTGAATCGCAGCGCTAGAGGCACCAGTGTCATCTGAGTTAGGGGAGGGTTTGGCCAGGGTAGGCCGTCATTGTAAATAAGAACATTTTCTTAACTGATTTGCCTGGTTAAATAAAAACATTTAAAAAGTATATAACATGATTGACACAACCGTAGTAGTCATAATGAAACGGATGGGGGCATGCGATCATGTTTTTTTAAAGTGGAAAAATCACCTTTAAGTAACATCAAACCAAATATGGAGTTGATTTGAATTGATATCAGGTGATGTGGAAAAACATACTCACATGCCCCATCACTTCCATTCATTATTAGCTTGTGGTGGCTAAGGTTAGCTGAAATATGTAGTGGCTGTTTAAAGAAAACTGGACAATAGATTACAGTTTTTCTTGACTCATAGACTACTTTCAGGGTGAGGAACCATCTAAGATCATGTTGTAAAATAGTGAACTGCTCCTTTAAGCCTAAACAGCAGCTGCAGTGCAAACTTCAAATCAAAAATCAAATCAAATTTTATTTGTCACATACACATGGTTAGCAGATGTTAATGCGAGTGTAGCGAAATGCTTGTGCGCTTCTAGTTCCGACAATGCAGTAATAACCAACAAGTTACTGACCAACAATGCTATTGACCAAGCTCATCTCATCTTTGTTCTGTCTGTGTGTTTGGAAGGAGGATTGGATTTGTTGCTTTTTAGACTCTCCTAGTCATGCAAACCAGATGAACCCAGGGCTCTTGGTGTGCTCTCTACGCTCATGCTTATCTCACCGGCCAGTTGGACTGGCATTTATTCAGATGGTCCCACCAGAGCAGTAAAGCTTCTCACAGAGAGAGAGAGATTGACTTCTCTCTGTTGGCTCGCTAATGCCAGGTCAGTAGCTTTATCAGTTGCCTGCTAATTTTAGAATTTAAATAGGTCTTTATTTTAGTTCATTTTTTATTACTGTAGGCATACTGTCATATAATGAGATTGTGTTTTCCTTTAGAGGTGACTCTGGATTGCTTCTATTACTGTATCTCTATATCATTCTTTGCAATGGTAAAAAGAGGGCTATTTCCTGCAGCATAACTTTCTCTAATCTACTGACCCTGTTTTCATTGCCTCTCATCAGTCATGAGTTCTCTTCATATTTTTTGATTTAACATTGCAACACTGGCTAGTGTGTTCTTTACCGAGGTGTCATGATTCCCCATTTTAAAATGATTATAGATAATGTGAGTTTATGTTATTTTAGTGTGGAGTACTAGCCTGATCAAATGTTGATATTAAATATGGTTGTTGTGTGATCCAAACATCATCAGGAGCAATGTGGGTCAGCGGCAATGCCCTGCACTCTATTTGCAGTGGTAAGTCAGGCAAATTAGTGTTTGTAAGACAATTACACGGTGTGTGACTGCACATCAGCTCACTACCCAGAGCTGGAGACCCCTCCCGTTGCCCACGGAGAAACTGATGAAACACGACAGCTCAGATGCTATAGCCTGAGGAGGAAGGGGAGGAGGGCCCTCATGTTGGCTAGTGTGTATGTATGTATGTATGTACTGTATATATGAGAGAGTGTACATACTTTTGCGTATGTGAAAGAGGGAACGTCACAAAGACAGACAGAGAAAGAAAGAGTGAGAGTATGAGAGTGAGAAAGATAAATACAATCCCCCAAATGAACAAACATGGCTTGTAGCTGTTTTCTTCTCTCCTCCATCCTCCATCAAGTACCTGATTATTTAGTGGTGTCTGAAAGCCAGCATAGAGGTAAAAAGACTGTACGTGTCTATTCAAAGTGTAGAGAGTTTAGTGGAGAGTGTCGGAGGAGAGATACAGGTGGAGGCATACAGTGAGCTCACCTGCCAGGTGGTACCATTGGCAGTACACTGCATTCAATATGGCACAACGCCTCCAGATTGTTATCTCTATTTTCAATGTAAATGCTGCTGTCACAGTGCTGTTGTACTGGATGTTCTCCTACAGGCTACTTCCATGTTGATTTGTAATCCCTGGCACTTTGTGAGATGGCATTGTGCTAGTGTAAATGATTGAGCTTTTTTAGACAATAGGCGAGAGCCACAGATTCATTAGTGAGAGAAATCAAATCAAATGTTATCTGTCACATACACATGGTTAGCAGATGTTAATGTGAGTGTAGCTAAATGCTTGTGCTTCTAGAGACCTATGAGGTAATGACGGGACATTGAATAGATGAGCAGGGTTGAGAACTAAGAGATAAGAGCAGAGATAAAGACATATAGTACTCTATAGGAGGGGACTTGGTAGTGTCAAACATGTAATGTGAGGAGGAAGCAATTAAGTATTTAGGGGAACATGATTTGTGCAGTAAGTCTGTCTCTATGTTTTTATTCCCTGTACTGTGCCACTGACTCGGGCATTAGTGCATTAGTGCATTAGTTTCAATGTAGGTTAAAGTTAGGGGCAGGATGGAAGAAGCTAAGCTGTATGAGCAGATCCTTTTATTTGCAGGGCTCTGGCTGTGTCCCACCTCCTTGATCTTATTTACACTGGGGATGAAATGAGGAATGGGTGCTGCCGGTGCACTAGAGTCACCAGGGGTGAAGTTGTGAATAGTAGACACCATGTCTACTCTTTCCTGTTTCTTTCTGGGCTCCCAGTGATTTGTCAGCAGTGAAGGTAGCAGATGCTCTCTTTGCGTTGTCATTTCTTTGATCGCAATTTTTTGTGCCAGCTACCTCCATCCTTGGCATCCTGATCCCTACACAGCCATATGGGCCAGTAGGGGGAGGCTGAGGAAACATACAGGCTTGTTCTGAATCAGTTGTTGTTGGCTTTGTGTGCGTGTCCATATAAGGGTGTGTGTGAATTTGCCGCTTCATATGTTCTTTCCATTGTGCATGTTATTTCCCCCTCATATACTGTACTCTGTACATGGAAGTGCACTTTGTATATTGAAGTCTACTGTCTATAATTTCAGAGAGCAACATCTTTCACTACTATGTTTGGCTTTTCTATCCTGAATGATTGATGCCATCAAAGCTTACACAGTATAGCATACTACACACCCAGTCATACTGTAACTGACTGAGACGAATATAGCTGATCTACAGGGACAGTTACAATAAATGTAGGATGTCGTAAGCTATATTTAAAAAAATACACTCAAGGCAGGAATAGACTAATGTTGTAACTAGCTGGTAATCTACGGGAACAGTGAGAGAGCATATCCAAACAGAACTCTATAGATGTTCCTTGTCCCTGCCCAAATCCCACTGGGGAAGAGAGCTCGTATTTCATTAGCCTTATTCCCTAGTCCTCTCAGCTGTCATGCCAACAGTGCACTCGTAGCCTTGCTCTTTCCCTTGTTCTTTTTTAAGTCCCTTAAATGTCATTACCGATGGGGGTGATTTAGCGGCATACAGACTTGCTCTGTCTTTCACTGAATGTTGAATTATAGAAGACCTGGTATTGCACTTGGGCTGCACAGGTTTTCATCAGAGTGCTGGAGGTCACTTTGACTTTCTCCTTTGATTCTCATCATTCATGCAACATGAGCGCTCGCTGATTCAAAGAGCCTGTTTCAGGTCACCATTAGTCAGTAGAGATCCACAGTGAAATGTACCGAAGACAGAGCCCAGGGAAGGGAATTGATGAGTGAATCTGACTGGGAAGCTCTATATTTCCATGCGGACTCAGAATTCTGCAGTGTTGCAGCAATTTAAGTTTTACTGCTGTGCATAATGCCAATCATTGTCAGAGGTCACTGATTGTGTTTTGACAGTATGCTTGAAGAGATTCCTTTCCCCTAGCTTGGTTCACTACCCTGTGGTTTTTACAACCGTAATATTTTTGGATTGATTGAGTGATGTTTTATGGTTTTTAATGCTTGGTCTCTAAAGCTAGCAGTCTGAGAATTGTTCACTAAACAATACAATTGATATAAAATACATTTAATTCTTATTTTACTCATAACATCAAACAATCCAACAAATGATTATATCAAATAAAATGAGGAATAGCCTGATGTCAAGGGTGTGTGTGTACTGGTGTCAGGTGCATGAGAGCAGAGTGTTGTGAACAGGCTCACACTTTACTCAGGCTGGAGTGAACAAACTGCGTCAAAACCTCCAGAAAAAGGCAAAAGCGTGAAAAAACACTCACCAAAGCTAATGTACCAAATGAACATACAACGTGCACAAACATGGAAACAGCCTGGCGCGTCACAATAACCACAAAACAAACTATTTCACACTAAGACATGGAGGGGAACAGAGGAATAAATACATGCAGTGTGATTAGGGAATGAAAACCAGGTGTGCAGGGAACAAGACAAAACAAATGAAAGAATGAAAAATGGAGTGGCGATGGCTAGAAAGCCGGTGACGTCAACCGCCGAAAGCCGCACGAACAAGGAGAGGAGCCGACTTCGGCGGAAGTCGTGACACCTGAATTGATTTGAAGAGGCAAATCTGGTCGAATTCACTGCTTGTAGGCCTGTCCAATAATCACAGTGTTGTGTGTTTTAAATGAACATCCATATGTCATTATAGCCATTATAGGGCTGAATGTGGGTTAGTAAGAAGACCAATAAAAGCAGAATCCATAGCCCGGGGCCTCGCCCTCCAATGAGAACACAAATAAGACACAGAGGAGTGATCACAAAACATTTATTTTACCATAAACCTCACAGGTCCCTCGTGATTAAATCTGACATTAATTTAAAAGTCATCGTTATTAAAGACTGCATTTTCATGTCCTAATTCCTCTACCCCTCACTGTAGCTACCAGTGTCAGCCTCCAGCTCTGGCTCTCTGGCTCGCTCTCCCCCCCATTTCCAACATGTATGACCTACTTCTGTCTCTGCATCATTGTAAACAGATCTACTAATTGCCTTCATTTATTCATTTGGAAGTCAAGTTCTGTTGGGGCTGGCGTCCTCCCAGTTCATTCATGTGTAATGCTTACAATTTCGCCCTCCCCCTATGACTCGTCCTCATGGATTTGCGGACCCCAAGACAAAGGTATCCCGTCAGGCTTTGTGATTTAGCCCATGATTAAATGATTGCCATTTTGAGGGGCATGAGACATTTCCGCATTGTGCAGACTGACCCAGATGTGGGGACATGACAATATACTGCACATAATGCATCGACATAAGCTCTAGAAGGGATGAAGATGTATTTATGGTTATATGGATTTGTAAAGGTTTTGTGTGGTGGAATATTCTAATCAAGTGAAACTTTGTCATTTCTTCAAACAATCATCTTTATTTAATATCGATTAATTATTGCAAAAAGGAGGCTGGTCCACCCAACACCCTTGAGTGTTGGACCGAGTAACCTAACCTTTACACAAATGCAGAGTTCTTTATATAGCTGACACTAAGAATGCTTAGTCATGGTTGGTTCCACCCCTCCCATGCAGATTTGGGCATCAGAAGCCACTCTGGGTTCATCCTGTCGTTATCTACCTTAACCCCACCCTGGCTTAGTTTCCCAGATGCAAGGATGATTTTGAGACAATTAGGGATTGTTCTACTCCTAAACTATCTCTAGTAAAACACATTCTTGTCTATGAAACGCAGTCTTTAACTCATTTGTCAGCTCAAGCCATCTCTAGTGACCATACGCTCAGATTAGCTAGAGGGAACTAGAGTGGAGACCATAAAAACACAGACACTAGCAGGACAGAAATGTCTTACTATTAGTTAAAAATGAATGGTTATCAATTCATATAAAATAAATCAGGTAAATATGTAATTTTTCTCTCAATTGTCAAAACCCCTGATATTCCACCCTAAAACCTATGATTGGGGAACACAGATGTACAGTAATACTCTGGAGGTTTGCTATAACTAGATCACATCCAGTCCTGTCCTTGTGCCTCCATACTGTGTTAATACTCTGTCTTGTCCAGCCTGATCAGACATTGCCACAAGGGACACAGTTTTCATCACATCTGATGAAAGGACACAACTCTATTGTTGCCTCAGTGTGAGAGCACTGTGTCTGTCCTGCAGCCTGAAAGATGGTGACACAGTGTGTTGACTGTTTCCAATCCTCTCACACGTTATCAGCCTGGGCCCAGCACGAGCCTCAGAGGCTGCTGCAAATGGAACACATTCCTGAGATATAAAGCACAATATGCACTGTGCATAAAGTGCACAGAGGGAAAGAAGGAGACATATTTCTGTGATTATTTAAAATCATGTTTATGTATGGTCACAAACGGTTACCCTCCAATGAATCACACATAATAACACACTGCAGAGTTTATGCCAGAATGCCGAGCCAATGTACTCCAATGAAGGCTGAAAACATAGGCACAGCCCTTGGTGGAGGTCGTTAGGTCGAATTAAACATGGTGGCATGACATGGCATTTTGACTCAGATTGGTACCCTCCACCATAGCCTGGCATCCCCAGAGGCCTGAGCATGTTTTTCAATGAGCGTGTGTGAATGAGTCATGTCTGGGGCTAAGGCTGGGGTTGGCAGGAGTGTGTCTGACTGGCAAGGCAGTGTATTCCGCAGGGAGGGCTGTAGCCAGCAAGGAGCTATCCCTATAATCCAGGGTAAACACAGAGCAGTGTGACTGCATGGCACGCCTCAAACATGACTGAATCCAGCAGAAAATAAATGGATAGACTGCTGTTACTTCCTGCTTCTGGCCCACCTTGTTATTCTCTATAGAAGGTTTGGCTTGATCTTCACAACACTGAATTCACCTCTGTTGGTCTCTGTATTGAGGAACTATGCTGCACCTTGTCGTTTCTATAATATTTGTCCTTAGCTTTACGGTTTCAATTAAAATTGAGGGATTACATATTTTGCACAGACACAGACATAATACTTGAGGCGCAACTAAGATCTTAATGCAAATTATGTTGAGGTTCATAACACTGAAGTTGGTCATATGATTAGGATTGGAATAATTTACAATAACATAATGGCTTTCCCAAACCACTGAACACAGCAACTCAAGGTGGTCTCCCATGATATTGTAAACTGGGAGCTTAATATAGTGTTTGAAATGCGATGCACTTCTGGGGGGCAAAAATGATTTGTGACAATCCATTTGCTTGGGCAACCTGTTAATGGAACATTTTCTGTCACGACTTCCGCCGAAGTTGGCTCCCCTGCCTGTTCGGGCGGTGCTCGGCGGTCGTCGTCACCGTCCTACTAGCCACTACCGATCCCTTTTTCGTTTGTCTGTTGGTTTTGTCTTATTAGTTTCACCTGTGTGTATTTTAGTTTAATTAGCGTCCTTATATTTAGTAGGTTGTCCCGCCCTTGTTTTGTGCGGGATTGTTTTTGTATGCCTGTTATTTGGTGGTGTTCATGAGTTTTATTCTCCGGACTATTTTGGTCCTGCGATTATTCACCCTGTGTGTTGGGTTGACCGTTGTTTTGTGCGCCGGAGAATAAACTGTCTAATAACTGAAACCTGCTCTCTGCGCCTGATTCCACCCACCTTAGTAATTCGTGACATTTTCTGCATGTACAACAATTAAATGCTGCATAGAGTCAAGACAGATTACCCTGAAGCCTTCATAAAACAGAGCTACAGCTCACACCTGTGTGAGAATCATGTAACAGGGCCCGGAGATTCACTAGGCTAAGACTATTCATAATGTTTCACTACAAAGGCCAATTGAATACAACATGTTATTATATTAGCATAGAAACTAGATAAGGAATGTCTAGTTACTGCAGATGTGGAAGAGAGATTGTCAGGAGAAGGACATGTGATATCTTTATTCAAATCAAAGGAGAGGGAATGCTTGGTAGAGCTACGGTAGCCAAGGCTCTGATAGTAGCTAAGGCTCTGCTGGTAGCTAAGGTTCTGCTGGTAGCTAAGGCTCTGCTGGTAGCTAAGGCTCTGCTAGTAGCTAAGGCTCTGCTAGTAGCCAATGTTCTGCTAGTAGCCAATGCTCTGCTAGTAGCCAAGGCTCTGCTGGGCTCTGCTGGTAGCTAAGGCTCTGCTGGTAGTTAAGGCTCTGCTGGTAGTTAAGGCTCTGCTAGTAGCTAAGGCTCTGCTAGGCAGCTATCTCCAGTCAGCACCTGTTGCTCTCCCTCCCAGGAGCCACAGGATTGACCTTTTATGTGTATCCTGCATAGCACAGCTTGCCAGGGCAGTGACATTTTATTTATTTATCTGGATATAGAGTTTTGATATTTTCCTTGTAACATTTAGATTTGTAACTGACATGTATAACCACCAAAGAACTCCATGATGAAAGGATGGCAACAGAACAGGGCAGCAATGTCGGTGCCAGTAAAGTGTTTCCCCTAGGATTTCTTTCAGCACCGGTGGCAAAGGTGGTATGTTGTTGTATGTTTTTTAGAACAGGGAGAGAATACACAAAGTGTGTCTGTCTGCCAAAGGGACCAGAGGAAAAAGGAACACTCCAGTGATTTCTCCCCTGATGTCTTTGAGGCAGGGACAGATGGAGATGAGACACGAGTGGAGTTGGAGAGATCCCAGACACCACTGTGTCAATCCTCCAGTCCTGTCTTTCCTCCCCTTCCCTGGCTCATACACAACATACACTGCCAGACATCCTGTTAGTAGTTAGCAATGGAGTGCAGCCATGGCCACTTCTGTCCAATTCTAGGACACACATTACCTTTTTTATTTAACCTTTACTCTAACCAGGACATCTCATTGAGATAAATAATCTATGTTCCTATCTTAAGGGGACCTAGGACCGTGAAAGTAATTATTTCCAAGCTAAAGGCTTTGAGCTGGCCAAATGCTTCCGTACCATTTCACTGGGAAGGTGAATGGTTTGTGAAGCAAAGAGGCTACAGTAGAGAGCTGTTGGTCTGGAATCAGACAGGACAGAGTGTGTGGCTTGTGGGGGCTCCACAGCCTTAGAGAGCCAGCTTGGCTAAGCCTCCAGAGTTGCTGGGACTTAGACGAAAGGAGCGGGTGCAGTGCAGGCAGATGTGGACTCCTAATTTACAGTCCTTTCCTTCGCGCATAGCACTTTTATTACTACTATAATGGACTGGGATGAAGTGAGTGCAAGTATGAAGCCACCAGTTCTCCCTCATCTCTGATCAATGTTCCCTACCCTAGATTAATAAGGAATCATATAAACAGGATGCCTGATAAACGTGCCATTTGTTCTCCAGGTCCAAAGTGACTAACCAGGTTATCTTGACTAATCAATGTGAGAAATGTTTTAATTTAGACAGATGTGAACTCAAACTAAAGCATAAAACACATGATCAGTAGATTGTGAAAATAAAGAAAGTCCTACATAACATGATTTTTCAAGGCTTTCACTCTCCTTTCTCTAATCCATCCATCAATCTACTCATCCATCCATCCACTCATCCATCCCATGCATTCCATGCAATATTCTAGAGTCATTGTTTGTCTCCTGGTTGAAACATCTACATAAACTATGCTAATGAAATTAACCGAGGAAACGAAAGGGTTGATGCTGCCTGACTTTGAATCCCTAATGATTCTCGCCATTCCTGGAAAAGGCCTGATTTAATTTAGGAATGTCTGCCGCGCTGGAGAGAGTGACTAATTCCTGGAGGATTCGACTATTTAGGAGAACAAGAGGGAGGGGAGTAAAGAAAACAGGGAACTGGATACATGGAAGCATAATAATGCATTTGGATCCTGCAGATAGGGGAAGCAGAGAGAACACCTCACAGAGAGAATGAGCCCCTCCAGATAGGGGAAGCAGAGAGAATACCTCACAGAGAGAATGAGCCCCTCCAGATAGGGGAAGCAGAGAGAACACCTCACAGAGAGAATGAGCCCCTCCAGATAGGGGAAGCAGAGAGAACACCTCACAGAGAGAATGAGCCCCTCCAGATAGGGGAAGCAGAGAGAACACCTCACAGAGAGAATGAGCCCCTCCAGATAGGGGAAGCAGAGAAAACACCTCACAGAGAGAATAAGCCCCTGCAGATAGGGGAAGCAGAGAAAACACCTCACAGAGAGAATAAGCCCCTGCAGATAGGGGAAGCAGAGAAAACACCTCACAGAGAGAATAAGCCCCTGCAGATAGGGGAAGCAGAGAAAACACCTCACAGAGAGAATGAGCCCCTGCAGATATGGGAAGCAGAGAAAACACCTCACAGAGAGAATGAGCCCCTGCAGATATGGGAAGCAGAGAAAACACCTTACAGAGAGAATGAGCCCCTGCAGATATGGGAAGCAGAGAAAACACCTTACAGAGAGAATGAGCCCCTGCAGATATGGGAAGCAGAGAAAACACCTCACAGAGAGAATAAGCCCCTGCAGATAGGGGAAGCAGAGAAAACACCTTACAGAGAGAATAAGCCCCTGCAGATAGGGGAAGCAGAGAGAACTTGATTGCAGTGGGATAGAGGTCTACACTGTGAAGTGATTACTGCAATTCCATGTTCCATTGATGTATGTTGTGTCTGAGAAAGCAGAGCAGAAGAACAAGGGTGAAACAGTTTCAAGATGCTATTTTTCAGTGTGATTCTGTGCTGTCTCTGGCCTGTAGTATCTCTTAGTCCTGTCTTTTATAATGGAAAACTCTTGTCATTGTAAAATGTCACCCTTGTGAAATTGGAGGGAGGTTATTTCTATAATTATTTTAATCAAAACGTTTTATGAATAAAACCCTGTTTAATGAGTCCTTGCTAAAGGTTTATGAAAGGTTTATTATAACATGTTCGGTTTATTTATCTTCTATTTCAGGATGATGTGAAGACCATTGTTGAGGATATCAACTAGAGTACAGCCTTGTTCATTCCTGCCCTACAGCACTAGACATTTTGCCTGGACTTGCCATCTCTTAGAAGTCCTATGGGGATGAGGACGTGTTTGGATATAGGATGCACTTACTGCGGCCGCACTAAGGAGCAGTCATGGCCCCTGACGTGGTGGCTGTTGGTCATGATGTCCATCTCCCTAGCAATGGGACAAGGTCATTCCGTCAACACTTTCCAGTCAGAGAGGAGAGAGTGGACCCTGAACCACCTGACGGTGCACAAGACCACTGGTGTTCTCTATGTTGGTGCTGTGAACCGGATCTACAAGCTGTCTGCCAACCTGACACTTCTGGTCTCCCACGACACAGGTCCTGAGTACGACAACAACGCCTGCTACCCTCCTCTTATAGTGCAGCCCTGCTCAGAGCCCTTGGCATCCACTGACAACATTAACAAACTGCTGCTCATAGACTACTCCCACAACCGCCTGCTGGCCTGTGGCAGCCTCTACCAGGGAGTCTGCAAGCTGATGCGACAGGACGACCTGTTTATCCTGGTAGAGCCCACTCACAAGAAAGAGCATTACCTCTCCAGTGTCAACCAGACAGGCACCATGTATGGTGTCATCGTGCCCTCCTCGCAGGGCCAGGACGGCACCCTGTTCATTGGCACAGCTGTGGGTGGGAAGCAGGACTATTTCCCCACCATCTCCAGCCGTAAGCTGCCCCGCGACCCAGAGTCCTCTGCCATGCTGGACTATGAGCTCCACACAGACTTTGTCTCCTCTCTCATTAAGATCCCCTCTGACACGCTAGCTCTGGTCCCGCGCTTTGACATCTACTACATCTATGGCTTCGCCAGCGGGAACTTTGTCTACTTCCTGACCGTGCAGCCAGAGACCCCAGAGAATGGGATGCCAGCTGGCAGTTCCCCTGGTGACCTGTTCTACACAACCCGCATCATACGCCTCTGCAAAGGGGACACAAAGTTCCACTCTTATGTGTCTTTGCCAGTGGGCTGTGTACATAATGGAGAGGAGTATCGCCTCCTACAGGCTGCCCACCTGTCTAAGGCAGGGAAGGTATTGGCCAGGTCCTTGAACATCAGTGCCCAGGATGACATCCTCTTTGCTGTGTTCACCAAGGGTCAGAAGCAGTACCACAAGCCTCTGGACAACTCCGCCCTGTGCATCTTTGCCATCCGAGACGTCAACGCCCGCATTAAAGAGCGCCTGCAGTCCTGCTACCAGGGAGAGGGCAACCTGGAATTGCACTGGCTGCTGGGAAAGGACGTGCAGTGCACCAAGGCGGTAGGTACCTGTAGCTAAACCCCTGAAGAGGGCTCTGCATCCAGTCCCTTCATTAACATCCAGCTAGCCTGGGGCCAACCAGCATTGGCTCCTCTGATGTGACATACATACACATTATTCAGACAGTGGAGCTGACAGGTTAGAGAATGTCATTTTTGAAGCTCTTTGATTACCCCACAGCCTTGATTACACTAACAGTAGCCAGAATCCCGCTGAAGAATCCCATTCACCGTTTCTATATTCCAAAAGAGCAGCAGAGTAAGTGGGGGAGATGAATGTACAATGCTAATCAGAGGAGTTTTGTATGTCGCTTTGATTCCATTTAGAGGCTCAGGCTCTCTCTCTCTCTCTCTCTCTCTCTCTCTCTCTCTCTCTCTCTCTGTCTCTCTCTCACTCTCTCTCTTTCCATTTGTGACTGTAACTCTGTATGATATGAGGCTGTCAGCGTTCAGAAAACGGTAACAAGGACATCCATCAAGGTTGTTATTCAGCAACTCTCACCCAACCACTTTGATTCCATCATTGCCTCCAAGATCCTATTTTGCTAATAGTCATATACTGCCTCTTACCCATGTCATCCATCTGTTCCAGTGCAGAAGAAAGCAGAATAGATACTCTCGAGAGGTGCAGGAAATGAAAGTACAAATGTGTTGCCCTAAAAAGCGAGATTTCTATTCCGTCTGACAGGCCATTAGTGGAGGTTTGAGGTGGGTTGTGCTAGATGTAACAGGACTGCTTAGCATGCGAGCCTCTCTGATGCTAAATCAAAACCTGACATCTCTGGGACTGTGTATTTGTGTGATGTCAGATCAAGCGATTTAAATCACAGAAACCGTAACAAAACACATGGCGTTCTCGTGTTTGCCATGAGCAATTAAACTGCTCAACAAACACACTGTCCTGGCATTGTTTACAAATGTAACAGCCCAATAACTTTTGAAGTTGCGGCCTTAAAAACCATGGTAATTGTGTGTAGCAAATATGTAAGGATTTTTACAGCAGTCATTTAGAGATTTCTTACTCTCATTCTCTTGCTCTCTGTCTCACCCATCTCTCCTTGTCTTCCCCCATCTCTCTCTGCAGCCTGTGCCTATCGATGATCACTTCTGTGGGCTGGATATCAACCAGCCCCTTGGGGGCTCCCAGCTGGTAGCTGGCCTGACGGTGTATACTGAGACCAGAGACAGGCTGACCTCTGTCATCTCCTACGTCTATAATGGCTACAGCGTGGCCTTTATCGGAACCAGGAGTGGCAGACTGAAGAAGGTGAGCATGGGCGATTCTTTCTCCACACCCACATGAAAAATATTATAATATACTATGGTATAAATACTAGTATTCACTGTTGTGTTTTTTCACTCCAGTAAATACTGTAGTATTTCAGGGACTATATTATAGTATTTACAGTTAACTATAGTACAACTACTGTAGTAAATTAAAATTGTAGTATATACTATAGCAATTATTGTAGTGTTTTTACGGATTGTAGTATACTGTAGTGTTTTTGTGGACTGTAATATTTACTGTAGTGTTTTTGCGGACATTACTGCATTATTTACTATAGTGTTTTTGTTTTATTATCTTTGACCTAGCAGTGGAGGTTTTCTCCTTGAGGAAACCTAATTGAGAAATACTAAAAGAGCACATTTTCCATAACCTGTAGGTAGGTAGGTCTGAACGGATAGTTCAGAGCTTCTGCTCTTTTCTATAATACAATATATGGTCTACACATGGCATGTACTGTAGGTTTCTCACTTATGGGTTGCACAAATTGGGATATGAAGGAGGGGAATGGCCAGGGTATATGCAAATTAAATACTGTAGTATTTACTATAGTTAAAAAAGTGTGTTTTTGTCATGTCTTTTGCTGAAAATAATTTAGAACTATTTTATAATTATTAGATGACGCTTACTTGACACACTTGTCTAAATTGATGTGAAGGAAATGCAAACTCCCCACAGCCACATCTAGCTAAGTGGATGGGTCACTATTCTTCATGAAATACAATAGATGGCCGTAATCACCCCCAGACACACCTGGCTAATTAGATGGGTCATGTAATTATCCGGACGAAGTGGACTCTTTTGTTTAGACATGTAGCGAGCTAGGTAGCTAGCTAGCTAAACAATGAACCAGCATAATCCAAACTCATACTACTATCAATACAAACATTGTCATAGCTGTACTAGGAATCTGCAGGTAGCTACAGCTAACAAACTAGGTTCAATGTTAGATAACTAACAATAGGCTATAACTAGCAATGCAAATATATTTCTGATTCTAATAATATTACTGCATAGATCATACACGTAACATTAGCTAACGAGCCAGCAAGCTAACATTCGCTAGCTAACTAACAGTAGACTTTAATTTGCAATAAAAATTACTTTCTGACTAAATTAGAAACTTAAATCTGAAAATGCAGCTACTCTTACCCATATACATGGATGAACATTTCATGGCAGACTGGAACCATTTAACTCCATTTGTTTGTAGATACATCTTGTTTGGCCAGCGTTGTGTCAAGTCACTCCGTTTCACACTAACCGTGTGCAGAAAGTAGTCAGTTTCCAACTGAGGAAACTCTCGAAAGCATATCTAAACGATTCAAGCTTTTCAAAAACATGACTTCACAGTGGACCGGAAGGAGATATTTTGTGATTGAAGGGATTAGTAGAGAATCTCAGACAGGAGGACGACTGGCAAGGAATGTCATGTATTGTCATATTATGTCTTGTTCCTGTTCTTTCTCTTCACTCCGTTTCCCTCTGCTGGTCGTATTAGGTTACCTTCTCTTCCTCTCCTTCCCCCAGCTGTTCCTCATCTTCTCTAACTACCTCGTTCACTCTTTTCCCACCTGTTCCCTTTTTCCCTCTGATTAGGTCTCTATTTCTCTCTCTGTTCCTGCTTCTTTCTTTGTCAGATTCTCGTTTGAGTTTCTCATGCCAGAACCAAACTATCGTCTTGTTTGCTTCACCCTTGTCCCATCCTGTCGGAATCTGCCTGTTCTTCTGATGCTACGTGTGATCAGGTACCTCTGTCCGCTACGACCCGCGCCTACCCAGAGAGACCAGCAGTCTGTCGCCGCAACCCAGCTATTCTCCTCTGCTGCTAAGAAGGGGACTCTTTTGTAAATATCAGAAGGACTTTCTGTTTCATTTGTCGCCCTCTCTGAGGGTTGTCTATTTTGCCATTTTTCTACATCTGAAGAGGATCTATGTCTTCCCTGTGTTTTTACATTAAAGGACTCTTATTTTGTTAAACCGCTTTTGGGTCCTCACTCAAGTTCACAACAGAAGAATCTGACCAAGAATGGACCCAGCGATTTCGGATCCTTTCCACTCAGCCGTCGAGATCCAGGGAGCGATGCTAGGCAGACACGAGCAGGAATTGTCTGTTGCTCGACATGCCGTTGAGATCCTGACCGCCCAAGTCTCCGACCTCACAAGACAGGTTCACCATCTCCGCCTCGATCCACCGGCCACTTCCAGGGCTTCCGAATCTCCGGAGCCCAGAATCAATAACCCGCCGTGTTACTCTGGGGAGGCCACTGAATGCCGCTCGTTCCTCACCCAGTGTGATATTGTGTTTTCTCTCCAGCCCAACACTTACTCCAGGAGCACAGCTCGTATCGCCTACGTCATATCTCTCCTTACTGGACGGGCTCGTGAGTGGGGCACGGCTATCTGGGAGGCGAGGGCTGAGTGTACTAACCAGTATCAGGACTTTAAGGAGGAGATGATACGGGTTTTTGATCGTTCTGTTTTTGGGGAGGAAGCTTCCAGGGTCCTGGCTTCCCTATGTCAAGGTAATCGATCCATAACAGATTACTCTATTGAGTTTCGCACTCTTGCTGCCTCCAGTGACTGGAACGAGCCAGCTTTGCTCGCTCGTTTTCTGGAGGGTCTCCGCGCTGAGGTAAAGGATGAGATTCTCTCCCGGGAGGTTCCCTCCAGCGTGGATTCCTTGATTGAACTCGCTATTCGCATAGAGCGACGGGTTGATCTTCGTCACCGAGCTCGGGGAAAGGAGCTCGCGTTCTCCGTTGCCCCCCTCTCCGCATCACTACCATCTTCCTCCGCCGGCTCGGGTGCTGAGCCTATGCAGCTGGGGGGTATCCGCATCTCGACTAAGGAGAGGGAACGGAGAATCACCAACCGCCTCTGTCTCTATTGCGGTTCCGCTGGTCATTTTGTCACTTCATGTCCAGTAAAAGCCAGAGCTCATCAGTAAGAGGAGGGCTACTGGTGAGCGCTACTACTCTGGTCTCTCCTTCAAGATCCTGCACTACCTTGTCGGCCCATCTACGCTGGACCGGTTCGTCAGCTTCCTGCAGCGCCTTGATAGACTCTGGGGCGGAGGGCTGCTTTATGGACGAGACCTGGGCTCGGGAACATGACATTCCTCTCAGACAGTTAAAGGAGCCCACGGCCTTGTTCGCTCTGGATGGGAGTCCTCTCCCCGGGATTCAGCGTGAAACGCTACCTTTAACCCTCACTGTCTCTGGTAATCATAGCGAAACCATTTCTTTTTTAATTTTTCGTTCACCTTTTACACCTGTTGTTTTGGGTCATCCCTGGCTAGTTTGTCATAATCCTTCTATTAATTGGTCTAGTAATTCTATCCTCTCCTGGAACGTCTCTTGTCATGTGAAATGTTTAATGTCTGCTATCCCTCCTGTTTCCTCTGTCTCTTCTTCACAGGAGGAGCCTGGTAATTTGACGAGGGTGCCGGAGGAATATCACGATCTGCGCACGGTGTTCAGTCGGTCCAGGGCCACCTCTCTTCCTCCGCACCGGTCGTATGATTGTAGTATTGATCTCCTTCCAGGAACCACCCCCCCCCCCCCCCCCCCCCCCCCCGGGGTAGACTATACTCTCTGTCGGCTCCCGAACGTAAGGCTCTCGAAGATTATTTGTCTGTAGCTCTCGACGCCGGTACCATAGTCCCCTCCTCCTCTCCCGCCGGAGCGGGGTTTTTTTTTTGTTAAGAAGAAGGACGGGTCCCTGTGCCCCTGCATAGATTATCGAGGGCTGAATGACATAACAGTTAAGAATCGTTATCCGCTTCCTCTTATGTCTTCAGCCTTTGAGATCCTGCAGGGAGCCAGGTTTTTCACTAAGTTGGACCTTCGTAACGCTTACCATCTCGTGCGCGTCAGGGAGGGGGACGAGTGGAAAACGGCATTTAACACTCCGTTAGGGCACTTTGAATACCGGGTTCTTCCTTTCGGCCTCGCAAACGCGCCAGCTGTCTTTCTGGCATTAGTAAATGACGTCCTGAGAGACATGCTGAACATCTTTGTTTTCGTCTACCTTGACGATATCCTGATTTTTTTCACCGTCACTCCAGATTCATGTTCAGCACGTTCGACGTGTCCTCCAGCGCCTTTTAGAGAATTGTCTTTATGTGAAGGCTGAGAAGTGCACTTTTCATGCCTCCTCCGTCACATTTCTCGGTTCTGTTATTTCCGCTGAAGGCATTAAGATGGATCCCGCTAAGGTCCAAGCTGTCATTGATTGGCCCGTTCCTAAGTCACGCGTCGAGCTGCAGCGCTTTCTCGGCTTCGCGAATTTCTATCGTCGTTTCATCCGTAATTTCGGTCAGGTGGCAGCTCCCCTCACAGCCCTTACTTCTGTCAAGACGTGCTTTAAGTGGTCCGATTCCTCCCAGGGAGCTTTTGATCTTCTCAAGAATCGCTTTACATCCGCACCTATCCTTGTTACACCTGACGTCTCTAGACAGTTCGTTGTCGAGGTTGACGCGTCAGAGGTGGGCGTGGGAGCCATTCTTTCTCAGCGCTCCCTCTCTGACGACAAGGTCCATCCTTGCACGTATTTTTCTCATCGCCTGTCGCCGTCGGAACGTAACTATGATGTGGGAAACCGCGAACTGCTCGCCATCCGCTTAGCCCTAGGCGAATGGCGACAGTGGTTGGAGGGGGCGACCGTTCCTTTTGTCGTTTGGACTGACCATAGGAACCTTGAGTACATCCGTTCTGCCAAACGACTTAATGCGCGTCAGGCTCGTTGGGCGCTGTTTTTCGCTCGTTTCGAGTTCGTAATTTCTTATCGTCCGGGCTCTAAGAACACCAAGCCTGATGCTTTATCTCGTCTCTTCAGTTCTTCAGTAGTCTCCACCGACCCCGAGGGGATTCTCCCTGAGGGGCGTGTTGTCGGGTTGACTGTCTGGGGAATTGAGAGGCAGGTAAAGCAAGCACTCACTCACACTCCGTCGCCGCGCGCTTGTCCTAGGAACCTTCTTTTCATTCCCGTTCCTACTCGTCTGGCCGTTCTTCAGTGGGCTCACTCTGCCAAGTTAGCCGGCCACCCCGGCGTTCGGGGTACGCTTGCTTCCATTCGCCAGCATTTTTGGTGGCCCACTCGGGAGCGTGACACGCGTCGTTTCGTGGCTGCTTGTTCGGTCTGCGCGCAGACTAAGTCCGGTAACTCCCCTCCTGCCGGCCGTCTCAGACCGCTTCCCATTCCCTCTCGACCGTGGTCTCACATCGCCTTAGATTTTATCACCGGACTGCCTTCGTCAGCGGGGAAGACTGTTATTCTTACGGTTGTCGATAGGTTCTCTAAGGCGGCTCATTTTATTCCCCTCGCTAAGCTCCCTTCTGCTAAAGAAACGGCACAAATCATCATCGAGAATGTTTTCAGAATTCATGGCCTTCCGTCAGACGTCGTTTCGGACAGGGGTCCGCAATTCACATCTCAATTTTGGAGGGAGTTTTGCCATTTGATTGGAGCTTCCGTCAGTCTCTCTTCCGGCTTTCACCCTCAGTCTAACGGTCAAGCAGAACGGGCCAATCAGACTATTGGTCGCATCTTACGCAGTCTTTCTTTTCGTAACCCTGCGTCTTGGTCAGAACAGCTCCCCTGGGCAGAATACGCCCACAACTCGCTTCCTTCGTCTGCGACCGGTCTATCTCCTTTTCAGAGTAGCCTCGGGTACCAGCCTCCGCTGTTCTCGTCTCAGCTCGCCGAGTCCTGCGTCCCCTCCGCTCAGGCTTTTGTCCAACGTTGTGAGCGCACCTGGAAGAGGGTCAGGTCTGCACTTTGCCGTTATAGGGCGCAGACTGTGAGAGCCGCTAATAAGCGTAGAACTAAGAGTCCTAGATATTGTCGCGGTCAGAGAGTATGGCTCTCCACTCAAAACCTTCCCCTTAAGACAGCTTCTCGCAAGTTGACCCCGCGGTTCATTGGTCCGTTCCGTATTTCTCAGATCATTAATCCTGTCGCAGTGCGACTTCTTCTCCCGCGATATCTTCGTCGCGTCCACCCGGTCTTCCATGTCTCCTGTGTTAAGCCCGTTCTTCGCGCCCCCGCTCGTCTTCCCCCCCCCCCCATCCTTGTCGAGGGCGCACCTATCTACAGGGTCCGTAAGATTTTGGACATGCGTCCTCGGGGCCGTGGTCATCAGTACCTAGTAGATTGGGAGGGGTACGGTCCTGAGGAAAGGAGTTGGGTTCCCTCTCGGGACGTGCTGGACCGTTCGCTGATCGATGATTTCCTCCGTTGCCGCCAGGTTTCCTCCTCGAGTGCGCCAGGAGGCGCTCGGTGAGTGGGGGGGTACTGTCATGTATTGTCATATTATGTCTTGTTCCTGTTCTTTCTCTTCACTCCGTTTCCCTCTGCTGGTCGTATTAGGTTACCTTCTCTTCCTCTCCTTCCCCCAGCTGTTCCTCATCTTCTCTAACTACCTCGTTCACTCTTTTCCCACCTGTTCCCTTTTTCCCTCTGATTAGGTCTCTATTTCTCTCTCTGTTCCTGCTTCTTTCTTTGTCAGATTCTCGTTTGAGTTTCTCATGCCAGAACCAAACTATCGTCTTGTTTGCTTCACCCTTGTCCCATCCTGTCGGAATCTGCCTGTTCTTCTGATGCTACGTGTGATCAGGTACCTCTGTCCGCTACGACCCGCGCCTACCCAGAGAGACCAGCAGTCTGTCGCCGCAACCCAGCTATTCTCCTCTGCTGCTAAGAAGGGGACTCTTTTGTAAATATCAGAAGGAATTTCTGTTTCATTTGTCGCCCTCTCTGAGGGTTGTCTATTTTGCCATTTTTCTACATCTGAAGAGGATCTATGTCTTCCCTGTGTTTTTACATTAAAGGACTCTTATTTTGTTAAACCACTTTTGGGTCCTCACTCAAGTTCACAACAAGGAAGGTATGTTTGAGGCTCAATTTAACTGCATGCTGTGAACAGTAGTCTCAATACAGAAATCTTCACAGTAGATAGACCGTTCACTACAAATTATTATCTCCATAGCATTAAAGTGACAACATTTACTGATGGCATGTCTACGTTTATATCCTCTGCTTCCCTTGAGTTCTGCTTTCAGTAGGATATTTAAACATATGCTGTACTTAGTACACACCCATGAGCATGCATGCAAAGACACCTGCACGCACACACACATTAACACACACACACACACGCTAACACACACACACACACACACAAAGCGGCAGCTCTACCCTTTAGCTCAGTGCGAATGTTGCCTGTAATCCATGGCTTCTGGTTGGGGTATGTACGTACAGTCACTATGGTGACAACGTCCTCGATGCACTTATTGATAAAGCCAGTGACTGATGTGGTGTACTCCTCAATGACATCGGACGAATCCCGGAACATATTCCATTCTGTGCTAGCAAAACAGTCCTGTAGTATAGCATCTGCTTCATCTGGCCACTTTTTTATAGACAAAGTCACTGGTGCTTCCTGCTTACATTTTTGCTTGTAAGCAGGAATCAGGAGGATAGAGTTATGGTCAGATTTGCCAAATGGAGGGCGAGGGAGAGCTTTGTATGTGTCTGTGTGTGGTGTAGAGGTGGTGTAGATTTTTTCCCTCTGGTTGCACATGTAACATATTGATAGAAATTTGGTAAAACTGATTTAAGTTTCCCTGCGTTAAAGTCACCGGCTACTTGGAGTGCCGCCTCTGGATGAGCGTTTTCCTGTTTGCTTATGGCGGAATACAGCTCATTTAGTGCGGTTTTAGTTCCAACCTTGCTCTGTGGTGGTATGTAGACAGCTACGAAAAATACAGATGAAAACTCTCTGGGTAAATAGTGTGGTCTACAGCTTATCATAAGATACTCAACCTCAGGTGAGCAAAACTTTGAGACTTCCTTAGATATCGTGCACCGACTGTTGTTTACATAAATTCATTGGCCCCCGCCCCGTGTCTTACCAGAGGCTGCTGTTTTGTCTTTCCAACAGAGTGTATAACCTACCAGCTCTATGTTTTTAATGTCGTCGTTCATCCACAACTTGGTGAAGCATAAAATATTAGTTTTTAATGTCCTGTTGGTAGGATATATGTGCTTTCAGTTCATCCAATTTATTTTCTACCTCTTGAACATTAGCTAGCAGAATGGAGGGCAAGGGCAGATTAGCCACTCATCGCCTGGTCCTCACAAGGTCCTGGTCCTCTTTTGCCTCAATCTCCGTTTCCTTCTCCAGCAAATCTCCAAGAAAAATTCTTTGTCCAGATTGAGGTGAGCAATCCCAGTTCTGATGTTTAGAAGCTCTTTTTGGTCATAGGAGACGGTAGCAGCAACATTATGTACAAAACAAATTACGAACAACACAAAAAAAACTATCAAAATACGTAGTATGATTAGTTGAGGGCCGATAAGACAGCAGCCCTACCCATCGGCGCCATCACCTGTCACCTCACCTGAGGGGAGTTAGAGGAGTCTCTGGTTACGTAGTAGAAACTGTGGTATGGGGCCTTGGAAGCTAGGCATACTGTAGAATGTTAACTTCAAGGATTTAGGGAAAACCTCAAGGATCATTCAGAAAATGTCCTATTCCTTTGGGCCAACAATGCTGTATGTTTTTATTTTCTTTATCAGACGAGCACACACACACACACACACACACACACACACACACACACACACACACACACACACACACACACACTTAGAGTGCATTCATCATAGTAGTAATCATGTTTGGTAATAGCATTTGCTAACATACAGCTTGTTCTATGCTAGGAATCAATACAGCTCTCTTAGTAGCAGTGATGTCATGTCTGACTGATTAGTGCAGGGGTGTAATACAAACATCCACCTATTTGGCTCTCACTAAACACGTCCCCCTTTCATTAGGCACTGCAGCACCATCCTGTCTTCGCAGGACAGACACACACTCCGCTTCATCAGCATTCAGTCATGATGGATATGGGCTAATCAATGTCCACTCTCCAGTCTGTCAGTTAGAATCTGCCCAAACACACAGCCACTCAACCCTGAAGGCTGCCAGTACTGGCCTTATGTCATTGTATTTTTATTCTCTTAGAAAGACGTTATGTTTGGAAATGTTATGAATCTTTGTTGCTAGAGTGTCCTTTCTACCATACTGTATCTGGGGCAAAGGAATAAGGGAGACTGTAAGGATACTAGACTAAAATGGATAGGCTAGCTGAAGAGTGCTCCAAGTCTATTATCCATATGGTATGATAGATAGACTTAACACACTTCACCCATGCTAGTCACATCTGGTCACATTTAGTGGGATTGGCAGGCCAAAGACATGTACTGTGAACTGATCATCTTTCTTACCAACTTCCAGGGAAATGGAAAGCTAGAAGGAACATTTATGTACAGTAATGTTTACCTCTTTTAGAACCCTCCCAAATTGCTTCATTGATCACAATAATCTCATAATCAATTGCATATGGCAATATTTAAAGGGAGAGAAATGTAAGAACATGTTGTGATGTGGGTCCGGGAAGCTGTCTGGCAACTTTCAAACTACCCTTTACTTTACTCTGCGGTCCGACTCATCCCAAACCATCTCAATTTGGTTGAGGTTGGGGGATTGTGGAGGCCAGGTCATCTGATGCAGCAATCCATCACTCTCCTTTTTGGTAAAATAGCCCTTACACAGCCCGGAGGTGTGTTTGGGTCATTGTCCTGTTGAAAAACTAATGATAGTACCACTAAGCGCAAACCAGATGGGATGGTGTGTCACTGCAGAATGCTATGGTAGCCATGCTGGTTTAGTATGTCTTGAATTCTAAATAAATCACAGAGAGTGTCACCAGCAAAGCACCCCCACCCCTTCACACCTCCTCCACGCTTCACGGTGGGAACCACACATGCGGAGATCATCCGTTCACCTACTCTGCGTCTCACAAAGACACAGCGGTTGGAACCAAAATCTCAAATTTGGACAGATTTCCACTTGATGTGTCTTTTAGTAGTGGTTTCTTTGCAGCAATTCGACAATGACGTCTGATTCATGCAGTCTCCTCTGAACAGCTGATGTTGAGATGTGTCTGTTGCTTGAACTCTGTGAAGCATTTATTTGGGCTGCAATCTGAGGTGCAGTTAACTCTAATGAACTTATCCTCTGCAGCAGAGGTAACTCTGGGTCTTCCTTTACTGTGGCGGTCCTCATGAGAGACCGTTTTATCATAGTGCTTGATGGTTTTTGTGACTGCACTAGCTCTTGAAATGTTCCACATTGACTTACCTTCATGTCTTAAAGTAATGATGGACTGTCATTTCCCTGTCCTTATTTGAGCTGTTCTTGCCATAATATGGACTTGGTCTTTTACCAAATAGGGCTATCTTCTGTATTCCACTCCTACCTTGTCACAACACAACTGATTGGCTCAAACGCATTAAGAAGGAAATAAATTCCACAAAATAACTTTTAACAAGGCACACCTGTTAATTGAAATGCATTCCAGGTGACTACCTCATGAAGCTGGTTGAGAGAATACAAAGAGTGTGCAAAACTGTCATCAATGCATAGGGTGGCTACTTTGAAGAATCTCAAATATAAAATATATTTTGATTTGTTTAACCCTTTTTTTGGTTACTACATGATGCCATATGTGTAGAACCGAGTAAAAATAAAGAAAAACCCTTGAATGAGTAGGTGTCCAAACTTTTGACTGGTACTGTATGTGATGTAGTATGCAAATTTCAGGACCACCTTTGGCTCATTAATGCTACTTTCAGAACTACTGGCTAAATTATACAAAAGTACCGGAGAATCTCTTTAAAGGATGGAATCACAACACGCTACCACTGATAGATGCAGCAAACCATGCTAAAAGAGCTTTTGAAGGGAACAGGTCAATTGTATTAATTCCTTACTAAGAGTATATGGGGTCATATGACATTCTAAAATGTATTTGTCAGGTTATTTTACTTTCTTGTTTGTATCCAATGTTGGCCTTGAAGATGAACTCCCCCTGTCGGTATCGGGAAAGAAAACACATCGTTGTATTTCCTCTTGTAACGTTAGGTTACAGTTTGGACATTTAAAGAAAGACAACAGAAACACTAGATTAGAAAAGGGCATTTAGCCAAAGCATTAGTAACCTTCCTATTCAGTAAAACAGAATAGGTAAAACAAACTGCCTACGAAGGAAGAGAAAAAATATCTAAGAGCCATGAAATTACTGTTCTGGACCTTGAATGATGTTTCCTAATCATTTACAAAACATTTTCATTATTACATGGCTAAGGTTGATGGGGTAGCAGGCATGAGTTGATCTTTGTAAACTAGCCACTTTTCATCATGTACATTACTTCTACCAGAAACTCTGGCTGAACTAGGACAGCTTCCAGATACTGTGCACATCTCAGCAGCTACCAGCAGGCTCATTATAAAACCAATTAAACGGTCCTCCTCTCATTACGAACTGTGAGGCTTAAGAGAGATTGAGGACCTGATGTAGTCCCACAGGGCCAAAGCCCAAGCAACCCTGTTTTAGATTATAAACTCATGTATAAATGGACTGAAATCAAACTCTGGGCCAGTCAAATAGTCACTATTTCCTCTGAGATAATACATTGGACCTTGTTCACTGTGGTTGCTCCTGGTCAATTTCCTAATGCCCAGCTTAATACCGCTGGCACAATATCTCTCTGGGCAATTTCGGTTTTATTTCCAATTTTGCAAGTGGAACTCATACAAGCGCTGGTTTCTGTGAATGAAATAGAGAGTGTGAAATGGAATGAAAGCTGACTCCACCTTGTGTGGGATTGTGGTAAGAGAGAGAGAGGATGAGGGGGCAGGGAACCACGAAATAGATGAAGAGTTACAGAGGCTTTACTGGATACAACTTTCTATTGAGTGACTGGTTAGGGGGATGACAGTGTCAAATCAATGGTGGACAGAGCTGGTTAAATGACAAACGGAGCAGAGTGGACACTGTGATCCTAATGGTCCTTCTGATAGAATCCCCTGACCGTGTCCCTAAATGACTGCAGCGCTGGGGCTGCTTGCCAGGCTTTGGTCTCTTTGTCACAGAAGATATTTCGCCGGTAGGATTCTCCCATCTCAGTCCATGAGGTGTTTTTCACTCTATCTTTATGGTGGGGACCCCAGCCTTTAGGAGAGGGCTGCTGAATGGAAGGTGGAAGGGTTGATTAATTGGTGCTGTTTTTGAGCCCAGGGGATCCAATCATGTAATCAGTTTCTATTGATTCCTGCTGTGTCTATTGAGAGAGTGTTGTGGGCCTGCCAGTGGCTGTGTACACTGGCCTGGCATGCAGGGAGATTTGCTGCAGTCCAACCTGATCTTGGTCCTGCAGACTTGTACTGTCCAGATAACCAGAATGGAGGATATGTAGTTTATTATGGGCTTCGTACATCTGCCCCCTAATTGTCTATCCCTCTGCAAAGTCTCCTGTCATTCTGTATTTAGATGAGTATCTTCTTAATATGAGAAAGCATTTCCACTTCACAGCAGTTACATAGGTTTAATCAGCCAGTTGATATTATCATGCTGAATTCTAAGCAACCATTAAACTGGAGATAGTATAGCTAATGAGGATCCTTTTTTCTCAGTTGTCCAACTTATTGTTGTCTTTTAAGTCTCAGGGTATATCAATTTACATTTTCAGATGTGATAATAATGTACTGTTACTGTATGAAGTCATTCAGATTTCTGACATCACCTACTAATGAGGAAAATGTGTATTGATGAAAATGGACAGAAAGGGGTTGGGGAAGGGAATCCAATTCTCTCTTTGTATGTGTGTGCCTATCCGCCAGCATGCTTTTAATGCACCCCAAAAGATGGTGGCTTGAAGTTGTGCCAAAGTTAAATGAATCTTTAGTCTGGTTTAATTGAAAACCAGCCAGAAACATGCTATCCCCGGTAACATAATGAACTAATTACAAAGCTGAGCTAAGAGTACAGTACTCCATAGGTTTGTTTGGTCAAAACCATCACTATTTTAGCATACAGATGTAATTGACCAGCCCTATGTCTGTCTCTCTGTCCTCCAGGTCCGAGTGGATGGGTCTCCTGAGGGCGGGGGGCAGTATGAGACCCTGACCGTGATGACAGAAGGTGGTCCTATCCTCCGAGACATGGCCTTCTCTCTGGACTGCAACTCTCTCTACATCATGTCTGACAATCAGGTGAGGAATCTCCCATTCCCTACTGTAACAGAAATGTTTATAAGTTAACAAGATCCTTTCCCTTGAATATGAATACAATGATGTATGTACTTCATGGGTTTAGAGTTGTGATGAAAATAATCATTAATTAATTTATGACTAGCCAACATTATTTGGGCTGAGGGTTATGTGTATAATATCACAATATTACCACAATAATCGAAAATAGTAAAGATTAATTGGAACTCAAGCAAATATCTGAAATATTTGAAATTGTGCTCTCCTTCACACATCGTGGTACTACTTTTTTTTATGTATCTCTCATATTATATGTCAACTCCATGTTGGGGTTGTGTGTAAGATATGCAGGGCATGTTGGGGTTGTGTGTAAGATATGCAGGCCATGTTGGGGTTGTGTGTAAGATATGCAGGGCATGTTGGGGTTGTGTGTAAGATATGCAGGCCATGTTGGGGTTGTGTGTAAGATATGCAGGGCATGTTGGGGTTGTGTGTAAGATATGCAGGACATGTTGGGGTTGTGTGTAAGATATGCAGGGCATGTTGGGGTTGTGTGTAAGATATGCAGGGCATGTTGGGGTTGTGTGTAAGATATGCAGGCCATGTTGGGGTTGTGTGTAAGATATGCAGGGCATGTTGGGGTTGTGTGTAAGATATGCAGGCCATGTTGGGGTTGTGTGTAAGATATGCAGGGCATGTTGGGGTTGTGTGTAAGATATGCAGGACATGTTGGGGTTGTGTGTAAGATATGCAGGGCATGTTGGGGTTGTGTGTAAGATATGCAGGGCATGTTGGGGTTGTGTGTAAGATATGCAGGGCATGTTGGGGTTGTGTGTAAGATATGCAGGGCATGTTGGGGTTGTGTGTAAGATATGCAGGGCATGTTGGGGTTGTGTGTAAGATATGCAGGGCATGTTGGGGTTGTGTGTAAGATATGCAGGGCATGTTGGGGTTGTGTGTAAGATATGCAGGGCATGTTGGGGTTGTGTGTAAGATATGCAGGGCATGTTGGGGTTGTGTGTAAGATATGCAGGGCATGTTGGGGTTGTGTGTAAGATATGCAGGCAAATGTGGGGTTGTGTGTAAGATATGCAGGGCATGTTGGGTTGTGTAAGATATGCAGGGCATGTTGGGGTTGTGTGTAAGATATGCAGGCATGTTGGGGTTGTGTGTAAGATATGCAGGGCATGTTGGGGTTGTGTGTAAGATATGCAGGGCATGTTGGGGTTGTGTGTAAGATATGCAGGGCATGTTGGGGTTGTGTGTAAGATATGCAGGGCATGTTGGGGTTGTGTGTAAGATATGCAGGGCATGTTGGGGTTGTGTGTAAGATATGCAGGGCATGTTGGGGTTGTGTGTAAGATATGCAGGGCATGTTGGGGTTGTGTGTAAGATATGCAGGGCATGTTGGGGTTGTGTGTAAGATATGCAGGGCATGTTGGGGTTGTGTGTAAGATATGCAGGGCATGTTGGGGTTGTGTGTAAGATATGCAGGGCATGTTGGGGTTGTGTGTAAGATATGCAGGGCATGTTGGGGTTGTGTGTAAGATATGCAGGGCATGTTGGGGTTGTGTGTAAGATATGCAGGGCATGTTGGGGTTGTGTGTAAGATATGCAGGGCATGTTGGGGTTGTGTGTAAGATATGCAGGGCATGTTGGGGTTGTGTGTAAGATATGCAGGGCATGTTGGGGTTGTGTGTAAGATATGCAGGCCATGTTGGGGTTGTGTGTAAGATATGCAGGCCATGTTGGGGTTGTGTGTAAGATATGCAGGGCATGTTGGGGTTGTGTGTAAGATATGCAGGGCATGTTGGGGTTGTGTGTAAGATATGCAGGGCATGTTGGGGTTGTGTGTAAGATATGCAGGGCATGTTGGGGTTGTGTGTAAGATATGCAGGACATGTTGGGGTTGTGTGTAAGATATGCAGGGCATGTTGGGGTTGTGTGTAAGATATGCAGGGCATGTTGGGGTTGTGTGTAAGATATGCAGGCCATGTTGGGGTTGAGTGTAAGATATGCAGGGCATGTTGGGGTTGTGTGTAAGATATGCAGGGCATGTTGGGGTTGTGTGTAAGATATGCAGGCCATGTTGGGGTTGTGTGTAAGATATGCAGGGCATGTTGGGGTTGTGTGTAAGATATGCAGGCCATGTTGGGGTTGTGTGTAAGATATGCAGGGCATGTTGGGGTTGTGTGTAAGATATGCAGGGCATGTTGGGGTTGTGTGTAAGATATGCAGGGCATGTTGGGGTTGTGTGTAAGATATGCAGGCCATGTTGGGGTTGTGTGTAAGATATGCAGGGCATGTTGGGGTTGTGTGTAAGATATGCAGGGCATGTTGGGGTTGTGTGTAAGATATGCAGGGCATGTTGGGGTTGTGTGTAAGATATGCAGGGCATGTTGGGGTTGTGTGTAAGATATGCAGGGCATGTTGGGGTTGTGTGTAAGATATGCAGGGCATGTTGGGGTTGTGTGTAAGATATTCAGGGCATGTTGGGGTTGTGTGTAAGATATGCAGGCCATGTTGGGGTTGTGTGTAAGATATGCAGGCCATGTTGGGGTTGTGTGTAAGATATGCAGGCCATGTTGGGGTTGTGTGTAAGATATGCAGGCCATGTTGGGGTTGTGTGTAAGATATGCAGGGCATGTTGGGGTTGTGTGTAAGATATGCAGGCCATGTTGGGGTTGTGTGTAAGATATGCAGGGCATGTTGGGGTTGTGTGTAAGATATGCAGGGCATGTTGGGGTTGTGTGTAAGATATGCAGGGCATGTTGGGGTTGTGTGTAAGATATGCAGGGCATGTTGGGGTTGTGTGTAAGATATGCAGGCCATGTTGGGGTTGTGTGTAAGATATGCAGGCCATGTTGGGGTTGTGTGTAAGATATGCAGGGCATGTTGGGGTTGTGTGTAAGATATGCAGGCCATGTTGGGTTGTGTGTAAGATATGCAGGCCATGTTGGGGTTGTGTGTAAGATATGCAGGCCATGTTGGGGTTGTGTGTAAGATATGCAGGCCATGTTGGGGTTGTGTGTAAGATATGCAGGCCATGTTGGGGTTGTGTGTAAGATATGCAGGCCATGTTGGGGTTGTGTGTAAGATATGCAGGCCATGTTGGGGTTGTGTGTAAGATATGCAGGCCATGTTGGGGTTGTGTGTAAGATATGCAGGCCATGTTGGGGTTGTGTGTAAGATATGCAGGGCATGTTGGGGTTGTGTGTAAGATATGCAGGGCATGTTGGGGTTGTGTGTAAGATATGCAGGGCATGTTGGGGTTGTGTGTAAGATATGCAGGGCATGTTGGGGTTGTGTGTAAGATATGCAGGGCATGTTGGGGTTGTGTGTAAGATATGCAGGGCATGTTGGGGTTGTGTGTAAGATATGCAGGGCATGTTGGGGTTGTGTGTAAGATATGCAGGGCATGTTGGGGTTGTGTGTAAGATATGCAGGGCATGTTGGGGTTGTGTGTAAGATATACAGGGCATGTTGGGGTTGTGTGTAAGATATGCAGGGCATGTTGGGGTTGAGTGTAAGATATGCAGGGCATGTTGGGGTTGTGTGTAAGATATGCAGGGCATGTTGGGGTTGTGTGTAAGATATGCAGGGCATGTTGGGGTTGTGTGTAAGATATGCAGGGCATGTTCAGACAGAAGGACACATGCTCTAATTACTCATCCATGTGCACCGACTACGATGCCTCACGCATCCCATAGAAAACCATACGACTTCCATGCATCTTAAACTATGCTACACACACTCCATAGAAAACCATTAGAGACATTTCCTTGGTTTGTAGGTGTCATATGGTGTTCTCCAATTGGACAAGCATCACATCAGCTAGCAGAGCACTTGTTGTTGGCTGAAGTCCTCTGGACTCATTGGGAGATAAGAGGGAACAGTGGTAATCACTTTTAACTCAAGTGATTATTCTGGCTCATTCACATGGCACTGTGTAATGGGATTAGATTTCAGTGCGACCAAAAGCCCTGCTATCATTGCTACACTCACTTGTCTCCCGACTGTTGGAATGTATTTTTAAACTAAACTGAAGGACAAAGAGGCAGAGGGTGTTTGGACAATACAGCCAGCATAAATTAGTTAAATGTGCCTAGAAATATCCTATAAACGTCATGTGAAGGCTCAAATAAGGTTTTTAAGAAATGAGAGAGAAACGTGCACAGGCATTGTACAGAAGTGTCTCTTGATACAAATCAAGGCAGCACTTCCTGGAGTGTGATGGTCAGGAAGAGACAAGACATCACTTATTGATGAGCCTTGGTTGTTCAAGGAGAGACATATTCTCCCTTCAAGGAGATAGTCTCCCCATTTTGACTGTATTATGAGAACATGGACGCATGTAACCAACAAACCAGGCCATGGCCATGCACTCTCTCTCTCCTAATATTGGAACCATACCGACTGCTTGTGGCTTTTGGCCCTTAAGAACCAGGAAGGTGAAAATACTTTCTCCCTCTCATTTCAATCAGGCCTTCCTAGAGCTTAGAGAGGAATTCCAGGAGGAGAGGAGCTTGCTGGGCTGCTCTCTCAGATTTCCTGCTTTTCCAGCCGATGCCAGAGTAGGGGGATTTGGGGATTTCTCTGAGCCAAACAATAGAGAAATGATGTGGAATCAAGAGCGAGGCACAGATAGATTTGGCTGAGATCAGGCGACCTTCGCAGAATAACAATGAGCCTCTCTTTCTCAGCAGACAGGGCAAGCATGATGATGCAGAGTGGAGAGGAATGGAGTGAGTGTGTGTAATAGTTTCTGTTTAATGTCCTCTGGTTGATTATTTATTGAAAGATCTATCCCTGCTTCACGTGTATTGTCCAAACAGACACACTCTCTATTGAATTGTAATGGTCTACATCAGGGATGGGCAACTTTGATGGGGGTGGTGGCCACAAAAAAACAGAACTCATGAGGGGCCGCAGTGGCATCCCCACTTCACATGCAAAACATTTTAGGTGCCCCTTTCGTGACAGCAAAGAGCAAACACATTTTTGTTCTAAAGTTAATTTCCTGCAATTCTACTCATTTTGCCAGAGTAAAACTCACGGATGACTAGTAAAACTCAAACCAAGTTTATTCACCCACTGGGTCACACAGCTGTACAAGACAGACATGTTTACACAAGCACATATACCTTCCTCTTATGCTGAGTCTCCTCCTTGCACATCTGGACAGCCAATACATCTCTATTGCTAGACAGGACTTTAGTGGTAACTGTTCTGTCTCACTTCATCTGACCTGACCTCGGCCCAAATTTCTCACTCCTCCCCAACTCATGGCTGTCCTACCTTATCTGTTGACTGAAACCAGACTGTGGCCCTTCTCCTCTCCATAGGATACCTGATATTTAACAATAACATGTTCTGACAGAATCTAAACTTTCTCATTCAGTAAATTTCCATACCCTCAGTTATAATATGGTAACATGAATAGGGATATTTCAAGTTTAGAAGTTAGTACCCAACAGGTTGGAGGCAAATGTTTGCAGTTTTTAATATGATAACTGATGATTAATATATACATACAGTTGAAGTCAGAAGTTTACATAAACCTTGGCCAAATACATTTAAACTCAGCTTTTCACAATTCCTGACATTTAATCCTAGTAAAAATTCTCTGTCTTAGGTCAGTTAGGATCACCACTTTATTTTAAGAATGTGACATGTCAGAATAATAGTAGAGAGAATGATTTATATCAGCTTTCATTTCCTTCATCACATTCCCAGTGGGTCAGAAGTTTACATACACTCAATTAGTATTTTCTTGGTCTTGTCTGATTTATTTTGATTTTCCCATGATGTCAAGTAAAGAGGCACTGAGTTTGAAGGTAGACCTTGAAATACATCCACATGTACACCTCCAATTGACTCAAATGATGTCAATTAGCCTATCAGAAGCTTCTAAAGCCATGACATCATTTTCTGGAATTTTCCAAGCTGTTTAAAGGCCCAGTCAACTTTGTGTATGTAAACGTCTGACCCACTGGAATTGTGATACAGTGAACTTTAGGTGAAATAATCTGTCTGTAAACAATTGTTGGAAAAATGTATTATGTCATGCACAAAGTAGATGTCCTAACCGACTTGCCAAAACTAGTTTGTTAACGAGAAATTTGTGGAGTGGTTGAAAAACGAGTTTTAATGACTCCAACCTAAGTGTATGTAAACTTCCGACTTCAACTGTATATATATATATATATATATATATATATACATATATATACGGCCTTTATATATATATATAAATAAATTGGTCAGCCAGCAGGCCACCAGTTGCCCATCCCTGGTCTACATCATGGGGCCAGAGGTTTAAAGCTGCACCATAACAAGCGTGTCACGTTCGTCATAACGAGGAGACCAAGGTGCAGCGTGATATGAATACATTCCTCTTTAATGAAAGAGAACACTGAACTAAACAAAAACCGTGACGCTACATATAACGAGTGCTGACATGCAACTAACCATAGACAATAACCCACAAAACCAGAATGGAAAATGGGAACCTAAATAGGATCCCCAATCAGAGACAACGATAAACAGCTGTCTCTGACTGGGAACCAATTCAGGCCACCATAGACCTACATATACCTAGATGTACCAAACCCCATAGATATACAAAAAACCCTAGACAGGGAAACACACATACCACCCTCTTCACACCCTGACCTAACCAAATTAATAAAGAAGACAAAGATAACTAAGGTCAGGGCGTGACAAAGTGTTATTACAGTTAATCACTCAGAGGGAATACAACCTGTATTGGCTATAAGGCAATCTCTCAAAGTGCTATGCTGTAAAATGTGAAATTCCTCATCCCCCGGTTTCACATTTGCTTGTTTTGTGTGTAACTTAATTTTCAAGAGTACATTTTTGGGGGGGGAAACATTAGATAATGAATTCTCCTCTTGATCAGTATAACCAACCTGAAGGCAATAGCTATAACCCAGGTGAAATGTCACATCATCATGCACATACAGTACACATAGTCATTAAACATTATAGGCTGACTGTAGTGCTTAAAGAGCAGGGCTCTCCAACCCTGTTCCTGGAGAGCTAACATCCTGTAGGTGTTTTCTTCAACCCTAATCTAGTGATCATTATTCTATTAATTAGCTGATTGATGAGATGAATCAGGTTAGTTACAACTGGGGTTCAATCGAAACCTACAGGAGGGTAGCTCTCCAGGAACAGGGTTGGAGACCCCTGCTATAGAGGCACCCATGACCTGTCTTGTCAAGGGCTAAAGGCAGAGGAGAAAATGCTTCATATCTGTGCTATTTGTTGAGCTGGCTGGTCTTTTTTTTGTGTGAGTTTGTTTGGACAGGGAGGGTTATCAGTCTCTGTCTGGGCTTCCACCTAACCCATCATTAGACCTTTTGTTATCCCTGTAAAGGGGTCAGCAGCTGTGAAAACAACAGGTCAGGGAGGAGAGGAGATAAACCTCTAGCCATGTCCATCAGGGCCCTTTGTTCTCCCACCCACCTGCACCCAGCAGATCGATGGGTCAGATAATAAGCTGATGGTTGACGGATATGGTCAGCTGGATTTACATTTAACAGTAATTAATAGAGACAACTTTTAAAGGCAAAGGAGAAATCACATTATTGCAGACAAAGCACTGTTGTGCTTTTAGTGCGTTTTCATTGAAGAGAACACAAATCTCTATAATCTGAAAACATGTTAAATTACAGATAAATCTGAATGAAAGTGGTAGTGATAGTAGGCTGATACGATAAGCCTTACTTTCATAGGCATTACATGTGCCTAGCATCGCTGTAAGGACCGATTCAGACTTAGGAAATGTAGGCATTTCCTATGCACTTTTCAGTATTGAAATTCAGATTTACCTTATTCAGTCGCGTAACACGCTCTGCAGGTGTGGTTACCTTCCGCGCACTGAATACATTTCATTAAACTGCTGAAAACCCTCCTACTTGCTGGCCAACAGATTTTCTCGTGGAGTTTTCATTCAATAGGGTTTTCTGCGTTTATTTTCAGCAAACTTAACATGTGTAAATATTTGTATGAACATAACAAAATATTGCAACGGAGACATAAACTGAACAAGTTCCACAGACATTTGACTAACAGAAATGGAATAATGTGTCCCTGAACAAAGGGGGGGTCAAAATCAAAAGTAACAGTCAGTATATGGTGTGGCCACCAGCTGCATTAATTACTGCAGTGCATCTCCTCCTCATGGACTGTACCAGATTTGCCAGTTCTTGCTGTGAAATGCTACCCCACTCTTCCACCAAGGCACCTGCAAGTTTCCGGATATTTCTGGGGGGAATGGCCCTAGCCCTCATCCTCCAATCCAACAGGTCCCAGACGCGCTCAATGGGATTGAGATCCGGGGCTCTTTGCTGGCCATGGTAGAACACTGACAATCCTGTCTTGCAGGAAATCACACACAAAACAAGCAGTATGGCAATGACGAGACAGCCTATAGGGAGGAGGTCAGAGACCTGGCCGGGTGGTGCCAGAATAACAACCTATCCCTCAACGTAACCAAGACTAAGGAGATGATTGTGGACTACAGGAAAAGGAACACGAGCACGTCCCCATTTTCATCGATGGGGCTGTAGTGGAGCAGGTTGAGAGATTCAAATTCCTTGGTGTCCACATCAATAACAAACTAGATTGGTCCAAACACACCAAGACAGTCGTGAAGAGGGCACGACAAAGCCTATTCCCCCTCAGGAAACTAAAAGGATTTGGCATGGGTCCTCAGATCCTCAAAAGGTTCTACAGCTGCAACATCGAGAGCATCCTGACTACTTGCATCACTGCCTGGTACGGCAATTGCTCAGCCTCCGACTGCAAGGCACTACAGAGCGTAGTGCGTATGGGCCAGTACATCACTGGGGCAAAGCTGCCTGCCATCCAGGACCTCTAAACCAGGCGGTGTCAGAGGAAGGCCCTGAAAATTGTCAAAGACCCCAGCCACCCCAGTCATAGACTGTTCTCTCTACTACCGCATGGCAAACAGTACCGGAGTGCCAAGTCTAGGACAAAAAGGCTTCTGAACAGTTTTTACCCCCAAGCCATAAGACTCCTGAACAGGTAATCAAATGGCTACCTGGACTATTTGCATTGTGTCCCACCACCCGCCAACCCCTCTTTTTACGCTTCTGCTACTCTCTGTTTATCTTATATGCATAGTCACTTTAACTATACATTAATGTACATGTAACAGTACTCTTCTTGCATTGTGTACAATCAGTCATTGACACGGAACTCCAACATGTATTACCAGTCATGTAGATTTATTCTGATAGGAACGGCACAAAATTGCACGTCATGCAATGCACGGCTCACCATCCAACTCTGCACTCACGCACTGTAAAAAATATATGAACCCCCCCCCACCAGACAGAGTAAGTTGCTAGCTAGTACTGGCTCCCTGGTGTGAGTGTATACGGCGAGGCATCCCGTAGACACAGAAATAGTTGTTCCACAACTGATGAGCTACTGACTTAGCAGACTGGTTCGGACACAAGAAGGCATGAGCCAATTTGGTAAAGTGGTCAGTAACAACGAGCACTTCCAAGGATTTGTTTGAAGAATCTTCTGCAGACCAGAAGTCTATGCACACTAGTTCAAGAGGCTCAGTTGTTATTATGCTCTCAAGAGGAGCTCTTGCTTCCGGATCAGGAGTCTTGCTCACCACGCATCTCCGGCAGCACTTCACATAAGCTTTTACCTCCCTCTCCAGGCCATGCCAGAAGAACCTCTGTCTTGTCAGGTAGACTGTTCTCTGTTGGCCCTGGTGGCCAGCTTCATCATGGACACCCTTCAACACCATTGCTTTCATGGAGGCTGGAACCACATACAGATACATTTTCCTCTTTGTAACCACATTCTTCGAAACACGATACAGTACACCCATCTTCATGGTCAACATGTCCCAACTTCTGAGAAGACACAAAACCTCAACACTCTCATGGGCACGCTCTCTCCGGGATGGTCTTCTCCCCCTCTCCACAAAGAAGATGACTTTGCTGATCACGTTGTCATCCCGCTGCTTACTCATCAGTAGGTCGTGTGGCAGAACATCGACATTGGTCTGCTCTGATGGCATAACAATTGATTAATTTTTAATATTGTTATGTTTTCTTCTTGGGCCTCTATAACTATATCTATTGTTTTTATTTTTGTTGTTGTTGTGTGATTTGGATTAATCCCCTCTACCACACGGAACCCCACTAATCTACTGACGGAACGCAAGAGGTGGCTAACAACAGACCTCCATCCTATGCTAGCTTGCTACCGATGGCCTGGCTAGCTGTCTAAATCGCCGTGACCCCGAACCAACCTCTCCACTCACTGGACCCTTTTGATCACTCGACTAAGCATGCCTCTCCTTAATGTCAATATGTCTTGTCCATTGCTGTTCTGGTTAGTGTTTATTGGCTTATTTCACTGTAGAGCCTCTAGTCCTGCTCACTATACCTTATCCAACCTATTAGTTCCACCACCCACACATGCAATGACATCTCCTGGTTTCAATTATGTTTCTAGAGACAATATCTCTCTCTTCATCACTCAATACCTAGGTTTACCTCCACTGTATTCACATCCTACCATACCTTTGTGTGTACATTATACCTTGATGCTATTTTATCGCCCCCAGAAACCTCAGTTTACTCTCTGTTCCAGACGTTCTAGACGACCAATTCTTATTGCTTTTAGCCGCACCCTTATTCTACTCCTCCTATGTTCCTCTGGCGATGTAGAGGTGAATCCAGGCCCTGCAGTGCCTAGCTCCACTCCTATTCCCCAGGCGCTCTCTTTTGACGACTTCTGTAACCGTAATAGCCTTGGTTTCATGCATGTTAATATTAGAAGCCTCCTCCCTAAGTTTGTTCTATTCACTGCTTTAGCACACTTTGCCAACCCAGATGTTCTAGCTGTGTCTGAATCCTGGCTTAGGAAGACCACCAAAAATTCAGAAATTTTTATTCCAAACTACAACATCTTCAGACAAGATAGAACTGCCAAAGGGGGTGGTGTTGCAATCTACTGCAAAGATAGCCTGCAGAGTTCTGTCCTACTATCCAGGTCTGTACCCAAACAATTTGAACTTCTAATTTTAAAAATCCACCTCTCTTAAAAACAAGTCTCTCACCGTTGCCGCCTGCTATAGACCACCCTCTGCCCCCAGCTGTTCTCTGGACACCATATGTGAACTGATTGCCCCCCATCTATCTTCAGAGCTCGTGCTGCTAGGCGACCTAAACTGGAACATGCTTAACACCCCAGCCATCCTACAATCTAAACTTGATGCCCTCAATCTCACACAAATTATCAATGAACCTACCAGGTACCTCCCCAAAGCCTTAAACACAGGCACCCTCATAGATATCATCCTAACCAACTTCCCCTCTAAATACACCTCTGCTGTCTTCAACCAAGATCTCAGCGATCACTGCCCCATTGCCTGCATCCGTAAAATCATCACTGTAAAACGCTCCCTGAAACACTTCAGCGAGCAGGCCTTTCTAATCGACCTGGCCGAGGTATCCTGGAAGGATATTGATCTCATCCCGTCAGTAGAGGATGCCTGGATATTTTTTTTAAATGCCTTCCTAACCATCTTAAATAAATGCCCCATTCAAGAAATTTAGAACCAGGAACAGATATAGCCCTTGGTTCTCCCCAGACCTGACTGCCCTTAACCAACACAAAAACATCCTATGGCGTTCTGCATTAGCATCGAACAGCCCCCGTGATATGCAGCTGTTCAGGGAAGCTAGAAACCATTATACACAGGCAGTTAGAAAAGCCAAGGCTAGCTTTTTCAAGCAGAAATTTGCTTCCTGCAACACTAACTCAAAAATGTTCTGGGACACTGTAAAGTCCATGGAGAATAAGAACACCTCCTCCCAGCTGCCCACTGCACTGAAGATAGGAAACACTGTCACCACTGATAAATCCACCATAATTGAGAATTTCAATAAGCATTTTTCTACGGCTGGCCATGCTTTCCACCTGGCTACTCCTACCCCGGTCAACAGCACTGCACCCCCAACAGCAACTCGCCCAAGCCTTCCCCATTTCTCCTTCTCCCAAATCCATTCAGCTGATGTTCTGAAAGAGCTGCAAAATCTGGACCCCTACAAATCAGCCGGGCTAGACAATCTGGACCCTTTCTTTCTAAAATTATCTGCCGAAATTGTTGCCACCCCTATTACTAGCCCGTTCAACCTCTCTTTCGTGTCGTCTGAGATTCCCAAAGATTGGAAAGCAGCTGCGAGGGGCTTCAAAGGGGGGGGACACTCTTGACCCAAACTGCTACAGACCTATATCTATCCTACCATGCCTTTCTAAGGTCTTCGAAAGCCAAGTCAACAAACAGATTACCAACCATTTCGAATCTCACCATACCTTCTCTGCTATGCAATCTGGTTTCAGAGCTGGTCATGGGTGCACCTCAGCCACTCTCAAGGTCCTAAACGATATCTTAACCGCCATCGATAAGAAACATTACTGTGCAGCCGTATTCATTGATCTGGCCAAGGCTTTCGACTCTGTCAATCACCACATACTCATCGGCAGACTCGACAGCCTTGGTTTCTCAAATGATTGCCTCGCCTGGTTCACCAACTACTTCTCTGATAGAGTTCAGTGTGTCAAATCGGAGGGTCTGCTGTCCGGACCTCTGGCAGTCTCTATGGGGGTGCCACAGGGTTCAATTCTTGGACCGACTCTCTTCTCTGTATACATCAATGAGGTCGCTCTTGCTGCTGGTGAGTCTCTGATCCACCTCTACGCAGACGACACCATTCTGTACACTTCCGGCACTTCTTTGGACACTGTGTTAACAACCCTCCAAGCAAGCTTCAATGCCATACAACTCTCCTTCCGTGGCCTGCAATTGCTCTTAAATACAAGTAAAACTAAATGCATGCTCTTCAACCGATCGCTACCTGCACCTACCCGCCTGTCCAACATCACTACTCTGGACGGCTCTGACTTAGAATACGTGGACAACTACAAATACTTAGGTGTCTGGTTAGACTGCAAACTCTCCTTCCAGACCCATATCAAACATCTCCAATCCAAAGTTAAATCTAGAATTGGCTTCCTATTTCGCAACAAAGCATCCTTCACTCATGCTGCCAAACATACCCTTGTAAAACTGACCATCCTACCAATCCTCGACTTTGGCGATGTCATTTACAAAATAGCCTCCAATACCCTACTCAACAAACTGGATGCAGTCTATCACAGTGCAATCCGTTTTGTCACCAAAGCCCCATATACTACCCACCATTGCGACCTGTACGCTCTCGTTGGCTGGCCCTCGCTTCATACTCGTCGCCAAACCCACTGGCTCCATGTCATCTACAAGACCCTGCTAGGTAAAGTCCCCCCTTATCTCAGCTCGCTGGTCACCATAGCATCTCCCACCTGTAGCACACGCTCCAGCAGGTATATCTCTCTAGTCACCCCCAAAACCAATTCTTTCTTTGGCCGCCTCTCCTTCCAGTTCTCTGCTGCCAATGACTGGAACGAACTACAAAAATCTCTGAAACTGGAAACACTTATCTCCCTCACTAGCTTTAAGCACCAACTGTCAGAGCAGCTCACAGATTACTGCACCTGTACATAGCCCACCTATAATTTAGCTTTAGCCCAAACAACTACCTCTTTCCCAACTGTATTTAATTTATTTATTTATTTTGCTCCTTTGCACCCCATTATTTTTATTTCTACTTTGCACATTCTTCCATTGCAAAACTATCATTCCAGTGTTTTACTTGCTATATTGTATTTACTTTGCCACCATGGCCTTTTTTTGCCTTTACCTCCCTTCTCACCTCATTTGCTCACATTGTATATAGACTTGTTTATACTGTATTATTGACTGTATGTTTGTTTTACTCCATGTGTAACTCTGTGTCGTTGTATCTGTCGAACTGCTTTGCTTTATCTTGGCCAGGTCGCAATTGTAAATGAGAACTTGTTCTCAACTTGCCTACCTGGTTAAATAAAGGTGAAATAAATAAATAAATAAAAAACAGCCTGTGGTAGCTGTGGCAACAGCAGTGCATGTGAGCCCACTTCACCCACCCAGCACCTGTGTGAATGAAGAACAGCTGCAACTTCATGTCTTGATAAAGCACCAGATGGGGGGTCAACAGTAGCCTGACAGCTAATGACCACTTCGTTGGAGTCAGAGGCTTTGTCAAAGGGGTCGCTGGACCAGCGAAACACATCTTGCACTCTGTCTGTGCGCACAGCGTCGGCTTCAGCTAGTAAGGTCTCGTACGGGACCCTTGTCAGGCGATGGAGTGCACTGGGTCGTACGAAGGGCTCTCTGCTCAAAGCATCTGCAACAACATTTATATATATATATATATTTTAAACCTCATGTCAAAATCTAACCTATATCTAGTACACTGGTAAAACTCACCCTACTTATATCAGATATACATTAGAATTGCAAATAAACAAGTAACACAAAAGTTATCGTTTATCTGTGAAGAGCCTCAGCCAGAGAAATCATCAATTTCGATAATAAAACGTTCTAGTGCCGCCCTCTTGTGGCGAAATGCGATATCGCCATAAACTGCACCAGCAACATCTTATCTGATTCTTCAACAGCAACCACGGCGAAGATCTGAGATGGAAATCCAGCGAAGGATGATCCGATCCAGAAGAACGGTCACGGCACCACTGTAACAGTACTCTTCTTGCGTTGTGTACAATCAGTCATCGACATGGAACTCCAACATGTAGCACCAGTCATGTAGATTTATTCTGATAGGAACGGCACAAAATTGCACGTCATGCAATGCACGTCTCACCATCCAACTCTGCACTCACGCACGCTGGTTTGGTGCTTGTTCACTGGGCTAGTTACCAAAATAATACAATTACAATATACAATATAATATCTTTAACAATGTACCTGATAGGTACGGCACAAAATTGCACGTCATGCAATGCACGGCTCACCATCCAACTCTGCACTCACACACTGTACAAAATATATGAACCCCCCCCCACCAGACACAGTAAGTTGCTAGCTAGTACTGGCGGGAATTCTTTACAACAAAATGCACAACAAATATTCTCCAAAAACCGCAGGATCTTATGTGTAATGTTCGAATAACATTTACAAACAATTTTATATAAATTGTACATTTAAATCATCACTTGAAAGTATAAAAATCACTTTTGATGTACAGTGCTTTCTTTGCAACCAACAACTTACCGCTGGTTTGGTGCTTGTTCACTGGGATGATTCTAACTGGAACATCCCCCCTCGTAAGCAAGCTACGCAAACCAGCCAATAAGATGCCATGTTGAGTAGGTGAAGGCAAGACAAACTCAAACCAAAAACCCATTGGCTTAACAATAAAGTGGCAAGGGGAATCACCAATATAACCCTGTTACATACATTCTACCTAAATTGACTGGACCAACCAGTGCTCCCACATATTGGCTAACCGGGCTATCTGCATTGTGTCCCACCACCCGCCAACCCCTCTTTTTACGCTTCTGCTACTCTCTGTTCATCATATATGCATAGTCACTTTAACAATACCTACATGTACATGCTACCTCAATAAGCCTGACTAACAGGTGTCTGTATAGGGCCTTGCTACTCTTTTTTCAAATGTATTTTTACTGTTGTTTTATTTCTTTACTTACCTACACACACACACACACCTTTTTTTTCTCGCACCATTGGCACACACACACACCTTTTTTTCTCGCACCATTGGTTAGAGCCTGTAAGTAAGCATTTCACTTTAAGGTCTACTACACCTGTTGTATTTGACGCACGCGACAAATCAACTTTGATTTGATTTATTCGAGCTCCACCCCAAATGAATAGCATGCTATTCGCAATTATTTTACTTTTATTTATTCAGGTTCACCTCATTTAAGAGACACTTAACCAAGGTCTAACCAAGACAGGAGCAGAGGGGAACAATGTTTGAGACAAATATCAGACATACTGTAACAACTTACAGACATACGTAGACACCATAAAAAAATGTTGTGGGACGTAGACACACATACATTTCAATTACAAACATACTAGATACATAGATAGATACATACAAAATATATAATATGTACCGCCGCATCAAGTCCTAATGACGATCACATTCCTCACATTCCTATACTCGTGATATCTCCAGGAGTGATAAGTATAATTTTTGTCTTTATCTGTTGTTGTCTAGTGTTGTCTTTTAACTAGATAGGGCCATCTACTTTAAGTGCTTCCTGTCTTCCCAGTAGCCTACCTGGTATGTGAATTGCTGACAGCTATTAACTAGTACTAGCAGATGATTGTTGACACATCACCCAGGATTAAGGGCCAGGGCAATTTGTAACTATTGTTTTTGTAAGCAGTGGCTGTATTGGATTAGTATCAGGAGGTGTGCTCTTCACCTTTGCAAGAGAGTTAGCTATTAGTATTATTCAGTGGTGTAAAGTACTTAAGTAAAAATACTTTAAAGTACTACTTAAGTAGTTTTTGGGGTATCTGTCCTTTTAATATTTATATTTTTGACAACTTTTAGTTTTACTTTTATTCCTAAAGAAAATATGACAATTGAGTACTTTTTCCACCACTGGTATTAGTACTTCGGTCTCCCCTGTTTTCTCAGCGGCAGCTGTAAGTGGGGGTCTTGTCGCAAAACTAAGACCGTCGCGGAAGCAAAGACGGTCCTGCCGAGGTGTTCAAGGAAGGAAAGAGGGGAAGGCTTCACACCAGAACGGAGCGTGCTCAATTTGACTGGAGCGCAGAGCGAGTTTCCAAAAGGCTGGAGCATTGGCCTTCTCGCTTGCTCCAATTTCGCCTTCAGTAGCGCCACCGTAGGCATCACTTCACTTCACGAGCTCAGGGCATACCCGGTCCAGCATGCAATTGTAGGCTACTTGTGTGCTGCTATAGCCCCTTAGTTTAGCTACTGTCATGGAGTTTAAAGAAACTGATAAAACACACAGGTGCAAAATCAAGGTGATTTACAAAGATGAGGAGGACCAACAGCAAGAGAGTGCTGTAGTGTCCACAACTATGTCATTGTGGAATCTGAAAAGACACATATCCCAAAAGCATGAAGGTGTAATACGTGCACATGCTAACATAAATAAATTAAGTGGGTAGCTAGCTAAGTGTGTCATTGTAGCAAAGTATTTCTAAACAAACAATCTGATCTCTTAAAAGCTTTGTTAATGTTTGTTCTATTATCTATACAATGGGCTATAATAGATTCTGGCCCAATAGGCCAGACATATTAACTCTTTCAGGGAGCTTTCATTTTGATAGGGTTCTTTTCCCAAAAATATTTAGGCTTACCTATAGAAATCCCTGCTCAGCCTGGCAAGAGTGGCCTGAAGGGTGTTTAGTATCCACAGTGTCTATGCAAGCACGGATAGGGTATTCTCCATTGCTGGCCTGCTCTCCGGGCACGAGCCTGAAGCCACAGCCTCTGGCCAGACTCATGTTTATAAAAGTGAATTCAAAGGCACTGTAGACTGAGCCTAATAAGGTATTTTTCGTAAAATGGGTATTTAATTCTTAGTAAATCACAGACTATATGCACAATTTATAGGCTATAACTGTTTAATACAACAAAATGTTGTTTAAATGCTGAGTGCTTAATGTTCCTGCCAGCCTAGTATGCAGCCTAGTGTGGCGTACTCTCAAATGCTTCACAATTTATTTCTTTGTAGGCTATCATTTTAAAATAATTGAAATAATAGGTTAATTATATAGCCTAAATAATGCATTTTCGATTCCTTCTTACGCTGCCTGTCTTTTTCAGTGTTTGCATGCTATTTATTACAACATGTAGCCGATTTAAAACAAATTATGAACCCTTCCCACATTCACCTATTCATGTTGTTTATTGGAATGCATTTGGTGCCAATACTTCAAAACCAAATGGTAGTTCCAGGTAGTAACAAAAATAGATGGTTGTTGGTTCAATTGGAAATTTGAATGAATGGAGCGTATTTGGAGCAGCAGTTTTTCCCCCTCTGAGAGAGGAGTGTTTTTTAGGGGTGCGGTTGGAAAGGAAGTGAAACACTGGACTGCTCAACTCCGCCCACATACTCTGCTCCACACCACTCTCACTTTCCTTTCTTACCTAGTTATTTTCAGATCTCATTTGGCTCTTTTGTAGCATTGGCAACTACAGTATGTGTGTGTTTTCTATACCTGTTCACTCCTTTCACTGTAGGCTTTACAGACACTTCCCATCCCTTGCCTGCAACTCTTCTAATTTAGTGTACCCATGTGGAATTCCTGGTCTCTGGCAACGTTTGGTATGGTCAAGAACGCAGAGTTCATCTCAGCCTATGCAGCTCTTCAGTCCCTTGACCTTTTGGCCCTGACGTAGACAGGGATCACCCCAGAGAACACTGCTAACTCCAGGTGCTCTCTCTTCATCTGACTACGTTTTCTCTCATAGTCCGAGAGCATCTTGTCGTCGCGGTGGTGGCACAGGCTACTCATTTCTTCTAAGCAGAGATTTTAAATGTTTTCCATCTCTTACCTGTCCATCTCCTCATTTGAATTCCATGCCACTCAAGTTTAAAATTGTTGTCATCTACTGCCCACCAGGTGTCCATAGAGAGTTCCTCAATGAGCTCGACACCTTGATAAGCTAATTTCCTGATGATGGCTTTGTACTTGGAAACTTCAACCTCCCAACGTCTGCCTTCGATTCATTTCTTTCTAACTCTCTCTTTCCCCTCGCCTCTTTTGAGCTCACCCTTTCGCAGTCCCCTCCCACTCACAAGGCAGGTAATACGCTTGATCTCATCTTTATTAGAGGCTGTTTGCCTGCTAATCTCACTGCAACCCCCCTCCAGGTCTCCGATGACTACTTTGTTTCCTTTTCTGTGTCGCTTTCCTCCAACCCTAGCCACTCAGCCCCTACCCAGATGGTCATGATCTTCGCTCTCCATCTCCCACTACTCTTTCCTCTTCTATCCTTTCATCTCTCACTTTTGCTAAATCCATCTCCCTCCTGTCTCCTGATTCTGATTCTTCGAACCTACTCTCCTCCCTTTCCGCATCCTATGAATCGGAACATCCCCATTCCTCCCGGTCAGCTCGGCCCTCCCCTCCTGGTCCGTGGCTGAGGGACTCATTGCGAGCTTACAGAACAGGGCTGCGGGAAACTGAGTGAAAATTGAGAAGCTAAACTTCCGGAGGACCTATCATCCTTCCACTCCCTCCTCTACCTTTTCTTTATCTGTCTCCACTGCGTAAGCCACTTTCTATCACTCCAAATGTCAAGCTTCTGCCTCTAACCCTAGGAAGCTCTTTTCCACCTCCTCTTCCCTCCTCAATCCTCCACCCCTCCCCCTCCATCCTCTCTCTAAGCATCAACCACTTTGAAAAGAAGGTTGATGACATCTGCTACTCATTCCCTCAGCCTCTTGAGTCCACTAGTCCCACCCATAGAGAACTACCCTACGTCTTGACCTCTTTCTCTCCCCTCTCTCCAGATGAAATCCTGCGACTAGTGAGGTCCGGCCTACCGACAACGTGCCTGCTCAACCCCGTCTTCTCATCCTTCTCCAGACCATCTCAACTCATCCTTGACCACTGACTGTGTCCCCTCTGACTTCAAATTGGCCTGAGTTGCTCCCCTCTTCAAGAAACCAATACTCCTCTGACATAAAAAAAATGATGGTATCCCTTCTTTCTTTTCTTTCCAAAACACTTGAACGTGCTTTCTCTGACCAACTCTTCTTGACCCTAACCAGTCAGGTTTCAAGACGTGTCACTCAACCGAGATTGCTCTTCTCTATGACATGGAGGCCCTCCGCACTGCAAAGCTGACTCTCTCTTCTGTTCTCATCCTCCTAGATCTATCAGTTGCCTTCGACACCATGATCCATGAGATCCTCCTCCACTCTCTCAGGGCTGGGCATCTCAGGCTCTGTACACTCTTGGATTGCATCCTACCTGGCAGGCCTCTCCTACCAGGTGACGGGGAGAGGATCTGTGTCTGCACCACATACTGTCACTACTGGTATCCCCCAGGGCTCAGTTCAAGGCCCTCTCCTCTTTTCTCTACACACCAAGTCACGCGGCTCTGTCATATCCTCACATGGTCTCGCCTATCATTGCTATGTGGATGACACTAAACTACTGACACCCAAGTGGCGACACGCATCTCACTATCCATCTTCCAAAAACATCTGAAACAAGTATCTTAAATAATCCCACAGCACACAACCCCTCGCAACACCTCCTAACCTCTGGATAAGAGTGTCTGCTAAATTCCTAAAATGTCAAATGCAAATGTAAATTTGAGTCAACCAAACTTTTAAACTCCTCCAAAGAAACAAGATCCTGGAGTTTCAAGCTCGTCTGGAGATAATTCCAAGACCACCGAGCTAAAACACTGTTTGCCATGATCTGTTCTGATGCTTCAGTTCAAGGTCAGAATACATAGAGAAAAAGTGCATAAAAAGGGAATTACGTTCCATTTAGCGCACTTAACTCAGGTTGGAACCCCTTCCCCCAAGAGCATGATATAAGATGACGAGGATTGCATAATAGCCAAAATTGACAGTTGCAGAGTGGATTAGAGTTTATGACTGTTGAAAATAACATATTACACCATAATTATAACCATCTATGGTAGAATTCTCTTGCTCACATCTCTATGTAGCATGTACTGTAGGTTTGTGCTGTCCTATCAATAAAATGTATTAATAAAGAGAAAAATCTGAAGCTTTCATCAAATGACTGCCACATTTTAGTGTGGTAATTAATTGTAGTTACATTTCAAGGGATTTCTAGGGCTGTATATGTGTGGGAAATTGCGGTCCTCAAACAAAATGTTGTCTGCTGACAAATGTCATCTCATTGTGATTCATAGCTTTGCCTGCATGCTCGGGTACAATTCGATGGACAAATAAACTCACATCATGTGAGCTGAACATTAAATCTGAGCAGCACCAGAGGCATACTGTTGGCACGGTAACAGCAATACCCATCTGTCTGTCTGCTCATTCCCCTTCTTAGCTAGTTTTGGAGAGGCTAATCTGAGTTGGGCTGGTTGGGAGGATTACTCTTTCTGTGTCAGATTTGGACGTAGAGCCTGTCCCTCCATCCCTTCTAAAATAATTTTGCTTTTTCTTAAAAAAAGAAAAAGTGATTTTGCGGAGAGCGGCAGATAATCTGTTTTGCCAACATAACTGAGAGAGAACCCATTTACGCTATCAAGAGAAGCGGAGACACTCTAATCCATAATCCACTCTTCATTTGTGATTGCTTACATCGGGAAATGACTTGCATGGTCCGTCAAGGGGGAGAATAATAACAAAGTATAAAGTAGCAAAGCTTCAACCTGTTTGTGTATGCACGGGCTGGCGCTGCCCACTCAACAGCAACGTCTATCACAGTGACTAATGGGAGCGTATGCTTTGCCTGGCGTCCACACAGAGAGGTGGCGGTGTGTGTATATGTGTGTGTGTATCTGTGTGTGTAGGCTGATCCAAGCTGTGAGCACACCCATGGATATCAGGCTTATCTTTGCTGTGGCTTAACTCATTTCTTAGCCTGTTTGCCAGAGCTACTTCCTCTGTTGAACCTAGGTTGAAGATGACAAAGGTTAAGACAACATGATTCTAATATCCAATAACCCTTTGCAAAATTGAGACCAGTGTTGCTAGTTAGCAACGATGCTAATAGTTATCAATGATTCTGGTCCAATTCATTTGTTTATTTCTGAAAGCTGCCGTGTGGAATTATTATATTGTCTTAACTTTGTCATCTTCAACCTAGTGCTGAACCCCCCACAATCAATTAACGGAATAAATCAGATTTCACATACTACCAGGCTTTTCCCCATTTCCTTAGATCATGTTTACTAAGTCAACAGGGACACTATTTCAATGGATACATTACATACTGTACTACATAATGTATCACACACAATTATCCAGCTAAACAAATAATGAAGCAGTTATATAGAGCAATATGTTTTACACTAATTGTAAATGATGTGCTGTTCATGTGAATGTTGTAGGTTCCATGGCCTATGTTAAGCGTCTAAGCCTTCCTCTGGTGTGTTGTAGGTGACCCAGGTCCCAGTGGAGGCCTGTGAGCAGTATGGGACCTGTGGAGAGTGTCTGAGCTCTGAGGATCCTCACTGCGGCTGGTGTGTCCTGCTCAACATGTAAGTCCACTACTACACTATTCTCAGAAGGCACAATGACCATGTTTTAAAACACAAATCACATAATTTCCCAAGAAAAAAGGAGTAAGAGGTCATACAAGCCCTCAAATACAAAATGATGCTACTGAGCACACAGATAACAGCCTGTCTGTCACTGCTGGTATGGAGGGGCAGAATGACTGAGATAATGGGGACAGAGCACAGAGGGATTACAGACAGAGAGTAGTGCAGAGGGTAACCAAATGGACTGCTGCAGTCTCTAGAACATTTAGGACTGTGAAAGAGGCTTATCTTCGACATCTTAATTATCTGACCGCCAGGTTAGTTTACGTAATAGAACAGGACAGAGCAGAAGAGATTCAGAAGATTAAAATCCAGGCAGTGTTTCTGAAAATACACTGAAACAGACCTCAGAAAGGATTAATGCATTATAATATGGCATTTGCATTTCAGCAATCTCTACGATCATCATTATCTAAATTGCAGCTCTTGGAGAGCCCTCTCTATGTTATCACCCCACTTGACTAGCAAAACACAGAACATATTTATCCTAATTACTTTATTCCTCATCTATTTTCATAAGTGCATTTTCTGCTCCAATTCCCACGATTATACTTGTATGTATGCCACTTCCATGAGCTACTATTGACTGTCTAGCTATTATTCACTGTCTAGCTACTGTTCACTGATAGGTTTCCTAAGTGTAATAATCACCTTGTCTCTCTACAGTAAAACTGTTAGAAAATGTGACATACAGTCACTGTATATGCCCACCCAAAGCAGGTTGAGGTAAAGCACCACGTGCCATATAGGGGTGTATGTGTGTGTATGTACAGTTGAAAATTGAAATTTACATACACCTTAGCAAAATACATTTAAACTCAGTTTTTCACAATTCCTGACATTTAATCATAGTAAAAATTCCCTGTCTTAGGTCAGTTAAGATCACTACTTTATTTTAAGAATGTGAAATGTCAGAATAATAGTAGAGAGAATTATTTATTTCAGCTTTTGTTTCCTTCATCACATTCCCAGTGGGTCAGAAGTTTACATACACTCAATTAGTATTTGGTAGCATTGCCTTTAAATTGTTTAACTTGGGTCAAATGTTTCTGGTAGCCTTCCACAAGTTTCCCACAATGAGTTGGGTGAAATTTGGCCCATTCCTCCCAACAGAGCTGGTGTAACTGAGTCAGGTTTGTAGGCCTCCTAGCTCGCACACACTTTTTCAGTTCTGCCCACAAATTTTCTTTAGGATTGAGGTCAGGGCTTTGTGTTGGCCACTCCAATACCTTGACTTTGTTGTCCTTAAGCCATTTTGCCAAATGTTTGGAAGAATGCTTGGGGTCATTGTCCATTTGGGAAGACCCATTTGCGATCAAGCTTTAACTTCCTGACTGATGTCTTGAGATGTTGCTTCAATATATCTACATAATGTTCCATCCTCATGATGCCATCTATTTTGTGAAGTGCACCAGTCCCTCCTGCAGCAAAGCACCCCCACGACATGATGCTGCCACCCCCGTGCTTCACTGTTGGGATGGTGTTCTTCGGCTTACAAGCCTCCCCGTTTTTCCTCCAAACATAATGATGGTCATTATGGCAAAACAGTTCTATTTTGGTTCATCAGACCAGAGGACATTTCTCCAAAAAGTACGATCTTTGTCCCCATGTGCAGTTGCAAACCGTAGTCTGGCTTTTTTTATCCCGGTTTTGGAGCAGTGGCTTCTTCCTTGCTGAGCGGCCTTTCAGGTTAAGTCGATATAGGACTCGTTTTACTGTGGATATAGATACTTTTGTACTTGTTTCCTCCAACATCTTCACAAGGTCCTTTGCTGTTGTTCTGGGATTGATTTGCACTTTTCGCACCAAAGTGCGTTCATCTCTAGGAGACAGAATGCGTCTCCTTCCTGGCTGCATGGTCCCATGGTGTTTATACTTGCGTACTATTGTTTGTACAGATGAACGTGGTACCTTCAGGCATTTGGAAATTGCTCCCAAGGATGAGGTCTTGGCTGATTTCTTTTGATTTTCCCATGATGTCAAGCAAAGAGGCACTGTTTGATGGTAGGCCTTGAAATACATCCACAGGTACACCTCCAATTGAGTCAAATTATGTAAATGAGCCTATCAGAAGCTTTGAAAGCCATGACATAATTATCTGGAATTTTCCTAGCTGTTTAAAGGCACAGTCAACTTAGTGTATAAATTGACCCACTGGAATTGTGATACAGTGAATTATAAGTGAAATAATCTGTCTGTAAACAATTGTTGGAAAAAATACTTTTGTGTCATGCACAAAGTAGATGTCCTAACCGACTTGCCAAAACTATAGTTTGTTAACAAGAAATTTGTGGAGTGGTTGAAAAACCTAAGTCTATGTAAACTTCCGACTTCAACTGTATATGTGGTGTGTTAATGTCTAAGAGTCTAGGACAGGAGAACAAACAGCACTATCAGGCCTAACATGGAGGGGGAGATGAAATAAAAGGGAATGAAAGGGCGTCTGAGATGAAATGGGTATCCAGGGGCACTTCAATTGATAAGAAGCTAAGAGGTTAGTATCTATTCTCCCTATGGATACCAGCTGTATCAAGGAGCCAACAGGAACAACAACCATCATTGGGTTTCCATTCTGCCTTCATTGTCTTGTAATTACTGTTGAGGTCTCTGTGCGCTTTGGAGGCTCCCATGAGATGTCACCCCGGACCACATCTGAGAGTCCATTAAGCACTGTCTCATCCCACAGGGGACATTACACATGTAAAAGAGAGACACGCTCTATTGTTCGATCCCCGTCAAAAGGAAGTGTGATTGCTGAGAGATGCAACCTAGAGAGCCTCTAATTCTTTTAAAGGCCCAGTGCATTCAAAAACGTGATTTATCTGTGTTTTATATAAACTGAGTATACCAAACATTAGGAACACCTTACTAATATTGAGTTGCACCCCCCTTTGCCCCCAGAACAGCCTCAATTTGTCATGGCATGGACTCTACAATGTGTCAAATGTTCCACAGGGATGCTGGTCCATATTGATTCCAATGCTTCCCACAGTTGTGTGAAATTGGCTGGGTGTCCTTTGGGCGGTGGACCTTCTTGATACACACAGGAAACAGTTGAGCGTGAAAAACCCAACAGCGTTGCAGTTCTTGACACAAGCCGGTGCGCTGGCACCTACTACCATACCCTGTTTAAAGGCGCTTAACTATTTAGTCTTTCCCATTCACCTTCTGAATGGCATACATACACAATACATGTCTCAATTGTCTCAAGACTTAAAAAATCCTTCTTTACCTTGTCTCCTCCCCTTCATCTACACTGATTAAAGTGGATTTAACAACTGACATCAATAAGGGATCATAGCTTGGATTCACCTGATCACACCTGGATTCACCTGATCAGTCGTGGAAAGAGCAGGTTTTCTTATTTTTTTCGTATTCTCAGTGTATATTTCCATACTATGAGATTAGAATAATATTGTGAAAATTATTATAATTTTATTTTAGTGTTAGAGCTGTTTAAAAGGACCGCGTGAACTTTCAGCCTGTTTTAGTGCGATGGAGTTTTGGCATAACCTGTAAATGAGTAAATATACCGATAAGATTTACATACCCAACTATAATATCTTCCGTCAAGATAGAACTGCCAAAGGGGGAGGAGTTGCAGTCTATTGCAGAGATAGCCTGCAAAGTAATGTCATACTTTCCAGGTCCATACCCAAACAGTTCGAACTACTAATTTTGAAAATTACTCTCTCCAGAAATAAGTCTCTCACAGTTGCCGCCTGCTACCGACCCCCCTCAGCTCCCAGCTGTGCCCTGGACACCATTTGTGAATTGATCGCCCCCCATCTAGCTTCAGAGTTTGTTCTGTTAGGTGACCTAAACTGGGATATGCTTAACACCCCGCCAGTCCTACAATCTAAGCTAGATGCCCTCAATCTCACACAAATCATCAAGGAACCCACCAGGTACAACCCTAACTCTGTAAACAAGGGCACCCTCATAGACGTCATCCTGACCAACTGGCCCTCCAAATACACCTCCGCTGTCTTCAACCAGGATCTCAGCGATCACTGCCTCATTGCCTGTATCCGCTACGGAGCCGCAGTCAAACGACCACCCCTCATCACTGTCAAACGCTCCCTAAAACACTTCTGTGAGCAGGCCTTTCTAATCGACCTGGCCCGGGTATCCTGGAAGGACATTGACCTCATCCCGTCAGTTGAGGATGCCTGGTCATTCTTTAAAAGTAACTTCCTCACCATTTTAGATAAGCATGCTCCGTTCAAAAAATGCAGAACTAAGAACAGATACAGCCCTTGGTTCACCCCAGACCTGACTGCCCTCGACCAGCACAAAAACATCCTGTGGCGGACTGCAATAGCATCGAATAGTCCCCGTGATATGCAACTGTTCAGGGAAGTCTGGAACCAATACACGCAGTCAGTCAGGAAAGCTAAGGCCAGCTTCTTCAGGCAGAAGTTTGCATCCTGTAGCTCCAACTCCAAAAAGTTCTGGGACACTGTGAAGTCCATGGAGAACAAGAGCACCTCCTCCCAGCTGCCCACTGCACTGAGGCTAGGTAAGACGGTCACCACTGATAAATCCATGATTATCGAAAACTTCAATAAGCATTTCTCAACGGCTGGCCATGCCTTCCGCCTGGCTACTTCAACCTCGGCCAACAGCTCCGCCCCCCCCGCAGCTCCTCGCCCAAGCCTCTCCAGGTTCTCCTTTACCCAAATCCAGATAGCAGATGTTCTGAAAGAGCTGCAAAACCTGGACCCGTACAAATCAGCTGGGCTTGACAATCTGGACCCTCTATTTCTGAAACTATCTGCCACCATTGTCGCAACCCCTATTACCAGCCTGTTCAACCTCTCTTTCATATCGTCTGAGATCCCCAAGGATTGGAAAGCTGCCGCAGTCATCCCCCTCTTCAAAGGGGGAGACACCCTGGACCGAAACTGTTACAGACCTATATCCATCCTGCCCTGCCTATCTAAGGTCTTCGAAAGCCAAGTCAACAAACAGGTCACTGACCATCTCGAATCCCACCGTACCTTCTCCGCTGTGCAATCTGGTTTCCGAGCCGGTCATGGGTGCACCTCAGCCACACTCAAGGTACTCAACGATATCATAACCGCCATCGATAAAAGACAGTACTGTGCAGCCGTCTTCATCGACCTTGCCAAGGCTTTCGACTCTGTCAATCACCATATTCTTATCGGCAGACTCAGGAGCCTCGGTTCTTCGGATGACTGCCTTGCCTGGTTCACCAATTACTTTGCAGACAGAGTTCAGTGTGTCAAATCGGAGGGCATGCTGTCCGGTCCTCTGGCAGTCTCTATGGGGGTGCCACAGGGTTCAATTCTCGGGCCGACTCTTTTCTCTGTGTATATCAATGATGTTGCTCTTGCTGCGGGCGATTCCCTGATCCACCTCTACGCAGACGACACCATTCTATATACTTTCGGCCCGTCTTTGGACACTGTGCTATCTAACCTCCAAACAAGCTTCAATGCCATACAACACTCCTTCCGTGGCCTCCAACTGCTCTTAAACGCTAGTAAAACCAAATGCATGCTTTTCAACCAGTCGCTGCCTGCACCCACATGCCCGACTAGCATCACCACCCTGGATGTTTCCGACCTAGAATATGTGGACGTCTATAAGTACCTAGGTGTCTGGCTAGACTGCAAACTCTCCTTCCAGACTCATATCAAACATCTCCAATCGAAAATCAAATCAAGAGTCGGCTTTCTATTCCGCAACAAAGCCTCCTTCACTCACGCCGCCAAGCTTACCCTAGTAAAACTGACTATCCTACCGATCCTCGACTTCGGTGATGTCATCTACAAAATGGCTTCCAACACTCTACTCAGCAAACTGGATGCAGTCTATCACAGTGCCATCCGTTTTGTCACTAAAGCACCTTATACCACCCACCACTGCGACTTGTATGCTCTAGTCGGCTGGCCCTCGCTACATATTCGTCGCCAGACCCACTGGCTCCAGGTCATCTACAAGTCCATGCTAGGTAAAGCTCCGCCTTATCTCAGCTCACTGGTCACGATGGCAACACCCATCCGTAGCACGCGCTCCAGCAGGTGTATCTCACTGATCATCCCTAAAGCCAACACCTCATTTGGCCGCCTTTCGTTCCAGTACTCTGCTGCCTGTGACTGGAACGAATTGCAAAAATCGCTGAAGTTGGAGACTTTTATCTCCCTCACCAACTTCAAACATCAGCTATCTGAGCAGCTAACCGATCGCTGCAGCTGTACATAGTCTATTGGTAAATAGCCCACCCTTTTTCACCTACCTCATCCCCATACTGTTTTTATTTATTTACTTTTCTGCTCTTTTGCACACCAATATCTCTACCTGTACATGACCATCTGATCATTCATCACTCCAGTGTTAATCTGCAAAATTGTAATTATTTGCCTACCTCCTCATGCCTTTTGCACACATTGTATATAGACTCCCCCTTTGTTTTCTACTGTGTTATTGACTTGTTAATTGTTTACTCCATGTGTAACTCTGTGTTGTCTGTTCACACTGCTATGCTTTATCTTGGCCAGGTCGCAGTTGCAAATGAGAACTTGTTTTCAACTAGCCTACCTGGTTAAATAAAGATGAAATAAATAAAATAAAATAAAAAAGAAAGGGAGTTTCAAACCTCTCTGCCAATGAGAGGTCGTTTTCAGATTCCCCTCCCCACTCAGACCACTCCCAGACTTTTGCTAAGAAGCTAATTTTGTTTCTTTTAGACTATTTTATTTAACACAATCATGGTAAGGTACTTCATTGTTACTCCTAAATGATTTTATATTGAGATAAAAATGGTTGCATTGGACCTTTAAGTGCAATGTTTGTGTGTTTGTGTGCATTTTGAATGTCTAAATCTGCACGTTCCAAGTTACCACAATTTGTCATTTGAAGAGATATGTCTTCATAGTGGTGGCACAGGGCTACTCATTTCTCCTAAGTGAAAATGTTCTATTTTCCCCATCTCTCTCTTCATTTTAATTCCATGTTGTCGCTGTCACTTGTCCACTAAAGCTTAACATTGTTGTCATATAACGCCCACCAGGTGCCATTGGAGAGTTCCTCAATGAGCTTGACACCTTGATAAGCTAATTTTTACAACGATGGCTCACCACTCATCGTACTGAGCAACTTCAACCTCCCACTCCTTTCCGCTTTTGAGCTCACCCTTTCCCAGTCCCCTCCCACTCTCAAGGCAGGCAATGCTCAATGACCTCATCTTTACTAAATCCTGTTCACCTACTAACCGTACTGCAACCCCCTTGATATTTCTGATCACTACTTGGTTTCCTTTTCTCTCCCTCTCTCCTCCAACCTTACCCACTCAGCCTCTACCCAGATGGTCCTGTACATCAATATTCACTCTCTGTCCCACTACTCTATCCTATCAACTCTACCTTCTGCTAAATCCCTCTCACTACTGTCCTGATTCGGCCTCTTCGACCCCACTGACCTCCATTTCCGCATCCTATGACTATCGCTGTATCTTTCCTCCCGGCCGGCTCGGCCCTCCCCTCCTGCTTCGAGGCTGAGTGACTCACTGCAAGCTCACAGAATAGGATGCCGAAATGTATCAACTAAACTCACGCACATGGAATTGTTCCAAAAGCCGATCTGTAACCCGTCAATAACATCAATTTATTTCCATAGTAGTAGGCTGTTAGGCAATTTCCATTCCCTGCTTTATATGGCCTGTGTAAGGCCTAAATGTCTCACCGCCCACAAAGCTTAATTGAAGTAGTAGCACAATTCAACACAACAAGCTTCTGGGTTTATAAAAAATATATATAATCTTGATTTGAAACGTTTTCTTCTCACAACATGATTGTTCTGAAGCGTGGGTTGTAAGAATATTTTCGACCAGCCATCTGATTTTTTTGCGGGTCAACTGCGGGGAACCGTGAGTATCCGACGTGATGCAGGACTCTACCTTCAGGCTATGCTCAAACCTTACACTCCATCCTGAGCACTCCGTTCTGCCACCTCTGGTCTCTTGGCCCTCCACCCCTACCGGGAGTCAGCTCCCGGTCAGTTCAGTCAATGCTCTCTGTGTCCTGGCACTTCATTTCAAAATAATGTGTATTTTATACTAGTACTGATTTGCTGATAACTACAGGTAACTGACAAAATAAAATAAACATCAACAAAAAGTGTCTTAATTGGGTGTTGTGCCACCACGAGCCAGAACAGCTTCAATGCACCTTGGCATAGATTCTATAAGTGTCTGGAACTCTATTGGAGGGATGCGTTTTGTTAATGGTGGTGGAAAAAGCTGTCTCAGGCGCTGCTCCAGCAAGTGTTCATTTGGGTTGAGATCTGGTGACTGCTGATCGTTTTCATGCACATCAAACCATTCAGTGACCACTCGTGCCCTGTGGATGGGGGACATTGTCGTCAGCATTTTATGCATGACCCTAAGCATGATGGAATGTTAATTGCTTAATTAACTCAGGAACCACACCTGTGTGGAAGCACCTGCTGTCAACATACTGTGTATCCTTGATTTACTCCTTGATTTAGTGTTTCCATTATTTTGGCAGTTATCTGTACTTTATTGAGGGAAAATGTACTTACTGCAGCTGTGATATGTGGTTGTCTCACCTAGCCAATTAGATGAATGCAGTAGTTGTAAGTCGCTCTGGATAAGAGAGTCCGCTAAACGACTAAAATGTCAATGTAAAATGTTAAGTAACCCTTACACAAAACACTCACTGCTTAAAATCCATTTATCCCATCGTACAACTGGATTTCCTTCGGCAGAGCAATCCAACCAAACTGATAGGGGATCAATTTCCTTAAAGGAAAATACCACGCCAAAACTATCTTGGTATTTGTTTCATTAGTCCAGTGTTGATACAGTCCCTAATTCCCTAATTGTTTTGCATGTCAGCAATCAAGTTTTCAATGTATGGAACTTTCAATATACAGAAAGTGTCACAGTATGATGCGTTTTGCATTGATGTTGTTTAGATGTTCCTTAAAGGAAAATGTTTATCTCACATGTACAGTAACCGGTAAGAATGAATAATGTCCTGGTTCCCATCTACAGGTGTGCCAGAAGAGACCAATGCCAGAGAGCAGAGGAGCCCTTCCGCTTCGCCACTGATATCGAACGTTGTGTGAAAGTTATCGCTCACCCAGACAGCATTGCCGTGTCAGCACACAGTGTGCCTGTAAGTCAACAGTTAATTATTTACTTCTGATCAAACTGATTCTGACGTGTTCTGAGTCTTGATGGTGGGAAGAAGTCCTCAGTGTTTCATGATAGACCAGACTGTTCCAACCCAGCTATCTCTCTCTGCTTCTCTCCTATAGCTTGTGCTGGAGGTGAGCAATGTACCTGACCTCTCAACTGGGATCACCTGTTTATTTGGAGAGCAGACCGAGGTGGAGGGCCATGTCAATGGCAACAGAGTCATGTGCCTGTCCCCATCTGGCAAAGAGGTCCCACACATACCTGAAGGACAAGGTGACAAAATATATAGCTCCAACATAGAACGTATTGCTCTGTGATCCTCAGTGATACATATGTGACTCTTTTACAGAGGACCAGCAGTCTGAATAAAGCCAACTACTATACTACCAATCTCCTCCCTTCCCTCTGCTTTTCTCTATCAGACTGGTTGGGTGTTGCGCTGCGTCTGAACTCTAAGGAGACAGGTCAAATGCTGGGCAGTACAGAGGTCAAGTTCTATAACTGCAGCGTGCATCACACGTAAGTTAATTTCCCGGCCCACATGTTATCTGATGCATTCAAAAGAGAGTAGGGCCCAACCTCATTAGGACATTGATGCGGACAACCCCACTTAAGATCAGGCAGATAGGTAACCCCTAAGTTCAAATGACCCATCCATTTTGATTTAGGTCAACCTAAGGCAGATAACCCCGCATTGTTAGCTTGTTTAGTTCTACTTAGTGTTTCTAGACTGGTTCCCTGAGGAACAGTGTACATACTGAGTAGTATGAGTACATACACCTAAACATAGTTCCCTGACCGTGACCTTCAGGTCCACTTTAACATAATAGAAATACAGTCCAAAGCCAAATCATATCCGTTTGATCAAAATTAGGTGTCCATTAGCAAACTGGTCAGAGACAGTAGCTAGCTGTGATTAATATTTTAGTCTAAACAGCCTCCCCCTCCCCACTCTGCCTCACACAGCACAGCACAGCACAGCAGCATCACATCAGCCTCCATAATGAATTATCCTGTGTCTGAAAGGACCTGGCAGGCCAGTTCTATGTATACAGAGCTGTTACAGAACATACTGACTTACTGTGTGCTGGTGCCTAATACTGCTCTCTCTGCAACACTGCTGTATTAACAGTATGTGTTAGTGGTACAATGTTGAGGAAACAGCCTAACCTCTCCATGAACTGTATAATGTTCAGTTAACTGTATGTAATTAGGAACTTCCGTTCTCTAAGAGCATGTGCTTGGCCACAGAGTCTCTAGAAGCATTGGGATGTCTGTTGGCTGGTTAGTCATATGATGTGTGTAACATGTCCATCTGTCCCTCTCCTTGCACTGCAGGTGTCTGTCCTGTGTGAACAGTACCTTCCGCTGCCACTGGTGTAAATATCGCAACCTGTGTACCCACAATCCTTTCAGCTGCTCCTTTCAGGAGGGCCGGGTCAACGCCTCAGAGGTAGCTACATGGCTACTGATCAACATACACCAGATTAAAAGTATTTTCTTGTATAATGCACATTAACCCATGTTTTCATTAGTCCATATTTCCATAACATGTTACTCTTTAGGCAATCTATCTTTATAATTTAATAGACCTTGATAGACCCCTGCTGAGGTTCTTTGACTCTTGGAATATGTTCTCTAGGACTGCCCCCAGCTGCTGCACTCTGGGGAGATCCTGATCCCAGCAGGGGAGGTGAGACCCATCACCCTGAGGGCCCGGAACCTCCCACAGCCCCAGTCTGGCCAGCGGGGGTACGAGTGTGTGCTCCACGTCCAGGGAACCAACCACCGTGTCACCGCCCTGCGCTTCAACAGCTCCAGTGTGCAGTGCCAGAACAGCTCGGTACGTACTGTGACTGGGTGACCCTCTCTAACACTCCCCCTGGCACCAGCCTCAGTCTGGTTGTGCATTATCCAGGACAATTATCTGTAGTCTAGTGAATTACATCTGAGCTAGTCTCTGAGAGCAATCTGAATCTGATCTCATCCCACTGAGATGAGCTCAGGTTTGCCATGTCTTGATCAAATAAGAAGTAGGTTGTCTGCAGCAGAATGACTAAAACATTTAATTTATGTCTGAAACCAAACGTTAGTGTCATTCAAAGGTGCATCTAGGTCCACGTAATAGGGACATAATAGGTTAGTCGACAGTGAGGATGAGTGTCAGACAGTGCTGTATAGACAACATGACACACAATCCATTTTTAATGCATCTATACCTCAATCTCCTATCTCACGTCCAGTGAAAAGCCCATTTTCCTCAGCACTAGATGAACAGCCTCTCCATTCCCCGCAGAGTCCTGTCCCAATATGGCCATGCACAGTGGAGAGGAGCAGACAGTGATCATAGAAATGACAGGTGGTTAAAAGCCTCATCTCTCTCTCTTCCTCCCTCTCCCACCCCTCTTTCTCTCCCTCTTCCTACCTCTCTGTCTCCGGCAGTACATATATGAGGGTGTGAGGATCAGTGACCTGGCAGTGGACCTCTCCATCATTTGGAATGGCAATTTCATCATCGACAATCCAGATAAGATTAAAGGTGCCTCTGCCATCCATCACTGTCTGCCATGGCTGAGGAGTGGAAAGCTCTCACTCTGGGATGGATGGGGTTTAGCCCACGCCAAGGCTTTCACTCAGCCTTGGGAGAACGTTCACATGGCACTCTCTACTGTGTTATTAGTCCTAGCCAATCATCTGGGCTGTGAGGGTGGACTTTTGTGTTTACCATTTTGATTTCTCACTAACTCTTAGATCTCTCCATTATCCTGCTTGAGTGTGTATTTGGTTTTAGAATAGTGCCATTCAATATCTAAATACTGTAAAATTTACACTGACTGTACAAAACATTAGGAACAGCTGCTTTTTTCATGACATAGACTAACCAGGTGAATCCAGGTGAAAGCTATGATCCCATATTGACGTCATGTAGATGAAGGGGAGGAGACAGGTTAAAGAATATTTTTTAAGCTTTGAGACAACTGAGACATGGATTGTGTATGTGTGCATTCAGAGGGGGAATGGGCAAGACAAAAGATGTAAGTGCCTTTGAACATGGTATGGTAGTAGGTGACAGGTGCACCAGTTTGATTGTGTCAAGAACTGCAACACTTCTGGGTTTTTCATGCTCAACAGTTTCCAGTGTGTATCAAGAATGGTCCACCGCTCAAAGGACATCCAGCCAACTTGACACAAGTGTGTAAAAGCATTGGAGTCAACATGGGCCAGAGTCCCTGGGGAATGCTTTTGACACCTTGAGGCTGTTTTGAGGCCAGAGGGGGGTGCAACTCAATATTAGGAAGTGTTCTTAATGTTTTGTACACTCAGTGTACAAGCACTGAATGTAATTCAACTGCGGTCCTCCTGTATTCCACAGTGCACCTGTATAAGTGTGGTGCCCAGAGGGACAGCTGTGGCATGTGTCTGCGGGCTGAGAGGAAGTTCCAGTGTGGCTGGTGCAGTGGAGAAGGCCGTTGCACCATGAGGCAGCACTGCCTGCCCATCAGCCCCTACGCCAGCCGCTGGCTCGACGTGTCCACCAGGAACGTTAAGTGTACCAACCCACGCATAACTGAGGTTAGTCAGTCAGACCCTTATCTTTTACAACTAACCCCTACTTTAACCTTCACCATTATCCATCATATGGCCTTAGTGATAAGAGGCCATCTCAGAAATAACCAGTAAAAACCATTGAGATCAGTCCTTAGACATGAGCAAGACTGGTGGTAGCTTGTGGAATAGACACCGGCTGGAATGCGGTTTTAACCAATCAGCATCGAGGATTAGACCCACTCGTTGTATAAATAAGACTAAATCAGACATACAGCTTGTGCCAAATTAATGCAACCTTAAGTTATGCCCTATGCACCCTATTTTGTGGGTGGCAATGAGTGTTCTCCAACACACTGTTCATTTTTTAGAATGAGAGAGACAGTAGGTCAAATAGCCACAGAGAATTACTGCTCCAACTTCAAAGAGCCATGAGCCTTTGAAGTCCCTGTCACATTATTAGTGTTTCAGTGGCAGTCTGGGAGTGAATTGATTCAGACCCGGACTGCTACTGCCTGCTGCTGGGAACTGGGAGAGCACTGCTCAACAGGCCTGAAGGCTATTTGTGTGGTCAAGCCATTTTAGATAGAGCCTCTGCATAGTTGTTTTTGTGCATAGTGATGCAATGCATTAATATGTTATCACTTATTGAAAATATTACACTACTTGTGTGCTGCCACCATAAATCTGTTCCTTCTCCATGCCCCCCTCACCTTCCTGTAGGTGAGCCCAGTGGCAGGGCCTCCAGAAGGGGGAACACTGGTCACCATCCAGGGCCTGAACTTGGGCCTGTCCTTCTCTGAGCTGGTTGGCAATGTGGAGGTGGCAGGGGTTCAGTGTACCCCACAGGAAGAGGGCTACATCACTGCAGAACAGTAAGAACCAAAACGTACAGAAGCACCCAGACTCCCCATAGCCTTAACACCAAAACCTAACCCTAAACCTAACCCTAACCCTAAAACTAACCGTAGCTCCTAACCCTAAACCTAATTCTAACCATAACATTAATTCTAACCTGAACCCTAACCCTTAACATTTTGGGGACAAACAAAATGTCCACAGTTGGTTTTGTTTGTTTACTACTCTTGTGGCAACTTCTGGTCCCTACAAATATACAGTTGAAGTCAGAGGTTTACATACACCTCAGCCAAATACATTTAAACTCAGTTTTTCACAATTCCTGACATTTAATCCTAGTAAAAATTCCCTGTCTTAGGTCAGTTAGGATCACCACTTTATTTTAAGAATATAATAATATAATGATTTATTTTTGCTTTTATTTATTTCATCACATTCCCAGTGGGTCAGAAGTTTACATACACTCAATTAGTATTTGGTAGCATTGCCTTTAAATTGTTTAACTTGGGTCAAACTTTACAGGTAGCCTTCCACAAGCTTCCCAAAAATAAGTTGGGTGAATTTTGGCCCATTCCTCCCGACCGAGCTGATGTAACTGAGTCAGGTTTGTAGGCCTCCTTGCTCGCACACGCTTTTTCTGTTCTGCCCAGATTTTCTACAGGTTTGAGGTCAGGGCTTTGTGATGGCCACTCCAATACCTTGACTTTGTTGTCCTTAAGCCATTTTGCCACAAGTATGCTTGGGGTCATTGTCCATTTGGAAGACCCATTTGCGACCAAGCTTTAACTTCCTGACTGATGTCTTGAGATGTTGCTTCAATATATCCACGTAATGTTCCATCCTCATGATGCCATCTATTTTGTGAAGTGCACCAGTCCCTCCTGCAGCAAAGCAACCCCACAACATGATGCTGCCATCCCCGTGCTTCACGGTTGGGATGGTGTTCTTCAGCTTGCAAGCCTCCCCCTTTTTCCTCCAAACATAACTATGGTCATTATGGCAAAACAGTTCTACATTTCTCCAAAAAGTACAATCTTTGTCCCCATGTGCAGTTGCAAACTGTAGTCTGGCTTTTTTATGGCGGTTTTGGAGCAGTGGCTTCTTCCTTGATGAGCGGCCTTTCAGGTTATGTCGATATAGGACTCGTTTTACAGTGTTTATAGATACTTTTGTACCTGTTTCCTCCAGTATCTTCACAAGGTCCTTTGCTGTTGTTCTGGGATTGATTTTCACTTTTCGCACCAAAGTGCATTCATCTCTAGGAGACAGAACGCGTCTCCTTCCTGAGCAGTATGACGGCTGCGTGTTCCCATGGTGTTTATACTTGCATGCTATTGTTTGTACAGATGAACGTGGTATCTTCAGGCATTTGGAAATTGCTCCCAAAGATGAACCAGACATGTGGAGGTATGCAACTTTTTTTCAGAGGTCATTGCTGATTTCCTTTGATTTTCCTCAAGATGTCAAGCAAAGAGGCACTGAGCTTGAAGGTAGGCCTTGAAATACATCCACAGGCACACCTCCAATTGACTCAAATGATGTCAATTAGCCTATCAGAAGCTTCTGAAACCATGTCATCATTTTCTGGAATTTTCCAAGTTGTCTAAAGGCACAGTCAACTTCGTGTATAATCTTCTGACCCACTGGAATTGTGATACAGTGAAATAATCTGTCTGTAAACAATTGTTGGAAAAATGACTTGTGTCATACACAAAGTAGATGTCCTAACTGACTTGCCAAAACTATAGTTTGTTAACAAGAAATTTGTGGAGTGGTTGAAAAACGAGTTTTAATGACTCCAACCTAAGTGTATGTAAACTTCCGACTTCAACTGTAGTTAAACACGTCCACACACACAGACACAAACACACACACACACACTATGACTAATGATGAACATAAAGATATACAGGTTGCAGCAGGCATTCTTTAGTGTGCTGAGGAGTAGAGAGCAGAGCTGTTTTGTGTGCCGTTGTGAGGCTGACGGCACTGCTGTAATTGAAATGCGCCGCATGTCACTGACTGCAGAGACAATCTGTTAGCCATGTGTTTCTCTCACAGCCATGTAATTCGATTGGGCCATGGATCGAAGGGACCTTATTTATATCCTTGTATAAAAAAGGAACATGCCAGCAGAAAAACTGAAAACTCTCCTGACAGCAGAGGGTGGAGAGAAGAGGATTCATTGGGTCCTGTTGTCGGGGTGAAAGGTTTATCCCTAAGACTTAGCAATACTTTTCTGTGACTATTAATTTAGACCCCATACAGTGCTTTAAAACATGTCATTACAAACATAAATGTTATTGTAGGTCAGTTTGTATAATGACTTATTCATTGCGTTCTACATTATCTTATTGACCTGACAGGCTAACTGATTTATCGAGAACACACTGTTGCCATGGTGATGGAGGTAATGGTGGGTAGTGGATGTGGTGGAGTTTATTATTGCTGTTATATTGGTGCTTTTGGTTTTTCATTAGGAAGAAAGATGGCCCTCCATATTGACCTACCACTTCTATGAAAGTCTGCTTCAATCACATTGTCTAGAGAGCAACAGAAAACAGCACTTTTTCTTCAATTGAAAAACGTGAACAGCACAGTAATCTCTTTCTCTCCCTCCTTTCTCTCTTCCTCCCTCCTTTTCTCCCTCCTTTTCTCCTTTTCTCCCTCCTTTTCTCCCTCCCTCCCTCCCTCCCTCCCTCCTTTTCTTCCTCCCTCCTTTTCTCCTTTTCTCCCTCCTTTTCTCCTTTTCTCCCTCCTTTTCTCCTTTTCTCCCTCCTTTTCTCTCTCTCGCTCTCCCTCTCTCTATCTATCTCTCTATCTATCTATCTCTCTCTCTATCTCTCTCTCTCTCTCTGTGTGTGTGTGTGTGTTCTGACAGGATTGTGTGTAAAATGGCCTCTACGTCTCAGGGAAGTGCACCTGGTCCAGTCCAGCTGTGTGTTGGTGAATGTAGACCAGAACTACGAACTCAGTCCTCCCAGCTCTACTCCTTTGAGGTATGATCTGCATCTTAAACCATACATAGAACACATCTCTCTACCACAGTATTATTGCTTTGGAACAGTTTGTTCTCATACACTATCATATGAGTCATCAACAAAAAGTCCACAAAGTAGCATGTCGTGGAATATTGAGAAAATTATTTTTTCATAGACCCCTACCATGGTGGGACTGACCCCTGGCCGAGGGCCTGAGTCTGGGGGCACTAAGGTCACCATCGTGGGGGAGAACTTGGGTGCTGGGAGCAGTGTGAACGTTACCTTTGGAAACCAGACTTGTGAGCTGTACAGGTGAGTGCACAGGAACAAGCCAACCCGAGAACACTCTACTGAAGCTCCTACAAAGACCCTTATATAAAAGTGGGGACTTGATGAAAGTGCCTGTGGAAAGGCTGAAAGCCAGGACAGTGCATTGTTTTCTACTCTTATTTTTAGAGATATATTTAAAGATCAAAAAGGGTCCTCATTGTGAGTCTCAGGAAGGTGAAGAAAAGGCACCATTAGCTAGAAATCCTCTAATTACTATGTTTCATCTCTAACGAGGGAGGGGCAGACCATAATGCTCACTTGCCCTGCATTGTAATGTGCATAACTCACTGTAGTAGAGTTAAGATTCCCACCACGGTAAAGAGCAGGTACAGACAGAATCAAGGGCATTGAACCCTATTGGTATTCCTTGTTGGTTTTCCCAGGCGGACCATGTCGGAGATCGTGTGTTTCTCGGCACCCTCTGTGACGGGCGCCTCCCTGGTGCAGGTCAGTCTCAGTGTAGATCTGGCCATGGTGCCAGGAAGCCTGGGCTTTGAGTACATCGAGGATCCCACAGTCCAGCGCATCGAGCCAGAGTGGAGCATCACTAGGTACAACAAACCTCCCAGCTAATAAGTTGTGTGTCCAACCTGATATTTTTATAATATTTTGATAACCTCCTATTTATGCCCACCCACCCCCTCCATTTGGTTAAGCTATATATTACTGAAGAATAAGGTGAGTGAAGGTGTAAGGAACCACAGCAGCCTGCTCTGCTGGCCTTCCAGTCACATATTATGCATGATGGTTGGTGCAAGGCTATATGTGACTTGACACAGAGACAGCCAGCCAGGGAGAAGTGGTGCAGCGGCATGGCTACTGGCTTTCTACTCTGTCAACTGACAGGGGATTTCACAGACTTATAATCAAAGTCCCATCGTCTCATCATCTGTGTGCAGTCACACCATGTGGCCACCTAGGCTTCGGTATCCTTTGAAGTGTGGGAATGATTGGATTCGTCTCAAGCTGACTAGACAGATGTGCCCCTTTTTCATTTAGTTTCTCTCTTCTCTTCAGGTGGGTCTCTTTTCCCACACTCGGAAAAAAAAAAATCGGAGCTCTACATGATATCGCGGCTAGTTTGTTTGTGCTAATGGCATCTACATATATGTAGCACAATCATGTAGCTTTCATGAAATGCCAGCCATGGATACCTGAAAGATGAATAAATAGGAAGCCAGCTAGCAGAACCGTTCAATCTAGCCCTATCTGGCCAGAACAATTAGATGTTTTCTTAGTACCAAAGCACAGTTCAATGCAAATTAGGTGCTTTTGAGAACGACAGGAAGCAGAGGAAACTGTTTATCTTGGCTTACCTATTCTGAGGCTTTTGATAACGACAGGAAGCAGAGGAAACTGTTTATCTTGGCTCACCTATTCAGAGGTGTTTGATAACGAAAGGAAGCAGAGGAAACTGACAGTTTATCTTGCTCACCTATTCAGAGGCCAATATGGATGTGTATATATGTGAATGCGTTGTGTTTCATAGTGGACACACTACCCTGATGGTGACTGGGACCAACCTGGATGTGGTGCAGGAGCCGAGGGTCAGGGTCAAGTACGCCGGCCACGAGTCTGTCAATGTGAGTCTGTCCACTGATAACATAGTAGGATATCTCTTTCTCCTGTCCAGTATCTTGTATAGTACTGATAAATGGTGGCCAATTATAATTTCAAAACTCTTGACAAATATTTATTTGCTTGTCTGTCACTGTCCGTGGATCTCTCCCCAGGTGTGTAAGGTGCTCAACACCACCACGATAATCTGCTTCGCTCCCTCCCTGAAGGCAGAGTACACACTGGAGCAGGAGTCAGTGAAACACGTGGAAGAGTTTGGTTTTGTTTTCAACAATGTGCAGGCCCTGCTCACCTACAACAGTACAAGCTTCATCTACTACCCCAACCCTTACCTGGAGCCCCTCAGCTTGTCTGGGGTGCTGGAGCAGAAACCTGGCTCCCCCATCATACTCAAGGTAGGACAGCCCAGCCCAGCCTAGGGCAGCCCGTAACTGTAGCACAATTGTCATTAGATGATGAGTTCTATCTACTGACCTGATGGATGTGGGGTTTCCCTCTCTGTGTTGCAGGGGCGCAACCTGGTGCCCTCAGCATCTGGAGGGGCCAGGCTGAACTACACTGTGCTGATCGGGGACACACCCTGCTCCCTCACCGTCTCTGACACACAGCTCCTCTGTGAGCCCCCAAACCTCACAGGCCAGCACAAAGTCCTGGTCAGTCATTCTGTCTGTCTAAGTCCAGATCTAGATAAAATATTAAGTAAAATTCTGCTTGACCAAGGTCAAACAAATGTATAAAAGGAAACTATTGTTCAGTATGGTTTCCCTGTCTGTGAAAGTCTATTTGATTTATGGCATTTGTACACGTGTGTTTATGGCTTATTGCCAATGTACAGGTCCAGGTGGGTGGTCTCCACATCTCTCCTGGTGCAGTCCACATCCGCTCAGACAGCCTGCTCACCCTCCCCGCCATCTTCAGCATCACGGCTGGAGGAGGCCTGCTGCTCATCATCGTCTTCATTGTCCTATTGGCCTACAGACGAAAGTCGCACGAGAATGACCTCACTCTCAAACGCCTGCAGATGCAGATGGACACCCTGGAGTCTCGGGTGGCTCTGGAGTGCAAGGAAGGTGAGTCTGACCAGCACGTAATCAGACAACTGAGAAAAATATAATGCTGATAACTCCCAAATTGCTAGAATATGGACTAAATTCCTCCAATCATTCTCATTCTCTGTAATTGTGCCCAGCGTTCGCTGAGCTGCAGACTGACATCAACGAGCTGACCAGTGACCTGGACAGGGCTGGGATCCCCCACCTGGACTACCGCACCTATACCATGAGGGTCCTCTTCCCTGGCATTGATGACCATCCTGTACTCAGGGAGCTGGAGGTAACCAACCATTACCACCACTACAAACCTGGCCACACCTGACCCCTTGTCATCTACTTTAACTGTTAATGATTTGTAGAATCAGAATATCTAACCAACACAACCAATATGGCATACATAGGTGAATCATTTTACAATTGGGAGACAAAACGGATCATAAGCCCGAAGCAAGATCCCTCTACTCTCTAACTGAGGGTTATGTGTGTGTCTCTGTGTGTGTAGGTGTCTGGAAGCGGGCAGCAGGGTATGGAGAAGGCCCTGAAGCAGTTTGCCCAGCTGGTGAATAACAAGGTGTTCCTGCTGATCTTTATCCGTACTCTGGAGCTCCAGCGTTCCTTCTCCATGCGTGACCGTGGCTACGTGGCCTCGCTCATCATGACTGCACTGCAGGGACGTCTGGAGTACGCCACCGACGTGCTCAAACACCTCCTCTCTGACCTCATCGAGCGCAACCTGGAGAGCAAGAACCACCCCAAACTACTGCTGCGCAGGTACAGATAGATAATGCTAGAGCAGACAGGTGAAAGACAGGAGCAGTGACAGTGGAGAGAGGGAGAGGGAGAAGGGAAGGAATGCAGTGTAGACATCCATTGTCAGTCTGACTTATCCTCTGTGTGCCACTCATGAAACATTCAGCCGTAGCGCACGTTTCCTCCCCTCTACCTTGCTTTCTTCTGCACATTGTTTTTCCAGGACTGGGAGAAGCCTGCTAAATCTTTCATAGGAAAGTTTGGGGGAGCACTCAGTCTGAGACACACTCATTAAATATAGGGATAAGTTAACATGGGAGGCAACAAGCAACCTTGTTAGCCCAAACATTCTGCACTCATGAAAAGACAATGAAATGCAGGCAATGAGAAAGAAGTGACAGCCAGGTATATAAGTATGATGGACAGAGCATGAGCAAGTTAGGAGGCTGCAATGCAGATATATGGTTAACTCTAAAGGGAGGCAAAGGGCTAATATTTAACAGTTATCTTTGACGTTGGATTGCTTTATCAGATATAAGATACACATATGTTTTTAGTGTGGTATTTGTCTATTGATACATAACAAATCAGTTAATCTTGCACACACAGCATTTGATGATGGGATGAGTGCTGCTGACACAGAGAAAGGACACAAAGTAGCTTTTGCACAATTATGTCATGGCCCAAATAGGTTCTATTCTATAGCAGCAGCACTCAGGTTTTGGTGTGTTAGTCCTCTGAGACCATGCAGAGCAGCATGTTACTTTTTTTTTTTACCTCTTAATAAGCATTTTGTCTATCTACATGATCAGACCAATCTACCTTTAGACATCTACCTGTTAAAAATATATCTGTCTGATCCTTTCTTGCAGAACTGAGTCAGTTGCAGAGAAGATGCTGACAAATTGGTTTGCCTTCCTACTTCACAAATTCCTTAAGGTAATATCAATGACTTGGAACCTCATCACTGCAGATGTCAGCTTGATGTATTACTGCAATCCTCTAATGATTGTTATTGATTATACACCTGATGGATTTCTATGTGCATTTGGATTACACTTACGCCCCATGATGTGTGTTATGAATATGTTTTATGAACAATGTAGAGCAATAATGTTCACCTCAAAGGTCAAGCAGGTCTTATTGGTCTCTACAAATCAATGCTAAGCAACCTGGAGTTTAGAGTTGATGACTCATGCTCTGTTCTCTGAATCCCAGTCATATGGGGGTGAATAGCTCACAGGCATGTCTCTCCTCTCCTGCCTCTCTCAATCCTCTCATCCTCTGTTCCTCCCTGGACAAAGGAATGTGCAGGTGAGCCTCTCTTCATGCTGTACTGTGCCATCAAGCAGCAGATGGAGAAGGGACCTATAGACTGTATCACCGGGGAGGCGCGCTACTCCCTCAGTGAAGACAAACTCATCCGCCAACAGATTGAATACAAGACCCTGGTGAGTCAACATACCACACAACAATTTGTCTTAGATGTCAGATTCCATTAAAACCACTTGGAATATTTTCTCAGTTACCACCATGATAGTGGAAAGCTTGCCTACATGTCGTTCTGCCCCTGAGCAAGGCAGTCAACCCATTGATCCCCGGGTGCTGAAGACGTGGATGTCGATTATGGCAAACCCCCGCACCTCTCTGATTCAGAGGGGTTGGGTTAAATGCGGAAGACACATTTCAGTTGAATGCATTCAGTTGTACAACAGACTAGGTATCCCCCTTATTGCTTACAACACAGCTGGTAGGCAACATGCTGTGCTCTGTAAATATCAACTCATGGTGCCCTTATGTTAAACCGCTGAATAAGGGAGAATTCATTTGCTTGATAATAAAACAGTAAAGAGCCAAATAATATTTTACATGCCTTTCAGTGACACAATCAGCTAAGAATTTAATGAGATTATCTAACCAGGGCCAGACAGTTCCGGTCTTTGCTTGGCTACTGGGGGAAATGGTCTGTAGCTAAAGCAGAAGTTGGGTGCAGCAGCAGTGTGCCTCATCCCCCAGGCTGAGAGCAGCCCAGTGACAAGATGACACCTCTCTGATCGCCCTGTCGGAGAGGTTGTGTTTCATTACCCATTTAGTGCCCTGCTGGAGCTGGCAACCCAGCATCTAGCTGAAAGTGTGAAATTACATTTCTGGCCAAAGCTGTGAAAGTGATGGCACACAATGAGAGACTCCTCCATGCAGCCAGTAGACCAGTGTATAGAGAGGGACAGTAGGTAGTGCTGACCTCTCTCTCTCTCTCTCTCTCTCTCTCTCTCTCTCTCTCTCTCTCTCTCTCTCTCTCTCTCTCCTCTCTCCTCTCTCCTCTCTTCTCTCTTCTCTCTTCTCTCTCTCTCTCTCTCTCGTCCCTAATCAGACTCTGAGCTGTGTAAACCCAGACAATGAGAACAGCCCTGAGATCCCTGTCAAGGCGCTCAATTGTGACACCATCACCCAGGTGAAGGAGAAGATCCTGGATGCTGTCTGTAGGAACATGCACTTCTCCCAGAGGCCCCGCGCTGCAGACATGGACCTCGGTGAGTCAGACTGGCTCCAGTCGGAATTAATGGATGACCTACAATAACTGATATTAAGATAAACAAGTGATTTTTCTCTGTCTGATTGTTTGACTTATTGAGGGACTCATAGATGTACCCCTGTGTTTATATCCCCAACAGAATGGCGCCAGGGGAGGACGGCACGCGTGGTCCTGCAGGATGAAGACATCACCACTAAGATTGAAGGCGATTGGAAAAGACTCAACACCCTCATGCACTACCAGGTCAAGCCACTCACTCCCCAATCCCCATCACACAGTTCACTAACATGAATGTACAGTATGTTGTCCTCACTGCTTCCTCTGGCCATAGTAAACCAAACTGATCCAACTCTTTCATCTCCTGTATGAGTCAGCTGCTTCCTCTTACAGGTAAATCATGGGGGGTGTTCATAACAGCTCCAAATAGTGCACAAGTATAAACACATTACAGTCAATCTCACTCTATACCCACAAATGCTCTGACTCTCCAGCTGGGGTGTAAAACACGTTTGTATGAAGCCAAGAGACAAATACATTCAGCCTTGGCTGCCACACCAGGAGAGAGGTTTGAAAGAGGCGTAATGTGTTGATAAAATCTATCAAGGATGTGAACAATTTTCCTCAATTACTTTTAGTCTCTCTGGTATGTACCTGGTTCTGTGTGACAGCTGAATCTGCAAAGCAGCAGCAGCAGTGACTTCTGCTCCTGCTGGGAGCCTGCTTTACTGCAAAACGCATGCACATAGCATAAGTGAGCAGACCCTATAGGACATTTCTCAGCATGAAATGGGTATCACACAAAGCATCATCCATGGCATTTATAGCATAGCAAACGATATCTAAAAAATTGCCCTTGCTAGATCACTGCAAATGCATGTTTTATTTTACAGACTGTATTATCAAGTTCATTATATATCTCAAATAGTACATTATATAACTCCTTTAGGTCTCATCAGACTGGATTCATCATATCAATGTTTCTGTGGAAATCATTCTGACCCAATAATGTTGAATTGGGAGTGGGTCAAACTGACATGAACCCTTGTTTTTCTCCTATGAATCCTGCAGGTGTCAGACCGCTGTGTGGTGGCCCTGGTGCCCAAGCAGATGTCCTCTTACAACCTGCCCTCCTCAGCCAGCTTCCCACGCAGCATTAGCCGATACGGTCAGTCAGTCATTGCTGCCCTGGAGCCACCATCACCACCACACCACTCACTTACCTATTCATTATTCCACCTGACCTACTGATGTTCCTGCTCATGTTTTGAGACCGTCCGTGTGTCTGCAGATGTACCGTTCCGCTCCAACCCCACCAGCCCTGACAGCCCTCACTCCCGTATGCCCATGCTCACCCCGGACATGGAGAGCGGGGTGAAGGTGTGGCACCTGGTCAAGAACCACGACCACGGGGACCAGAAGGAGGGCGAACGCGGCTCCAAGATGGTGTCAGAGATCTACCTGACCAGGCTACTGGCTACTAAGGTATTACCTCACCCTCTCCCAGAGCATCTTAGCAATTACAGATTCAGTAAGTATGTTCCAACGATATGGTGTGCTTTTAACATTGCTGTGGTGTTTTGTTAGGGTACGCTGCAGAAGTTTGTGGATGACCTGTTTGAGACGTTGTTCAGCACCGTCTGCTGGGGTAGTGCTCTGCCACTCGCCATCAAGTACATGTTTGACTTCCTGGACGAGCAGGCTGACAAGCACGGCATCCATGACATGGACGTTCGCCACACATGGAAAAGCAACTGGTGAGGGAGCGCAGATTTAATATGCTACTTGAAAGCAACAGCACAAAATAATGAATTTATACTGATTGTCTTAATATGTAGCCTGTTTGGAAAATTGTATTTCTCGTCCTCTCTCTGCCCCAGCCTGCCTCTGCGCTTCTGGGTGAATGTGATCAAGAACCCTCAGTTTGTGTTTGACATCCACAAGAGCAGCATCACAGATGCCTGTCTGTCTGTTGTGGCGCAGACCTTCATGGACTCCTGCTCTACCTCAGAGCATCGCCTGGGCAAGGACTCACCCTCCACCAAGCTACTCTACGCCAAGGACATCCCCCACTACAAGAGCTGGGTAGAGAGGTGAGGTGTGTTTGTGTGTGTGTGTGTGTGTGTGTGTGTGTGTGTGTGTGTGTGTGTGTGTGTGTGTGTGTGTGTGTGTGTGTGTGTGTGTGTGTGTGTTTGTGTGTGTGTGTGTGTGTGTGTGTGTGTGTGTGTGTGTGTCTGTTAGTTGCATCACTCAACTGTGATGTTATTAATTAGATTCTTAGTTATTATTTCCCACTGAAATGATGGCGGTAGACAGACTTTATTAGCCAGACTACCTTTATATCTTACAGTCACACTTGGGCTGACAGAACAGCTCTAACCCCCAGGCTTGATGGCTGCTGACAGTACAGTGTGTCTCTGTCTCCCTCTAGGTACTACGCAGACATAAACCGCTTGCCTGCCATCAGCGACCAGGACATGAATGCCTACCTGGCCGAGCAGGCCCGCCTTCACTCCAATGAGTTCAATGTGCTCAGTGCCCTTCACGAGATCTACGCCTACGTCAGCAAGTACAGCCAAGAGGTGAGGCCCTATACTTCAATATCGTTACACATTATAGTAGGGGGGCAGGGTGCCATTCAGAACATATGCATCTAGATTCAAACTATTATCAAAGTATCCCTTAGCCTGTCTATGTTTAGTAACAGGAGGGAATTTGCAGCACAAAGTACAGTAACCTTGTGTTTCCCTGCCTGCTTTGCTGATTTCATGTTTGTCGTGTGTGTGTGTGTGTGTGTGTGTGTGTGTGTGTGTGTGTGTGTGTGTGTGTGTGTGTGTGTGTGTGTGTGTGTGTGTGTGTGTGTGTGTGTGTGTGTGTGTGTGTGTCAGATCATTGAGGCCCTGGAGCAGGATGAGCAGGCCCAGAAGCAGCGGCTGGCCTACAAGGTGGAGCAGATCATCGCAGCCATGTCTGTGGAGAGCTGAGACAGACATACAGATGTATGTACTCAGAGACACACTGACATGACAAGGCCCAGGACACAGGCCACAAGCTGTCAGCAGAGCAAGCACACCCAAAAGCCGCAGGTAAAGTAAAAGGGAACTGCAGAGTAATTCCGCCTGAGTGCTCAACAAGGGAAGAACATGGATAGACAAGCAAATTCACCAAGTACTGCTGTTCTCTTTCTGTTGGCTGCAATGAGACCACATGTGGAGGCAAAGACAAAATAACTTTCTGTTTTTACTTCAAAAACAAAATACATTTATCTAAGTATGAACTAATGACATACATATGTTGGCCTTGGACTGGCATTTCCACTTCAGTGGACAAGTCTAATAAGCCTCTATGAAAGCGTATGAAGGCTTTATGAAAGTGTATGAAGGCTTTATGAAAGCATATGAAGGCTCTATGAAAGCGTATGAAGGCTCTATGAAAGCGTATGAAGGCTCTATGAAAGCGTATGAAGCCTTTATGAAAGCGTATGAAGGCTCTATGAAAGCATATGAAGGCTCTATGAAAGCGTATGAAGGCTCTATGAAAGCGTATGAAGGCTCTATGAAAGCGTATGAAGGCTCTATGAAAGTGTATGAAGGCTCTATGAAAGCGTATGAAGGCTTTATGAAAGCGTATGAAGGCTCTATGAAAGTGTATGAAGGCTCTATGAAAGCGTATGAAGCCTTTATGAAAGCGTATGAAGGCTCTATGAAAGCGTATGAAGGCTCTATGAAAGCGTATGAAGGCTCTATGAAAGCGTATGAAGGCTCTATGAAAGCGTATGAAGGCTCTATGAAAGCGTATGAAGGCTTTATGAAAGCGTATGAAGGCTCTATGAAAGCGTATGAAGGCTCTATGAAAGCGTATGAAGGCTCTATGAAAGCGTATGAAGGCTCTATGAAAGCGTATGAAGGCTCTATGAAAGCGTATGAAGGCTCTATGAAAGCGTATGAAGGCTTTATGAAAGCGTATGAAGGCTTTATGAAAGTGTATGAAGGCTTTATGAAAGCATATGAAGGCTCTATGAAAGCGTATGAAGGCTCTATGAAAGTGTATGAAGGCTTTATGAAAGCGTATGAAGGCTTTATGAAAGCGTATGAAGGCTTTATGAAAGCATATGAAGGCTCTATGAAAGCGTATGAAGGCTCTATGAAAGCGTATGAAGGCTCTATGAAAGCGTATGAAGGCTCTATGAAAGCGTATGAAGGCTTTATGAAAGCGTATGAAGGCTCTATGAAAGCGTATGAAGCCTTTATGAAAGCGTATGAAGCCTCTATGAAAGCGTATGAAGGCTCTATGAAAGCGTATGAAGGCTCTATGAAAGCGTATGAAGGCTCTATGAAAGCGTATGAAGGCTATATGAAAGCGTATGAAGGCTCTATGAAAGCGTATGCAGGCTCTATGAAAGCGTATGAAGGCTCTATGAACGCGTATTAAGGCTTTATGAAAGCGTATTAAGGCTCTATGAAAGTTAGAATTTACTCTAAGATTGGGTGGCAGTAAAATGTTATCCTGAATCTCCATGTCATCCAAGGTAGCATCATTTTTTGGGGGGGGGGGGGGGGGGGGGGGGGCTACTTCTCTGCCTGACACTCAGCTTTCCAGACACACAACGCTATTATTACAGGTTGAGGGTTCAATTCCATTTTTGCATACTTTGGGCTGGATCCAACCAAATCTGCCTTAGCAATGGTTACACAGTTACACTGCCTACAGCCTGTGTAAACATGTGCCTAAATCTGGACACTGGGTGCATGGCGAGTGGAGGTAATCTGGTGCCCAAAATCTTTCTGTGAATCTATTTATGCTATTGTGTAAATACTCCAGAGCATATTTGATTTAATTAATTCATCAGAATTCAATACATTATTAACAGAACACATCTATATAGAAAGCCATTACAAATATATAATTTATTTAAAATGATCACTTCAGTTTGTTGACCTCTTAGTGCCAAAAGTTTATCGTACTAGGCCTAAATGCCCTGTAGACAAAGTAGGAATTATATATAAAATTGTTGAATAAGGTGGTCGGTCTTAAGTTATTAAGGCACTCTGACAACCATGAGGGAAGTGAGGGAAGAACTAGATTAGCAGTGACCTAAAGAAGCCAAATGGTGCTTTGGGAATCATTCCATAGAGCTGGAAGATTAATGACAGCTAACTACTTCCTGTGGGCCAGATCATTTTCATCCTGGTTAATGAGACTTCTCAGCCATCAGTCATTGTTTACACTGAACATGATACTTGAATTACATTAGATCTTTGTGTAATATTTTCGGAGAATCCTCAGGCTTCCACATAGCATGCTTTTAAAAGTAGTCTGTATCATTCTTTTAAATGTCCCTTTAATGTTATTACAGAATGAGATCAAAATGACAGAATAGCCATTTAAATGGTTTGATTTTCACATATTCAATGACTCATAATGTTTGCTGCTGCATTCATTGAGTGCAATCTTAAAGATGGTCATTATAAAACTGGACACTCCAGAGGATGGCTTTGTGTTTATCTTTATCTGCATTGATAAAGACATTTATATTACACTCCTGGTGATTTCTCCGTTATTCTACAGTCATTGTAAAGAAAAAAAGAAAAAACCTGTCATGTCCTGTTTGTGTAAAAAAAACAAATGTTACAAATATTCCCTCCCACTATTATAGCTACACTGTTTCCTGTGTGACGTTTTGATGATGATCATTTAGAAATGTGTTGTGCAATAAACTGTGAGACATTTTAACATGGAACCTTTTTAAATACAATATTTTATTGTATAAATATTGTACATACAAAACACTCCTATTTTGCAAGCAAATGATTCACTTTGTACTGTTGCTATACATTAAAAAGTCATCTTGAGGAAATACATTTGTCTGGATTCTTTTACAGCAATAATGTGTTTTTGAATTAGCATGAATGAGTCATAGCTAGAATGTGAGAGCCTTGAGGATGTTACTAGTAGCTTACAAATATGCATATTATTTTGGCCAATATTTTGGACCAACAGAATAGATGGCATTGACGCCGACTTGGCCCATCTCCCAATCCTCACGATGAAGCTAACATGCAGTGGATTATCCACTCAAGCATTTTATGTTTCATAATTCATGGCCGCTCCACTCTGTGTTCCCATTCTCACACTGGAGCCAATGTCTGATGCTGTTATTAGGGAGGTGATTTATCTGTCTGCTGGCGTAAGCAGCCCCAGACAACCCAGCCCTGTAGCCTACTCTACTCACCATGCTTAGGCTGCATTAGCACGCAACTTGAATAGTGTTGTAAATTGGTATCAGACAGGGCCCTGTCTCTGGACAGGGCTTCCACAGTCGGAAGTCTGAGGTCGACAATGATCTCTGGGATATTGTCCTACTCTTGTTAATCTGGGTAATTGCTAACATTGATTTAACTCCATCTCCAGTATCACTGATGCCTTTATACCTCTGAAATAAGTCTTCAACAGAGTGAGTTTGGAAAAGTAAATTCCAACTTCAGGTCTGTCTTTTTTCCAAGAAAATGATCCTGGGTATGTTATTGAGCTAAGATAAATAATTTGAGCAAATGAAGAGTGATTGAATTCTCAGTCTCTGAAACTACATTTTGGGAAAATAGCTTGAATCAAATCAAACTTTTAAATTGGAGATAGACCAAGTGGTCAAGGACTACAGCCAGCATACAATTCTACCTTTATGTAGGTACAAAAGAGGGGGCCTCAAGGGTACTTACCATAAGAGTAATTCATTATTCATACTAACCCTACAGGGCTCTATGTAAAGGAGAGGGGGAGAGGTATCTTACCTTTAAGACTATAATGTACCTGTTCTTTAGAACTGACAGCCTCACTCCTTTGCCTGTCAGAGAGCCTTCACCCAGCAACTAGCAGCCAGCTCACCTCCCTGAGAAACACTGGGGAGCATCATTAGAGCTCACACCTTCTCCACCCACAGACAGACAGACGAGCAGCCGACAGGGAGTCCTCTTATTTGGCATATGTATGGCTGGCCAGAAACAGACTGGATAGATTCACAATACAGTATAGCTACAAGAAACACTGTGGCACTTTAATCACAACCCAACAACCCTACAATCTGAGAGTGCTTTCCCCCTGCTTGATAGGAACATAAGTAAATCCTATTTGATTCAATCCACAGCCACAATCTGCCTGCTTTAGTAGTCCTTCAGAATGGTCTTCTCCCTCCATAGCCCTGGCTACAGTATGTTTGAGCCAGGGAAAGCAAGACCTTGCTCTCGCTGCAGATCTTGGAGAATAATTCCATTCTTCGTTGTAACTGCAGTGAATACTAAATGGAGTCTCTTTGGATCCTGAGCAGCAGAACAGTCAATGGAAAGCGTAGCCAATTATCTATGCACACATTTTTAAATATATATTTCTGACTCAATAGCTCATCTCACTTTTTCTTACTCGCATTATAAGTTATGCAGGTGCACATTTACAAACACACAGATTCTGCTATAATGTAGTTGAAATGAATTGTTTATGAAATGAAGGGATTATAATAGCCATCACAGTCAGTGTTGTTGGATAGATGGACAGTCTTTTCTCTACAGTAGACTGTCAGACCTGCAGTTTACTGTTCATTGCTTGTTATTCTCCTGTCTGGTGCCTAGGCTACCTCTTCAATATTCATAAACCAGTCATATCTCAGGTGAGAACAAGGTGGTTAGTCAACCTAACCTTTTCTCACACACTAATCAATTTGACATAAAAGTCATATTTGTAAAAAGTAATGTACCCTAGTCAATAAATAATTGTCATGCCACTAGAACGTAGCAATGAGATTGCGACAAACGTTTAGTTCTTAGGCTGGGAGGTGTACACTGCATGACAGGCATCTTTCATCAATGCCTAAAAATTGTGTTTCAATTAAATGGCCATGTATCAGAGAGCGCTTCATAAAAATGTATTGATCCATCGTCAGTGAGAAAAACAAGGCTGGCAGAAACAACTCTTGAGTGGGGAAAATAATAGAGTCCTGGGTAGAGAGGAATTGTGTCATGGCTGGACCCATTATTTTCTAAAGTCTCAATGAAGTGGTAGACTAATGATTGGACTTACTGCAAAACCACGTGTCAGTGCATTTTGTATTCCATTTTTTCATTCTAGCTACATCAGATAATGTTATTATTGGAAACGATATAAGATAAATACTAATTCTCTATATCACCATATGGCATCTCTAATTGAGTAATGATTACATATTCCCTAAAATACATATCATTTTGTTGCCATTTTGTTGTATTAAGTATAGTATTGACAAAACATAATTCGCACACACTGTATCATCATTTATTATATGAGCAAGTCTAATGGCGCCATCTCCTGGTCAAATCCATCATCATATACACAGGATGGAAAAAAACAACTAAGAAAGGTATATAACAGGGGTATTCAAACCTTAAAGGCTCTGCATGGTCAATCCGACATCTGCATTGGCCGTGCAGCATTTACGGTGATACAGCCTCTGCCGTAAGTCAGGACATACTTCTTGCACTTCAGGAAGTTGTCAAGGAAGTGAGTTTGTGCTTATACAGGACCTCTCGCCCTCACCTACTATCAACCAATCATGTCAATGTGGAGCTATATGGAGCCCTCCGCTTTGTTACAACATTTGGGTGACGCACGGCGATGCGGTAAGGAGCTCAATTTGGCCTCTGCATGCCTTCGGAAGCACCGCAGTTGCGTCACACCATCCATACGGTCCCTCTGACCACATTTTCGGATCAAGCATGAATTGCCTCTTACCCTAAGATGTCTGGAGCCTGATGGTTTTATGTTCTACCTTATAACCACCTGGTGTCCCAGGTCTAAATCAGTCCCTGATGAGACCTGGTTTTGAATACCCCCACACTGTGGCATGCTCACGTAACCTTTATTGTAACATTCTGAACAGAAGGTTCTCTTCGCACTAGCAATAAAGCAAAAGGAAGAATGCAACATCGTACTGGTAGTTGACATGAGTTGCACTGGATACGTGTGTGTGTGTGTGTGTGTGTGTGTGTGTGTGTGTGTGTGTGTGTGTGTGTGTGTGTGTGTGTGTGTGTGTGTGTGTGTGTGTGTGTGTGTGTGTGTGTGTGTGTGTGTGTGTGCGTGTGTCAGAGGAAGGGACAGGGAAAGAGATGGGGATCTTCATCTATTTTGCACTGTCAACATTTGAATGATTTAATTGAAGATTTGCCTTGTACCGTGCATTCGGAAAGTATATTCAGACCCCTTGACTTTTTCCACATTTTGTTACTTTACAGCCCTATTTAAGATAGTTTCAATAATTTGTTCTCCTCATGCCCAGAGCATGATGCTGCCACCACCATGCTGCACTTTCATTAGACCAGAGAATCTTGTTTATCATGGTCTCAGTCCTTTAGGTGCCTTTTGGCAAACTCCAAGCGGACTGTCATGTGCCTTTTACCGAGGAGTGGCTTCTGTCTGTCCACTTTACCATAAAGGCCTGATTGCTGGAGTGCTGCAGAGACTGTTATCCTTCTGGAAGGTTCTCCCATTTCCACAGAGGAACTCTGGAGCTCTATCAGAGTGATCATCGGGTTCTTGGTCACCTCGCTGACCAAGGCCCTTCTCCCCTGATTGCTCAGTTTGGCCGGGCGGCCAGCTCTAGGAAGAGTCTTGGTGGTTCCAAACTTCTTTCATTTAAGGATGATGGAGGCCATTGTGTTCTTGGTGACCTTCAATGCTGCAGACATTTTTTGGTACCCTTCCCCAGATCTGTGCCTCGACATAATCCTGTCTTGGAGCTCTACAGACAATTCCTTCAACCTCATGGCTTGGTTTTTCCTCTGACGTGCACTGTCAACTGTGGGAGCTTATATAGACAGGTGTCTGCCTTTCCAAGTCATTGTCCAGTCAATTGAATTGATCACAGGTGGACTCCAATCAAGTTGTAGAACCAACTCAAAGATGGATCAATGGAAACAGGATGCACCTGAGCTCAATTTTGAGTCTCACAGCAAAGGGTCTGAATGCTTATTCAAGTAAACTATCTGTTTTTTAGGTTTTATAGATTTGCAAACATTTCTAAAAACCTGTTTTCACTTTGCCGTTATGGGGTATTGTGTGTAGATTGATGAGGGAAAAATCCATTTAAAAAAAGGCTGTAATGTAACAAAATGTGGAAAAGTCAAGGGGTCTGAATACTTTCCGAATGCACTGTATAGTCTAGTCAATGTACCGTTACTGAAGAAATATTGACACGGCTAGAGGAATAGAGGCTGCGTTTTCAAACTCTTTGAGCTAAAACAGATGTGGCCAACAGTCAACATACTGTAAACAAATAAAAGCTGTATGAAGCAATGTCTATGCAATGCCTCAACCATGGAGTAAATGTAAGGAGGAGAAATGCCTTCCAGATTGACTTCTCACAATCTTTAGAGAAATGCACACTGTCTATGTTGGTTACCTGGGCTGAGACAGTAGCAGACCGGGCTGCAGCACATCATCATCGAGAGAGAGCGAGAGAGCGAGAGACTTCAACTATTTGCACATTGTTACAACACTGTACATAACCAATAATATTTGGTATTTGGCATTTTATTAGGATCCCCATTAGCTGTTGCAAAAGCAGCAGCTACTCCTCCTGGGGTCCAACACAAAACATGAAACATGACCTAATACAGAACATTAATAGACAACAACAGCATAAGGACAGAACTGCATACACGTGGCCAACATATCAATACATACAAGCAGACTATCTGGGTCATGTAGGGGAGAGGCGTTGTGCCGTGAGGTGTTTCTTTATCTGTTTTTTGAAAACAGGTTTGCTGTTTATTTGAGCAAAATGAGATGGAACGGAGTTCCATGCAATAATGGCTCTATATACTACTGTATGCTTTGAAATTGTTCTGGATTTGGGGACTGTGAAAAGCCACCTGGTGACATGTCTGGTGGGGTAAGTGTGTGTGTGTCAGAGCTGTGTGTAAGTTGTCTATGCAAAAATTTTGTATTTTCAACACATTGTTTCTTATAAAAAGAAGAAGTGACGCAGTCAGTCTCTCCTCAACTCGTAGCCAAGAGAGACTGGCAGCATAGTATTTATATCAGCCCTCTGATTACAACGAAGAGCAAGACGTGCCACTCTGTTCTGGGCCAGCTGCAGCTTAACTAGGTCTTTCCTTGCAGCACTGGACCACACGACTGGACAATAATCAAGATTAAACAAAACTAGAGCCTGCAGGGGTTGCTTTTTGGAATGTGGTCAAAAAATCTCTTTATTACGGAGAAACCGCTCTCCATCTTTACAACCAATGAATCTATATGTTTTGACAATGACAGTTTACAATCTAAGGTAACGCCAAGTAATTTAGTCTGCTCAACTTGTTCAACAGCCACACTATGCATTACCAGATTCAGCTAGAACTTAGGAAATGATCTGTACCAAATACAATGCACTAAGTTTTAGAGATGTTCAGGACCAGTTTATTACTGGCCACCCATTCCAAAACAGACTGCAACTCTTTGTTAAGGGTTTCGGTGACTTCATTAGCTGTGGTTGCTGATGCGAATGGACACACATGCTTTGTTTAATGCCAGTGGCAGGTCATTATAACATTTGAAGTGTTTATATTATTTTAAAACTTTTGTTAGTGTAATGTTTGTTGATTGTTTATTTCCCTTGTTTATTTCCCTTTTGTTTATTGTCTATTCCATTTTCTTTGGCAATGTAAACATACATTTCCCATGCCAATATAGCCCTTTGAATTGAATTGAGAGGGGGGGATAGAGAACAGAGAGAGCGAGAGACAGAAAGAGCGAGAGACAGTTAGAGAGCTTGACAGCTAGAGAGCTTGACAGCTAGAGAGAGAGACAGCTAGAGAGAGAGAGACAGCTAGTGGGAGAGAGACAGCTAGAGAGAGAGAGACAGCTAGAGAGAGAGAGACAGCTAGAGAGAGAGACCCAGCTAGAGAGAGAGACAGCTAGAGAGAGAGAGACAGCTAGAGAGAGAGACAGCTAGAGAGAGAGACAGCTAGAGAGAGAGACAGCTAGAGAGAGCGAGACAGCTAGAGAGAGAGACAGCTAGAGAGAGAGACAGCTAGAGAGAGAGAGACAGCTAGAGAGAGCGCGAGCGAGAGAGAGAAACAGAAACAGATAGAGGAATTTGCCCTGGCACTTCCCATTGCCCTTTCACAGAGGAAAAAGAGTATTCTGTGCATTTACGGTCATCTGAGATTAAGTCATGATTCAATGGAAACCCAGCAGCCAGTGAATGCCTCTATCTAACAGTAGTGAATGTTTTACTTCTGTGACATGGACGCTGTCCCCCAGCTGTATCCCAATATACCCAGTTACCCATGCTGCCCCATCCAATGCAGCCCCCCGGGACGAGGGCAAAGCTCAGGCTAAGAAGCAGCGAGAGGCCAACTACCCACCTCAGTGCCCCATTGTTTTTCATTGAATGTTACTAATGTGGGTTTGGGTAGGGGGGGGGTGGCTGAGAGGGAGGAAATGGGGTGATGGTAGAGAGGGGGATGGAGGTCAAAGCAGGGACAGGGGACCTTTGGTATCATGTTACAGGCTTGTTTTTTCAAAAACAAAAAGAAAAATGTATAGGAAGGTCTTAAAAACTCCAGTTGGCTTCGACTGCCTTTGGGGGAGGGGAGGGGATTGGAGCTTTTTACAAGTCATTTAGCATACCTCTAACAGTGGTTCCAGATGTTGGATGTGCATTGTATATAAGAACAGAGGAGAAGAACTAACAGTAAACCAAAGATCCACAAGGGGAGGGAGAGGAGTGTTGTGTACCCTGTATGGGTGTGAAAGCTTGAGGCATCTCCAGCAGTGCTTGGCCCTGTTGTGCTGCTGACAGAATTGGATTGGTTGGTGTTGATTGATGGCCTGGATGGGGACATCGGCAGCTAAAACTTGATGGGATGGATTTAAGGTATTTAGCATAAGAAGAGGATCACACCACTGTTTCAGCTAGCACCTTAAAGCTTACCTTACCTTACGGCATCTGCATAAGCCCATTACAGACAAATGGCCCACAGTCTATTGTCCTCTAATACCTTCCATTGTGTGCAGAGTGACTGCTTCCCTCCAAAGCCTTTCAGGAGTCCACAACAGAATTAGACTCTAACTGTGAACATCTCCACTATGAACCATATATGTTTCGTAATAGCCACTGATGATGCTAGATGTTTCCTTTTATGACAGGCATTGTAACTTTGAAGTTATTAATTAACCAACATTATCTATATGATACATGTCAACAAAATAAAACTACTCAGAAATATTGGAAGATTTCTGCAGAACTATTTTCAAACTACATTCAACTATACACCAAACACAAGTTTAGAATCCCAACACAAGTCCATTATTTTATTCTTTCTTTTTTTCCCTCCTTCTGCCATGCTCCTTCTCTCCCCCCATCCACCCAGTAAGGCGGGGCCACAGAGGAAGGATTAAAGTAACCAGTGAGAGAAGGGGTGTGGAGTTGGGCCTCAGCGAGGGAGGGCAGCCATATAAAAGTGCCAGAGCACAAGCGGCACTTTATCCGGCCCATCCCACTCACGGTAAGAGGAAATCCTAAACTGGTCTGGTCCACTGGTGCTCCCCTTCTCTCTCGCTCACACACCCTGGACGCTCACACAAACAGGAGGAGAATGGCAGTAGCAGCATCCACACAGAGAATGAATGAGACCCACAAAATGCTGGCATTCACTTTGCTTCTCATCACCACCCTCTTTCACGGTAAGTAAAAACTCATACATCCAGACTCCTCAAGCTGAACTTGAAAGAAAGCATGGGAGCGGTCAGGGGTGGGGTTCAGGGGTTGTCGCAGGCTGAACACAGAGATTTTCATGTTATCAACTTTATACAACGGTATCAACATGATTTTCACTTTCATGAAAATAAACCCATGGTTTAGCAGTGTGTAATAATTTATAAATGCAGGATAACTTCATGGAATCCCCCCCCCCCCATGATTCTGAAAGGGAAAAGTTACTTTGTAACATAACGTAGCAAACAAAGGGGCCAATTTGAATATGAAACCTGCAGTCACCGTGCAGCTGAATCTTGCATGCATAACCTGAGCCTATTTATTGCCTATGGGAACGCTCTCTCCAAATTGTACTACTTCTCAACAATGTGACCCTTTCAAGGCTGCGGGGCTGACTTGCTGTGCTGCAATATCTGCTATTTCATTGACTATATGCCAATGTTCTACTATAGCTGGGAGAGCTGTGTGTGTTTATAATTAGCAGATGGTTGTGTGTGGATGTATGGGGTGGGTGGGGAGACGAGGGTGGAAGTTGAGTGAGGCACTTTTGGGTATAAAATGTGGGTGGGAGTTGTGTTGATACAGCAGGGGCCGTAACAAGGCACCCAGGGGTAAAATGATGTCAATTAGAGACTCTCTTTGTGTTCACCTAGAGTGTCGACTGGTCTTGGCAGAATAGCAGCTATTATCTGGACCATAAACACTGGCCACATGCCTGATGAGAGGGTTAAGTACAAGATTGGGAGGTTTTTCTTGCCATCTCCATCTGATCTAACACATTTCCAGAACCAGGTTGTCTGTCTGTAGTGACACTTCTTAGCACTGAGATGCAGTGTCTTAGACCACTGCGCCACTTGGGAGCCCAAAAAGTTACCCAGCTGGGGTGGCTGGGTAGGCTAGTGGTTAGAGCAGTGGACTAGTAACCAGAAGGTTGCAAGTTCAAATCCCAGAGCTGACAAGGTACAAATCTGTCATTTTGCCCCTGAACAGGCAGTTAACCCGCTGTTCCTAGGCCGTCATTTAAAATAAGAATTTGTTCTTAACTGACTTGCCTAGTTAAATAAAGGTAAACACCAAAAAAAAGGACATCAATTAACATTGCAACAACAGCAGTTATTTATGTTCTCACTAATTGCATTAGTCTTTTGCTGTGGTGTGGGAAGAAATATTGACATAGTAAATTGCTTAATCTGAAAGTAATGCAATGTTTCTTAGATTTATTATAAATGATGTAATTGGTATTGGAAGCACAAATCTATTCCTATAAATTGAAGGCAGCTGGTTCTGCTATGATCTGTGGAACACATGCATGTAGATTAACGTTGAAGAGTAAAAATGTTATGTTTCCACATATCTTAAGAGAATCTTGAATCTGAAGATTGTGTGGACACATGTTTAATATAATTTACCATTCAATGAAAAGCTGGACATCACAACACCATGCCAAGCTAGCTGACAAAAATGAATGGTAGCAGAATGCCTCACAGTTATCCTAAACAGTAGGAGGGAGAATGCATGGGAGCAAGAGGTGGTAAAGCAACGGGAGAAGCAAGAGGGAGAAAAGGAGGGAAAGCAACAAAACAGTGTATAGTTTTCTTAAAGTCTATTTCCTGAGAAGAGACAAGTACTTCTGCTTTCTAACAAAGTCCAACTTACTGTATACCATTTGTTTTATAGCCGGATGCTCCGGTCAACTTTAGAAATCTGGGAGAGGGCTGTATTATGTAAGCACTGTGCAGAATTACTGTAGTACTGTGGATTAAGTCAGAGCTAAAAGACAGATGTTGGCATAGCTGCAGTACAGTAGTTAAGGTGGAGGGGCTTTTCAGAGATGGGTTTGGAGAATGGATTCAAGAGCTATAGCCAAACAGCAGAATGAGGGGAACTACTAACATACTGTAGCACTCAAAAGTTAATGCAATTGTAACTTTTTAAAGTCACCCCTAAAAGTTAAACTTAACAAAACAAAGTATAAATGGATCTAATTTCAGCATCACATGATGAGAGTAAATTTACATTTTGAGTAATTTAGCAGACACTCTTATCCGGAGAAACCAGGGTTAAGTGCCTTGCTCAATGGCACATTGACAGGTTTTTCACCAAGTCAGCTCGGGGATTCAAACCAGCAACCTTTCAGTTACTGGCCCAACCACTAGTTTACCTGCCGCATGCATGAATCACAATTGGAGTAGAACAACCTAGTGTTCTCAAGTAAAGTTTCTAAAATTTAGAGAGGTTGTGTTTATAAACAGACTACAAAGGATTTAAGCCATATGCTTGTCCCTGGTTTTAGGAGGCTTACTAGTTTGAGGGAACTCAACCTGACCTCAGGACCTGCAATTATGTGAATCATAGATATTGTTTTAGCAACATCTACTGAACACTCACACAACAAAGAAGCCACTCCTCTCATAAAGTAAATACCATTATGTCCAGGGCTGAAAACCCAGTCCATGTCCAGCACCTGTGGAACAGGAACATTTATTTTGTATCTTATAAGGCCTGTAGAAGGACAGGTCTTCCTCTTTGGGCTCCCGAGTGGCACAGCGGTCTAAGGTACTACATCTCAGTGCAAGATGCATCACTACAGTACCTGGTTTGAATCCAGGCTGCATCACATCTGGCTGTGATTGGGAGTCCCATAGGAAGGTGCACAACTGGCCCAGCGTTGTCTGGGTTTGGCCGGGGTAGGCCGTCATTGTAAATAAGAATTTGTTCTTAACTGACTTGCCTCGTTAAATAAAGGATAAATAAATATTTGTTTCTGTAAGATTGCTAAATCACACTGTTTCAAGTTGATCGTTACATTTTTGTAGTCTGTTTTATAGTTGTTTCTAACTTTGTGAAACAATCTTTGTGTGGGAGAGTGGACATGTCTTTCCTTTACTATCTGTGGTGATAAGCAGAATAAACATTGACACTTAACATTAGATAAGAAATGTATCATTCTAAATAGAAAAGCATTCTGTGCTTCTACACCTGCATTGCTTTCTGTTTGGGGTTTTAGGCTGGGTTTCTGTACAGCACTTTGAGATATCAGCTGATGTACGAAGGGCTATATAAATACATTTGATTTGATTTGATTTATGGTTGAGGGCCAGTCTACGTTTCCAGATTAGTGTCTTGATATTGTCTAGTTTAGTCTGGACATGGCTGTTATTCAATACCACCTCCAGAGTCATGGTAGTAATTTGTCTGCAGGAGATTTGAAATCTCCTTGTGATTCTCTCTGAACTGAATCAATGTCCAAACTTTTACTGATTTACTCCTCCCAGACAGGAACAGTTAAGGTAATGTATACAGCAGTGAACCTGTAACAGACAATCTGTACAGTGAAATACATACACAAGTAGAAACAGATGAGTCCTGAAGTCCCCAGCACTTGGCTGTCGTAGCCCCAGGGTGGGATGAGAGCTTCTGACTGAAGTCCCCAGAACCTAGCTGTCGTAGCCCCAGGGTGGGATGAGAGCTTCTGACTGAAGTCCCCAGAACCTGGCTGTCGTAGCCCCAGGGTGGGATGAGAGCTTCTGACTGAAGTCCCCAGAACCTAGCTGTCATAGCCCCAGGGTGGGATGAGAGCTTCTGACTGAAGTCCCCAGAACCTAGCTGTCATAGCCCCAGGGTGGGATGAGAGCTTCTGACTGAAGTCCCCAGAACCTGGCTGTCGTAGCCCCAGGGTGGGATGAGAGCTTCTGACTGAAGTCCCCAGAACCTAGCTGTCATAGCCCCAGGGTGGGATGAGAGCTTCTGACTGAAGTCCCCAGAACCTGGCTGTCGTAGCCCCAGGGTGGGATGAGAGCTTCTGACTGAAGTCCCCAGAACCTGGCTGTTGTAGCCCCAGGGTGGGATGAGAGCTCCTGACTGAAGTCCCCAGAACCTAGCTGTCATAGCCCCAGGGTGGGATGAGAGCTTCTGACTGAAGTCCCCAGAACCTGGCTGTCGTAGCCCCAGGGTGGGATGAGAGCTTCTGACTGAAGTCCCCAGAACCTGGCTGTCGTAGCCCCAGGGTGGGATGAGCCATGGGTGCAGCACTGGAGCTTGATTAAAAACACGAGATCCTCCATCCTCTTTCTGGGTTTAATGCCAGGGAAAAGAGGGCTGGGCTGGTTCTGTGACAGAGACAGAGTTTAAGATAGCAGGTCAGGAGTCTAGAGTTGCAATACTGTGTTCACCTCCCGAGGGACTGAGGTCCAATGTCCCATTCCTCAGCCACTAAAAGTGGCACTTTCAGACGCAAATTCCTCAGTTGTACTATAGAATCATACACAAGATAAATCTAAGTGGCTAGAATTGCCAGTAGAGTGAGGTTTCATTCAGCATTGTAACTATTAGTGAGAACAGGACTTCAATACTGAACACAAAAGAGAGGGAGAGCCTAACCGTATGATCACCGTGGAAAACAATGAATCGTTTCCTGAGAATGTTACCCTGGCTTTTTTGCTTTGGTGGCACTGTGTACTGACAACTATACATGGAGGGTGTCAGAGGGGTGTTATGACAGACATGTGTGGGTTATAATGAGGGTCTGACACGCAGGGTCACCCGGTGCCCCTTCTCCCACACACCCCTCTCATTCCTCACTGAGCCACCCTTCACACATATCCTGTTGGAGGATATGTGAGGAACATTCCAAACATATATCGCTGATGCAAAGAAAATAGATATGTCAGTCCAGTTTATAGAACCTGTCTTGTATAGAGGAGACCCCTTTATTTTAAATATGGTAATTTAGCTTTATAGACAGTGGAAAAAAAGGTTTTGGCTAAAGCAGCATTTTATTTGTGGAATTTGAAGATTAATGAGACAGTTTGTTTTAGAGTTTGCGTGTTTGGCTCTCCTTGTGCAAACACTATCTCATGTGGTTACCATTGCACACTATGTGAGAATTGTGGTCAACTCGTGCCTGCAGACCATTATCATCTCACTAAGCCCTGTGTCATAGTCCAAAGCCTACTCTGCCCCTGCCCCTCCAGCAGCAGAGAGGAGTAGCCTACTGTATGGGCCAGTCTGGTTGTATGTTGCTGGCCATGGGAAGACAGTGCCACTACCCAGCTCTGACTGTGGGCATGACTGTGGGTTGCGTGGGAGGGATGCGCCTGGTGAATGCATATACTTCTCACCTCTGTAGTTCCTGGGGATAAGAAGTCCACAACTGTAGGAGGGTGGGTGGAACAGATGGGGGGTTGCCTATATGTTAAGCTGGCTTGTTCTCCTCCAAGGCTGCTCCTGCCGGCATTCCGGAGGTGGGGGTGGGGGGGGGGGGTTAAGTGACATGGTTCAGGGCTTCACATTAGTGCTCCATGCAACACATAAAGAATAGGTAAGAAGAATAAAAAGAGAGGTAGAGAGACAAAGGAGGTCTCAATATAAGGAATGGATGCAGTAAATCATAGACAGGTTAGCTATAGCTGTGGTTCCTGGGTAGAGGGCAAAGGAGAGGTCATCCTGTGAGAATCAGAGGAAGTGTTCTGTCTGATTGCTAACCTCCTGCTCTTAGCGGCCTGGCAGCTCACCCCACAAGACCCCACTGTATCCATTACAACACAAACCAAAGGGGATGACTACATACTGGCCCTAGTGTGCTCCACAGCTATGTTAAAAGTTATTTCCACTTCCATTCCCATATAGTGAGGATCATCGGTGATGACTAACAACTATGTCAAATCGTTCATACTGCACCACCAGTTGCCTGAAATTAACATTAACAGCCATATAATGTCATGAAACATGGAGCCCTTAAAAAGCAAATCAAAATGAAGCAAAATGGTATTCAAAGGTTCCTTGACGTTACCATGTCTGGTAACGATGAGATGACTGCTATGTACTGGCATAGCGTAAACCCCCATTGAGGGTGTGTGTGTGTGTGGGGGGGGGGGGGGGGGGGGGGCTCTGGGGCCTCATGTGCCGTCGTCTCACACCTATGTTTATTTTTTATAAATACTTTTGACAGTAATCCTGCCTTTTAGTTTCCACATGTAGCAAGCAAAGTGTTTGTGTTGTCTACATCTACATGGGTAGAAGATGAGTTAGTCAGACTAGTTTTCATGGATCTAATTAGCCCATTTCTCAGCGGCGCCAGCGGCAGCACGCCTCGGCCTCCTCATCTAATTGGCTATCAAGTTAAAAAAAAACAGTTACGTGAATCAGGTCAGACTCGGATGATGGAGAGTGAGTTTGTTTTTCAAGATGGATAAGTAAAAGGCAAGAACAAAGTGGTGCACAAAAAAACTGCAAAAAAGCTTTATCTGATCAAGCTCGTGCCAACTTACTGAAGATAACCACATCAGTAAAGCTACCACCACCTCCTCCTTGACTGACGAAACACCATGGCAGGTGGAAGCTAGTAGGCCTACTTATGCAGCAGCTGGTACTAGCAGCCTAACAGTCCTGACAGAGACCTCACTGCCCGGGCACGCCAATAACAGTGGCCTTGCTTCTCCTCTTCTTCCTCCCCTCAGTTCCTCAAGTGAGAGGAACTCACTTCTCCTCCTCCTCCTCTCCCTGAAAATCAAGCTGATGACTGCCAGAGACACACCCGCGCTCATGAGAGCAACACCCCTTCTATGAACACGGGTAAACCTACGAGTGAAGAGACGGATAGCCTCGTCAGCGTGGAGTCCGAGTTCCAATCTGTAATATACACTAATGTTGAGTTTACACCCCTTTTTCCCCAAGAAGAGCCTCAATTTGTCAGAGCATGCACTCTACAAGATGTCGAAGCATTCCACAGGGATGTTGGCCCATGTTCTCCAATGCTTCCCACAGTGGTGTCAAGGTGGCTGGATGTCCTTTGGGGGGTGGACCATTCTTGATACACATGGGAAACTGTTGAGCATGAAAAACCCAGTAGCGTTGCAGACACACTCAAACCGGTGCACCTGGCACCTACTACCATGCCCCGTTCAAAGGCACTTCAGTATTTTGTCTTGCCCAATATCCCTTTGAATGGCACACACACACAATCCATGTCTCAGTTGTCTCAAGGCTTAAAAATATGGATTTAACCTGTCTCCTTCGCTTCATCTACACTGATTGAAGTGGTTTTAACAAGATACATTTATAAAGGATCATAGGTTTCACCTGGAGCATGTTTCCATTTATATTTACACTCTACCATCTAAATATTGTATATAGCTATACAGTGCCTTGCGAAAGTATTCGGCCCCCTTGAACTTTGCGACCTTTTGCCGTATTTCATGCTTCAAACATAAAGATATAAAACTGTATTTTTTTGTGAAGAATCAACAACAAGTGGGACACAATCATGAAGTGGAACGACATTTATTGGATATTTCAAACTTTTCTAACAAATAAAAAACTGAAAAATTGGGCGTGCAAAATTATTCAGCCCCTTTACTTTCAGTGCAGCAAACTCTCTCCAGAAGTTCAGTAAGGATCTCTGAATGATCCAATGTTGACCTAAATGACTAATGATGATAAATACAATCCACCTGTGTGTAATCAAGTCTCCGTATAAATGCACCTGCACTGTGATAGTCTCAGAGGTCCGTTAAAGGCGCAGAGAGCATCATGAAGAACAAGGAAAACACCAGGCAGGTCCGAGATCCTGTTGTGAAGAAGTTTAAAGCCGGATTTGGATAGAAAAATATTTCCCAAGCTTTAAACATCCCAAGGAGCACTGTGCAAGCGATAATATTGAAATGGAAGGAGTATCAGACCACTGCAAATCTACCAAGACCTGGCCGTCCCTCTAAACTTTCAGCTCATACAAGGAGAAGACTGATCAGAGATGCAGCCAAGAGGCCCATGATCACTCTGGATGAACTGCAGAGATCTACAGCTGAGGTGGGAGACTCTGTCCATAGGACAACAATCAGTCGTATATTGCACAAATCTGGCCTTTATGGAAGAGTGGCAAGAAGAAAGCCCTTTCTTAAAGATATCCATAAAAAGTGTTGTTTAAAGTTTGCCACAAGCCACCTGGGAGACACACCAAACATGTGGAAGAAGGTGCTCTGGTCAGATGAAACCAAAATTGGACTTTTTGGCAACAATGCAAAACGTTATGTTTGGCGTAAAAGCAACACAGCTCATCACACTGAACACACCATCCCCACTGTCAAACATGGTGGTGGCAGCATCATGGTTTGGGCCTGCTTTTCTTCAGCAAGGACAGGGAAGATGGTTAAAATTGATGGGAAGATGGATGGAGCCAAATACAGGACCATTCTGGAAGAAAACCTGATGGAGTCTGCAAAAGACCTGAGACTGGGACGGAGATTTGTCTTCCAACAAGACAATGATCCAAAACATAAAGCAAAATCTACAATGGAATGGTTCAAAAATAAACATATCCAGGTGTTAGAATGGCCAAGTCAAAGTCCAGACCTGAATCCAATCGAGAATCTGTGGAAAGAACTGAAAACTGCTGTTCACAAATGCTCTCCATCCAACCTCACTGAGCTCGAGCTGTTTTGCAAGGAGGAATGGGAAAAAATGTCAGTCTCTCTATGTGCAAAACTGATAGAGACATACCCCAAGCGACTTACAGCTGTAATCGCAGCAAAAGGTGGCGCTACAAAGTATTAACTTAAGGGGGCTGAATAATTTTTCAGTTTTTGATTTGTTAAAAAAGTTTGAAATATCCAATAAATGTCGTACCACTTCATGATTGTGTTCCACTTGTTGTTGATTCTTCACAAAAAAATACAGTTTTATATCTTTATGTTTGAAGCCTGAAATGTGGCAAAAGGTCGCAAAGTTCAAGGGGGCCGAATACTTTTGCAAGGCACTGTAGATAGGCTAGTAGGCTAGACTTCATTGTCTGCATAATGAAACAATCCATAGTAAGCTATTGTTTTGACAGTGGATTGATTGTATTATTTGGCATTAAAGGGACATTTAAAAAACTTTTGACTTCATGTTCATCATCTCCAGCACCACCCCATCTTCAACATATGAGAAAATTAGTTTTGTAGTAAAAAAATAATACATGAAGATAAGTGTTTGCAGTGACATTATTTTTTGTTGTTGTGTATTATTATTTTTTAACCTTTATTTAACTAGGCAAGTCAGTTAAGAACAACTGCCTATTTTCAATGACAGCCTAGGAACAGTGGGTTAACTGCCTTGTTCAGGGGCAGAATAACAGATTTTTACCTTGTCTGCTCAGGGATTTAATCTTGCAACCTTTCAGTTACTGGCCCAATACTCATACCACTAGGCTACCCTGGTGTGCGTCGTGTGATTTAAATCAATTATGAGTAGGCATTGCCTACTAAATTCCTACTAATTGGTTGATGATGTCATTATCTTCCTCTATTATTTTTACTGCAAAACATAGAACCGTGCCATTTTCACATATGTTGATATTGGGGTGGTGCTGGCGATGATGAATATAGGCCTACAGGACAGTTGTATATAAAAATGTAAAAATCTATTGGTTACTGATTAGTATGCTGTTTCATTGAAAATTTATTTTACAATCTGCAATGTTTGAATTTCCCACTTTAATTACTCAACAAGTATATACACTACAGTTCAAAAAGTTTGGGATCAATTAGAAATGTCCTTGTTTTTGAAAGAGAAGCAAATTTTTTGTCCATTAAAATAACATCAAATTGATCAGAAATACAGTGTAGACATTGTTGATGTTGTAAATGACTATTGTAGCTGGAAACAGCTGATTTTTTTCAATGGAATATCTACATAGGCATACAGAGGCCCATTATCAGCAGCCATCACTCCTGTGTTCCAATGGCACGTTGTGTTAGCTAATCCAAGTTTATCATTTAAAAGACTAATTGATCAATAGAAAACCCTTTTGCAATTATGTTAGCACAGCTGAAAACTGTTGTTCTGGTTAAAGAAGCAAGAACACTGGCCTTCTTTAGACTACTTGAGTATCTGGAGCATCAGCATTTCTGGGTTCCATTACAGGCTCAAATTGGCCCAAAACGAAGACCTTTCTTCTAAAACTCATCAGTCTATTCTTGTTCTGAGAAATTAAGGCTATTCCATGCGAGAAATTGGCAAGAAACTGAAGATCTCTTACAACGCTGTGTACTACTCCCTTCACAGAACAGAGCAAACTGGCTCTAAGCAGAATAGAAAGAGGAGTGGGAGGCCCCAGTCAACAACTGAGCAAGTACATTAGAGTGTCTGGTTTGAAAAAAAGTCCTCAACTGGCAGCTTCATTAAATAGTTCCCGCAAAACAGCAGTCTCAACGTCAACAGTGAAGAGGCGACTACGGGATGCTGGCCTTCTAGGCAGAGTTGGCAAAGAAAAAGCCACCTCAGACTGGCCAATAAAAAGAAAAGATTAAAATGTGCAAAAGAACATAGACACCAGATAGAGGAAGATTGGAAAAAAGTGTTCGGATCACAAAGAAGAACATTCGTGAGGAGCAGAAAAAAAATAAAAGATGCTGGAGGAGTGCTTGACGCCATCTGTCAAGCATGGTGGAGGCAATGTGATGGTCTGGGGTGCTTTGGTGGTGGTAAAGTGGAAGATTTGTACAGGATTAAAGGGATCTTGAAGAAGGAAGGCTATCACTCCATTTTGCAAAGTCATGCCATATCCTGCGGAAGGCGCTAAATTTGAGCCAATTTCCTCCTACAACAGGACAATGACACAAAGCACAGCTCCAAACTATGCAAGAACTATTTAGGGAAGAAGCAGTTAGCTGGTATTCTGTCTATAATGGAGTGGCCAGCACAGTCACAGGATCTCAACCCTAATGAGCTGTTGTGGGAGCAGCTTGACCGCATGGTACGTAAGAAGTGCCCATCAAGCCAATCCAACTTGTGGGAGGTGCTTCAGGAAGCATGGGGTGAAATCTCTTCAGATTACTTCAACAACTTGACAACTAAAATGCCAAAGGTTTGCAAGGCTGTAATTGCTGCAAATGGAGGATTCTTTAATGAAAGCAAAGTTTGAAGGACACAATTATTATTTCAATTATAAATCATAATTTATAACCTTGTCAACGTCTTGACTATATTTCCTATTCATTTTGTAACTAATTTCATGTATGTTTTCATGGAAAACAAGGACATTTCTAAGTGACCCCAAACTTTTCAACGGTAGTGTGCATTTATGCCACCAGCTAGCATTCTATAGCTTCATGAAACATAAGCCTTAGGCTTAACATAAGCAGTAGGCTTGACAACCAAATATAAATAAGCATGTATCCATTAAAGCAAAGCAATAGGCTACTACAAGCATTAGCACCAAATTATCTGACAGCCTATCGACGGGAAGATACATAGACATTGCAATTTCAGAACCATGGACAGCTATCAGAGCGTCCAAATTCTGACTTTGTGGGGTGGGGGGGTTCAGAGAAACTGTGCTCTACCAGTGCTGCCATGTTGAGGTTAGATTCTTGTTAAGTGGGTTTGTGTGTAGAACACCTAGCTGATGACTGATGGCTGGTCAGACAGTGATTAAGGCTGCTCAGGCTTTAATGGCCATGCTGGCCGGGTTGATAAACAACATGCTCTGTATGGCTCTGTTTTAAACTAAGCAACCAGGTGTTATCAAATCAAATTAATTTGTATTTGTTACATGCGCTGAATACAACAACCTTACAGTGAAATGCTTACTTAAAAGCCCTTAAACAATGATTTAAGAAGTTAAGAAAAAAAAGTGTTAAGTAGAAAATAAAAGTAACAAATAATTAAACAGCAGCAGTAAAATAACAATAGCGAGGCTATATACAGGGGGTACCAGTACAGAGTCAATGTGGAGGCTATATACAGGGGGTACCGGTACAGAATCAATGTGCGGGGGACACCGAGGTAATTGGGAGTGAACAGGGAGTACAGGAGGGGACTGAGCATGCACCCCTGAGGGTCCCCCGTGTTGAGGGTCAGCGTGGTGGATGTGTTATTACCTCCCCTTACTACCTGGGGGCGGCCTGTCAGGAAGTCCAGGGTCCAGTTGCAGAGGGAGGTGTTTAGTCCCAGGGTCCTTAGCTTAGTGGTGAATTTTGTAGGCACTATGGTGTTGAACGCTGTAGTCAATAAATAGCATTCTCACATAGGTGTTCCTTTTGTCCAGGTGGGAAGGGGCAGTGGTGAGTGCAATAGAGATTGCATCATCTGTGGATCTGTTGGGGCAGTATGCAAATTGGAGTGGGTCTAGGGTTTCTGAGATAATGGTGTAGATGTGAGCCATGACCAGCCTTTCAAAGCACTTCATGGCTACAGACGTGAGTGCTACGGGTCGGTAGTTATTTAGGCAGGTTACCTTGGTGTTGTTGGTTACAGGGACTATGGTGGTCTGCTTGAAACATGTTGGTATTACAGACTCAGTCAGGGACAGGTTGAAAATATCAGTGAAGACACTTGCCAGTTGGTCAGCGCATGATCGGAGTACACGTCCTGGTAATCCGTCTGGCCCTGCGTCCTTGTGAATGTTGACCTGTTTAAAGGTCTTACTCACATAGACTATGGAGAGCGTGATCACACAGTCATCCGGAACAGCTGATGCTCTTATGCATGCTTCAGTGTTACTTGCCTCAAAGCAAGCATAGAAGTTATTTATCTCGTCTGGTAGGCTTGTGTCACTGAGCAGCTCGGGGCTGTGCTTCCCTTTGTAGTCTGTAATAGTTTGCATCCAACGAGAGTCGGAGGCGGTGTAGTACGATTCGATCTTAGTCCTGTACAGACGCTTTTTGTTGTTTGATGGTTTGTTGGAGGGCATAGCGGAATTTCTTAAAAGCTTCCGGGTAAGAGTCCCACTCCTTGAAATCAGAAGCTCTACCGTTTAGCTCAATGTGGATGTTGCCTGTAATCCATGGCTTCTGGTTGGGGTATCTATGTACGTCACTGTGTGGATGACGTCACTTATTGATGAAGCCAGTGACTGATGTGGTGTACTCCACAATGACATCGGAAGAATCCCAGAACATATTCCAGTCTGTGCTGGTAAAACAGTCCTTTAGCTTAACATCTGTTTCATCTGACCACTTTCTTATTGGCTGAGTCAGTGGTGCATTGAAGTCCTCGGCTACTAGGAGCGCCGCCTCTGGAGCGTTTTCCTGTTTGCTTAAGGCCGTATACAGCTCATAGATGCTGGTACTAAAACCTCACTCAGTTTGTGGTGGTATATAGACAGCTACAAAAAATACAGATGAAAAATCTCTTGGTAAATAGACTCTGGTTGGCTGGCTCTTTGGGCTGTTATGTACCTAATACAGAGCTGGTAGCAATATGCACATAAATTAATTACAATGACAGAGAGGTAGCTCGTAAACACAATTAAATTGTCACAAAACACATGACTGCTATAACCAACAGTTGCTAGTCTTAAGTATGCCAGTGTGAGACCTCCTTCAGTACTGTTGACCCACCTGTTTACGTGGCACGCTGACTGTTTTGCACTTGTGGCACTTGCTCTTCATACTGATTTAGCAAGTCCAATCAATGCAACACACTGCATTTAGCATACTGCAACAACTGACTATAAAAGTTCAATTCCACAAGTAAACAGGGTGGAAAGACAGTCGGAAATGTCCAACATGGTGATACAGTAGCTTATCCAAACCCAGCCCAATTATGCAACATTCAGTTCTGTCTTGGACAAAGCTTCTGTGGGTTTAACCAGAAAACAACATTGTTTAACTGCATTGGGAAAAGGCAGGGAGGGAGGAGAGAGTCTTAATGAGATTCACAGAATTTTGGCAAAGCCACGTGGATGAGGTAATGCCGTTGTGTTAGAGGAGAAGGCTACGGGGGGCAAACGATTGCAGAGCTTTCTTCGTTGCCATAACTATCTCAGTAAACATGTTCAATCTCAGGAAAAAGGGAGTCAGGTGCACAGCTTATTAAGATATTTCATAGCAAGATCTTTGCCCAGTTTAGTTTATTAAACATACAATGCTCCGTATGGTATGCACTGCATTAGCACTGCTCACATGAAATATAGTTGCTGACAAGACTAGAAAATAATATGACAAACTACATTATAAGTTTTGTACTTGATTTAACCCACCACTACAGTACTTGAAAAGATAAAATGACACATCACATTGTGTAAAACAAGCTTTTACCTCAGAGGGCCTGATAGGTAGAACTATGGCTATTTTTTAAATCAAATTATGGTTTCGACATCACTGTGCACCAACAGTTTTAGTAAAGTAGCAGTATATTTCAGCAGGGCGTTCGGCTGTTTAACAGGCTAGCTAGATGGAAACTTAATTCACCTAGATGACTTGATGTTGTGTATTCCACTGACTAATGAGGCTGAACTGTTGTTGGGAGGCACATCTCTCCCATTACTTCTTTGCATGTGAGAGCTGGGACTGAGATGGTGTCAGTACCAAAGCCCATCAGTCTAAAAGACATGGCCATCGCCAAGTAAGGGTATCAGTGGTCTATCAAGACGCCCAGTCAAAGCACCCACGTACAGGCACATACGGGCACAAGAGACTTACATACACAGTATGACTTCACACTGGTGGAGGATAAATGGGTGTTATAATCACACACTGGGGAGATATCCTTACCCTCTTAGCATTGAACGGCATCTCTCTTATTGCATGACACCTGGCAATGAAAGACTTTACAGTCTTCTGATAGTTAAGCATTGAAATATCAAATTCTTCAAGGTTTTAGAAATGACAAGATTGTTTTTGAGAGTGTGAAAGTCTGCAGTTATTATATTTATCTACATAAGTAGCTATGAAGGAGGAAGAAATAATCACATTCCTCGGTCCAGCTGCATAGCGAACTAGGTATGAGGAAATGGATGCACATACTAAGACTTTAAAGAGTAAATTACCCAGAGGCCCATGTATTAAAGCCAGTGGGCTTGCTGCATAGCTCCCATAATGTCTGTCATTAGACCAGAGAGAGATTTCCCCTGGGGGGCTTGTACCCACCATCCCAGCAGGAGTGTGTCAGGGGTCAGGCCAATTTGCAGGAGAGGACAAGAACATTTATTTGCACAGGCTGAGCTGAGGAGTTACCCCACAGTTGGGCTATTAATTACAGTCCCTTCCTTAGTGCTGCATGGAGCCTAATTGATTTCAGGTCAGGCCCTGGAACCTATTAGAGATGGACTGCATAGCTCCAACACAAACACCTCAGTCAAGATTACATTCACAGCCAATGAGATCCCCCCCCCCTGGGATCACTAGTAATACCAGACTATATGGGTGTGGCAGGATTGCTATCAGTCCTGTGAGTCTAAGTGCTAAGTAAAGTCAGTTTGCACACATGCTGTCTATTAATGTGGTGCTATAGACCTGGACACAGGTGTGGGATCAGTTGAATATAGCTCGGAAAGACAATGTCATATGAAGGTGCAGACAAATGACCATGTAGCTTGGTGTAAATGAGAATAGCAGCTATTAAGCTTAGTGAAGTAGAAGACTCTTTCAGAAAGGAACATCACTGCTGTGACAAAGTTGCCATGGTTTCTACAGTATGTGTTGGCATGCAAGTGTTATAGTGCAAGTTATCCCTTTGTTGTTCTCTTCCAGGTGGTGTAGTTGCACAAGATGAGAGTGAATCAGATGTTGTCACTGGGCCCACACAGCCAGTGGATGTTGCTGAATTAATTCGTGGAGATGACATTGACACCACACAACCGGCAGATGAAGGTAAGAAATGGATCCATTAGAAGATGATCTCCACAGAGCCACTATTGGTGTTGCTGTATTAATATACCGTCCTAGGCTCATCCTATCAGCTTTTTGTCATAAATGTTTAAATCAAGTGGACACAGGGGCGCAATGCACCTCAAATCTGTGGGGACACAAAGTACATGAGGATTTCTGGGGGGTGGTCCTTGCCTCCCCTCCGGAAATTTTGCATTTTTCAAACACCTGCAATCTAGAGCCATAATCATTACGCAAAATATGTATATTTTTCTGCATATCTAAGCATACAGTTGAAGTCAGAAGTTTACACACGAGTCATTAAAACTCGTTTTTCAACCACTCCACAAATTTCTTGTTAACAAACTATAGTTTTAGCAAGTCGGTTAGGACATGTACTTTGTGCATGACACAAGTCATTTTTCCAACAATTGTTTACAGAAAGATTATTTCACTTAAAATTCACTGTATCACAACTCCAGTGCGTCAGAAGTTGACATACACTAAGTTGACTGTGCCTTTAAACAGCTTGGAAAATTCCAGAAAATTATGTTATGGCTTTAGAAGCTTCTGATAGGCTAATTGACATCATTTGAGTCAATTGGAGGTGTGCCTGTGGATGTATTTCAAGGTCTACCTTCGAACTCAGTGCCTCTTTGCTTGACATCATGGGAAAATCAAAAGAAATCAGCCAAGACCAAGAAAATACTAATTGAGTGTATGTAAACATCTGACCCACTGGGAATGTGATGAAGGAAGTAAAAGCTGAAATAAATCATTCGCTCTACTATTATTCTGACATTTCACATTCTTAAAATAAAGTGGTGATCCTAACTGACATAAGACTGGGAATTTTTTAACGGATTAAATGTCAGGAATTGTGACAAACTGAGTTTAAATGTAGTTGGCTAAGGTGTATATAAACTTCCGACTTCAACTGTCTGTATCCTCCTGACTGGTGGTTATTTTATGCTTGATAGCCTGAAATGGCTTCTTGGTAGCTAGTTATGAGGTTGGGAAATTGGGAACCTCTGGCCTAGCTAAAGACAACTTCATAAAATTGCTAGGTGGCTAGTAGTATTACAGAGAAACAACAACAACAAAAATAATAATAAAATCTGAGGGGGCACGTGCCCCTGTGCCCCCTATGGTCATGATGCCTCTGACTGGACATAAAACACTAAGAAAGAGACTTTTCTTTTCTTTTCAGAAGCAGATAAACCCCAAGTCCAGATCATTGTATTCCCCAGTATTCCTGGCCTGGATCTGTCAGGCTTCTTACATGACACCACAGCGACTCCAGTCACCAAGGGGGTAGTGGAGACCACAGACATAGGGGAGGCCACAGTGGAGGCTGGTGAAGCAGGAATCACAGACCCAGATGACAACCAGGAGACCCAGGCTCCCCAGCAGTTTCAGACCTCCCAATCCAGTGACACTGTGCTCATCCCAGAGGTGAGCCTCGAGTTCAGTGACAATGTCATCCAAATCGCCAATCCAAGTTCAGAATGAACGATACACACTCTAGTCTAACTGAAGTGGTCTGGTGTCTCTCTACAGGCTGATGTGATGTGTGTTGATAAAGAAGCTGTCCAGGACAGAGATGCAGTGAATCTGAAACTCAAGGCCTCATCCAGCTGTGTAAGTAATGAGCACACCACGTGTACACACACACACACACATACACACACACATACACACACACACACACACACACACACACACACACACACACACACACACACACACACACACACACACACACACACTCACACACATACACACACACACACATACACACACACACACACACACACACACACACACACACACACACACACACACACACACACACACACACACACACACACACACACACACACACACACACACACACATACACCTCACTAAAGGAAAAGCCAACTTTTCCTGATGTAACATACAGGAAACGCTCACAGCAGTGTCCACTTCAGTTCAAACTGTATCGAGGGTAGTGAGAGTCAGAGTAAGATGTTATAGATGACCGACTCCTGAGGCAAAATCATAGCAAATTGCCACTTTCAATTTGCCCCTTATCAGACCAGTGCACATTAGCTAAGCAGGAAATTCCTATTCATTAAGCTACAGTGATTAAAACATCTCCCGTGGGCAGTGAACAAGAAGGCTAGTGACACACCAGCCCTTCTCCTCCCTAGTTATGCCTGCCAGGTGAGGAGGGGGAGCAAAAATAGTTTGTTACAACCCAAGACATGCCTACAGGAGAGGCATGGGGAAGAACGTGTTCAAAGTGTTGGTGTGAAAGGTGGGAAGGCGGTGGTGGGGATACTGTTGTAGCGTGTGTACAAAAGGGATTCCTCAGCCTCTTGGGGCAATGGCTGCTGGGCTAACAGGAATTCCGCTCTGTGCCGGCCAGGGAAGTGAAGGGAAGTGGCGTCTCGCTTTCCTCAACTGTGTCTGTCTGCCAGGCTGCCTGTCGTCTGGAGCTCCAGCTCCGCTGATTTCAGTCGAGATAAAATTGTATTAAATAATGCCCTGAAATAACGGAGTCCTTGGTGATATCACACATCAAGAGGCATGTGGGGCGGCCTAGTGGTTAGAGCGTTGGACGAGTAACCGGAAGGTTGCAAGTTCAAATCCCCGAGCTGACAAGGTACAAATCTGTCGTTCTGCCCCTGAACAGGCAGTTAACCCACTGTTCCTAGGCCGTCATTGAAAATAAGAATTTGTTCTTAACTGACTTGCCTAGTTAAATAAAGGTCAAATAAATAAAAAATGTGTAAGAGTCTTGAATGGGACTTAGCTCCCCCCTCTCCATCTAGGCCTGCATGGGAAAGCCCCCTGCAGCATGGCATGTAATCAGTGACACACTCACTCCTACACCAGGCTATGCTTTATGACTTGATTGGCTTCATCTGGGTTAGACACCACATCCCATTTGTGAAGATCCATGTATGTTTCCAATTATATGAGGATCATATATACTGTAGATGGGTTTTTAAAAATATGTTTTTCAATTATGAACATATTACTAAATACTTAAAAAAAGTATAGAATGGAAACATCTTGAAAATGTTAGAAAACCCGCCATGCTATGCACTGACTACACAAGACAATAAAGCATCAGGGGCAGGACCCAAGAGACTGCATCAGGGAACAAGAAACAGCCGAGAACGACGTGAATAAAACTGTTTTCAACTTAAAGATGAGAATTTGTGTGCTTTACATGCACTGTATTGAACATGCTCTGAGTGCCGTAGCAGATGAGGCCTTGAGAGCGATCCTGTTTCCTTAGCTTTGTAAAGAAGCCAGCTGTCCTATCTGGGGCTGGGATCAAAGGTTTGAGCAGAGCCGTCTGTGAGTGCTAGTGGCTGTTTTTGGACCATGTTAAATAGGGTGGAGTATTGCAAGGTTGTGATATAATTTATTGGGTAAAGGGAGAGGGACATGGGAGGGGGGTGTGGCCCTTTTGTGGTGTACATTTCAAAGACCCATAGTTGTAACTGTGTATTCATGAGAATGTATATTACCACATTTCATTTCTGTGTGAACACATTTCTGTTTGAACACATTTCTGTGTGAACACATTTCTGTTTGAACACATTTCATTTCTGTTTGAACACATTTCTGTGTGAACACATTTCTGTGTGAACACATTTCTTTTTGTACACATTTCATTTCTGTGTGAACACATTTCATTTCTGTGTGAACACATTTCATTTCTGTGTGAACACATTTCTGTTTGTACACATTTCTGTTTGAACACATTTCTGTTTGAACACATTTCTGTTTGAACACATTTAATTTCTGTGTGAACACATTTCTTTTTGTACACATTTCTGTTTGAACACATTTCTGTTTGTACACATTTCTGTTTGAACACATTTCATTTCTGTGTGAACACATTTCTGTTTGAACACATTTCATTTCTGTTTGAACACATTTCTGTGTGAACACATTTCTGTGTGAACACATTTCTTTTTGTACACATTTCATTTCTGTGTGAACACATTTCATTTCTGTGTGAACACATTTCATTTCTGTGTGAACACATTTCATTTCTGTGTGAACACATTTCTGTTTGTACACATTTCTGTTTGAACACATTTCTGTTTGAACACATTTCTGTTTGAACACATTTCTGTTTGAACACATTTCTGTTTGAACACATTTAATTTCTGTGTGAACACATTTCTTTTTGTACACATTTCTGTTTGAACACATTTCTGTTTGTACACATTTCTGTTTGAACACATTTCATTTCTGTGTGAACACATTTCTGTTTGAACACATTTCATTTCTGTGTGAACACATTTCTGTTTGAACACATTTCTGTTTGAACACATTTCTGTTTGTACACATTTCTGTTAACTAGGATGACCAGGTTCAGCCCCAAATTCACATACTTTGTTATTAATCCAACTGATATTTCCACAGGAGGAGACCAGGTCTAAAATTGAGAGTGTGTTGGAGCACCTGTGTGGAGACGACTGTAAACTGGAGGTCTACCAGGAGGACAACTCCAATGAAATCCTGATCTCTGGCCAATGTATAGAAGGTTGCTTCCCTCTTCTCCTTTTTAATGATGTGGGATTATTCTGTTGGGTGTCTGGTGTTGAAAAAACATTAACCAAATCATCATCTCTACTTACAGCTGATGCAAAAGGGATGGCTGAGAAGTTCAACAATGACAACATTAAAGACAAGGTAGAGTATCACTTCTCTCCATTCAGTATTCCAATTCCCCATACACATATGACGTTCACATAATTCACACCACATACACTTCATGAGAAAGGCATTATGATCAGTGTCCATTGCTGTCACACCCACAATACAAATGCTTTAATTTGTGCACCGTGGTAGGTGAGGCACAATGCTGATTCGGCTCCTTATCTAACCATTGTGAGATAAACACCACTGTGAGGCACTCCTCCACCAGACAGGAATCCTCACTCATGGCTCCAAGCTGCCCAGGAAGATGCTGTATGACAAACAGAAAACAATCCCCACTTTCCTGTCAGCTGGAATTAATTTATGTTCCCGGTGGAGATGGGGTTGAGTGTTCCCAATGGGAATGAGGAATGGGTGTTTCCTTCTCATGATTCAACCTGGTTGTCCCTTTGACATTAGACATACTCTGTGCTCCATCCCTACAACCCCCCTAACTCTGCCCTGCCGCGTTAAACAGTTAAGTGAGCTGCACCCGTCCACAATCTTCTCATTATGTTGGTCAGTTAATTCAATGGCACCTTTGTGTTTAGATACTGCTCTGGTCTGAAGGGTGTAGGGCAGGGATCATTTACTAGATTCAGCCAGGGGCTGATTTTTTTTACTTGAGCGGATGGTCAGGGGGCCGGAACATAATTACAAATAATTTGTAGACTGCAAATTGACTGCAAGAAGAACAAACAGATAGTATTTGACTAAAACATAATCATTTCAAACCTTGCTTGCATTTGTATACGATCACATACTGTATATCTCTCAATTATGCGTGGGAATACTTTGGAACAGATTTCCCAAATGAAAATCACTTGGATTTGCTGGTGTTTTTAAAGTGTTTTATGTTCAACAATTCAAATAAAAAATGACAATCTGAAATAGCTTTATATGGGCCACACCCAAATGCTGGTTTAGAGAGAAGCATGTGGAACTGCTTTCCTTTGGTGTCTTGTTTTCACTATCATTCATCATAGTTATCGTATAAGCTAACCTCAATCTCCTATCTGATTGACACCAACATTCCTAACCTCAGCCAAGATACTTAAGACCTCCTCAGACAAAAGGGATATATCTCTATTATGTGTTCGAGCTGATTTGCTGGTGTTTTTACAGTCTTTTATGTCCAATAATTAAAATTTAAAAAATTGTGGGCTGGGGAACACTGGTGTAGGGAGATGCTGGCCTTTTTCCACTCAGTTGAATCTCTTGAACTTTATGCTAGCCCAGGCCACATAAAGCCTGAAGTCCATCCTCTACAGTCTGGGGGTAAAATAGCCTGATCCAAGGAGGCATCAGGGGCACTACTATTCATCCATCCTCTACAGTCTGGGGGTAAAATAGCCTGATCCAAGGAGGCATCAGGGGCACTGCTATTCCTAGTGTCAGTAAAGCATCTAAAACAAGACAATGCAGATTATATACCACTATAATTCACATAGGGTATAACGTCAAAGTACAGCCTGAATTCCTTATATTATTATGTGTATAACTCTCCTTCTCTCTCTAGATTGATTTTGAGGAGGCTGTTCCTCGCTGGGGGAAGAAATCCAAACTGGTACTGGTCTCCCTGTTGCTCACTGGACTGCTCCTGGCTATTCTTCTCATCGCAGGCTACTACCTGAAAACCCACCGCCCACCACCCAAGGGAGCGAGACTGGTGAGTCAGAGTGGCCATGACGTGAGAGAGACCCATAGCAAACTAATACTGTGTACAGGACCCAGTTTACTGGGAAGATTGGGTGGGTCTTGTTTTCACACTCATTTATCATAGGCATTTTATAAACAAACCTCAATGTCCTCATCTGATTGACACAAATATTCCTAACCTCAACCAAGATAGTTAAGACCTCCTCAGACAAAAGTGACACGACTCCCTGACTCCACCATTCGTGTTTGAATTCCATCATAGGGAGAAAGTGATTGCTTTTAAATCCTCTCGTCATCAGGCTTCACCTTCAACTTTACCTTCCCTTCCGTACACATATACACGTTTGCTTTTCTGAACAACATACAAAACATATTATTCCTTCAGTTAAATCTGTACTGTATCACAATAACACTTATTACCAAGCCCAACCTACCATCAAGGTTCCTCTAATCGAATCTCTATGGTTCCTCTGCCCATAGGCTGAAGAGGGTTTCCAGGTGTATGAGGAGAACCAGGCCAACACCCTGGTGTCTGTGGCCCCTCTGCAGTCACAGGAGCCCCTGGTGAAGCCCACCAGAAATGGGGAGTTTCCTGAGAGCCAGCCACCACCCAACAACGGCCAACCTGCCACCCAGACCTCGGTTGCTGACACTGAGATGTGAACGAGTTCTGAATTACATCCCCAACGCCCCATGTTCATTCCTCCTGCTCACCATCATCACCACATTCCCAATCCCTCTCCCCTCATAGTGTACCCGGGGAAACAAGACTCTAACACTAAACAACAATTCAATATCCAAGCCCACCTCACCTTTCCCCATGTAACCCTTGACTCCCAGGATGATGACAATGATGAAGATGATGACTATGACGATAATGACGAGGCCTGTAATGTGAAGAGAAGAGATTGTGATCACTGGCCTCTAACAGGTTTCAGTGGTGGTAGAGAAGGAGCCTAAACACTGAGTTTGGGGGACTGGACAGCAGGTTGAGACTGCATTCCAAAAACAATAATTGCTGCAAGAAATTAACAAGAAATCACCAAAATTGACAATTTGTGTTGCTGTTTCCAAATTCATGTATGAAGCACAGTATATTCGAATTCTTAGTCTTTCCGATCTCAAATGGACTCATTTGAACTAAAAGGGTCATCGTAGTTTAAAGTATCGCTTGTATGATCTGGTGTGATCGTTTGCTTGAACCTCCTGTTTGAGGTAAAAAATTACATTTGGGTAACAGAAGCGGAGAAAGAGTGATACATGGAGATTATTTCAAGCATTGAAGAGATTTTAATAGGCAGCTTTAAAATGGGTATCAATGTGATTGGCTAGTGCAGAGATCAGAGTTGAATCATGTTGCCTTTTATCAAGGCCTATCATAATAGTTGTGTGAGATGGGCTGCCATATGTTTGTTTCATAATTATGTAGGCCTACACTGTGCTATCTAGAACCTAAAAGGGTTCTTCAGCTCTCCCCATAGGAAAACCATTTGAAGGTAGAACCCTTTTGGGTTCCATGTAGAACCCTTTCCACAGAGAGTTCTACATGGCACCCAAAAGGGTTCTACCTGGAACCAAAAAGAGTTCTCCTATGGGACAGCCAAAGAACCATTTTGCACCCCTTTTTTTCTAAGAGTGTAGTGTGTCACAATTTCCATCATGACGAACATTATATTGTAGTTGTTTACATGTTTTTTTTCTGTTCTGATTCAGCACTGTGTCTTTGAGAATGTTGAACCAGGTAGACTAATCTTATCAAACCCGAAAAACAGACATAACCTGTCGGTTTTGTGTGGCGAAGCACTGCCTTTAAATATCTACAAAACCCCTAGTAACATGTTCAACATTCCCAAGGCCCTTTAAATGTCCTTAATAAATCAGTTCATCATGAAACATCAGTTACATGGATGAAAGATGTATTTTAGCTATTGTTTTTTGAATGACTGATTGTTTTCATACAATACTGCATGTGTAAATATGCCTACTTTCTCTGTTAGAAATATCTGTGTGCCCTATACATTTTGATTGTGTCATTGTTGCTACTGTTTCTTTGTCTACCTGAAGAGGGAACACTAGCCTGATCATGTCACATAGCATGGGACACAAACAAACTTGCATCTCTTTATACAAGGAAAATGTAAGTTTATTATGATTCCTACAGCTGTTTTGGGCCTTTCATCAAATCCAACATCTGATCTTGGCTTAAATAAACCAAATTATTAATGTCATCGAAAAAGTTTAAAACTGCATACAGTTTACTGTATTAATCAAATGTATTTATTTATATAGCCCTTCGGACATCAGCTGATATCTCAGTGCTGTACAGAAACCCAGCCTAAAACCCCAAATAGCAGGCAATGCAGGTGTTGAAGCACGCAGGTGTATTAACAAGCATTGCCTGATGAACTGACCCACATATGTAAAACAATTGGACTCTGACAGTGTATTCTAGTCATGTAAAGCATATTTCTAGCAATACCACCCTAGACAAGATCTTTTAACAGTCACAAATGTTTGCTTATGGTCGTAGAGACATTTTCAATGAAACAACATCAGTGGAGTATTAGAAACTGCAAAATATAAACTGTTGCTACTACTGAGTCCATACAGAAATAGAACAAACGTATTATTTTGGGAACTGACCAGCATCTGAAGCACAGCATAGTGAATAGATCAAAACTACGAAATAACACATTAGATATCATGTAGTAAGAAAGAAAAGTGTTAAACAAATGAAAATATGTTTTATATTTGAGAATCTTCGAAGTAGCCACCCTTTGCCTTGATGACAGCTTTTCACACCTGGAATGCATTTCAATTAACAGGTGTGCCTTGTTAAAAGTTCATTTGTGGAATTTCTTTCATTCTTAATGCATTTGAGACAATCAGTTGTGACAAGGTAGGGGTGGTATACAGAAAGTAGCCCTCTTTGGTGAAATACCAAGTCCATATTATGGCAAGAATAGCTCAAAAAAGCAAAGAGAAACGACAGTCCATCATTACTTTAAGACATGAACTAATGTCAACGTGGAAAATTTCAAGAACTTTCAAAGTTTCTTCAAGTGCAGTCTCAAAAACCATCAAGCAATATGATGAAACTGGCTCTCATTAAAGGAAGGCCCAGAGTTACCTCTGCTGCAGAGAATACGTTCATTAGAGTTACCTCTGCTGCAGAGAATACGTTCATTAGAGTTAACTGCACTCCAGATTGCAGTCCAAATAAATGCTTCAGAGTTCAAGTAACAGACGCATCTCAACATCACTGTTCAGAGGAGACTGCATGAATCAGACCTTCATGGTCGAATTGCTGCAAAGAAACCACTACTAAAGAACACCAATAAGAAGAAAAGACTTGCTTGGGCCAAGAAACATGAGCAATGGGCATTAGACCAGTGGAAATCTGTCCTTTGGTCTGATGAGTCCAAATTTGAGATATTTGGTTCCAACCACCGTGTCTTTGTGAGACGCAGAATAGATGAATGGATGATCTCCACTTGTGTGGTTCCCACTGTGAAGCGTGGAGGAGGAGGTGTGATGGTGTGGTTGTGCTTTGCTGGTGACACTGTCAGTGATTTATTTCAAATTCAAGGCACACATAACCAGCCTACCACATCATTCTGCAGCAATACGCCATCCCATCTGGTTTGCACTTAGTGGGACTATCATTTGTTTTTCAATATGTCAATGACCCAACACACCTTCAGGCTGTGTAAGGACTATTTGACAAAGAAGGAGAGGAATGGAGTGCTGCATCAGATGACCTGGCCTCCACAATCACCCAACCTCAACCCAATTGAGATGGTTTGGGATGAGTTTGACCGCAGAGTGAAGGAAAGGCAGCCAACAAGTGCTCAGCATATGTGGGAACTCCTTCAAGACTGTTGGAAAAGCATTCCAGGTGAAGCTGGTTGAGAGAATGCAATACGTATTTTCCACCATAATTTGCAAATAAATTCATTAAAAATCCTAGAATGTGATTTTCTGGATTTTTTTTGTTGGTCTGTCATAGTTGAAGTGTACCTATGATGAAAATTACAGGCCTCTCTCATCTTTTTAAGTGGGAGAACTTGCACAATTGGTGGCTGACTAAATACTTTTTTGCCCCACTGTACATGGATGAGCAGTGACAGAGCGGCTAAGATGCAATAGATAGTGTAGGATACAGTATACAGTATATACATATGAGATAATCAAATCAAATTGATTTATATAGCCCTTCGTACATCAGCTGATATCTCAAAGTGCTGTACAGAAACCCAGCCTAAAACCCCAAACAGCAAGCAATGCAGGTGTAGAAGCACGGTGGCTAGGAAAAACTCCCTAGAAAGGCCAAAACCTAGGAAGAAACCTAGAGAGGAACCAGGCTATGTGGGGTGGCCAGTCCTCTTCTGGCTGTGCCGGGTGGAGATTATAACAGAACATGGCCAAGATTTTCAAATGTTCATAAATGACCAGCATGGTCCAATAATAATAAGGCAGAACAGTTGAAACTGGAGCAGCAGCACGGCCAGGTGGACTGGGGACAGCAAGGAGTCATCATGTCAGGTAGTCCTGAGGCATGGTCCTAGGGCTCAGGTCCTCCGAGAGAGAGAAAGAAAGAGAGAATTAGAGAGAGCACACTTAAATTCACACAGGACACCGAATAGGACAGGAGAAGTACTCCAGATATAACAAACTGACCCAAGCCAAATTTTTTCAGCCTCCTGAGGTCAAAGAGGCGCTGTTGCGCCTTCTTCACCTCACCATCTGTGTGCGTGAACCATTTCAGTTTTTCGGTGATATGTACAGTACACCGAGGAACTTCACACTTTCCACCTTCTCCACTGCTGTCCCTTCGATGTGGATAGGGGGGTGCTCCCTTTGCTGTTTCCTGAAGTCCACGATCATCTCTTTTGTTTTTCTGACATTGAGTGAGAGGTTATTTTCCTGACACCACACTCCGGGGGCCCTCACCTCCTCCCTGTAGGCTGTCTCGTCGTTGTTGGTAATCAAGCCTACCACTGTTGTGTCGTCTGAAAACTTGATTGAGTTGGAGGCGTGCATGGCCACGCAGTCATGGGTGAACAGAGAGTACAGGAGGGGGCTGAGAATGCACCCTTGTGGGGATCAGCGGAGTGGAGATGTTGTTTCCTACCTTTACCACCTGGGTGCGGCCCGTCAGGAAGTCCTGGATCCAGTTGCACAGGGCGGGGTCAAGACCCAGGGACTCAAGCTTAATGATGAGTTGAGGGTACTATGGTGTTGAATGATGAGCTGTAGTCAATGAACAGAATTCTTACATAGGTATTCCTCTTGTCCAGATGGGATAGGGCAGTGTGATGGCAATTGCATCGTCTGTGGACCTATTGGGGCGGTAAGCAAATTCAAGTGGGTCTAGGGTGACAGGTAATGTAGAGGTGATATGATCCTTGACTAGTCTCTCAAAGCACTTCATGATGACAGAAGTGAGTGCTGCGGGCGACAGTCATTTAGTTCAGTTACCTTGGCTTTCTTGGGAACAGGAACAATGGTGGCCATCTTGAAGCATGTGGGGACAGCAGACTGGGATAGAGATTGGTTGAATCTGCGCATGCTCTGAGGACGTGGCTAGGGATGCCGTCTGGGCCGGCAGCCTTGCGGTTAACAAGATTAAATGTTTTACTCACGTCGGCCACGGAGAAGGAGATCCCATAGTCTTTGGTAGTGGGCCTTGTCGGTGACACTATACTGTCCTCAAAGTACGCAAAAAAATGTTTAATTTGTCTGGAAGCAAGACGTCATTGTCCACGACGGGGCTGTTTTTCTTTCTGTAATCCGTGATTGTCTGTAGACTCGGCCACATACGTCTCGTGTTTGAGCTGTTGAATTGCGACTCCACTTTATCTCTATACTGACACTTTGTCTGTTTGATTGCCTTACAGAGGTAATAACTACACTGTTTGTATTCAGCCATATTTCCAGTTGCCTTGCCATGATTAAATGGGGTGGTACGTGCATTCAGTTTTGGCGGATGCTGCCATCAATCCACAGTTTCTGGTTAGGGAAGGTTTTAATAGTCACAGTGGGTACAACATCTCCTATTCCTCGACCATTACTACTCTCACTTCCGCGATGCATACAAGGCCCTCCCCACTTCCTTATAAACTCGCTCACCGAGTCAGCGTATATGTCAATGTTGTTCTCTGAGGATACCCGGACATATCCCAGTCCACGTGATTGAAGCAATCTTGATGCCTGGAATCCGATAGGTCAGAATAGCGTTGGATAGACCTAAGCACAGGCGCTTCCTGTTTTAATTTCTGCCTATAGGAGGGTTGTAACAAGATAGAGTCATGGTCAGATTTGCCAAAAGGAGGGCTGGGGAGGGCCTTGTATGCATCGCGGAAGTGAGAGTAGTAATGGTCGAGCGTGTTGCTCGCTCGTGTACTGCAATCAATATGCTGATAGAATTTAGGTAGCCTTGTTCTTAAATTAGCTTTGTTAAAATCCCCAGCTCAATAAATACAGCCTCAGGATATATGGTTTCCAGTTTGCATAAAGTCCAGTGAAGTTCCTTGATGGCCATTCTGGTATCTGCTTGCGGGGGGATATTTCACGGCTGTGACAAAAACCGAGGAGAGTTCTCTTGGGAGATAATACCATCGGCATTTGATTGTGAGGAATTCTAGGTCACGTGAACAGGGTTAATGTATGTTGTTACAATTACATCATGAGTCATTAATCATGAAACATATACCCCGCCCTTCTTCTTACCGGAGAGATGTTTATTCCTGTCGGCTCCCTATCCCACCTGACAGAGTTTGAGAAGATCTGCAGAGAAGAATGGGAGAAAATCCCCAAATATAGGTGTGCCAAGCTTGTAGTGTCATACCCAAGAAGACTTGAGGCTGTAATCGCTGCCAAAGTTGCTTCAACAAAGTACTGAGTAAAGGGTCTGAATAATTATGTACATTTAATATTTGTATTTCTTTGCAAAAATGTATTAAAAAAAAACTGTTTTTGCTTTGTCATGATGGGGTATTGTGTGTAGAATGATGAGGGGGAAAAACGATTTAATACATTTTAGAATAATGCTGTGAAGTAGCTGAATTTGTGGAAAAGTCAAGGGGTCTGAATAGTTTCCGAATGCACTATATGTTTTACAAGTTTAGACATCACAGTACAGCACAACAGAGCACAGTAGAGTAAAACAAGAAGCTCCCACTCTGAGGTCTGTTCAACGCTGGTCTGACCAATCTGATTCCACACTCCAAGACTGCTTCCATCACGTGGACTGGGATATGTTTCGTATTGCATCAGACAACAACATTGACGAATACGTTGATTCGGTGTGCGAGTTCATTAGAACGTGCGTTGAAGATGTCGTTCCCATAGCAACGATTAAAACATTCCCAAACCAGAAACCGTGGATTGATGGCAGCATTCACGTGAAACTGAAAGCACGAACCACTGCTTTTAATCAGGGCAAGGTGACCGGAAACATGACCGAATACAAAACAGTGTAACTATTCCCTCCGCAAGGCAATCAAACAAGCTAAGCGTCAGTATAGAGACAAAGTAGAATCTCAATTCAACGGCTCAGACACAAGAGGTATGTGGCAGGGTCTACAGTCAATCACGGATTACAAAATGAAAACCAGCCCCGTCACGGACCAGGATGTCTTGCTCCCAGGCAGACTAAATAACTTTTTTGCCCGCTTTGAGGACAATACAGTGCCACTGACACGGCCTGCAACCAAAACATGCGGCCTCTCCTTCACTGCAGCCGAGGTGAGTAAAACATTTAAACGTGTTAACCCTCGCAAGGCTGCAGGCCCAGACGGCATCCCCAGCCGCGCCCCCAGAGCATGCGCAGACCAGCTGGCTGGTGTGTTTACGGACATATTCAATCAATCCCTATCCCAGTCTGCCGTTCCCACATGCTTCAAGAGGGCCACCATTGTTCCTGTTCCCAAGAAAGCTAAGGTAACTGAGCTAAACGACTACCGCCCCGTAGCACTCACTTCCGTCATCATGAAGTGCTTTGAGAGACTAGTCAAGGACCATATCACCTCCACCCTACCTGACACCCTAGACCCACTCTAATTTGCTTACCGCCCAAATAGGTCCACAGACGATGCAATCTCAACCACACTGCACACTGCCCTAACCCATCTGGACAAGAGGAATACCTATGTGAGAATGCTGTTCATCGACTACAGCTCGCATTTAACACCATAGTACCCTCCAAGCTCGTCATCAAGCTCGAGACCCTGGGTCTCGACCCCGCCCTGTGCAACTGGGTACTGGACTTCCTGACGGGCCACCCCCAGGTGGTGAGGGTAGGCAACAACATCTCCACCCCGCTGATCCTCAACACTGGGGCCCCACAAGGGTGCGTTCTGAGCCCTCTCCCTGTTCACCCACGATTGCGTGGCCACGCACGCCTCCAACTCAATCATCAAGTTTGCGGATGACACAACAGTGGTAGGCTTGATTACCAACAAAGACGAGACGGCCTACAGGGAGGAGGTGAGGGCCCTTGGAGTGTGGTGTCAGGAAAATAACCTCACACTCAATGTCAACAAAACTAAGGTGATTGTGGACTTCAGGAAACAGCAGAGGTAACACCCCCCTATTCACATCGATGGAACAGTAGTGGAGAGGGTAGCAAGTTTTAAGTTTTACCTGCCCTCCAGGACACCTACACCACCCGATGTTACAGGAAGGCCATAAAGATCATCAAGGACAACAACCACCCGAGCCACTGCCTGTTCACCCCGCTATCATCCAGAAGGCGAGGTCAGTACAGGTGCATCAAAGCTGGGACCGAGAGACTGAAAAACAGCTTCTATCTCACGGCCATCAGACTGTTAAACAGCCACCACTAACATTGAGTGGCTGCTGCCAACACACTGACTCAACTCCAGCCACTTTAATAATGGGAATTGATGTGAAATGATGTAAAATATATCACTAGCCACTTTAAACAATGCTACCTAATATAATGTTTACATACCCTACATTATTCATTCTCGTATGTATACGTATATATTGTACTCTATATCATCTACTGCATCTTTATGTAATACATGTATCACTAGCCACTTTAACTATGCCACTTTGTTTACATACTCATCTCATATGTACATACTGTACTCGATACCATCTACTGCATCTTGCCTATGCCGCTCTGTACCATCACTCATTCATATATCTTTATGTACATATTCTTTATCCCCTTACACTTGTGTGTATAAGACAGTAGTTCTGGAATTGTTAGTTAGATTACTTGTTGGTTATTACTGCATTGTCGGAACTAGAAGCACAAGCATTTCGCTACGCTCGCATTAACATCTGCTAACCATGTGTATGTGACAAATAACATTTGATTTGATTTGATGTTTAGAGTACAGTTACAGTACAGCACAGTACGGTAAAGTAGATATGTTCAGTACAGTACAGTAGAGTTTAGTACAATACATTATACTCTACTCTATTGTGCTTTACTGTTCTGTACTGTGCTGTTCTCTACTGTGCTCTACTGTACTGTAATGTATTGCACTGTACAAACCTTCTCATTCCACAAATGTGCATTTAAATATGAATGCATAAATTAGTTTAGATGTGTAGTAAAAATGCACATACAAAACCTCTTCTATCAGGAACATTATAGTTGATAAGGAGCGTATAAGGTCTTACTGTTCAAATCAAACTACGCAGCAAAGTAATGACAACTGGTAATAGGCCTGTGTTTTCGCTGTATCATATTGCCCTCTGCTGTATTGAAGAAGGCATTACAATAACAGTTTAGGTACACTGAGGGACGATTAGACTGAACTGGGGTGAACCGATCTATGGCCCGTCAGCGAGCAAAAGCGGTGAGGTAGGATTGCCCTGCTCAAATCGAGAATCACCAGGCCATCATTTTAAAAAAAACTTGTTGAGAAACATGAAAAAGGGATTTTCCGTAAAATATTTTAAGTCGTTTTCTTTGAGAAGGCAGGTAATGCGTTTTTATTATGAGCAGTGAGGGAGGATCGCCCTGCTCAAATCGAGAATCACCAGGCCATGTCAACAAAACTGCATCATGAATCATTGAGTAACATAGAACATGTATTTTCCATCAAATGTATGTTAAAATTTTCTAAGTAATTTTCCTTGGGGATACTGAATCCAAACGCATTACTCCACGTGCTTCCGACATCGCTGTCGGCTTTCAATATGGCACTTGGCGCACCCCCAGGGGGCAGCCCAGTTTCAAAACTAATGAAATCAGTTTTAAAACGTCTCAAACCCCTCTCATTGGGTGAAGCTGCGAGGTAAATCGAACTCCCTCACTGGCACATTAACTTTCCTTCCGGCTGCCTGCATACCAAAGTAAAACTTTCTCCAATAAGCAATTGTTCCATACAGATTATTTGTATACTAACACAATTAGACATTGTGTGATATCCCCCCACATAAAACAAAGTAATTATGTAAGACACTATACCCTATAGCCTCCTACTTACTATGAGCTAAAATCCTATAGGCCTATTTTACTATCAAACATTATGGAGGGTCTATTGTAAACATGCACAAGGCAATGGTATATCCATGTGAAGATGTTTATTTTGAAGCCTGAAGGGATTATGTAAACCTCCTGCAGGCCTACTTGCATTGGTTCCAATCGATGCGTTAACGTCGAGTGGTTTGCGGTAAACTGGGTCCCATCGCCATGTGATGTCTTCCAATGTTTGTAAACATGCGTCAACCACATGTGATTCCAACGTAGGCAAAATAATACCAGAATCTGGCCAACGAGCGAACGGAGGCGTGTAATGGGCGGGGTTCGCTTTGGAAAAGTCGATGGGGATACTGTAACAATGTGAGCAGTGCTTCAAGATAGAAAATAATGACAACACGTTCATAGAAACAGGTGACAACCCAGTCATTGAAAACATAATCTAGCTGAATGGGTCCCCAAGGGAGGAAAGAAAACATACTTTGAGGTAAGCTATTTCAGGCTGTCCAAGTAGGCAAAGACATATTTTTATACTAGGAAATACAGAAATGCATAACCTATTTCAGTAGCTTAATGCAAACTATGTAGCCTAGTAACGACTGTTAAATGACTAAAATGTCAAAGTGTATAGGGTATAGCATATAATAAATGCATTATGAATATGATGGTCCTCTCAAAATGTTCTTAATCTTCAAATCAATCTGAAAATGGCAATTTAGTAAGCGATACATAGTGGAGGTAGACATTAATCAAATAAAATTACTATTCTCAATTAGTTACGATCGATAGGTAACTAGGTAAATTTGACTGCGTCAGAGGGAGCGAGTGCTATTGCGACAAACACAATGGAATCCGGTGGGAATTGAAGTCAAACCACAGATCCTGGAAACCGCTTAGAAACATACCTTGGGACGATTAAACCTTTACTGAATATAGGATATTTGTTTTGGATAAAGGAATGTCAGGTAGGCTAAAATGTTGGCGACGAGATGGCGTGTGAAACCGGGATTGGGAATAGGATGCTGCGCAAGAGATGGATGTGTGTAAACAATCGTGTCGTAGGAGCGAGGAGGATGTTACGCACTTCATAATGGCAGGTCAATGATGTCCTCGTGGCCATAATCATTATTATTCAGCACAACACATCTCAATAATAAAAAATAAGAGATATAGAAAAATAACATGTTATAATATTGTTATAACAAACAATCTATTGATCAATTAATTAAGATGGTGCTTTTATCATCATTAAATTCGTGTTTGTAAAGGACTACCGGTGCTACTAGCGTTGTTAAATATTCATGTTATGCCTGTATGTGAATGAAGGCCATAATGACACTTATTTTGTTGGGATTGCATGACAGTGCGCACTTGATCAGCATCTGCTAAATGACCAACATGTTAAATGCAAATATAGATGTAAAGAAACCAAAACACCCTGTTCCAATAAGGATGGGGGCGCTGTTCAGCAATATTCCCATGACGGTGTTGCCTTTTCTCCATTCATGGCATCATATTATCATCTCTAGGTAGTTACTTTTCATATTAAAGAGATTTTTGCACCATATTACAATAATTTACAGACATAATAAACAGCTGAGGGGGCCTAAATGAGCTCAGTTTTATAAATGTGAAAAATAATAGACGCTAAACCCCTAGATTTCTCCCCTTCTGTATTGGAGGCATGATGGGGCATCCGAACAGGTTAAGTCCTTTAGCAGGCTTGGCTCGTTTCTACTGGGAGCAGAATAAAACTTACACATGCCAGAAAAAGCCCACATCACAATAGGAGCTTGACACACCTGTTGTGATGCCACTATTGTTGACAGTCAAGCCACAAGCTTCCCAGTCCTGGCCAATGACCCAAACGGTTGATGTCTAGCACCATCCCACTGCTTCCCCCTGGGGGGAAGGTCATGAAACTACACAGGTGAAAATGTATCAGAGTCACAGTACAGGACCATCGCTGACGACACCTGGCAAGTAGATCTGCCCAGTCACCAATAAGAGGCTTTATGTATGCTTTATGCCACCTCAGGCTAGAAATCTTGTATGTGAAAAATGATGGTGTTTTAAAAGAACTTCCCCAGTTATATTCTGAATAGAAATATGCATTCAGCATCTGTGCATTGAAAGCTTGCAGGATGTCGTAGACTCTGGACTCAATGTTTCTTCAGATTTTGATATAAAAACCAACACAAAATAGTTGTTTCATAACAAAATGATGCAAATATTTACCATATCCTCCCTCTACTGACCAGTTTATGAACTGACCCACTTTCAGAGACAGCAGTTTTTCTATTATTCTGTGAGGCTGCTGTTCCAGCCAAACAAAAAAGCACACACACATGCATATCTTTTATCTTATGATTTTAATGTAGTAAGTATTTCAGCTTTTATTTTTTATTATTTATTTATTTTTTCTCCTGTAAAACACGTTGCGTTTCATTCCATGTCTGAAATGTGCTGTATAAATAAAGCTTGATTTTGACATCTAACATCAATGCATTTGTTGAGGACTATGAAAGAAAGACATGTACAACTAAATTGAGTTTAGAAATAGCAAATGCTATTTTTGTCTGTCAATACTCAGTATCTCTCAATCTGTAGCAATGGCAAGAAAACATCCAAACTAAATGTTGTTTACTGCAGGAACTGAATCACCTGTAAATTCAATTTAGAGAAAACAGCAACCCTGGCACGTGTCTTTACAACGGATCCCTTCTACATGGAGATGAGAGTTTGGGAGGTGGAATACTGCTAAAGAGATGAAAGTGTTCAAATTAAACCCCACTGCCTGCTGGATGATGATGTATAAATAGACAAGTGGGAAGAAGCGGTGTTCGTTCACAGGCATCATTATCAGCTCTGCACTTAAAAGTGCTGTTGAGGGGAAAAACCTATTGTGCCCATATTATTAAAATGTGCATCGCTTTGTTATTTTCCCTGTTAAAAATACTATTCTTTCCAATATGTCAGTGAGATGCACAACTCCATTCCATTAATTCCCTGCATATACAGTAGTAAGTACTTTCATGTTAAGCTTAGTGAGTTTATAGACTACAAAGTATTTGTACGAAACAGACAGACCTCATAGGCAAAAAACTGCAGGTAATTTGTCTTCCACTCTGTGATGCACACAAACCACCTCTTTGATCATGTGACGTGCAGCTTACATTTCACTACAGACAGAGCAAGAGGTGGAACAGAGTGTACAGGGTGTTAGCCAACTCTTCCGTCAATAGCCTCGCTGCTAACCCCACCCTCCTGCCAGCTATTCACAATGTCACGCGTATCAGGAGCCTGAGCAGGTTGCCCACTATCTCATCTCTCACAGAATTTCTCAATTCGTTGCTTTTCCTTTCAGAGTCCCTGGGGTATCACTGCACCTCAGCAACGTAGACAACAAAGCTTTGCTACACCTTCTCTCCTTCATTGCAGAGTGGCTGATGTGTAGAGAGGGTAGCTATTTCTGTAATTTACCATATAAATCAATGTGCCCCCTCTCTCTTACATTATACAACATATAAGACATGGGAATATATTCATCATATTTTTTCATAGGATTAACTTTTGAATGTACATGTTTGAATGTTATTATAGTCTCTGTCATCTCATTGCATGGTAGATAAATTAGGACCTCTAATCTATAAGAGGACAATCTGTCTATGCTTTTTGTCACCTGCCCCCCTCCACCCAGCCCTCCATGTTACGTCTGGAACCCATGCAAATGCTCTAGCCTTGAATGACCTGTACCAGTGCCTTTCCCCTTCTCAACAACAGCCACTCCTGCCTCATCATAGACAATGGGATGTCCTAAAATGAGTAAAGCATGCCTTAAAGTATAAATGGCTCTACAAACAATGTACGTAGCCTATATCAAATTGTATTGGTCGTGAACACATTTTCAGATACAATCGCAGGTGCAGTGAAATGCTTATGTTTCTAGCTCCAACAGTGCAGTAGTTAAAACTATAGGTTTTGCAATATCAACTGGCACCCTGTTGACTGCCTAAAAAGGGCCACAAAATGGCCTCACAAAACCAAAACAGGCCTTTGTTTTGGTTTAAAAGGGTACGATGTGCCTTTAAAAGCAGTAGACAGTCAGGTGACTTGGTAAGCAGAAGCAAACTCAGCTCTGAAACAGAAAACAGAGCAACTGCGAACAGTAGAGAGGGGGTGCGCGAGGGACCCAGTTCACGATGACAATGTTAAAGCTGTGAGGAAAGAGAAGAGCAAAAACAGGGAGAGGGAAGAGAGAGGAGCTTGCGGTGGCTCTTAAACTAGATGACAACGTAGTGGTGAGTCTGCCAGCCTGAGTAGTTTAAATAGCTGCATTTGTTTTTAGGTATACAGTGGGAATGCTTGGAGAAAGAACAACTGCATCACCCCATTGGAGAGACTGTGCTTCTGTTTGTGAGTGAGGCTAACTGTCAGACTAAACTTGTATTGTTGACGTGAGAAAATAAAACAACCGTAGCAGTCAGTGTAGTGAGAATATGGCCAGAGGGGTGAGAGACAGGAAATTGTGACAGGGAGACAGAGGAGGAGATTTTGGAATTAGTTGCTACGTCAGTTTTTCCACATCCGCAGGGCAACAGCATGTTGAGGCCAGGGTCATTTTATTTTCGATCAGGCAGAACTTTAAAGCCTTGGTTTACCTTGAGGGTTTACCTTGCCGTGCATTTTGTTATGTTTGTATTTATTAACTGTGCTCTACAGCATTGTCATTTGAGATTCTGTATTCATCCAAGGAAGAGTGTGGATAAGCTGCAGGATGCTGATTGTGTGGCGCACATTACCCGGGTTGCAGCAAGATTTTCAGATGTACTTCTTTGGAATGAATATCCTTGCAGTGAGAGATATGTTTTCTTCTCATTCCAGATAATTTCTCCTCTGAACGACTCTCACAGCTGCAGTGAAAACCTCGATGGGTCAAAAAAGTGCATGCATGTCGAGTGGACAGAGGGAGGCTCAGGGGAGGATACATGTACAAGGCACATGTTGATTTTCAGGAAATCCACAGGAGACCATGAAGAGATGGGTAGATGACTTTTTTTTTACCCTGGCCTGGGTTCGTCCATCCAGTTGCACCCGCCCACCCTACCCACTTTTCCTGCAGTGAGCTCTGGGGTGAGTGGCGTACTTCTCCTGCCAGGAAATTAGTTACTGTGTGGCTCTTGAAGGCCCATGCCTTGATGCAGTGATCTCTACTTCTCTCCTCTTCAGTGTGCCAGCAGAGGGATAAGCTGGATCTGTGCCTTTTTCTTCCCTCGTCTGTCTCACTTTCTCCCTGCCTCTCTTGCTCTCTCCAATCCCATGTCAGTCAGTCAGGGGAGGGATCCGAGTTGTGCTTCCTGGAAGAGCTTCTCTCTTAAAGCGGCACAACAGAGTCCTGTATATTATGGTTCCATATGAGAGGAGTCGTTAAACTTGCTCGCTTGGTGACTCAACATAAGCAGCAGTCGTAATCGGATGGGATACTTTCTCATGCAGCAACTGGACCACAGGCTAAGTGGATGCATTTCCCCCCTATTAGTCTATGAGGAGGACCCTGTGTCCTCTTATTGGATGACAACAAGGAAGTGGAAGATGGCCACTAATTGGCTTTAGAGGCATTGTTTTTTTTATTTTTATGGTAGAGATCTTTTAAAATGTAGCGTGATTAAGGAAGACAGTTAGTATTTTAACCCAGATATTGTGTTCCTAGTTCTGAGTAAGTTAGATACTTTTATCCTCTTTCTCTCTCCAATTCTGCATAACCAACTCATTCCTTGAAGCACACACTCACTTAAACAGTGAAGATGACACTCATCTCTCTTATGTTGTCTCTGGCAGAGCTGAGACCCCATGGTGGCCAGAAAGATGGGATGCATCCCAGAATGCTATTAAGCAGAGAGATGGGCCTGCAGTTCTCTACTTGACAACATGCAACAATGAGGTAATCAAATGTTCTCTCATACAACTCGGAGCTGAAATCAAATTCAACCTTACCAACAGACTTAGTGAAACTCTACACATGATTCCAAGCCATAAACCTCTGTGATTTAGTTAACTCCATACGTCCTTACAGTTTGATTGGCTAAATAGTCTCTTGAGTTTCTCGTCGTCATATCTGGGAGATTCTATGCCAGCGTAGCCGGAAATGATTTTTGGTATCACAAATTGTTCTGGCAATTTTAACATAGAAACTTAATTGGGAGGAAGGATGTTTGATATGCTTTTTACATTTGTATCACACCCAAAAAAATTCATCATGATGAAAGGGGACATTTTAGGCCATTTTTGACCTTTACATGCCTCCTGTAAAAGCCTATGATCTGTGGATTGTACATGATACAGAAAAATGATCATTCATTTAAAAAAAAAAATATTACTATCTCAAAAGTACCCTTTTTGGTTGTGTTTATTTTAAGACATATTGTTTGGAACAAGTACATAAAGATTTCAGAGTGGGCTCGCTGCAAATTCTGAAGGTATGATACATTTTATGTGCACTACCAACACAGTGAATGGGGAAATGGATTCAAAGGGAACTCCCTCTGCTGGTGATTTGCTGAATGTGCAATCCTAAAGAAAGGCTGTTGGTCATTAACCAATCATGTCAATTTCATCATTAAAAGTAACAGAGAGCCCACCGTTGAAATTGTACGTGTTGTTACGAATTTGACGTATTGTATTTTTACAAACAATGTGTCCTAAAAGAAGCTAATTCAAAAAGGGTCATTTTGAGATATTAATATTAATATGTTTAAATTTGACTAAATTCATTTGAAAATGTTTATTTCAGAATCTAGACATACTCAATATTTGATACAACCCTATAAGGAGTATAATGACACAAATATGTTATTTTTTTTACCAGGTAAGTTGACTGAGAACACATTTTCATTTACAGCAACAACCTGGAGAATAGTTACAGGGGAGAGGAATGAACCAATTGTAAACTGGGGATGATTAGGTGACCGTGATGGTATGAGGGTCAGATTAGGAATTTAGCCAGGACAATCCCATCCAGGACCAATGCTGCTTAGCTTCAGAAGCAAGCCAGCAGTGGGATGGAGGGTGGTATGCTGTTGGCGGTGTCTGTATCATGTATGGTTCACAGAACTTAGGGTGTTACAGGGGGCATGTATACGTCTAAAATGGGCCTAAATGGCTCTTTGACAAGATCAAATTGTATTTGTCACATGCTCTGAATACATCTTACTGTGAAATGTTTACTTCCAAGCCCTTAACCAACAACGCAGTTCAAAAAATAGAGTTAAGATAAAGAAAATTATATATTTACAGCTCAACCGTGATCTTAAATTGGCCATGCTATAATAATGGCAAGGGGAAAGTACTGAACATATAAGATATTGTTAAAACCTCTTAAGGATCGTACCCTTTTTTAAATTTCCACCTAAAATGACATACCCAAATCTAACTGCCTCTAGCTCAGGGCCTGAAGCAAGGAAATGCATATTCTTCATACCATTTGAAAGGAAACACTTTGAAGTTTTTGGAAATGTGAAATTATTGTAGGAGAATACAGAAATAGCAGGGGTTCAAACTGTAGAACCCAGTTCCTACATTTCAATATAAAAAATGTATTTGATCAAACAACACTATGCTACATTTTATCTCTGGAACCCTCAGGATGACAAATCAGAGCACGATTACTGAAGTACATTATTTACCTTCAGAGGTGAATGTATCAATCTAGTTGCCGTGATAAAAGTGTTTTGTTGTTGTGCACTCCTCAAACAATAGCATGGTATTTTTTCCCTGTAGCTACTATAAATTGGACAGTGCAGTTAGATTAACAATAATTTAAGCTTGCTGCCCATATGACATGTCTATGTCCTGGAAAGTTTGCTGTTACTTATGTCATTCTAGTCACATTAGGGAATGTTAGCAACAACCCTCCCAGTATAGGGACACTGATCCCGTAGATCCTTAAGAGGTTTTAATGGGGTGGTGGTGTTGTACCTAACCAGCTGTGGAGGCAGGATGATGGACAACTGCTCAATTGGTGACATTGGGCATCTTCCTCCTTGTAAGGTATCCATGATGATGGTACATGTGCACCTTGGCTTTGGTACCCATCCTGCAAAGATGTCTTAAATCAAAATCTGTTGATACCGTGCATTCGGAAAGCATTCAGGTCTTTATGGTAGAGTGGCCAGATGGAAGCCACTCCTCAGTAGAATGCTCAGCCTACTTGGAGTGTGTGGGCTGTCATGTGCCTTTTTATAGACTCTCAGACCATGAGAAACAATGTTCTCTGGTCTGATGAAACCAAGATTGAACTCTTTGGCCTGAATGCCAAGCGTCATGTCTGGAGAAAACCTGGCACCATCCCTACGGTGAAGCATGGTGGTGGTGGCAGCATCATGCTGTGGGGATGTTTTTCAATGGCAGGGACTGGGAGACTAATCGGGATCGACAGAAAGATGAACGGAGCAAAGTACAGAGAGATCCTTGATGAAAACCTGCTCCAGAGCACTCAGGACCTCAGACTGGGGTGAAGGTTCACCTTCCAACTGGACAACGACCCTAAGCACACAGCCAAGACAATGCAGATGTGGCTTCGGGGCGAGTCTCTGAATTTCCTTGAGTGGCTCAGCCAGAGTGCGTACTTGAATCCGATCTAACATCTCTGAAGAGACCTGAAAATAGCTGTGCAGCGACGCTCCCCATCCAACCTGACAGAGCTTGAGCTGATCTGCAGAGAAGAATGGGAGAAACTCCCCAAATAAGAGAGGCTGTAATCCCTGTCAAAGGTGCTTCAACAAATTACTGAGTAAAGGGTGTAAATGTGATATTTCTGTTTATCTGTAATACATTTGAAAACATTTCTAAAAACCTGTTTTTGCTTTGTCATTATGGGGTATTGTGTGTAGATTGATAATGGAAAAATAATAATTTAATCCATTTTAGAATAAGGCTGTAACATAACAAAATGTGGAAAAAGTCAACGGGTCTGAATACATTCCGAATGCACTTTACATGATAGTACTAGTAATAATTTTGACAAATCCAAAAGAAGAGATGAGAAATGCAAAGATATGTCCTTCGTATTTCTGCATGATGCCAAAAGTGATACATTGATGAACTGATGATGGTTGAATAACTGAAACGTTTGTCTATGCACTTTTTAGCCCTTATGATTGACATCATGCTATGATAAATTGCACTTGCCTTTTAAGCCTATTTTCATGCAAATGTGGCTGATACTGTTCAATAAGGACTGAAAGCAATGCACAGACAGCACCCACTGTTTATTCAACAGTTGATAATAACTATTTTTATTCTGAAACTTCTAAAGGGCTGGATGACTTGGGAGGCCAATGCAGACTCATACACAGCCCTGTTCATAACTTCCCCTGGAAACTGGTTTCAGACAGTGTTTTAGAGTATCAATAACATATCTAGCACCATTTGAAATCAGTGTTCTTGGTGTAAGAAAGACACAATTTAAAGCAGGCATACAGTAGGCCTACATCGGTCTCATAATTTCTCACACATTTGGCATGGCGGATATTGTTAACGTAATTTGCCCCCCCCCCTCACACCTTGCCGCCCTCCTTCATGACCCCTCTTGCCAAGGTTGACCATTTTCTTTTGGTGTTTAGAGTCTCCTCTATTTCTAGCACCATTTGAAATCGGTTACAATGTCGGGGGAATATCATCTGAACAGAAGATGAAAAACACCCTTGGATTCACCCACACATGTAAGAGTTGTCCTTGACCAACTCACATTATTTTTGCTCAAAGTTCAAGTAGGCTTTACCAAAGGGGAGCCAAAGGGCCACAGTTGTGAAATGTTCATTGACTTCAGCTTGCAAAGCTTTTTAATTTTAATAGTTTTTCATGTTGCACATTATGAGACATAATGAAGGACATGTTGATGCAGGTGAGTGGTTTTCAGGTGAGTTAGCTGTTACCATATACTTTCAGTCATTAGCATTGACTTTAACTTAAAAATGGAAGAAGATAAAGGGCTTCCATGCCAATATCCCAAATGATCCCTTTAAGCTGTTTATCAGGTTTTGACCACAGGTTTATACAAAGGGAGGGAGAAAGTTTATTGTGTATTTGAAACATGAAAGCAAACCATCTATGACAGGCATGCACCCCTTTTTTGAAGGCCCTCGGATCAATCCCCCCCCCAGGCGGGGTCTCAATTTACTGTTGCTAGTTAGTATGGTATAATACACAAGGTGCAATTTCAAAACTTGGTTGTGCATCAGCAGTTTTTCTCTTATGTCCTGCACAGATTGTAACTCATTAAGCCCAAGTCAGCTAAACATTTTTAAATTGGTAAATTAGTATAGCGGCCAGCTTTCTTAACTTGTAGTAGGCCTAATCATGGTTGAATTACTGACCGGGGTCCCCCATTGATTTTGTTAGTCACTCTCACTCAGATCTCATATTAAAAACTGCAAACATTTATCTCCACCCAATGACAAAAAATTGTAGAATTGCAGGAAATTTGCTGTAAAACTGCTAATTTTCCTCTGCCCAATGGCAAAATGAGTAGAATTACATGAAATTTGTTATGAAATTGCAAACTCTTCTCTAAGCCCTATGGCAAAATGTGTATAATTTCAGCATGTCACTGCAGCCCCTTATGATGAGTTCAGATTTTTGTGTGGCCCCCACCACCATCAAAGTTGCCCAACCCTGATCTATGGTGTTCCAGTTTGCGTTTGCACAGGAATTTTCTGGAAAGTTGCACACGTGGATGTAGGAAAAGCCTTGCTGAACCAGAAGTGTATTCATTACGTAGATTCTGTTGCAAAATGTTTCACAACAGAAACAGTTTATTCCAAACGTAAAATGTTTTGCACCGAAAACAAGAGTTTCTATTGGTCAAATGCAGGTAGTTCCATCCCTGTTTCGCTACATTTGGTGTTTGATTCTTTAACGGTTTTCGTTGCAACACTTACGGTGAATCCCAAACCATCCCCTCATTCACATTACCAATAAGCATTCCGTTATGTTGCGCCGGATGTCATGCATTTCAATGGGGACGTCCAGAAAGGAGTGGAAACACAAAACCCCTTGCAGTTGAGGCTTCCATTGCAAGACGGAATCCACCTATTTTGAAAATGTTAAAACTATTCATAGTCTTCAGCCCAGCCAGTCCTATGGAGTCAAATTCACACCACATGTATTGAATTCAAAATGAAATAAATCCTGAACATGAAAAATAAAGTTGAGAATGTAATGATTAAACAATTGGAAGCAAAATGTATATAATTGTAAACAAAAATAAAACATCAAAACCCCAAAACTTGCAAACAAATAATTTTAAAGCTAGGGCAAAACTCCCATCAGCCACTCTTTGGGCTACAATACCTATTTTACACGGAGCCCCGCCGACCCATCATGACTGGACTACCGACGTAACCGACAACCCATCATGACTGGACTACCGACGTAATTCGCCCAAGGTTTTTTTTCAACTGGCTCCTCCGTGGAGACGTCCCCTGAATGCCCATCTGCTAGCCTGCTAGTCACGGCCCACTAGCTGTCTAGAGCATATCAGACTGTTAGCTGAAGAGGCGCATCGGACAAATTCTTTGGCCACTATACCTATTTTGCCAATTGGCCTGGACCTCTTTACCACACGGAGCCCTGCTGATCCATGACGACTGGTCTCCCGACGTAACAGCACGAGGGGGCTACAACAGACTTCTTCCGTCGCAACTACCTCTAAGGCCCTTCTAATAGCTTGCTATCCCCGGGCCGCTAGCTGTCTGAATCGCCGTGTCCCCTGCCCGCCGAGCTACTCACTGGACACCTATAATCACTTGGCTACGCGTGCCTCTCCCTAATGTCAATATGCCTTGTCCATTGCTCTTTTGGTTAGTAATTATTGCCTTATTTCACTGTAGAGCCTCTAGCCCTGCTCAATATGTTAATAGTTAACCCTTTAGTTCCACCTCCCACACATGCGGTGACCTCATCTGGTTTAAATTATGTTTCTAGAGACAATATCCCCCTCATCGTCACTCAATGCACAGGTTTACCTCCACTGTATTCACATCCTACCATACCCTTTGTCTGTACATTATGCCTTGAATCTATTCTACCGTGCCCAGAAACATGCTCCTTTTACTCTCTGTTCTGGACGTACTAGACGACCAGTTCTTATAGCCTTTAGACGTACCCTTATTGAAAGATTAGTGGAATCTGTGTGGGTTAGGATGACTGACATTGAAGGTGAACAGGTGGTCACGTGTCAGGTGACAGAGGAATGGATGAGACTGAGGCAGGAATTCCTATAACCATAAAGTGGTATATTTAAGGAACAGAAAGCAGCGAGATCAGGCGATGGCAATTTCCTCCTTTTATGGAGTTGAGATCTGTCGGACATTTCCACCTGACCCAATTAAAGCTGAGTAAGTGGCAATGAATTAAAGGATTATTCCACCAACTCCATGGGCCTTTTCTACACTTATCCTACTCCTCCTCTGTTCCTCTGGTGATGGAGAGTTAATCCAGGCCCTGCAGTGCCTAGCTCCAGTGCCTTCTACTTTTAAAAATCCACCTTTCCAGAAACAAGTCTCACCTTTGCTGCTTGCTACAGACCACCTTCTGCCCCCACCTGTACCATATGTGAATTGATTGCCCCCCATCTATCTTCAGAGCTCCTGCTGTTAGGTGACCTAAACTGGGACATGCTTAACACCCCAGCCATCCTACAATCTAAATGTGATGCCCTCAATCTCACACAAATTATCAATGAACCTACCAGGCACAACCCCAGATCTGTAAACATGGGGACCCTCATAGATAGGGGCGGCAGGGTAGCCTAGTGGTTAGAGCGTTGGACTAGTAACCGGAAGGTTGCAAGTTCAAACCCCTGAGCTGACAAGGTCTGTCGTTCTGCCCCTGAACAGGCAGTTAACCCACTGTTCCTAGGCCGTCATTGAAAATAAGAATTTGTTCTTAACTGACTTGCCTGGTTAAATAAAGGTAAAATAAAAATAAATAAAATAAAAATATAATCCTAACCAACCTGCCCTCCAAATGCACCTCTGCTGTCTTCAACCAGGTTCTCAGCGATCACTGCCTCATTGCCTTCGTCCGTAATGGGTCTGCGGTCAAACCCCCACCCCTCATCCCTGTCAAACGCTCCTTAAAACACTTCAGCGAGTAGGCCTTTCTAATTGACATGGCCCGGGTATCCTAGAAGGATATTGACCTCATTCCGTCTGTAGAGGATGCCTGGTTATTCTTTAAAAGTGCTTTCCTCACCATCTTAAATAAGCATGCCCAATTTAAAAAAATGTAGAACCTGTAACAGATATAGCCCTTGGTTCACTCCAGACCTGACTGCCCTTGACCAGCACAAAAACATCCTGTGGCATACTGCGTTAGAATTGAATAGCCCCCGCGATATGCAACTTTTCAGGGAATTTAGGAACCAATAAATACACAGGCAGTTAGGAAAGCAAAGGCTAGCTTTTTCAAACAGAGATTTGCATCGAAAAAGTTCTGGGACACTGTAAAGTTCATGGAGAATAAGAGCACCTCCTCCCAGCTGCCCACTGTACTGAGGCTAGGAAACACTATTACCACTGATAAATCCGATTGAGAATATCAATAAACATTTTTCTATGGCTGGCCATGCTTCCACCTGGCGACCCCTACCCCGGTCAACAGCCCTGAAACCCGCACGGCAACTTGCCCAAGCCTCCCCCATTTCTCCTTTACCCAAATCCAGATAGCTGATGTTCTGAAAGAGCTGCAAAATCTGGACCCCTAGAAATCAGCCGGGCTAGACAATCTGGACCCTCTCTTTCTACAATTATCTGCCAAAATTGTTGCAACCCCTATTACTAGCCTGTTCAACCTCTCTTTCGTATCATCTGAGATCCCCAAAGATTGGAAAGCTGCCGCGGTCATCCCCCTCTTCAAAGGGGGACACACTCTACACCCAAACTGCTACCGACCTATATCTATAAAGCCCTGCCTTTCTAAGGTCTTTCGAAAGCCAAGTTAACAAACAGATCACCAACCATTTTGAATCCCACCATACCTTCTCCGCTATGCAATCTGGTTTCCAAGCTGGCCATGGGTGCACCTCAGCCACGCTCAAGGTCCTAAACGATATCATAACCACCATCGATAAGAGACAATACTGTGCAGCTGTATTCATCGACCTGGCCAAGGCTTTCGACTCTTCAAATTCTTATTGGCAGACTCATCAGCCTTGGTTTCTAAAATGACTGCCTCGCCTGGTTCACCAACTACTTCTCAGACAGAGTTCAGTGAGTCAAATCAGAGGGCCTGTTGTCCGGACCTCTGGCAATCTCTATGGGGGTGCCACAGGGTTCAATCCTCGTGCCAACTTTTTTTCTCTGCATACATCAATGATGTCGCTCTTGCTGTTGGTGATTCTCGGATCCACCTCTACGCAGACGACACCACTGCAAATTGGATGCAGTCTATCACAGTGCCATCCGTTTTGTCACCAAAGCCCCATATACTACCCACCACTGTGACCTGTATGCTCTCGTTGGCTGGCCCTCGCTTCATATTCGTCGCCAAACCCACTGGCTCCAGGTCATCTGTAAGTCTTTGCTAGGTAAAGCTCCCCCTTATCTCAGCTCACTGGTCTCCATAGCAGCATCCACCTGTAACACGCGCTCCAACAGGTATATTTCACTGGTCCCCCCCAAAGCCAATTCCTCCTTCGGCCGCCTTTCCTTCCAGTTCTCTGCTTCCAATGACTGAAACGAACTGCAAAAATCAATGAAGCTGGACACTCATATCTCCCTCACTAGCTTTAAGCACCAGCTGTCAGAGCAGCTCACAGATCACTGCACCTGTACATAGCCCATCTGTAAATAACCCATCCAACTACCCACATCCCCATACTGTTATTTATTTTGCTCCTTTGCACCCCAGTATCTCTACTTGCACACTCATCTTCTGCACATCTATCACTCCAGTGTTTAATTGCTATATTGTAATTATTTCACCGCTATGGCCTATTTATTGCCTTACCTCCCTTATCCTACCTCATTTGCACACACTGTATATAGAAATTTTGTATTATTGACTGTATGTTTGTTTATTCCATGTGTAACTTGGTTACACTTTCCCAGCAACCAATCCTTTTGAATACAAATTGCCTACGCTCTTGCCTACATGTACTACCTTTTGGTCACGCTACTCGTATCTTTGCTTTCATGTCTGTTTCTTTGCCTTCAGTTGGTCTGCTAGTTTTGAAGTGACGGTTCGTCTTAACCGAATCAATGATCATGATAGACAGGCTTTTTTTTATTGCCTACTTAAGTAGACCTGACATCACCTCATTTTAGGGTTTTAGCCAACTTACTTCAAAATTGTTAGTCACGGGTCAATAATGTACGGATATTATAAGCATGTCTATCTAATACATTTAATGACAAACCATCTAACTACTTAGATAGACATATGAATTACCTGTTGCGCAGGTGTTGGTAACTGGTTCGCCATACACCTGCGCCAATATCATTTGTCATAGAGTTTTGCTCTCGCTTTAAAATGATTTGCTTACAGGTTTTGGGGTTTTGCTTTTGATGTCTTATTTTTGTTTACAATTCTATACATTTTGCTTCCAATTGTTTGGTTTTTGATTTCAACATCCATTATTTCACCAGTCCTCTATTTTATTTTGAATTCAATTCATATAACATGAAATTGGGCCCATAGTAATAACTTAAAATAAAAATAATTATTAGGTGTAAGTTGCTTGCTACAATGGTATCGTCGACCTAGCCTAGCTTTTATCTAGCTGCTCTGCAGTGCAAGTTAGCTTGACTTGCTATAAAGTTAGAGAAACAAGTTGAGAAAAAAGTAACTAAACCAAATATGTTTTATTATCACATTAAACAATATATTTATCCTGTCTTGAATGAAAATGTCATATTTTGCAATCTTCCAAAATAAATGCGATCTCTGATGTTGCGGTACAAACACTGCAAGTCCTTTTTTTTAATCAAATTGTGCAAACTGAAAACATATCGTGATATGCGTGTTGGGATAATCAGCAAGCGGTGTTGTGCGGTGAAACACCGCTTCCCATTCATTTTCAATGGAAGGAAAGCGGTGAGAGGCGGAGAGGGCTGGGGACCTTTGGGCGGCGCGAAGGTGGCGTGGGAGGTGAACCATGTACACTAGCACAAGACGCCCCTCGGTGAAACACCGCTTCACATTCATTTTCATGGAAGGAAAGTGGTGAGAAGTGGAGGGCGGGGACCTTTGGGCAGTGTGAACGTGGCGTGGGAGGTGGTGAAAAATATAACATTTTCACAACTTTATGCAAGTCACCAGTGGCGAACGCTGGGTGATGACCAATCATATCGAGTGGTTTCCATGACGAATTTGACGCTATGCGACCCAAAGCTGGAGACTTTCTTCAGCAAAGATGGCTGATAAAAATACTAGGATGGAAGCAAATGTAAGTGATTATAACATCATAACAAATCATGCAAAAAAATACAGTACAGAACAGTTGAGAGGAATATGTTAGTTAATGTAGAGACAAACGATTATGTATATTTTTTTGTCATAAAATTTATTTGCGAAAATCACGAATTAGCAAGCTAGCTGACTAGCTAACATTGGCCAGTTACAGTGCCTTGCGAAAGTATTCGGCCCCCTTGAACTTTGCGACCTTTTGCCACATTTCAGGCTTCAAACATAAAGATATAAAACTGTATTTTTTGTGAAGAATCAACAAGTGGGACACAATCATGAAGTGGAACGAGATTTATTGGATATTTCAAACTTTTTTAACAAATCAAAAACTGAAAAATTGGGCGTGCAAAATTATTCAGCCCCTTTACTTTCAGTGCAGCAAACTCTCTCCAGAAGTTCAGTGAGGATCTCTGAATGATCCAATGTTGACCTAAATGACTAATGATGATAAATACAATCCACCTGTGTGTATAGATGTGTAGCTAGCTATGTAGCCGATCTGTGTATGGACCCTAAAACGTTTGGTATACATATTAATTCAGAATCTGGCTTTGAACCTCAGCTATCTTCATAGCCACTTGTATCAACTTCAAAACAGTCTGAATGACATTAATGACGCCTATGGATTGAGTAGAATATAATCTAACTTTGTGCCAAGGATACAAGTCGTATATACATGTAGTTATTACCATGCATGAGATCCCCACATTGTAGCCTGTAAATGTAATATATTCACTGTTGATGTACTCTACCTTGGCAAATGACGGTGCAGTTCAGGTATGAATGTCTTTGATATTGTTTTTTCAGTCATATCCAATACCAGGAGTATCAAATTCCAGTCTTTGAAGGATGCTGTGTCTGCATGTATGTATTACAATTATACACTTCAACAGTGTTTACCAATCTTGGTCCTGGGACAGCAATGGTTACAAATTGTAACTATGCAATAGACTAGAAACATGATTTAACTAGTTAAAGGCTGATTTGTAATTCATATATACAGAAGAATTTAAAAACAGTACACTACACTTCCTATGCGTCATGTAAATACTTTAAACTGGTTCATCTCAATATCTTCATGGATCTGATAAACACAGGATAGGTGTAGTATTTCATCAAATGAGAGACTTAATTTTAACCAGTAGAGAATGTGAAACACATTATTGAAAGAAGTTCATTGTCCAAGTGTTATAAATACATGCATTATAAATATTATCATTGTAAAATTATATTGTAAATACAAGTTCAATCTGTACTTCAATGCACATCTGGTCTGCATTATAAAAACAGAGGAAGAAAGGTGGCAAGGGAGGTGTAAAAGACAGAAAGGGAAAGAGGTCAAACAGAGGAGCAGGGAAGACAGCATATGATTAATGAATCACATTGCTACCCTAATATTCTCACAGTTCATCACAATTACATAATAGTGTCTCTAGTGGTGTCTCCTAACCAGCCTTGGGCTCCCAGTCAGCCCGAAGGTTATCTTAAGAGCGGGTGAGATGGCGATGACTGGACTGGGGGTTGACATACTCTCTCACATCAAAACATGCCTGCAGACGAGAGACAGATGGGGAGAGAGCATATTTAAACCTTGTGTTTTCTTTTTATTCTGACACTGTCAGTCATCATAATCATCAGGAGGTGAAATGCAAAACTGACCTTGGATCATTAACTCTGGGACTACTGCATCTTTCTGTATTTCAATGTAAAGTATCTCTTTAATAATACTTCCTGTTGACCTGACCAAGTGACCTCACCTCTGATCATGCTGTGCACTATGTAGCAATTTCAGATGCGGGAGGGGTTCACCAACACCGGCTGATATAACCTAGAGGATTTAGGGAGAAGGGGAGAGAGGGATGAAGTGAAGGAGAGAGACTGTTATTGAGAAAATAAGGTCGATAAAGTGCCTGCCTTCAACAGGAAACTGTGTGTGTGGCCTCACCTGGTGTCCACACTAAGTGGCCAAAGAGTATTTTATGCTGAAAAACATGCATACACACGAGGACAAACAATATAGCGTAGTTATAGAAATAATGAAGTGTCTTACTATTCTCTATGGTTGGCCCTCTTGCCTATTCTTTGAAAGTGGAAGGAGCCACTTTAATGTGTGTAGGTGTGGGGTATAAGGTGCCTAATTGTTCAAAATGTTTTTATTATAGGTGACTTTGTTTTTGAACAGACATCACACCCTTACCTAAACAGCACCCTCACCTGAGAAGTAGAAATGGGAGAGAATCTGGGAATTTAATAACTGCAGTTTACATAGCTAAGTAAAAGGAAGAATACTCTTATTGAAATGTGGATGGCTCTCAAAAGAGCCTTAGGTTGTGCATAGTGTAGTCTATGGTGTTGCCAGGGTACAGCACCCTCTTCAAAGAAGGAGGCCGGTGAAGATCTCTCGCACACAGATTGCCTCTCTTGCTGCATTGTTGGACCCCATCATTAAAACATCCTGCAGAGCAGCAGGCTTCTCCTCTGGCACAAGGTGGCGAGCTGCAGATCCCCTTCTGGTCCTTATGTCCATCCTCATGAAGTTATGCAGGACACAGGTATCCTTCACAAGCCTGAATTCCTCCAGGAGGCAGTCCTTAGATGGCCATGGTCACCCAACCTTGCAGTCCCCTACACGGTAACTGTAGGCAATCGTTTTGAAGAAATCTCCAGTTACAAGGTATCTGTAGGAATATGGAAGATAATGTCATTATTAGCCTTTACATCACCAGGTCATTGTGGATTACTAAAGTATAATATCCCTTATAACAAATCATGATAATATTGGATTGATAGATGCATGTTTATGTGACAATAGCAGGCTGTATCAAGGATAGCATCACAAATGTTTTATTTATTTTACCTTTATTTAACCAGGCAAGTCGGTTAAGAACAAATTCTTATTTTCAATGACTGCCTAGCAACAGTGGGTTAACTGCCTAGTTCAGGGGCAGAACAACAGATTTTTACATTGTCAGCTTGGGGATTCGATCTCGCAACCTTTTGATTACTAGTCCAACGCTCTAACCACTCGGCTTCCTGCCGCCCCAATGAATAAATTAATGAATACATAAATACCACTTGAAGCTTGATGATGAGTTGATCATTTTAATCAGCTGTGCAATGCTAAGACAAAAACAGAAATGTTTTTGAGTCTTTGAGTCCCCAGGACTGAGAACCACTGCTATTCAGTGGGACCTTTTCATCTGCAGACAGGCTTTCACAGCTCTCTGTATCTGAGGACAGAAAACCTCACAAGACTTCAACATACTCAAATTAGACCTCACTGAATATTATGTTACTATTATCTCTCACTCTCCTCACTTCTAGGGACTGGAACTACACAAAAGTATCTTACCCTATCTAGAATAGCCTACTCTCTCCGTTTGACAGTTGGGGCTACTATCCTTTCACCCTCCTCCATGGCTGTTAGCTAGCTACCGACAAATGCATTTTGAGTTTTTTCCCCAGTGATAAATACCTCAAGATAGCTAGCTAATAGAAAGTTAGTTAGCTGGTGATATTTAATTCACTTAGCTAGCTATCTATATAGTATGTAAAGTTTGCTAGGTCGAAAATGTGAGTTTGCTATTCACAAGGGGCATTGCCTGATGTGAACCATGCCTCGAACAAAAGCAATCTCAGAAGACCTAAGATTAAGAATTGTTGACTTGCATAAAACTGGAAAGCGTAACAAAAGTATCTCTAAAAGCCTTGATGTTCATCAGTCCACGGTAAGACAACTTGTCTATAAATGGAGAAAGTTCAGCACTGTTGCTACTCTCCCTAGGAGTGGCCCTCCTGCAAAGATGATCGCAAGAGCACAGAGCAGAATTCTCAATGAGGTTAAGAAGAATCCTAGAGTGTCAGCTAAAGATTTACAGAAATCTATGGAACATGCTAACATCTCTGTTGACGAGTCTACGATACGTAAAACACTAAACAAGAATGGTGTTCATGGGAGGACACCACGGAAGAAGCCACTGCTGTCCAAAAAAAACATTGCTGCACGTCTGAAGTTTGCAAAAGTGCAGCTGGATGTTCTACAGCGCTACTGGCAAAATATTCTGTTGAGAGGTGAAACTACAGTTGAGTTGTTTGGAAGGAACACACAAACTATGTGTGGAGAAAAAAAGGCACAGCACACCAACATCAAAACCTCATCCCAACTGTAAAGTATGGTGGAGGGAGCATCATGGTGTGGGGCTGCTTTGCTGCCTAAGGGCCTGGACAGCTTGCTATCATCGACGGAAAAATGAATTCCCAAGTTTATCCAGATATTTTGCAGGAGAATGCTAGGCTATCAGTCTGCCAATTGAAGCTCAACAGAAGTTGGGTGATGCAACAGGAAAACAACCCAAAACACAGAAGTAAATCAACAACAGAATAGCTTCAACAGAAAAATATACGCCTTCTAGAGTGGCCCAGTCAGAGTCCTGACCTCAACCCGACTGGAATGCTGTGGCATGACCTCAAGAGAGCAGTTCACACCAGACATCCCAAGAATATTGCTGAACTGAAACAGATTTGTAAAGAGGATGGTCAGGTCTGATCCCCAACTACAGAAAATGTTTGGTAAAGGTTATTGCTGCCAAAGGAGGGTCAACCAGTTATTAAATCCAAGGATTCACATACTTTTCCCACCCTGCACTGTGAATGTTTACACGGTGTGCTCAATAAAGACATGAAAACATAATTGTTTATGTGTTTAAGCAGGCTGTGTTTGTCTATTGTTGTGACCTAGATGGAGATCAGATCAAATTGTTGCCACTGTATGTTAGCAGCACATTTGAGTTAGCCTGCACTGTAGCTAGTTAGCTAGTAATGCATCGTGTTTTTTACATTTTCAAAATGTATTTACTTACTTGAATAGGTTCTCCCAACCATGTGGACGATTGGAAACAGGGCAGCAAAGCTAGCTAATTTGTCCTGGTACCTAAACATTGGGCTGTTATTTTACCTGAAATGCTCAAGGTCCTCTACTCCGACAATTAAACACCTCTAAAGGATCGAACCCTTTTTTTAAATTTTCGCCTAAAATGACATACCCAAATCTAACTGCCTGTAGCTCAGGACCTGAAGGAAGGATATTCATATTATTGATACCATTTGAAAGGAAACAATTTGAAGTTTGTGGAAATGTGAAATTAATGTCGGAGAATGTAACACATATCTGGCAAAAGGTATTGGGGCTAGGTCGGACGCTAGCGCCCCACCTCGACAACATCCGGTGAAATTGCAGAGCGCGAAATTCAAAATACAAAAATCGTAATATTAAACATTCATGAACATACAAGTGTCTTACATTGTTTAAAATCTTAACTTCTTGTTAATCCAGCCGCTTTGTCAGATGTCAAAAAGGCTTTACAGCAAAAGCATACCATGTGATTATCTGAGGACAGCGCCCCGCATACACCAGCATTAAAAATATTATCCAAATCAGCAGATGCGTCACAAAAATCAGAAATAGCGATAAAATAAATCACTTACCTTTGCAGATCTTCCTCTGTTTGCAATCCCAATGGTCCAAGCTACACAACAAATGGTTGTTTTGTTCGATAAAGTCCTTTTATATCCCAAAAAAGTCAGTTTAGTTGGCGTGTTTGATTCAGTAATCTCACCCGTTCCACTCGTTCAACATGCAGACAAAGCAATCCCAAAGGTTACAGGTAAACTTTGTTCAAACAAGTCAAACAACGTTTCTAATCAATCCTCAGGTACCCTAATATGTAAATGAACGAAATGAATGAACGACTACAGCCACCTTGAAAAACTACAACTAAAAACTCATTTTTCAAAAAAACAGCCTGAAACCCTTTCTAAAGACTGTTGACATCTAGTGGAAGCCATAGGAACTTCAATCTGGGAGGAATTTCTTTGAATATTCCATAGACAAGCATTTGAATGGCCTGTGACCTCCCAAAAAAATTCAGGATGGATTCTCCACGGGTTTTCAACTGCCATATCAGTTATGTTATACTCACAGACATTATTTTAACAGTTTTGGAAACTTAAGAGTGTTGTCTATCCAATGCTACCAATTATATGCATATCCTTTGCGCATGTCAGTCTTCCGAACTCCCGAATACTGCCCCCTAGCCTTTATGTGACTTAGGACCCTAGGTGCAATTTAGATTTTGGCCACTAGATGGCAGCAGTGTATGTGCAAAGTTTTACACTGATGCAATGATCCATTGCAGTACTGTTCAAAATGTTATCAAGTCTGCCCAAATGTGCCTAATTGGTTTATTGATACATTTTCAAATTCATAACTGTTCACTCTCCTCAAACAATAGCATGTATTCTTTCACTGTAATAGATACTGTAAATTGGACAGTGCAGTTAGATTAACAAGACGTTTTGCTTTCTGTCCATATCATGTATGTCTACGTCCTGGGAAATGTTCTTGCTAATCACATTAGCGTACTTTAGCTCAACCATCACGCAGGGGGGACACCGATCCTGTAGAGGTTTTAATCCACAGATAAAACGGTAAACCAAATTCATTTTTCATCATCTCTCCTTCCTTCAGGCTTCTTTTTCTCCTTTGGACTTTATATGGCGGTTGGCAACCAACTTTACAGCATTACTACAACTGACCAGATTGTGGACCTAAATTAATCTTTCAATCACCCATGTGGGTATATGCTCCTAAAAACCAATGAGGAGATAGGAGAGACCGGAATTGCAGCGCATTGAGCGTCACAAATAGAACCAATTTCTATTTTAGCGCCTAGCCACGCAGACGCTCGCGAGCAGTGGGGGTGCAATGAATGAATAACATATACAGTATGTGTAAATGTATTTTGCAATGCTCGTGCACGCGACGTTAGCGGTGTGGTCAGCATTTAAAGCCGAAACCACACCGAGAGATGTCACCAGGGTCAGAATTTGCGTGCGAGAGTAAAGAGTGTCATTTCCCATACACTGCATAGCGTATGCCAACTTAATTCTCATTAAAGTCCATAATAAACAGTTGTATTTATGTTCGCTATGTACCAAATGTGACCGATCGCCTTGATTTGGTCTTATGTAAAAATAAATACAAAAATGTGCAATTGTTTTTTTACATTTTATTGGATAAAAGCAGAGACACAGAGCTACAACATTCTATTATCATACACTATATTTTGAGGAACAATGGGAAAGTAATTCTGCTTTGAAAGTTGATAAACGTGTAAGCTCACTTTTGAGAAAATGGCCTTTGAATGTTTTGGTACCTACTGGAGAGCTCTCCTTTGTCTACACCATTCAGCATTGTTCACACCCTCTTAAGCCAGCCCCACCCATCTCTTTAAGCATTCACGTGTGAGGTTATGAGCTAAACAGTGAGTAGTGTAGTAAAGACTAAAAGTGGTAAAAGTAGTAGCCTATAATAAGGAAAAATTCCAGGTAAACAAAGGGTCCAGATAAAAAATATTTTATAAATATTAGATGACGCTTACCCAGACACACGTGTCTAACTTGATGGGTCATGTGAAAGAAATGCTATAACCCCCAGCCACATCTTGCTAAGTGGATGGGTCTCTACAGGAGGTGAAAACAATACAGCCAAATGGTTACTTGCATAGTAGCAACATCAGATATACAGTGGGGCAAAAAAGTATTTAGTCAGCCACCAATTGTGCAAGTTCTCCCACTTAAAAAGATGAGAGGCCTGTAATTTTCATCATAGGTACACTTCAACTATGACAGACAAAATGAGAGAAAAAAATCCAGAAAATCACATTGTAGGATTTTTTATGAATTTATTTGCAAATTATGGTGGACAATAAGTATTTGGTCAATAACAAAAGTTTATCTCAATACTTTGTTATATACCCTTTGTTGGCAATGACAGAGGTCAAATGATTTCTGTAAGTCTTCACTAGGTTTTCACACGCTGTTGCTGGTATTTTGGTCCATTCATCCATGCAGATCTCCTCTAGAGCAGTGATGTTTTGGGGCTGTTGCTGGGCAACACAGACTTTCAACTCCCTCCAAAGATGTTCTATGGGGTTGAGATCTGGAGACTGGCTAGGCCACTCCAGGACCTTGAAATGCTTCTTACGAAGCCACTCCTTCGTTGTCTGGGCGGTGTGTTTGGGATCATTGTCATGCTGAAAGACCCAGCCACGTTTCATCTTCAATGCCCTTGCTGATGGAAGGAGGTTTTCACTCAAAATCTCACGATACATGGCCCCACTCATTCTTTCCTTTACACGGATTAGTCGTCCTGGTCCATAAGCAGAAAAAACAGCCCCAAAGCATGATGTTTCCACCACCATGCTTCACAGTAGGTATGGTGTTCTTTGGATGCAACTCAGCATTCTTTGTCCTCCAAACACTACGAGTTGAGTTTTTACCAAAAAGTTCTATTTTGGTTTGATCTGACCATATGACATTCTCCCAATCTTCTTCTGGATCATCCAAATACTCTCTAGCAAACTTCAGACGGGCCTGGACATGTACTGGCTTAAGCAGGGGGACACGTCTGGCACTGCAGGATTTGAGTCCCTGGCGGCGTAGTGTGTTACTGATGGTAGGCTTTGTTACTTTGGTCCCAGCTCTCTGCAGGTCATTCACTAGGTCCCCCCGTGTGGTTCTGGGATTTTTGCTCACCGTTCTTGTGATCATTTTGACCCCACGGGGTGAGATCTTGCGTGGAGCCCCATATCGAGGGAGATTATCAGTGGTCTTGTATGTCTTCCATTTCCTAATAATTGCTCCCACAGTTGATTTCTTCAAACCAAGCTGCTTACCTATTGCAGATTCAGTCTTCCCAGCCTGGTGCAGGTCTACAATTTTGTTTCTGGTGTCCTTTGACAGCTCTTTGGTCTTGGCCATAGTGGAGTTTGGAGTGTGACTGTTTGAGGTTGTGGACAGGTGTCTTTTATACTGACAACAAGTTCAAGCAGGTGCCATTAATACAGGTAACGAGTGGAGGACAGAGGAGCCTCTTAAAGAAGAAGTTACAGGTCTGTGAGAGCCGGAAATCTTGCTTGTTTGTAAGTGACCAAATGCTTATTTTCCACCATAATTTGCAAATAAATTCATAAAAAAATTCTACAATGTGATTTTCTGGATTTTTTTTCTCATTTTGTCTGTCATAGTTGAAGTGTACCTATGATGAAAATTACAGGCCTCTCATCTTTTTAAGTGGGAGTACTTGCACAATTGGTGGCTGACTAAATACTTTTTTGCCCCACTGTATATTGTGTCAATATATAGAAAATTATATACAGTACGTACAAGAACAATATCAATGACGATATCAGGGATAGATGAGGTAGTTATATGCATACCATCAGGGGTGAAGTGGCTGAGCAGCAGGATAAAAAAATAAATAGTAGCAGCAACGTATGTTAGGAGAGTCATATGAATAGAGGCACTGCAGATAGTGCTGATGACAGATCCATCCGAACCACACATGGAACAAGGGAATCTATATTCGGAGAGCCTGTTTCTGTCCTGCCCTTGACTTTGGTGCAGGGCATGTGATGACCCCTGTCACAGTGTCGTTTCACAACATCACTCTGGTCTTTCTGAAGCGCTGCTTGATGAGGCTGAAGCCAGGTGTGGCCTGTGATCAGGATGTGAAGGTCCAGACTGTGGTGGAGCCTCTGGAAAATACAGAAATAATGTGAGGTCAATAAAAGTAGTGCCAATCATGTTGGAGGTCAATTAAATAATCAAAACGTATTTATGCTTTACATACCAAGTGATGTCATTGATTCCTTGTAGAGATGCCACATCGCTGCTATTGTCACATGGGATGGCAGCAGCTTTCCACCGAAGTGTTTGTGTCCTGGTAATATTATTGCATTATCCTCTGTGTAGTTGTTAAGTTCACAACTTGCTGCAAGTCCTCATGTTTGCTTGGGCCAGCTCTCTTTTCGATGGGAGGCATTAGACCATTCTCCGTGTATGACTGGTGGAGGAGAGTCGGGTGTGTTCTACTGATGCTGAAAGTCAAATTCCAGATACAAATATTTGAGCATTATTATACAATAGATAGCCGTAATCACCGTCAGACACACCTGGCTAACTTGATGGGTCATGTACGCCCCCTGCTGGAGGAGACCGATTTTGGGTCGTTTTACTGTTGGATGCAGTATTTGCAGCTTACTGCACTCTGACTGTAATCTTTTTTCGTAAGGGTGGGATCGGTTGCTTGTCTCCCGAGTGGATCTATTTTACTTACCTTTTGGAAACATCACTCGGTATGCAGAGCAGTAGTTTTCAGATTTATCACTAACCCGTACTAATACCACAAGGTGGCAGCCTTTCACTGTGAAGACAGGCAACACAGCCCATCACCATCATACACTAAGTATGGTAATAGAAAATGTCTAATCAGTCTGTCTAATTGACAGACATTGATTAATCTAAAATGGCAAGAATATAATTAGATTAATTTGTTAAATCCAAATAATTATTATGTGTACTAACCTTAACTGCTATGCATTAGCCTACACGTTGTCCTCCCTCCATCCAGCCAACCAGATGACAAAGGGAGTTATCTACTTCAAAACACTGTTCTACCGCTCCATCAGTTTTGAAGTTATTGTTTGTACCAACCCAACCCCAGCTGCCTGTGAAGTGCATATACCCCATATTTGAAATGCAATGTTTTTATAACAGATAATTTGACTCTGTACGCTGGTGCGATCTTGCATATAGGGCTGTGTTTTTGTACATCTGTGCACAGTGTTAGACCCGAGCTGTACTGTATGTAACAAAATAATGTACCCAGTAAAGAGATGGCAAAATGTGCCTTCATAAGCACAGCTGTTGGTGTCTAAAAATACTGATTTAAGTTTGTTAGAGCACTCTTAAAAAGATGATTGTTAAGGAATTGTGAAGAGATGGCTAAGACAGTGCTTAAATTAATCAATCATGGATGAAGGCCATCAAATAAAAAAATGTCCATCAAGAGAAACTAAATTTAACAGGTAGTGTAAATATAAATATTTACTTTCATTTCCCCACCTCTTAACTGTGTTTTTCTACTAGGAGGGTGAGTGTCTAGCAAGGGGTTGCAGCCAGCCTGGACACCCCTTGGGCACTCATGCTGGAGACAAGGCAGTCTGTCCTTCTTGCTCTGCTTACTCGCAGGTCTGTCAGCACATTTAACAATACTGGAGGAGAAGGCACTATCAACACTTGTAGGATGCCAACGGTAAGCCTTGTGTTCTATACTGAATAAAAATATAAATGCAACATACAACAATTTCAACGATTATACTGAGTTACAGTTCATATCAGGAAATCAGTCAATTGAAATTACTTCATTAGGCCCTAATCTATGGATTTCACATGACTGGGCAGGGGCACAGCCATGGGTGGGCATAGGCTGACCCACTGGGGAGCCAGGCCCAGCCAATCAGAATAAGTTTCCCTCCCAGAAGGGCTTTAATACAAACAGAAAAACTCCTCAGTTTCATCAACTGTCCGAGTGGCTGGTCTCAAGACTAAACCACAGGTGAAGAAGCCGGTGAACGTGAACTGCGGTTGTGAGGCCGGTTGGACGTACTGCCAAATTCTCTAAAACGACATTGGAGGCAGTTTATGGTAGAGAAAATAACATGAAATTCTCCGGCAACAGCTCTGGTGGATATTCCTGCAGTCAGCATACTAATTGCACGCTTCGTCAAAACTTGAGACATCTGTGGCACATTTTAGAGTGGCCTTTTTATTGTCCCCAGCATTAGGTACACCTTTTGTAATGATCATGTTGTTTAATCAGCTTCTTGAAATGCCACACCTGCCAGGTGGATGGATTATCTTGGCAATGGAGAAATGCTCACTAACAGGGATGTAAACACATTTCTGCACAACTTTTGAGATAAATAAGCTTTTTGTGCATATGGAACATTTCTGCGATCTTTTATTTCAGCTCATGAAACATGGGACCAACACTTTACATGTTGTGTTTGTATTTTTATTCAGTATAGATGACTGGACTACAGAGTGGGAGACAAATCTCTACACTCTTGATGACTCTATTCATATCAAGGCGTCTGTAACTGGCCAAGCCACCAATGAGTTGCCATGCCAACTGCAAACAATCCCATTCAATACCCCTTCATTTCTGGCCACGGGTAAAGTCATAGGAACCACCCATATACATATTTTCCATCAATCTCAATTTCTTCCTCTTTCCTTGCCATGATTTAATTTATTTTTCTTTGATGTGGACTGGTTTCTCTCCAGTTGCTTTGTAGATGGCAAAATGCATGTCTATCTGTCTGACTTTAGCTTCGCTAGAGAGGACAGCAGAACTCTGCAAATTCTTCTGGATGCCTTCCGCTTTCAAACATGGACATATCAAAAGTGAAATTATAAAATCATTTATGAAAAAAGTCACACATTCCTAACATCATATACTGTATCTGTGGTGGCCTATCAGTAAAGACCCATGGCCATAGTTATCACTGCTACTTGTTGCCTTATTGTTGTGTTGCAGGTTTATATTAGCTGTACCTTGAGAGCAGCTTTTGCATCTAGCCCTATAACTGCTGTCAACAAAGCCTACACATATAACCCGTCTATATCCAGGTGAGGGGGAAGGTACAGTATGGAGGTATTTTTAGCATACTGTAGCCTACATGTGTACATTTATTTTGATGATCCATGAAATACATGTAACCAGAACAGAAATAAATATTTGCATCATTTAGGAATTTTCACCAAGTACAGTCCCCTGTTGTGAAGTGTTACTTATTGACGTTTTGCCTCAATGTCTCCATTGCATCAGATACCAGAAGCCTCATGCTGGGACCTGCAATCATAAGAGCCACAGTTCAAGGCTCTGAGACCGTAGACAGACGCACAATGGAGCAGTGTAAGTACAGTGCACCGAGGGGCTTTTCTGGCCATGTGTTCAATGTCAGGTTTATAGAATGGCTTGGTTCTTCCCAGTAAGCATGGTTGTGAACGTATCTATTGAGTTTCTCCAGTGATTTGGCTATTTTGTTAGACTGGTTTAACATGCTTTAGTCTTTCATTACACCTGTCATGCATTCCTTTATTGCAATGGTTTATAACGGCAACATGTTGCTGCTTTTGAGCAACCGAAAGAGCCTTCTAAACAGCACAGAAGTAAAAAAGTATTATTTTAACAAGTCCCTGCACCCAAAACTTTCGTAATGTGTTTATCTTGAGAAAACAAACCATCATTATTAGGAAACGTACATACTACTTTAATATTTACACAAATGTCTCAAAGGAGAAAAAGCAGTTTATCATAGAATGACTTGAGATTTAGATATTTGAACGTTGTTTTTTTTATCCACCAAAAACCACTAATTCACGGTGTTAAATAACACTAATATGTGAGAACAATTTGTGAACAAACGTTTAATTTTGGCGTTATATAGTTGGTAGCAACAAAGTCGACTACGAAATCCACAATGCAACGCTCTATGGGCTAGCTAGCAAACGTAGCTACACACAATAATACCAAAGACAATATCAGCATGTAACGTAGCTAGTTAACTGTAAAATCGCCTAAAAACTACACTATCAATTTAAGAGTCTACGATCTCACCATGTTCAACCTGCAGATCGATGTGCCTCACAGAATGGAGTATAACATTCGCAACGGCAGATATACTTTTGAGATGGGAAACGCGGACCAAGCTACACAAAGGGGCCGCGCGGTGCATTCTGGGCAATTCTTTGACAAGACACGCTCTCCTTGAAGGAGTGAATCGGAGTCTATTGGGCACTAGCTAAACAAAAATACATTAGCACGAATTTCTATAAGATATTTGGCAACAGCACCATGCAATGCACCCTGGACTAGAGGCAAATAGGAACAATATGCTAGACCATTCGTTAAATTACAAATTTCTCGAGGTAGAAATATCGCTAAAAATATGAGCCATCACTCATTCGAAAGAAGACATCCTCCCGAGTTATGACGTCGGCAAGTATTACAGTCTGACATGAATGATAGACATTTTCGCGATCTAAAAGTTGGATTCCTATTAATTTCCAGTGTAGTGAGAGGGACTTTATCACAGTGCTACGTAATACCGGCCACATGTCTGCCTGCTTGAACGCCAATAACTCGGATACACATGAAAAGACCCAGGGAATCGATAGAACGTCACTCAGATGCACAAAAAAATATATAACATTCAAAATGGGCGAACCTTTCCTTTAAATCACACATTTGGGGCCAGGAAATGAACATGAGCTGGTTTCCCAGACCCACATTGAGCCTACTTGAAAATAAATACAAAGTAACGTTAGATTTAACAGGAATGTCCGCGTTACCAGACCCAGATTATTTTCCTTTGAGCCGCAATCATTCCGCACACATTTTGGAATGGTCAGAGATGATTAGCCTTTGAGCCTCAATCATACATTTTGTTTAGTGCATTAATCTTATTACAGGGCCTTCTGCCCACTCAACACAGCTGACTAGCAATTTGTAGGCAAAAAGCTTTATTACACATGTTCCAGTTTTCAATATAAATACATTAAAAAACATAGGGTTAAAACATTTACATTGACTTTCAAAAAATAATTACATCATAAAAAAAGTACAATTATAACTTCCATTCAGTAATGTCACATACGTAAAGGGCACTGTAAATTAAGTGGCTTTGTTCAACCAGGGAATGGTCTGAGACAATTACTGGGCACTTCTTTTCAAGGACAGATGCAGACTAGCAGATAGGAGCAGTCCTAGCCCTGAAAATAAAATTAGATATTTTAGATAAAGCATTGACTCAATGGAGCAGTTAACAATAGTTTCACTATTTAGATTACTCATGTTCAAAGACAACCACAAACTGTATAGTCATACGAGTAAGACTTTGGTTAAAAGATGGGACATTTTCTTAATGGGTTTAAGAGAATCATGTATGAATTGTAGATACCTTGGGTAGGCATTCAACTTAGTCATTTTGAAATTGTAATAACTCCTCTTTTCTTCTAGAGTCTTCTCCTGTCTGGTAGGAGCTATGCAACATTTTAAAATAATGAAATTGTGTCAGGATTATCATGTTTACATATAAATAATGGTGCAGTAAGGAAATACAGTAGATTGGCATACATAATCTCAGTATTTTAGTGCTTAGTTTGGTAGCGGTGTTCCAGTGTGGTAGTCAGCTGGTCAGTTTAGCACGGTGTATGGTAGGTCTAGCTTGCTAGCCACCTCCCTTTTGAACAACATACTCCATTCTCTTTTTCAATTCCAATATCTCTGAAAGTAATATCTGTGATTCAGTTGTAGGTGAAATTGTGCACTATTTTCTAGTAAGATAAATTATCAAATGTAGGTTCTCACCCTTTCCTCTTCTGAAAACAATATAATACGAACAGCACAATAAGTATAACTGCAAAAGATAAAGAATCAATCATGAGTCCCCTGTATGCTCTTCAAATGGTCAAGAGAAAGTGTAATACAAATCTGATAAACATGGTAACATTAGCAAGTCAGCAGTTTCACTAGGCCTACTAGTGTAACAGATCAAATAATGTGAAGGAAACTCTTGATGGGTCACAGAAGGGAATGTTTTCCCCAGTACAGTATACAGCAAAGAATCCAGTTTAGTTAGAACACATGCTTACTACATCAGGCACGTGAGTGCGTCCGCATGTTGATTTTGTCCATCCACACTAGACGCGATCAGGACGCCAGGTTGAAATATCAAAACAAAATCTGAACTAACTATATTAATTTTGGGACAGGTCGAAACACATGAAACATTCATGGACACTTAGCTAGCTAACTTGCTGTTGCTAGCTAATTTGTCCTGGGATATAAACATTGGGTTGTTATTTTACCTGAAATGTACAAGATTCTTTTTTTTGCTGGATCTTTGTAGAATTGAGTCACATTGTGTGTTCTCTACTCCAACAATTAATCCACAGAAAAAAGGGGAAACCTTGTTAGTTTCTAGTGTTAGATTCTGGGTGAAACTTGGAACATTGTAATATGCAGAAACATTATATAAAGGACTGAAAGGGACTGGTTTTACATCAGAAGTTAATGGTTATCTGTAGGAGACAGATGGCTTTGGAATGTGTTGGGTGGACGGGAGGAAGTAACGTGATTGCTATAGGGAAAGCGGATGGACATCTGTGGATTACGCGAAGGAGGGGGTCAGGTCAGATCCCCTGAAGTGAGAAATTATGGTTTATTACCCTCTTCCTGTCGAACCATAAGATGTAAGGATCGGCGAGAAGGAGGAGTGCCTAATGTGGAGTATATATACAATTTGGTGGTAGAAACATGTTTGTCTGAATCCAGCTGTATCGACCCTTTGGGAAGAATTAAACTTGGTTAAGCTTCTCTAGTGTCCGTGAGTTATTTACTCTGAAAATTAGAACCTAACACTAGTAATATGTACTTGTTCAGTCTTCTTCTGTGTATTTTATATAATGGTTGGCAACCAACTTTAAGGTGCATTACCACAACCGACTGGAGTGTGGACCTCATTCATCTTTCAGTCACCCCCGTGCGTATATGCTCCTAAAAACCAATTAAGAAATGGAGGTGGCGGGACTTGCAAGAACCAAGTTCTATTTTAGTGCCTGGCAACACAGATGCTCGTTCACACATGCAAGTAGTTTGGATGAAATTATAGACGTTATTCAATGTCTAAATGTATTTATCAACACTCGCACATGCAACCTGGGCGGTGTGGTCAGCATGTTAAACTCAAAAGCCTATTGGACAAATTTTTACCACACATCTCACTCTCATTTGTGATTGTTTCAAATGATGTATTTCTTACCTATGACTATGCAGATGCCGATCACACTTCCCTTGGCTGCTGCATTCCCTGAAAGAGATTCAGTATTGTTTGGCCAAATGTGAGCTGGAAAAATCTATAACGACAAAATACTAATCACTTGAATAATCTTACTTGTAGCTGCGTTGATGTCATGTTCACCAATTTCATGATGCCTCCCTGAAACTGCAAATACAAAATGATTATATAATCATGGATAGGGAGTGAAAGTTATTACCATGGTCTAGACTCTAGAGAAGTCTAACAGATGATTCAATTGATCATTAAGCCCTCGATCACACTGGGCTAGATTTACTCTACCTTGTATTGTGGGTGGAACAGTCGATGTTGTTATTGATGCTGATTTCAAAGGAATGTCATTGACATCTATGAAATAGAAATGCACAATGGTTATTATGTGTTGCACCTTCATGCAGTGCTGTCATTTTTGTTTATATGTGTACACCTAGTGCTATGGCCACTGATGCAGACCTTAGGAACATCTACATTTTAAAAAGTTGAATAAATCCATGTAATATAGCCTACACCATCACAATCAATCCATTATTTATTTTAGACAGGTCTACAGGAACATATGAAGAAAATTTAGTTTATTCAGAAGAACAGAATAGCATACTCTGACTTGTCCTCATGTTAAGCCGTGATCTGGCTATGCCATATGACTGTGGGTGAGACTACTGTAGTTAATTTAGCAGACAAGATTTGCTTTATATTCCGTGGCATTATTTTATAGTATGAAGAATACAATTGAACATAGCTGAAGAGAAACAATATTTTCTCAATGATTTGATTTGCAACTATTCTGTGTTGAGTGGTTTAAGAAACAAGTCCTCTTACAGTTGAAGTCGGAAGTTTACATACACCTAGCCAAATACTTTTAAGTAAACTCAGTTTCACAATTCCTGACATTTAATCCTCGTAAAAATTCCCTGTCTTAGGTCAGATAGGATCACGGCTTTATTTTAAGAATGTGAAATGTCAGAATAATAGTAGAGATAATGATTGATTTATTTCATCATATTCCCAGTGGGTCAGAAGTTTACATGCAATCCTACCAAATACTAATTGAGTGTCTCTAAATTGTTTAACCTGGGTCAAACGTTTCTGGTAGCCTTCCACAAGCTTCCCACAATAAATTGGGTGAATTTTGGCCCATTCCTCCTGACAGAGCTGGTGTAACTGAGTCAGGTTTGTAGGCCTCTTTGCTCACATATGCTTTTTCAGTTCTGCCCACAGATTTTCTATGGGATTGAGGTAAAGGCTTTGTGATGGCCATTCCAATACCTTGACTTTGTTGGCATTTTGCCACAACTTTGGAAGTATGCTTGGTGTCATTGTCCATTTGGAAGACACATTTGCAACCAAGCTTTAACTTCCTGACTGATGTCTTGAAATGTTGCTTCAATATATCCACATAATGTTCCTTAATCATGATGCCATCTATTTTGTGAAGTGCACCAGTCCCTCCTGCAGCAAAGCACCCCCACAACATGATGTTGCCACCCCCGTGCTTCATGGGTGAGATGTTGTTCTTCGGCTTGCAAACCTCCGCCTTTTTCCTCCCAAAATAACGATGGTCGTTATGGCCAAACAGTTCTATTTTTGTTTCATCAGACCAGAGAACATTTCTCCAAAAAGTATGACCTTAGTCCCCATGTGCAGTTGCAAACCGTAGTCTGGCTTTTTTATGGCGGTTATGGAGCACTGGCTTCTTCTTTGCTGAATGGCCTTTCAGGTTATGTCAATATAGGACTCGTTTTACTGTGGATATAGATACTTTTGCACCCGTTTCCTCCTGCATCTTCACAAGGTCCTTTGCTGTTGTTCTGGAATTGATTTACACTTCTCGCACCAAAATGCCTTCATCTCTAGGAGACAGAACGAGTTTCCTTCCTGAGCGGTATGACGGCTATGTGGTCTCATGGTGTTTATACCTGCGTACTATTGTTTGTACAGATGAACGTGGTACCTTCAGGCGTTTGGAAATTGCTCCCAAGGATGAACCAGACTTGGAGGTCTACAATTTTTTTTCCTGAGATCTTGGCTGATTTCTTTTAATTTTCCCATGATGTCAAGCAAAGAGGCACTGAGTTTGAAGGTAGGCCTTGAAATACATCCACAGGTACACCTCCAATTGACTCAAATTATGTCAATTAGCCTATCAGAAGCGTCAACATAATTTTCTGGAATTTTTTAAGCTGATTAAAAGGCACAGTCAACTTAGTGTACGTAAACTTCTGACCCACTGGAATTGTGATAGAGTTAATTAACTTCTTATGGCTGGGGGGGCAGTATTTAGTAGCTTGGATGAATAAGTTGCCCAAAGTAAAACGGCCTGCTCAGTCACTAATATATGCATATTATTAGTAGTATTGGACAGAAACTAAAGTTTCTAAAACTGTTTGAATGATGTCTGTGTATAACAGTACTCATGACAGGCAAAATCAAAACAGGAAGTGAGAAATCTGAGCTTGGTATGTATTCACCAAGGTTCCCATTGAAATCCCCTTGAGATATTAATGTTGCACTTCCTAGGGCTTCCACTAGATGTCATCAGTCTATAGACATTATAATGAGACTTCCACTGTGTTGTGGGACTAAATGAGAGCAGAATCTCAGGTGAGTGGCAGTCAGCCATTTTCTGATCACGCACATTCCTCATGGTATACACTTGCGTTCCATTGCTCATCAAGACACAAAGGAATACTCCGGTTGAAACTTAATTGAAGCTATATGTTAAAAACATCCTAATGATTGATTCTGTACTTAGTTTGAAATGTTTCTTCGACCTGTAATAACTTTTTGAAGTTTTTGTCCGACGTAACGCTGACCAGAATGAGCGTTTGGATATGTATACCAAACGCGCTAACAAAGAGGAATTTGGACATAAATAACAGACATTATCGAACAAAACAAACATTTATTGTGGACCTGGGATTCCTGGAGTGCTTTCTGATGATCATCAAAGGGAATATTTATCATGTAATTTCTTGTTTATGTTGACGCCAACATGGCGGCTATTGTGACTATTTCTTCTGAGCGCCGTCTCAGATTATTGCATGGTTTACTTATTCCGAAGAAAAAAAAATGGAAATCAGACACAGCGGTTGCATTAAGGAGAGGTATATCTATAATTCCATGTGTATAACTTGTATTATAATCTACATTTATGATGAGTATTTCTGTTGAATGATGTGGCTATGCAAAATCACTGGATGTTTTTGGAACTAGTGAATGTAACGCACCAATGTAAACTCATATTTTGATAAATATGAACTTTATCAAACAAAACATACATGTATTGTGTAACAGTCCTATGAGTGTCATCTGATGAAGATCAAAGGTTAGTGATACATTTTTTCTCTATTTGTGCTTTTTGTGACTGCTAACTTTGGCTGGAAAAAATGGCTGTGTTTGTCGTTTGGTGGTGACCTAACAATCGTTTGTGGTGCTTTTGCTGTGAAGCCTATTTGAAATCGGACAAAGTGGCGGGATTAACAACAAGACAACCTTTAAAATTGTATAAAATACATGTATGTTTGAGGAATTTTAATTATGAGATGTGATGTTGAAATTTGCGCCCTGCACTTTCACTGGCTGTTGACATATCGATCCCTTTAACGGGATTGCAGCCATAAGAAGTTAAGTGAAATAATCTGTCTGTAAACAATTGTTGGAAATATTACTTGTGTCATGCACAAAGTAGATGTCCTAACCGACATGCCAAAACTATAGTTTCTTAACAAGAAATGTGTGGAGTGGTTGAAAAACTAGTTTTAATGACTCCAACCTAAGTCTGTAAACTTTCGACTTCAACTGTATATGCTTAATTTAGAGGTATTTATTCCATCTGAGAAATTGCCAAGAAACTGAAGTTCTCAACAGAACAGCGCAAACGGGCTCTAACCAGAATAGAAAGAGTGGGAGGCCCCAGTGCACAACTGAGAAGAGGACAAGTAGTGTCTACTTTTAGAAACAAAAGTAGACACTACTTGCCTCACAAGTCGTCAACTAGCAGCTTCATTAAATAGTACCAACAAAACACCAGTCTCACCATCAACAGTGAAGAGGCGACTTTCCGAATGCACTGTATACTAAATAGTGTGTGAATTTTTTTAAATTCATAATGGACCATTATCACGCACCTGTCTCAAAACAAGGGCAGGGGAAAACAATACATGTTATTGATGCACGTATAGAGGACACGAATAGAGGACGCTTTTCCTGCGCCAGCCAGGTAGGCTATACTTCTGTTGCTTCTCTTTACAATGTGCTTAATATTAGGAAAGTTTAAATAAATAGTAGGCCTAGCCTATAGAAAGCTGATGGGATCCTCTTTTTAAGAGGCCATCATTCGGTTTTCTCATGCATTTGCATAGCCTATAGAAATGTTAAGCAACATGCTCTCATGAAGTGTTTAATTCGATTTTCGATTACATTTGCATTGATGTCAGTGATTAGAGGGACAATAGAGTGCTGAGTATCAGACAGTTAGCAAGTTTGGAAGGCTACTAATGACCATCAGCAGCATCAGAACTTGGAGAAGCCTAATTACTGTGACTAAACGGTCAAGTGGAATTTGGCTGCCGTCATGACTCGTGATCGGCAGTAATACGGTCACCATAACGGCCCTATGTACACCAACGTTAACATTAAAATAATCACTTGAATTAGCTTACTTGTAGAGGTGTTGGTGTCATGTTCACCAATGCTATGATGCGTCCCTGAAACGGCAAATTATTATATAAATCATGGATAGGGAGTGAAAGTTATTACCATGGTCTAGACTCTAGAGAAATCTAACATAGTTGATTCAATTGATCGTCAAGCCCTTGATTACACTGGGCTAGATTTACTTGGATTTGCTCTACCTTGTATTGTGGGTGGAACAGTCAATGTTGTTATTGATGCTGATATAGTTGTTGGTTTCAAAGGAATGTCATTGACATCTATGAAATAGAAATGCACAATGGTTATGCATTGCACATTCATGCATACACCACTGTTACACAGAGGGATTTAAAGAAGAAAGATCAATGACAATGTTCCTTATGGTGCAACCCACTGGGCACGCAGTTGAATCAACGTCATTTGTCAACCTATTGTGACATGGAATCTCTGTTGAAAACACATTTACCAAAAGGTAAAAGCAGCAATCGTTGAACTGTGGCTTCACATTTTACCTCTTTAGTTAAGTTAATGGCATGACATTGAATCAATGACATTGATTCAAACATACCATTTTACTATCAACATTGAAAGGTGAAATAAAATATGTCTAATCAAATATTAAATTAATAATAATTTCAAACACCCAATATTGACTATAGACCCTTTTCCAGTACACGACACACTGACGTCATGCACAGATGCTCACGACACTTGGCGGCAGTAAGAAAGCCATTGCCATCTGCGCCCATTCAACAGCCTAAATGTAGGTTTTTATTACTGCTAAACAAAATGTTGGGGTTCTGATCCGCTTACAATTACATCTTGATTCTTGCTTGAACAGTCTAATATTATTTTTTGGTTGTGATCTTTGCAAAATAATTGCAGCAGTTGTTAGCTGGAATGGTAACGCTCATTGACATTGGCTAGCTTTTACTACAGCCTAAGAGCCATTTTACTGGTTGAAGTGTTTTTTATTTATTTAAGTATAATGCAGTTGATTTGCAATGATGATGACAAACATATTAAGCAGGACATTCATACGAGCCTTAAAATCCTATTATAATCCAAAAGTAGTGTGAAATGCACTCATAAGCAACATGTAAAGAGGCTTTTTTTTGCTGCCGTTCTATAAGAACTGCATGTTCTGCCGCCAACTTCCGTGCATTTCCCTCGTGCAGCAATGTTTGCAAACACAGAAAGGGGTCTATAGGACGGAAAAGAGTTAACATTTCTACATGTAATTTTCTATGCAAATTTCAACAAACATTGTTCTGATGATTATGTTGAAATTTGATTGATGTAACAACCTGTTAGTCAAGTAATTAATTGTATTTAAGTTGAAGTTTTAGCTCAATTGCAATGCTTACAACACTGGTTGGAATAACAAACAGTACTGGTTGATTACTTTTTGCAAATCCAAATGCGTTTTCCATGTCACTCACAATAGGGTGACACATTACATTGAAACAACGTTGATTCAACCAGTGGATGCCTGCAGTGTCTAGATGTAGGGTGTTGGCAGATCATTTATCAAACATAAATGGAATCCATACCTTTGCATTCAGGAAGAAATGAGTATTCACCATCTTCATCACACTCAATGGATATGTTTCCAATGAGGGTGTAACCTTCATCACAGGAATACTGTATGACATCCCCATACTCTGGAAACTGTTTGTCAGGCTTCTCTGAGATCATGCCATTCATTATATCAATAGGTTCTTCACAAGTTACCACTGAGGGAGACATACATGGGTGCATTATATTTGTTAGTGCTGAGCGACCAACCAAATTATAATTTTTGGGCTATTAAACTACTAATTGACCGAAGTCTTTTTTGTGAGCCAGATTCGCTGTTTCTCTAGACCGAAACCAAATAATTTACAATAGAAATCAAGTCGAGGGGCAAATCGCAATTGCATGCATACTCCTTGCGTCCCATCTCCTCAAAACCCCCCTTTTTTTTCATCCAATATTTTTGAGAAGGAAAGGACGCGAGGACTATGCAATTGAGATTCTCCCAAGAACTGCTGGGCTAAAGGAAGTAGTTTATTAACACTACATTCATGTGAATTGCAGGGCCCTAATTTTCTGCCTGATTCCATTGAATTTTCCCCAAAATGCTATTCTGTTTTTCCAGGTTTGTTTTCCCATTTCTTCAGGTTTTCCACAAAAAAACACAAATGAAATCACACTTTAATAGAAAAAATATATATTCTGAACAAAATGCAACAATTTAAGATTTAACTGAGTTATAGTTCATATGAGGAAATCAGGCAATTGAAATAAATTCTTTAGGCCCTAATCAATGGATTTCACATGAATGGGAATACAGAAATGCATCTGTTGGTCACAGGAAAAAAAAAGCCTCAATGGGGCTCAGGATCTCATCACGGTATTTTTGTGCATCCAATTGCTAATCAATAAATGCAATTGTGTTCGTTGTCCGTAGCTTATGGCTGACCATACCAGATTTTACATTTCACATTTAAATTTAAAAATTCCAATTGCACGCTCACTCAAAACTTCTGTGGCATTGTGTTGTGACAACACTGGACATTCTAGAGTGGCATTTTATTGTCAGAAGGTGCACCTGTGTAATGATCATGCGGTTTAATCAGCTTCTTGATATGACATATCTGTCTGGTGGATGATCTTTGCAAAGGAGAAATGCTCACTAACAGGGATGTAAACCAATTTGTGGCAAAATTTAAGAGAAATACACTTGTATGTAACATTTCTGAGATCTTTTAGTTCAGCTCATGAAACGTGAGACATGCGTTTATGTTGCGTTTATATTTTTGTAGTGTAATTTGGATTTTCTAAATCCGCAAACAGTGCTTCAAACAATACAGGAGACCACTTTTGAGGTCTGGGATTATTATTATTATTATTATTAAATTGTAAATTGTACTTGTTACCCAATAGGTAGTTACAGTCAATGTTTTGGTAATTGAACGTTCACCATGTCTCTAAAATAATAATAGAACGCAAACCAGACTCTAAAAAGCACTAATCGTTCAGCAGTAATTGGTGTTCTTCATTCAAACAAGTTCAATGCCTAAGATGTCCAAGGTGTGTCAATGGGAAATATGTAAGATTTACCTTCACATCTTGATCTTCCACTCCAACCGGTGGCATAACACTGTCTGTAACTTGATCCCTGAATTTGATAGCTAGAGGTGGAGAGAGCATGTGTGTGAGAGGGGGAGGGGGGTGGTCTTGCATTGAATCTTTGTGGAAAATAATTCCCCCATACTATGATACGTCAGATATTGAAGCATACTCACCCTTTATCACAAATTGCTCTTGCTGATGCACCAAAAAGCGTCCCTTCCTTATCAAACTCATATGTCAAATGTGGCATCTCCTTAGGTGCACCGCAGTCCTTCTCTGAAATTAATAATCAGCGAGGTAATGGAAGCATTAAAACAGTCAACCAACAGTAAACACTCAACAATCGCACTTGACAGAAGAGGGGCTAGTATTTTGCCGCCTACTTTTGCAGATTAATTCCAGGGTGCTCCACTCTCCACTCGTGCAGGTGATGCTTTCAGATCCTTGCGCTTTCATGTAGCCGTTGGTACATTGAAACAATACTTCCGAGCCCTCCGGAAAATCGTTCTTTAGGAGTGCATCATTCGTTAGAACGACATGTTCATTTCTCTCCACTTGTGGTTTGGGACATTCAGCTGCGAGGATATGATACAGTAAAATAGGTCAACTCCACACACAGACAGAATTACGTTAGCCAGTTCAAGTTAACAACGTACGTAGCTAGCTAAGCAAAACATTTTCAGGTAAAACTTCTATCAACCTTATCTAGGAAAGGGTTACCATGGCTAGAAACACACTCACAATTTCCACTTGTTATAAAGATAAGGTATATCAAGCACTTGGTCCATGAATTTGAATAAAACATTTTAAAGTCGAATTTATGTGAAGACAAGTCAGTGTCTCGACCTACAATTTCTCTCTATTCTTGTTGAGTATCTATATCTGACTAATCAGTCCCAGACCATCGAAGACTTCAACAGTCTGTTGATGATCATTTCACTTTATAGCAACTGTGCTGGTCTTGACGTAGCACCACGCGCAGCGTGCCCCTCCCGGGCCAGTGACGTACGGTGGTGAGTTAATCTTTGTTACTCATTTCTTTGGACACGCCACACCTCTATAGATTTCAATGCCAAAGTCTAGCCCAGTTGCTGACTAATTCACTACGCAAACTCCATATAAAATAATTTGCATCTGAATAATTCATTGGAGACCGAAAAAACGAAGTGAAACGCACTCTGAGACCATCAAGACCCATTCTCACCCCATTGGCCCTTGGTATAAAGTCTAATAATAATAATAATAATAATAATACATTGAAAGTAATAACCTAATAATACATTATAGTAATACATAATTATAATAAATAACTAGTAATTAAATATAATATCCCGACGTGGAAATGTGGGTAATATTTGATTGATATGTTGATCAATGACATTTCAACCAACCTATTCACCCATTTTAAATTCCCAATGTGTTATCACTATATGCTTTCGGCCATCTAAAAGCAAAACAAAATTCCAATGAAAAAACGATCAGATTTTTGGTTTAGTTGTCATCTAAATGTGTTATCACTGTGCTTTCAACCATTTGAAAGCACAACAAAGTTCAAATGGGAATACAATGTCACATATGTTGTATTTATTTTTACTGTGCTTCATCTAATAGCACATACTGTAGTGCAAGTGATCAGTGCTGTTTGAGATTCTGTGCCAATTATTATAACAATTGTGAAGATCTCCACAGACCTGCCACCTTGCATGCTATCCAACCTGGTCTCAGCGCAAAACATATTATATTTTGTTAAGTACATGCTAAATAGGTATAAAAGTAGATAAAAGTAGTAAGTAGTAGCAAATCTGCTAAATTGCTAAAGTTGTCCATGATGAGATTCGAACACGCAACCTTACGGGTTGCTAGACGTTTGAGTGTTCGAATCTCACCACGGACAACTTTAGAATTTAAATCATTAGCAACTTTGCAACTACTTAGTGAGTTAGCTAACCCTTCCCCTAACCCTAACCTTAACCTTAACCTAATGTAGCATATCATACTAAAGTAGTCGAACATAGCATATCATACTGTATTAAACAGTGGTGGCCGTTGCTGTTTAACATGCGGGAGGATGATTTTTTATTAGCATGATTTTTTCTATTACATTATATTGGATGACTGTCTTTCATATTCCATTCACCCAGCTCAATGTAACATTGATAGATTTAGGCTACTACATGATACTTGAATTTTGCCTATACCCATCATGAGGTTGCTACAACCTAGCCTATGTACGATATTTTACAACGTAGGTGCACAGCTTGAGAGAAATTTGAATAATCAAGGTGAAGACATTGACACATTCAATACCGCCTTGCATATTCTTGCCTGCATGTAGCTGATCTAGGCTGTAGTCATTCGTCCAACAGTTGCAAACTAGAGTTTCTATTGGACAAATTCAGGCATGTTTATCCCCGTTTCATTCCGTTTTAGAAACGGTTTTGAACAGAATCGGCGGAATTAATAAACTCATGATCACAAACAAAAACAGTTCACATTCATAACAGCCACATACAAACAGCATGATCCCTTTCATCATTAGATAATTTCTTCTCGCATCAATGCACTCTTCTCCTCTCACCTTTTCACTTTGCTTGTGGACTCCAGTGCAAAACACATCAGCTGTCTATGACCAGGCAAAAAAAACTTTCCAAGCCAAACCATTATATCACAACCGCTAAACGCCACACACAGCCTACATCATTGTCACCATATTAGCTAAAGTCTAGTCAACATAGCTACTAGAACTAAAGCATTAGTAAACCCGCTACAATCATGCAGTACAGTGTACAGTTAGCAAGCAGTTTAGCAGTTACACTGGCGAGCCTCGGTGGCAATAAATTAATAAAACCAAAAGTATCATGGCGCCGGGGGGATTGCTGCTGTCTTATCAGCTCTTAACCAACCATGCTTATTTATTTTTTTGCGTTGTTCATAACTTGTTTTGTACATAATGTTACTGCTACAGTCTTTTATGAGCAAAAAGAGGGACATCAGAATTGCGATTACTCACCTCAAATTGGACGAAGACTTTTTCTTCAATGAGTTGGAGGGATATACTACAGACACCCGACCAGGCCCAGATCCCCGTCATTCGCCGGAGAAGGACACTGAGATTTCGCAGAATAAGATCAGGATGCCTTGTGAGGATCAGGCGACGAGTGGCTAATCTACCTTTGCCTTCCGTCCTGCTAGCTAACTATTAAATCACTGGAAAATAAATATGATGAACTGAAAGCCCGAATGTCCTACCAATGAGACATTGCTACCCCCCCATAAGCAAACAGGAAAACGCTCATCCAGAGGCGGCACTCCCAGTGGCCGGGACTTTAATGCAGGGAAACTTAAATCAGTTTTACCTCATTTTTATCAGCATGTTAAATGTGCAACTGGAGAAAAAAATTCTAGGCACCTTTACTCCACAGACAGAGACGCGCACAAAGCTCTCCCTCGCCCTCCATTTGGCAATCTAACTATAATTCTATCCTCATGATTCCTGCTTACAAGCAAAACATTTAAGCAGGAAGCACCAGTGACTCGGTCTATAAAAAAGTGGTCAGATGAAGCAGATGCTAAACTACAGAACTGTTTTGCTACTACAGACTGGAATATGTTCCAGGATTCTTCCAATGGCATTCAGGTGTACCCCACATCAGTCACTGGCTTTATCAATAAGTGCATCGAGGACGTCGTCCCTACAGTGACTGTACGTACACACCCCAACCAGAAACCATGGATTACAGGTAACATTCGCACTGAGCTAAAGGGTAGAGCTGCCGCTTTCAAGGAGCGGGACTCTGACACGGAAGCTTGTAAGAAATCCCACTATGCCCTCTGACGAACCATCAAACAGGCAAAGCGTCAATACAGGACTAAGATTGAATCATACTACACCGGCTCCGACGCTCGTCGGATGTGGCTGGGCTTGCAGACTATTATAGACTACAAAGGGAAGCACAGCCACGAGCTCCCCTGTGACATGAGCCTACCAGACGAGCTAAAGAACCTCTATGCTCGCTTCGAGGCAAGTAACACTGAAACATGCAATAGAGCATCAGCTGTTCCGGGAGACTGTGTGATCACGCTCTCTGTATCCGATGTGAGTAAGACCATTAAACAGGTCAACGTTCACAAGGCCGCAGGGCCAGACGGATTATCAGGACATGTACTCCGAGCATGCGCTGACCAACTGGCAAGTGTCTTCACTGATTTTCAAGCTCTCCCTGTCTGAGCCTGTAATGCCTGCGTGTTTCAAGCAGACCACCATAGTCCCCTGTGCCCAAAAACACCAAGGTAACCTGCCTAAATGACTACCGACACATAGCACTCACGTCTGTAGCCACAAAATGCTTTGAAAGGCTGGTCATGGCTCACATCAACACCATTATCCCATAAACCCTAGACCCACTCCAATTTGCATACCGCACCAACAGATCCACAGATGATGCAATCTCTATTACACTCCACAAGGCCCTTTCACACCGGGACTAAAGGAACACCTATTTGAGAATGCTATTCATTGACTACAGCTCAGCGTTCAACACCATAGTGCCCTCAAAGCTCATCACTAAGCTAAGAACCCTGGGACTAAACACCTCCCTCTGCAACTGGATCCTGGACTCCCTTACTCCCTCACATCCGCCACGCTGATCCTCAACACGGGGGCCCCTCAGGGGTGCGTGCTCAGTCCCCTCCTGTACTCCCTGTTCACTCATGACTGCACAGCCAGGCATGACTCCAACACTATTGTTAAGTTTGCTGATAACACAACAGAGGTAGGCCTGATCACCGACAACGATGAGACAGCCTGTAGGGAGGAGATCAGAGACCTAACGTGTGGTGCAAGGACAACAACCTCTCCCTCAACGTGATCAAGACAAAGGAGATGATTGTGGACTACAGGCAAAGGAGGACCGAGCACGCCCCAATTCTCATCGATGGGGCTGTAGTGGAACAGGTTGAGAGCTTCAAGTTCCTTGGCGTCCACATCACCAACAAACTAACATGGTCCAAGTACACCAAGACAGTCATGAAGAAGGCACGACAAAACCTATTCCCCCTCAGGAGACTGAAAAGATTTAGCATGGGTCCTCAGATCCTCAAAAGGTTTTACAGCTGCAACATCGAGAGCATCATGACAGGTTGCATCACTGGATGGTATAGCAACTGCTCGGCCTCCGACCGCAAGGCACTACAGAGGGTAGTGCGTACGACCTAGTACATCACCTGGGCCAAGCTTCCTGCCATCCAGGACCTCTACACCAGGCGGTGTCAGAGGAAGGCCCTAAAGACTCCAGCCACCCTAGTCATAGACTGTTTTCTCTGCTACCGCATGGCAAATGGTACCGGAGCACCAAGTCTAGGCCTAAGAGTCTTCTAAACAGCTTCAACCCCCAAGCCATAAGACTCCTGAACAGCTTATCAAATGGCTACCCAGGCTATTTGAACCCCCCCCCCCCCCCCCCCCCCCCCCCCCTATGCTGTTGCTACTCTCTGGTATTATCTATGCATAGTCACTTTAACAACTCTATCTACATGTACATATTACCTCAATTACCTCGACACCGGTGCCCTCGTACATTAATTAGCCCCGCTATTGTTATTTTTATCCATAACTTTTTTTTTGTATTTTCTTTTAAAAATGCTTTGTTGGTTAAGTAAGCATTTCACTGTAAGGTGTTGTATTCGGCGTATGTGACAAATACATTTGTTTTGAAAGCTTACCTTGACTTCCAGTGTTGGATAGCCATAGCCAGCTAGGTAACATAGTATCCCTCTCTGTTAAAACTGGGTGTTTGAGTAGGCTCTATTAGCTAGCTTCATTCGCTAGCTAAGTAAGTGAAAGTGAAAAAAACTAAACATCTCTCTCTCTCGTTCTCTCTGCTTCTCCTTAATTTTTGAAGAAATTAATTTGTCCAAAACAGTTGAACTTTTGTCTTTCTTTTTGAGTCAACTACTCACCACATGTAATGCATTGCAGCGCTAGCTAATTGTAGCTTTACTTTCAGTACTAGAAATTGGGATGTCAGTTCATGCTGCAAGAGCTCTGATAGGTTGGAGGATGTCCTAATTACTTTGTAAATCTATGGAAGGGGCTGAGAACCACAAGCCTCCTAGGTTTTATATTGAAGTCAATGTACCCAGAGGAGGACGGAAACTAGCTGTCCTCCAGCAACACTGTGGTGCTACCGTACATATTTCTGTTGAGGCTACTGTACAGTGTGTTTTAATCAATTATTTGGTGAGGTGAAAATATTTAATATAATAATTTTTAATGTTTCACCATTTTGTATTTTTTCACTGAGGAGGATGGTCCTTCCCTTCCTCAGAAGGGGAATGTCGAATGTAATATATCATACTAAATGGGTCATAGCAAACTGGTGCGATCAAGATGTAGGATACTATATGTCCTACAATTCGTATTATATTGTACAACCGCTATGTAATGTAACCTAACGTAAGTAACATGTCATACTAAATGGAGTGGCACCAATTTTTGTAAAATATAATACGTTTTGCTCTGAGACCAGGTTGATTAGCATGTGAAGGTCGCAAGTCTGTGGAGATTTTCACAATTGCTTTAATAACCTACACAGAATCTCAAACAGCATTGCTCAATTGCGCTTTGATATAATCTCAACTCCAATCCAGGTCATTTTGTTGTGCTATTAGATGACGCACAGAATATCACATTAAGTTTTTGTATAAATACAAAATATCTGACTTTCTATTCCCATTTGAACAGTGACAACACATTAAGTTTTTATATAATGACAAAATATATGACATTGTATTCCCATTTGAACTTTGTTGTGCTTTTAAATGGTTGTTAGCGCAGTGATAACACATTTAGACGACAACTAAACCAAAAATCAGATAGTTTTTCCATTAGAATTTGGTTGTGTCTTTAGATGGCTAAAAACATATAGTGATAAAACATTGGGAATATTTAAATGGGTGAATAAAGGTTGAAATGTCATTGATCAATGTCTCAACCAAGTATTACCCACATTTCCACGTGGAAACAACATGATGTACCCAGTGGGATATTATAATTATTTATTAATGATTCATTATTATTATGTAAAACTAAATTTATTATTAGGTTATTACTTTCAAGGTATTATTATTATTAGGCTTTATACCAATGGGGTGAGGCGTGGGTCTTGATGGTCTCAGAGTGTTTCACTTTGTTTTTCAGTCTCCTATAAATTATTCAGATACACTCATTTTTTTATTGAACCTTTATTTAACTAGGCGAGTCAGTTAAGAAAAACTTCTTATTTATAATGACAGCCTAGGAACAGTGGGTTAACTGCCTTGTTCAGGAGCAGAATGAAAGATTTTTAAGCTTGTAGATTCGATCTAGCAACCTTTCGGATACTAGTCCAATGCTCTAACCACTAGGCTACCTGCTGCCCCAATGGTGTTTGCGTAGTGAATTAGCCAGCAACTAGTCTAGACTTTGTCATTGAAATCAATAAACAGAGGTGTGGTCTTGTCCAAAGAAATTGAATGAGTAACAAAAATGAATTCACCCCCATAGGTCATTGGCTTGGGGAAGGGCAAAGCATAGTTGTATATGGGGCAGAATCACTGTTAGAACCACTGTGCTGTTACATCAAGTGCAAACACAAACGTCTTAAGGGTTGTCTGTGATGAGATTCGAACAAGCAACGCATAGGTTGTTAGATGTTTTCCTTAACTACTGTAACCTACTGTTTTATGTAACGTACCAAACATAACATACAGTGGGGCAAAAAAGTATTTAGTCAGCCACCAATTGTGCAAGTTCTCCCACTTAAAAAGATGAGAGAGGCCTGTAATTTTCATCATAGGTACACTTCAACTAGGACAGACAAAATGAGAAAAAAATCCAGAAAATCACATTGTAGGATTTTTTTATGAATTAATTTGCAAATTATGGTGGAAAATAAGTATTTGGTCACCTACAAAAGTTTCTCAATACTTTGTTATATACCCTTTGTTGGCAATGACAGAGGTCAAACGTTTTCTGTAAGTCTTCACAAGGTTTTCACACACCGTTGCTGGTATTTTGGCCCATTCCTCCATGCAGATCTCCCCTAGAGCAGTGATGTTTTGGGGCTGTTGCTGGGCAACACGGACTTTCAACTCCCTCCAAAGATTATTCTATGGGGTTGAGATCTAGAGACTGGCTAGGCCACTCCAGGACCTTGAAATGCTCCTTCGTTGCCCGGGCGGTGTGTTTGGGATCATTGTCATGCTGAAAGACCCAGCCACGTTTCATCTTCAATGCCCTTGCTGAAGGAAGGAGGTTTTCACAAAAAATCTCACGATACATGGCCCCATTCATTCTGTCCTTTACACGGATCAGTCGTCCTGGTCCCTTTGCAGAAAAACAGCCCCAAAGCATGATGTTTCCACCCCCATGCTTCACAGTAGGTATGGTGTTCTTTGGATGCAACTCAGCAGTCTTTGTCTTCCAAACACGACAAGTTGAGTTTTCACCAAAAAGTTCTATTTTGGTTTCATCTGACCATATGACATTCCCCAATCTTCTTCTGGATCATACAAATGCTCTCTAGCAAACTTCAGACGGGCCTGGACATGTACTGGCTTAAGCAGGGGGACACGTCTGGCACTGCAGGATTTGAGTCCCTGGCGGCGTAGTGTGTTACTGATGGTAGGCTTTGTTACTTTGGTCCCAGCTCTCTGCAGGTCATTCACTAGGTCCCCCCGTGTGGTTCTGGGATTTTTGCTCACCGTTCTTGTGATCATTTTGACCCCACGGGGTGAGATCTTGCGTGGAGCCAGGGTCAGTCTGTTATATCTGGAGTATTATCCAGTGTCCTGTGTGAATGTAAGTATGCTCTCTCTAATTCTCTTTCTCTTTCTTTCTTTTTTCTTTCTTTCTCTCTCGGAGGACCTGAGCCCTAGGACCATGCCTCAGGACTACCTGGCCTGATGACTCCTTGCTGTCCCCAGTCCACCTGGCTGTGCTGCTGCTCGAGGGAGATTATCAGTGGTCTTGTATGTTTTCCATTTCCTAATAATTGCTCCCACAGTTGATTTCTTCAAACCAAGCTGCTTACCTATTGCAGATTCAGTCTTCCCAGCCTGGTGCAGGTCTACAATTTTGTTTCTGGTGTCCTTTGACAGCTCTTTGGTCTTGGCCATAGTGGAGTTTGGAGTGTGACTGTTTGAGGTTGTGGACAGGTGTCTTTTATACTGATAACAAGTTCAAACAGGTGCCATTAATACAGGTAACGAGTGGACAGAGAAGTTAAAGAAGAAGTTACAAGTCTGTGAGAGCCAGAAATCTTGTTTGTTTGTAGGTGACCAAATACATATTTTCCACCATAATTTGCAAATAAATTCATAAAAATCCTACAATGTGATTTTCTGGATTTTTGTTTCTCATTTTGTCTGTCATAGTTGAAGTGTACCTATGATGAAAATTACAGGCCTCTCTCATCTTTTTAAGTGGGAGAACTTGCACAATTGGTGGCTGACTAAATACTTTTTTGCCCCATTGTATTATACTAAACAGCGAAAATAATGTAACCGAACATAAAGTAACATATACTAAATGGTTTGGCACAGATTTTTGTAAAAATAATACATTTTGCTCTGACCAGTCTTTTCTATCTTGAGCATGTTTTCTATGATTACATAAGAAGACATTCATAGTTACAGTGACCTCAAAATGTTGCCATGGATGTGTTACCCATTTTAAGGTTGAATAAGTACTGGGACATTAGTTTCAAATCAAATCAAAGTTTATTTGTCACGTGCGCTAAATACAACAATGAAATTGAAATGCTTACTTACAGGCTCTAACCAATAGTGCAAAAAAGGTATTTGGTGAAAAATAGGTAGGTAAAGAAATAAAACAACAGTAAAAAGACAGGCTATAAAAGTAGCGAGGCTACATACAGACACCGGTTAGTCAGTCTGATTGAGGTAGTATGTACATGTAGATATGGTTAAAGTGACCATGCATATATGATGAACAGAGAGTAGCAGTGGCGTAAAAGAGGGGTTGGCGGGTGGTGGGTGGGACACAATGGAGATAGCCCGGTTAGCCAATGTGCGGGAGCACTGGTTGGTCGGCCCAATTGAGGTAGTATGTACATGAATGTATAGTTAAAGTGACTATGCATATATGATAAACAGAGAGTAGCAGCAGCGTAAAAAGAGGGGTTGAGACGGGGGGTGGGGGGCACACAATGCAAATAGTCCGGGTAGCCATTTGATTACCTTTTCAGGAGTCTTGTAAGATAGTCTTAACTTTAGGCTATTTACTGTATTACAAAAGTAATATTGAATTGTGTCTGGTTGACAGTGCAACCAAATATAATGCTTGGATAGTTTCATCTGAGCCACTGGCTTAATCCTATTCTTTAACTTTAATTTTGGTTTAGTTGGAGATGTGAATCCAGCATATCATCTGTTAACTTAACAAATTAATAGGCTATTTACTGTATTGCAAAAGTGATATTGAAATATCTTCGGTTGTCAATGCAACCAAATATTACCATTTGAAGGAGATGGATCTTTTGTGCCACTGACTTAATTCCAGTTTGTCTACAAATTAATAATTTATATGTTGGAGTTAAAGAACAGGACTAAATCAAATCAAACATTTAAAGTTTGATTTGATTTAGTCATTTAGTTGAGATGGAGATATGGATCCAACATATCAATTATTCATTTGTAGAAAAACTGGAATTAAAGCCAGACTAAGTCAGTGGCACTATCTAAGCAGAAGATACATCTTCAAATGTTGATATTTGGTTGCATTGACAACCAAACACAATTCAAAATCCTGTTTGTCTACATTATATGTTGGATTTACGTCTCCAGCTCAACCAAAAAGTTAAAGAATAGGACTATATCGAAACTAATCAAACTTTAAATGCACGTTAATTCTTGAAAGTCTATTAAAGCCATTTTGGGGGGGGGGGGTTCTAAGCTGACATGTGGAATCGTTTTAAGGTCATGCCATGGACCATTTACCTATTTTATTTAGAATTTTAGCACCTCTTTAGGTGTAAAAACATATTTGATCAAAATATTGAATTTGGCCTTTACTACAATAGCTTATAGAAAAGCATTGAATAACACATTCATAAATAGCAACAACAAAAAAATGTATTATAAGGAATAAGGTTTTGATGTGTCTGTCCTATATTTTGAAGATATAGGAAATATATATTTTTGTACACATATTGAACCACTTATTTTTGTTGGCATAAAACTACCTCCATACTTCCATTCATTTGTATAGTTTACTTTTAGACGAGTCCAGTGACACTTGTGGGGGTAGTGCAAGACAGAGAACAACATCCTGTTTGTGATAGTCTCCCCTTTCTACAGTGTGGTCATAGTAGTTTGTAGCCCAAACGGTCCCGAAGCTACAGATGAAGGTTCACACATCGGCATTACTGACTTCAGACGAATCCTGTAGAGCTTGTAGGGGTTGTAGAGCAAAACAGAGAACACCATCGTGTTTGTGAGAGTCTCCCCTTTCTACAGAGTGGAATTCGTTCATAGGCCAAACTGTTTGGATGCTACAGATGGTTTTGTGAGAAGTCCTATTCTTTGTTTTATTTTTGGTTGAGATGGAGATGAGAATCCAACGTACAGTATTGATATTAACTGAAGATTACATTTGAAATCAAATCAAATCAAATTTTATTTGTCACATACACATGGTTAGCAGATGGTAATGCGAGTGTAGCGAAATGTTTGTGCTTCTAGTTCCGACAATGCAGTAATAACCAACAAGTAATCTAACTAACAATTCCAAAACTACTGTCTTATACACACAAGTGTAAGGGGAAAAAGAATATGTACATAAAGATATATGAATGAGTGATGGTACAGAGCAGCATAGGCAAGATGCAGCAGATGGTATCGAGTACAGTATATACATATGAGATGAGTATGTAAACAAAGTGGCATAGTTAATGGCTAGTGATACATGTATTACATAAAGATGCAGTAGATGATATAGAGTACAGTATATACGTATACATATGAGATGAATAATGTAGGGTATGTAAACATTATATTAGGTAGCATTGTTTAAAGTGGATATATTTTACATCATTTCCCATCAATTCCCATTATTAAAGTGGCTGGAGTTGAGTCAGTGTGTTGGCAGCAGCCACTCAATGTTAGTGGTGGCTGTTTAACAGTCTGATGGCCTTGAGATAGAAGCTGTTTTTCAGTCGCTCAGTCCCAGCTTTGATGCACCTGTACTGACCTCGCCTTCTGGATGATAGCGGGGTGAACAGGCAGTGGCTCGGGTGGTTGTTGTCCTTGATGATCTTTATGGCCTTCCTGTAACATCGGATGGTGTAGGTGTCCTGGAGGGCAGGTAGTTTGCCCCCGGTGAAGCGTTGTGCAGACCTCACTACCCTCTGGAGAGCCTTACGGTTGTGGGCGGAGCAGTTGCCGTACAAGGCGGTGATACAGCTCGCCAGGATGCTCTCGATTGTGCATCTGTAGAAGTTTGTGAGTGCTTTTGGTGACAAGCCGAATTTCTTCAGCCTCCTGAGGTTGAAGAGGCGCTGCTGCGCCTTCTTCACGATACTGTCTGTGTGGGTGGACCAATTCAGTTTGTCTGTGATGTGTATGCCGAGGAACTTAAAACTTGCTACCCTCTCCACTACTGTTCCATCGATGTGGACAGGGGAGTGTTCCCTCTGTTCCCTCTGCTGTTTCCTGAAATCAACCAAAGCATGAAATCCTAGGCCTATTGTCTATTTTTTGTTGAACCCTGGGTTGAATTGAAACAATAGCTGTTGATGACTTTGCAAATGCTATATAGGACTAAATAGTATCATTGATGATATATGACTTATAAAATACATTTCATTTTCTCTTTTAAACTGACCCAATTGAATGACTTTGATAGCAACAGTGAATCTATTTAGTCATTAAGAGATCTCTCAATAGTCATTCTAATGATACCACATTGGTAGTACTTAGTGACAAATATCAAAGATAAGCAGGGCTTGGTTAAAACCCTGAATGGGACACCACATTGATAGCTGTACATAGATCAACTCTCCAATAGGCTGAGTGCTACCCAGTCTATTGTTTCTTTTTTGTCTGATAGTGGACATAATATTGAAGATCTGAAGTTGTTTCAAAAGTACAAATTCAGCATATTTTATACAAGTGGACATAATATTGAAGATCTGAAGTTGTTTCAAAAGTACAAATTCAGCATATTTTATACAAGGTTGTCTATGTTGAAAATTTGTTACCATGATGACACAATCCTGTTGATGAAATTTCACCCTCAACACAACAGTTTACGTTCCTTTGCTAGAAACTGCATAGGATAGAGGTCAGGGTTTTGGGCAGATTTGGTTAAAACATAAAATATCCACAGCACCCTTCTTTCCGTGGCTATAGGAACAAGTATACAAACTTCCATTCTGAGTGACAACAATTCATTTCAAATAATCCATCAAATAACAGTGATGTTATATTTTCCATTTCATGCATTGGAATAGTTGAGCTTTTTCATCCCAACAGTTTGAGAAATATAAGTGGATCCTCCCCTAAACTGGTGGAGATGTCTCCAAAACATCACCATTGCCATGGTAAGTAAATAGTCTTTAGAAGAAGACTCCATGATGGGGAACTCTGTGTGTTTAAAAACAGAAACAGATTTATTACGTAAGAGCCACTTAAGGGTGTTGCCTGTATTACTCTAAAAGAAAAAAGAGGGGGAATTCTATAGCTGAATCATTTAGTTTTTTCTGTGTCCATGTTTAATTTCCTTTCCATCCACTTAGTCTCACTGTTCTGCCACTGTACATTCTCCACTCTGAATTCAGAAAACTGAAAGATAAGTAGTTGGCTAACACAAAACTGCTGCATTAATTCAATTACCGTCAAGTTCATATTTATCCATCTCTAACTAGATGACAGTGGCGAGAACTTATACAGGTCAGACACATTCTGCATATTGATATTGTGGTCGAAAGGAATGTAAAAATGTAAGTGACACCTTGTAGTTATGTAGGCAAAGTTGTTTGAATACATCAAAACATGTGGGAGGCTTGTCGATGAGAAACCGGTCTACACGGGTGACTCTTATGAGACATACTAGCCTCAGAATACAAACACATACACTGAGGTCTTGTAAAATCATTAAACAGGTATAGTATCCATACTATCTTAACCACCATCAACTATTTGGGCTATGAGTCACTCTCTGAGGTTGTGGTTTCCATTGCCATGGAAACATTCCATAATTTACAGTAACATGAGGATCGGCCCTCCCTACCTCAAAGACTCTTGGGTAAATTGAAGGGTGTTAACTCCAAATTCATTAAAACCTCAGTAGCTTGGTGACAACTGTCCTCTGTCCTACATTTAGATTCGCTTGATAAACCTGTCTCAAAAATAGTTGATAAACTACATGCTGTGTATCATATGAGGTATTTGTGATGGCTCAAAAACAGCTGAATCTGAGCAATGTGTATACAGTATGTTGATAGCTCTCACATGAGGGAAGCTCTGGAATTAAAAGAGTTCACTATTTTAAGTGAAGTTAGTCACTCCCTTAGAATTTAACATGATAAACCTTCCCCAAAGGCATGCTGCCACATGATACATTTAAAATTGAAATATGATGGAATAACAATATGTTTTAGCATATTAAATATTTCTCCACATGCTAACATGTTATTGGACAGAACTTGTTCATCGTACCAGCCTCTCTATTGTCATAAAGTCTCTTCCCTTCCCAAATACTTTAACCTAGCTGACAGTCCCTTGTTCACCTTTTCATGACCCATATATCCCAATCTCTTTATAAGGCTTCCTCATTGTGTTAATGTCAGTCTTTAAATAGTCACATTCTGTGCCCATATAGAGCGCTGACACACTGCTCCACCACTGTTATCTGGCACTGGAATGTGAGAACAGGGCCTGTTGCTACTCATTGATACTGTGATGGTGAAATTATTAACTCCCATCCGCCCAAAACTGTTTGAGTAATCTAGGCCTAGCTGGATTACCCACACTCAGGCATGCTGAGGATTACAACTGTTAGTAGCTGCAATGCCATTATGAGGAAGTTCAATTTTGGAACCATCAGTTATGTTTTAACTTTCTTGCTGACATTGATGCTTATTGACCTCCTATTTACATAAATGGACTGGAATAGGATATGACCGTGAGTAGCACAGCGTTTGAATGCAATTCAATAGTTCACTTGTTAAGATGCAGTGACATCTGGTGGAAGGAAATGAAAGTGATACATGTGAAACACTAGGCTACCTGTGTCAGTACTTGAAAATAAATGATCACTTATGACAAAGTTGTTCCTAATATGCATGTCAGTAATACATTAGTTCAATAGCTGTTTGGAATAAAAATGTATATTGAATATTCCCTTCAAGATTAATTATAAACTGTCTCTCAACAATTGTTTTTGAAATGTTTTTTAGGTCTTGTAATAAATCAATAAAAAATTATGTGGTTGTACTTTTTTCTGGTAGCTTCCGTAATCAACCCACTTATCTATAGAAAATGACATGTGTTTGGTACATAACAAAAAAGGCTTATGCTATCAGGCATATTTTAGGATGTGTAACGAGTCAGCGAGTGTGTCGTCAATGTATGCTATCCTTCCACTGTGACATTAAGTTCCCTCTGCTAGAGAACTGATAACCAAACTACTTTGCATTGAAGTCACTCCCCGTTTCCACAATGTGCAAACTCAGCTCTCTCATCACAAGACTGAAGTTGAACTAATTCATTATTGAGATGATCTGCCTCTGAGTTCATCTGTTGTGAGACTGTGCACTTGGGCAGAGCCTTATTTTTCTCATTCCCGGAGGCAGTGGATCTTAATTGTCTAAACATTGAGACAGTGCAGACAGAAATATATAAACTCAGCAAAAAAAGAAACTTTGTCAGGACCCTGTCTTTCAAAGATAATTCGTAAAAATCCAAATAAATTCACAGATCTTCATTGTAAAGGGTTTAAACACTGTTTCCCATGCTTGTTCAATGAACCATAAACAATTAATGAACATGCACCTGTGGAACGGTCATTAAGACACTAACAGCTTACAGACGGTATACAATTTAGGTCACAGTTATAACTTAGGGCACTAAAGAGGCCTTTCTTCTGACTCTGAAAAACACCAAAAGAAAGATGCCCAGAGTCCCTGTTCATCTGCATTAACACGCCTTAGGCATGCTGCAAGGAGGCATGACGACTTCAGATGTGGCTAGGGCAATACATTGCAATGTCCGTACTGTGAGACGCCTAAGACAGGGCTACAGGGAGACAGGATGGACAGCTGATCATCCTCGCAGTGGCAGACCATGTGTAACATCACCTGCATAGGATCGGTACATCCCAACATCACTCCTGCGGGACAGGTACAGGATGGCAACAACAACTGCCCGAGTTACACCAGGAAGGCACAATCCCTCCATCAGCGCTCAGACTGTCCGCAATAGGCTGAGAGAGGCTGGACTGAGGGCTTGTAGGCCTGCTGTAAGGCAGGTCCTCACCAGACATCACTGGCAACAACGTTGCCTATGAGCACAAACCCACCGTCGCTGGACCACACAGGACTGGCAAAAAGTGATCTTCACTGACGAGACGCGGTTTTGTCTCACCAGGGGTGATGGTCGGATTCACGTTTATCGTCGAAGGAATGAGTGTTACACCGAGGCCTGTACTCTGGAGCGGGATTGATTTGGAGGTGGAGGGTACGTCATGGTCTGGGGTGGTGTGTCACAACATCAGACTGAGCTTGTTGTCATTGCAGGCAATCGCAATGCTGTGCGTTACAGGGAAGACATTTTTTTTTAACCTTTATTTAACCAGGTAGGCAAGTTGAGAACAAGTTCTCATTTACAATTGCGACCTGGCCAAGATAAAGCAAAGCAGTTCGACAGATAAAACGACACAGAGTTACACATGGAGTAAAAACAAACATACAGTCAATAATGCAGTATAAACAAGTCTATATACAATGTGAGCAAATGAGGTGAGAAGGGAGGTAAAGGCAAAAAAGGCCATGATGGCAAAGTAAATACAATATAGCAAGTAAAATACTGGAATGGTAGTTTTGCAATGGAAGAATGTGCAAAGTAGAAATAAAAATAATGGGGTGCAAAGGAGCAAAATAAATAAATAAATAAAAATTAAATACAGTTGGGAAAGAGGTAGTTGTTTGGGCTAAATTATAGGTGGGCTATGTACAGGTGCAGTAATCAGTGAGCTGCTCTGACAGTTGGTGCTTAAAGCTAGTGAGGGAGATAAGTGTTTCCAGTTTCAGAGATTTTTGTAGTTCGTTCCAGTCATTGGCAGCAGAGAACTGGATAAACATCCTCCTCCCTCATGTGGTACCCAGCCGGGATCCGGGCTATTCCCCCCAGAAATGTCCGGGAACTTGCAGGTGCCTTGGTGGAAGAGTGGGGTAACATCTCACAGCAAGAACGTGATCTTCCTGTCTGGGTTGGTGCCCCTCCTTGGGTTGTGCCGTGACAGAGATCTTTGTGGGCTATACTCGGCCCTGTCTCAGGATGGTAAGCTGGTGGTTGAAGATATCCCTCTAGTGGTGTGGGGGCTGTGCTTTGGCAAAGTGGGTGGGGTAATATCCTGCCTGTTTGGCCCTGTCCGGGGGTATCGTCGGATGGGGCCACAGTGTCTCCCGACCCCTCCTATCTCAGCCTCCAGTATTTATACTGCAGTAGTTTATGTGTCGGGGGGCTAGGGTCAGTCTGTTATATCTGGAGTATTTCGCCTGTCTTATCCAGTGTCCTGTGTGAATTTAAGTACTCTCTCTCTAATTCTCTCTTTCTTTCTTTCTTTTTTCTTTCTTTCTCTCTCGGAGGACCTGAGCCCTAGGACCATGCCTCAGGACTACCTGGCCTGATGACTCCTTGCTGTCCCCAGTCCACCTGGCTGTGCTGCTGCTCGAGGGAGATTATCAGTGGTCTTGTATGTCTTCCATTTCCTAATAATTGCTCCCACAGTTGATTTCTTAAAACCAAGCTGCTTACCTATTGCAGATTCCCAGCCTGGTGCAGGTCTACAATTTTGTTTCTGGTGTCCTTTGACAGCACTTTGGTCTTGGCCATAGTGGAGTTTGGAGTGTGACTGTTTGAGGTTGTGGACAGGTGTCTTTTATACTGATAACAAGTTCAAACAGGTGCCATTAATACAGGTAACGAGTGGAGGACAGAGGAGCCTCTTAAAGAAGAAGTTACAGGTCTGTGAGAGCCAGAAATCTTGCTTGTTTGTAGGTGAACAAATACTTATTTTCCACCATAATTTGCAAATAAATTCATTAAAAATCCTACAAAGTGATTTTCTGGATTTTTTTTCTTCTCATTTTGTCTGTCATAGTTGAAGTGTACCAATGAAAATTACAGGCCTCTCTCATCTTTTTAAGTGGGAGAACTTGCACTATAGGTGGCTGACTAAATACTTTTTTGCCCCACTGTTAGGAAGTCAGTCAATATCAATGAATTGATTAGGCCATTATCTATGGATTCCACATGACTGGGCAGGAGTGCAGCCAATCAGAATGAGTTTTCCCCACAAAAGGGCTATTAGAGACAGAAATACTCCTCAGTTTCATCAGCTTTCTGGGTGGCTGGCCTCAGATGATCCCGCAGGTGAAGAAGCCTGATGTGGAGGTCGTGGGCTGGTGTGGTTACACGTTGTCTGCAGTTGTGAGGCCAGTTGGACGAACTGCCAAATTCTCTAAAATGAGTTATGGTAGAGAAATGAACATTACATTCTCTGGCAACAGCTCTGGTGGACATTCCTGCAGTCAGCATGCCAATTGCACGCTTTGTGTTGTGTGAAAAAACTGCACATTTTGGACTTTTATTGTCCCCAGCACAATGTGTAATGATCATTCTGTTTAATCAGCTTTTGATATGCCACACCTGTCAGGTTGGATTTTCTTGTCAAAGTTGAAATGTTCACTAACAGGGATGTAAACAAATTTGTGCACAATATTTGAGAAAAATAAGCTTTATGTGCATATGGAAATTTTCTGAGATCTTTTATTTCAGCTCATGAAACATGGGACCAACACTTTACATTTTGCATTTATATTTCTGTTCAGTTTAAATCAGGCCAAAAAATATCCTGGACCCGCTGTTAAAAAATCATTCCGGCATCTCTGGCCAGTAGCCTATAGAGCATTGAATATATATAGTCCTGCGGTTGCGGATGGGTTATTAGCAATTGTGGTGAGTGCGGCTGAACAAACAGCTGACCGCAAATATGGGTAGTGCAGTTTTTAGGGAATAGTGTGGCTTTTGGGACATATCTATAAAGTAGGTCATCATGGAGGATAGTCCTCTCATAATACCCTTCACACAGACTATCAGTCATCCTTCATTCCAGCCATAATCAGACTGTTAATTAGACAGGTAGTATGGAGAGGGGGGGAGGAGAGAGAATAAAAGGAGGAGAGAGGAGAAGGAGAGCGAGGGAAAGAGTGGTTCAGTACCAGCCCAGCGACCCCTGGTGTGGGAGTTTTAGAGAGACCGGGGGGTGGATACAGTTTGTGGTACTTTTGGGTATCTGTTTGAGGTGGTTTTGAGTACTTTTAGGTTGTTTTGGGTATCTGTTTGTGGTTGTTTTTGTGGTTCTTTTGAGTTGTTTGGGGTGATTAGTATGAACAGATACACCATTTCCATAGACTTACAGTACACATCATGATTGTAGAGCCAATAAGTAAAGAGCTTTGGAATATTTACTATGGATGGACCAGTCCATATACAATACATGTTTTCAGTAAAACTTTATTTTTTTCAGTGCATGAACAGAACACCATGTCAAACTCATTTCCTTTTAATCTACTTTAAATAAAAAAATAATGGAGCTTTCTATATATCTCTATTTTCTTCCCGAAAGAGCACTCAGCGAGTTTTTATAAAGGTGCTGTACAATATACAAACATTTACAACTACTGTACCCACATAATGTAGAGACCACAAGGATTTGTTTTTTCTAATGAAGCAATGAAAGGCCACATTATGATACAGAGACTAGATATGAGACTGGTTATAAATGAATTTGCGGGGCCATACAACGGTGCAGAATACGTAAGTACTGTAATACTTTCATTATTTATTTCCAGTCTGTAACATGTAATTGCTTGCTACTAGCAGCTTCAAGAACCACTGGAGGTTGAGTGTGCTCATTCATGCGATCAACAATCTATTGCGCAGAAAATTCCACTGGATGGCTCTTAATGAATACAGTATGTCCACTCAGAGGCCTAGACCATTCTATCATCACACACTGGTCCAAATTCAGAGCAATGTTGATATCGGATCAAATCTGGCTTTAAATTGTAAATTCATCACCAGTCATCATTTGCTACTTTATTGCATTCCCTGAGCTCAGTTATAAACATGTCTTGATCCTAACTTAATTTCAACTTTTGACACATCTTATGTCCACTCACAGTTTTCGATATATAACATTTATCGAAATGCCTTACTTAGCCTACTCTGGTGTTTAACACAATCACATACCAAAACTCATTGCAGAAAAACTACATTTTGAAATTATGATATTGGCCATCAACAGTAAAACTACTTCAAGGGACATGGTTCCATAGTCACAGGAAGTAAATAAATCACAAGGAAAAAAAAGAAGAAAAAAAAGAATGTGCACTCAGGCTTTATTACTCCTGTCTGAGCGGAGAAAAATACTCCTCAGCTGAGCGGGGACAAAAAGACCCCCCCCCCAAACAGCTTCCCGCGGCCATGCATGGTTCTGGTCATTTTATCAATAAGCAATCATTTTGGCATTTAATAACAGAGAAGTTGCTTATCAAAATCATTGCTAATAGTACTGTAATGCATTGGCAATAATGTTAGGCATCACAAATGGTTATTTTCAAAGGAATCAAGCTTATCAAAAAAATATATATATTGTAATGCTACAAGTAGTTTATGTATAATATTACAACATTCACATATTTTTCCACAATATAACATTTAGAGCAATGGCAACTTCTGAAACATATGGCAGTCTGCATGTAGTACTGCACTGTATAAACGGTGCATTCGGAAAGTATTCAGACCCCTTTACTTTTTCCACATTTTGTTACGTTACAGCCTTATTCTGAAATACATCATTCTTTTTTTCGCTCATCAATCTGCACATAATACCCCATAATGACAAAGCAAAAACCGGTTTGTAGAAATGGTAGCAAATGTATAAAATGTAAAATACAGAAGAATTACATCTACATAAGTATTCATACCCTTTGCTCAGTACTTGGTTGAAGCTCCTTTGGCTGCGATTACAGCCTTGAGTCTTCTTAGGTAGGACCCTACAAGCTTGGCACACCTGTATTTTGGGAGCTCCTCCCATTCTTCATTGCAGATCCTCTCAAGCTCTGTCAGGTTGGATGAGGAGAGTCGCTGCACAGCTATTTCCAGGTCCCTCAAGAGATGTTCGATCGGGTTCATGTCCGGGCTCTGGCTGGGCTATTCAAGGACATTCAGAGACTTGTCCCGAAGCCCCTCCTGCATTGTCTTGGCTGTCTGCTTCGGGTCGTTGTCGTGTTGGAAGGTGAACCTTCGCCTCAGTCTGAGGTCCTGAGCTCTCTGGAGCAGGTTTTCATCAAGATTCTCTCTGTACTTTGCTCTGTTCATCTTTCCCTCGATCCTGATTAGTTTCCCAGACCCTACCACTGAACAACATCCCCACAGCATGATGCTGTCACCACCATGCTTCACCGTAGGGATGGTGCCAGGTTTACACCAGATGTGAAGCTTGGCATTCAGGCAAAAGATATCAATCTTGGTTTCATCAGACGAGAGTATCTTGTTTCTCATGGTCTGAGAGTCTTTAGGTGCCTGAGGAGTGCCTTCCATCTGGCCACTCTACCATAAAGGCCTGATTGGTAGAGTACTGCAAAGATGGTTGTCCTTCTGGAAGGTTCTCCCATCTCCGCAGAGGAACTCTGGAGCTCTGTCAGAGTGACAGTCGGATTCTTGGTCACCTCCCTGACCAAGGCCCTTCTCCCCAGATTGCTCAGTTTGGCCCGAGTGGCCAGCTCTAGGAAGAGTTTTGTTGGTTCCAAAATTCTTCCATTTGAGAATGATGGAGGACACTGTGTTCTTGGGGACCTTCAATGCTGCAGAAATGTTTTGGTACTCTTCCCCAGATCTGTGCCTTGACACAATGCTATCTGGGAGCTATTGAGGACAATTCCTTCGACCTCATGGCTTGGTTTTTGCTCTGACATGCACTGTCAACTGTGGGACCTTATATAGACAGGTGTGTGCCTTTCCAAATCCAGTCCAATCAATTGTATTCACCACAGCTGGACTCTAATCAAGTTGTAGAAACATCTCAAGGATGATCAATGGAAACAGGATGCACCTGAGTTCAATTTCGAGGCTCACAGCAAAGGGTCTAAATACCCATGTAAATAAGGTATTTCTGTTTATTTTTTATGAATATGCAAAAATAAAAACAGTTTTTGCTTTGTCATTATGGGTATTGTGTGTAGATTGATGAGAAAAATAAATAATTTAATACATTTTAGAATAAGGCTGTAATGTAACAAAATGTGGAAAAAGTCAAGAGGTCTAAATATCTTCCGAATGCACTGTATGTCATGAACGATGAAGACCCATGGCAGTTGCTACCACTAAAATGCATTAGAAGGATGGCGCAAGATGATTCTGGGAACCTTTGAACTCTTATCAAAACATGGAATGGCTCAGTATGACTACATACAGTATACATACAATATATATACAGTATATACATGTATATACACACTACCGTTCAAAAGTTTGGGGTCACTTAGAAATGTCCTTGTTTTTTAAAGAAAAACAATTTTTTTGTCCATTAAAATAACATCAAATTGATCAGAAATACAGTGTAGACATTGTTAATGTTGTAAATTACTATTGCAGCTGAAAATTACTGATTTTCTTTATGGAATATCTACATAGGTGTACAGAGGCCCATTATCAGCAACCATCACTCCTGTGTTCCAATGGCATGTTGCGTTAGCTAATCCAAATGTATCATTTTAATAGGCTAATTGATCATTAGAAAAACATTTAGCAATTATGTTAGCACAGCTGATTGTTCTAATTAAAGAAGCAATAAAACTGGCCTTCTTTAGACTAGTTGAGTATCTGGAGCATCAGCATTTGTGTGTTCGATTACAGGCTCAAAATGGCCAGAAACAAAGAACTTTCTTCTGAAACTCATCAGTCTATTCTTGTTCTGAGAAATGAAGGCTATTCCATGCGAGAAATTGCTAAGAAACTGAAGATCTCGTACAACGCTGGGTATTACTCAAATCAAATCAAAGTTTATTTGTCACGTACACCGAATACAACAGGTAGACCTTACAGTGAAATTCTTACTTACAGGCTCTAACCAATAGTGCAAAAAAGGTATTAGGTGAACAATATGTAAGTAAAGAAATAAAAACAACAGTAGAAAAGACAGTGAAAAACAGTAGCGAGGCTATATACAGTAGTGAGGCTATAAAAGTAGCGAGGTAACATACAGACACTGGTTAGTCAGGCTGATTGAGGTAGTATGTACATGTAGATATGGTTAAAGTGACTACTATATATGATGAACAGAGAGTAGCAGTAGCGTAAAGAGAGGTTGGCGGGTGGTGGGACACAATGCAGATAGCCCGGTTAGCCAATGTGCGGGGGGCACTGGTTGGTTTGGCCAATTGAGGTAGTATGTACATATGTACATGAATGTATAGTTAAAGTGGCTGTGCATATATGATAAACAGAGAGTAGCAGCAGTGTAAAAGAGGGGTTGGGGGGGTGGGCACACAATGCAAATAGTCCGGGTAGCCATTTGATTACCTGTTCAGGAGTCTTATGACTTGGGGGTAAAAACTGTTGAGAAGCCTTTTTGTCCTAGACTTGGTACTCCAGTACCGCTTGCCATGCGGTAGTGGAGAGAACAGTCTATGACTGAGGTCGCTGGGAACTTTGACAACTTTTAGGGCCTTCCTCTGACATCGCCTGGTGTAGAGGTCCTGGATGGCAGGCAGCTTAGCCCCAGTGATGTAATGAGCCGTACGCACTACCCACTGTAGTGCCTTGCGGTCGGAGGCTGAGCAATTGCCGTACGAGGTTGCAGCTGTAGAACCTTTTGAGAATCTCAGGACCCATGCCAAATCTTTTTAGTTTCCTGAGGGGGAATAGGCTATGTTGTGCCATCTTCATGACTGTCTTGGTGTGTTTGTACCATTCTAGTTTGTTGGTGATGTGGACACCAAGGAACTTGAAGCTCTCAACCTGCTCCACTACAGCCCAGTCGATGAGAATGGGGGCGTACTCGGTCCTCCTTTTCCTGTAGTCCACAATCATCTCCTTAGTCTTGGTTACGTTGAGGGAGAGGTTGTTATTCTGGCACCACCTGGCCAGGTCTCTGACCTCCTCCCTATAGGCTGTCTCGTCGTTGTCGGTGATCAGGCGGTTGTCGTTGTCGGTGTCCCTTCATAGAACAGCGCAAACTGGCTCTAACCAGAATAGAAAGGAGTGGGAGGCCCCAGTGCACAACTGAGCAAGAAGACAAGTACATTAGAGTGTCTAGTTTGAGAAACAGATACCTCACAAGTCCTCAACTGGCAGCTTCATTAAATAGTACCCGCAAAACACCAGTTTCAATGCCAACAGTGAAGAGGTGACTCCGGGATGCTGGCCTTCTAGGCAGAGTTGCAAAGAAAAAGCCATATCTCAGACTGGGCAAATAAAATAAAAAATAAAAGATTAAGAGGGGCAAAAGAACACAGACACTGGACAGAGGAACCCTCGAGTTTCAGAAGAAAGTTCTTTGTCTCTGGCCATTATGAGCCTGTAATCGAACCCACAAATGCTGATGCTCCAGATACTCAACTAGTCTGAAGAAGGCCAGTTTTATTGCTTCTTTAGTCAGAACAACAGTTTTCAGCTGTGCTAACATAATTGCAAAATGGTTTTCTAATGATCAATTAGCCTTTTAAAATGATGAACTTGGATTAGCTAACACAACGGGCCATTGAAACACTGGAGTGATGGTTGCTGATAATGGGCCTCTGTACGCCTATGTAGATATTCCTTAAAGAATCTGCCGTTTCCAGCTACAAAAGTAATTTACAACATTAACCATGTCTACACTGTATTTCTGATCAATTTGATGTTATTTTATTGGACAAAAAAATTCTAAGTGACCTCAAACTTTTGAACGGTAGTGTATATATATATATATATATATATATATATATATACCGTACCAGTCAAAAGTTGACACACCTAGTAATTCAAGGGTTTTTCTTTATTTTGTACTGTTTTCTACATTGTAGAATATTAGTGAAGACATCAAAACTATTAAATTACAAATATGATAAACAAATGAAAATATATTTTATATTCTTCAAAGTAGCCACCCTTTGCCTTGATGACAGCTTTGCACACTCTTTGCATTCTCTCAACCAGCTTCACCTGGAATGCTTTTCCAACAGTCTTGAAGGAGTTCCCACATATTCTGAGCAATAGTTGGTTGCTTTTCCTTCCCTCTGTGGTCCAAATCATCCCAAACCATCTCAATTGGGTTGAGGTCAGGTGATTGTGGAGGCCAGGTCATCTGATGCAGCACTCCATCACTCTCCTTCTTGGTCAAATAGCCCTTACACAGGCCGGAGGTGTGTTTGGTCATTGTCCTCTTGAAAAACAAATCATAGTCCCACTAAGTGCAAACCAGATGGGATGGTGCATTGCTGCAGAATGCTGTCGTAGCCGTGCTGGTTAAGTGTGCCTTGAATTCTAAATAATTCACAGACAGTGTCACCAGCAAAGCACCCCCACACCATCACACCTCCTCCTCCTCCATGCTTCATGGTGGGAACCACACATGCGCAGATCATCTGTTCAACTACTCTGCGTCTCACAAAGACACGTGGTTGGAACCAAAAATCTCTAATTTGGACTCATCAGAACAAAATAAAGATTTCCACCGGTCTAATGTCCATTACTTGCAAGTCTTTTCTTCTTATTGGTGTCCTTAAGTAGTGGTTTCTTTTCAGCAATTCAACCATGAAGGCCTGATTCACGCAGTCTCCTCTGAACAGCTGATGTTGAGATGTGTCTGTTACTTGAACTCTGTGAAGCATTTATTTGGGCTGCAATCTGAGGTGCAGTCAACTCCAATTAACTTATCCTCTGCAGCAGAGGTAACTCTGGGTCTTCCTTTCCTGTGGCTGTCCTCACGAGAGCCAGTTTCATCATACCACTTAATGATTTTTGTGACTGCACTTTAAGAAACTTTCAAAGTTCTTGAAATGTTCCAGATTGACTGATCTTCATGTCTTCAAGCAATGATGGACTGTCGTTTCTCTTTGCTTATTTGAGCTGTTCTTGCCATAATATAGACTTGGTCTTTTCCCAAATAGTGCTATCTTCTGTATACCACCCCTACCTTGTCACAACAAAACTGATAGGCTCAAACGCATTAAGAAAGAAAGAAATTCCACAAATTAACTTTTTTTAAGGCACACCTGTTAATTGAAATGCATTCCAGGTGACTACCTCATGAAGCTAGTTGAGAGAATGTCAAGAGTGTGCAAAGCTGTCATCAAGGCAAAGGGTGGCTACTTTGAAGAATCTCAAATATAAAATATATTTTTTGGTTACTACATGATTCCATGTGTTATTTCATAGTTTTGATGTCTTAACTATTATTCTACAATGTATAAAATAGCAAAAATAGAGAAATACCCTTGAATGAGTAAGTGTGTCCAAACTTTTGACTGGTACTGTATATCTATATTAATCTATAATTTCAATAAATTACACATAGGTTATCATACACATGGTAAACAATATCTCAAACCACAAGTTTCTGGTCTTTTGTAATGATATATTTTGTATTCACGAATCATGTCTATTGTCTTAGAACAGTCTAGAATCCTTCGTAAAGCTAATGCTTTCTGAATAAAGTCTGAAATCTCTACATGGTGTTAAGGTCAGAACTTCGGCATCAGTATTTTCACATCAGGTGAAAGGATCATACTCAGTGGAGTGGTAAAGGCGTGCAATAAAATAAACGTACGGACTGCATGCAGTTGAGCAAATCCCTTGGGAAAAGAGTGCCATGTGAAAAGGCCAATCCCAAGGTGCTTTCTGTAGATACCCAACATGAAAATAAAACCTTTACTGACAGCTTAACTTTGTGTGTGTTAAAGACCTTTCTGCTTGGTTGCATATGGGATAATAATTGCATTATAATGGGTGAAGTATGGTTAGTTTTCATTCCACAAGATGTCCAAGAATAGGCCCTAAACATTCCAAACATGCGTATGGCCCAGATCAGAGATGTCTGAAGCAGCACACGAGGCAGGAAGAGATGAGTGTTGGCTTTACACGCCATTCCTAATGTCAAAGACCAATAGAGCTTAAAAAAGTCCTCTTCACGGACACAGATGGACATGACACATGGCATTCCTGCCATTCCTCGTCCATCCCTCTCATTGGAAAAAGAAACAGACCAACAATATACAGCATGTTGTGGTACAGCTCAAGTCTGTGTATTATGTGTCCACACAGTGTTGTCCATACTGTATCAGTAAGGGGGATTACGCAGCACCTCAGCCTGGGAGAGGATTCTGGCTGAGCTGGGGACTTTCTAGGGACCCGGGCTAATCTGATCCTTTTGGTTCAGAGTATCCTGCTGAATGGCATTTGTAGAGGCCTGTGTGTCTTTTATACTCTTTTCCTCTGTTGTAGAGGCCTCATAATATTTTCTAGTCTTTGCCTCTTTTAAGGAAGCCCCTATGTATTTTTTGCTTGTCTGCTCTTTGCGTTTTTCCTTTTCTCCATCTTGAGGTTTACTCTTCTCTAGAGTAACTTTCATAATATCTCTCCATGCCCCTGTCTCCATAGGGGTTGGCATGTGATGTCCTGCCTCTGTCCCCACTTCTTTTCAATACTGACCTGGCCATGGGCAGCCTTGGTCTTTCCCGTTATCCCTTCTCTCTCCTGTGTGCTTTTCCTGCCCTTTGAATCTCCCCTTTTGCTGTTTTTGTTTTCATCAAAGGGCTCCTTGCTGGAATGCTCCTTTGATGTGCTCTGCTGTACCTGCTGTTTCTTTACTTGCAGCTGGCTCGAGGCTTCCTGTCTTTTCGAGAAGACTTCTTGGGGCTGGGTGACCAACTTCCTTTCTGGCAGTGGGACTTCCTGTCCCTTCCTCTCAGACTTTGTGGGACTCTGTGAGTGCTCTTTGGCTTTAGAGAATGTTTCACCTGTTTTCTTTGGGCTGCTGGGCTCCTTGGAGTCTTTAGACCTGGTATGACCTGGTTTGACCTTATAGAGGTTGATCTGCTCAGGGGTAATGGGAGAGAGCCTGTCAGCCTGCCTGTCTGCCCACTCTCCATTCCACTCCACTGAGCCAGTGCCCCTGCTGCACTGGGGGTGGAGCGTTCGGTGGGACAGGGAGTTCCAGTCAGGGGTCTCACTGGTGAAAGAGGAGGAACCTGAGGTGAAGGTGCAGGTGGAGAATGGAGAAGCGAGAGGGGATGTCTCTGAGACAAGCGCCTCTCTAGGAAAGCTTGTGGATGAAGTGACAGTTGGATCCAATTTACCTAGAAGTAAAATAAGTGATTACACAGATGTAAAATATTTATAGAGTGGCTCACAGATCCTTATGAAAATAACAAGTAACGTACAAGAGCAAAATTCAGATGAACTAGTTTAGACAGATGAAAGGAGGAATCAAGAAGGAAATCATAGGAATTACCAAGGTAAAAGAGGACAGGCCAGTAAAAACAGTGAAGTGGTTAGTGGTGGTGCTCGTTTGAGTAATAGCACACAGTAGAGGGGACGCAATCACCTGCAACAGGGGGAGGAGAGGAAGTGCCAAGAGTAAGCAGTTATATATAGACAGCAGAGGACTCCATTCATGAAACATCCCCAACACAGTTAGGCACTCAGTTTGGGTGACATTTCACATTAAGGGTACAGTACTTTAATTAACATAAATTAATGAAGTAGCCAACAGAGAGAGCTAAATCATTAATTAATGTGTTTACAAGGCATTGCTGCCTCAGTTCATGTTAATTAGCGCACCCTTGTTAAATGCTAGTAACATGTTATAACTCGCAACAACAAACAAGGATATTCAAACACCCTGCATGTCATACCACAAAAAAGGTAAATATTATCTTCTAGATCTAGACTTCTGTGTGTACTTACTGTTGTCTTGTACCAGACACTGCCCTGGCCTTAACAGGAGCAGCACTTTGCTGCCTCCAGCCTGGATCAGCTCAATGGCGCGGGTATGGGTGATCCCCTGGGTCGGCTCTCCATTGATCTCCACTACCTGATCCCCCACCTGCTCATACAGGCACAATCTAGATGATCAACTCCTCAATGGCAACAAAATATGTAATTAGTCTTTTATAAGACATGACAGAATCTTGATATCATGAATAGTCTAGTAAGAGTCATTTGAGTGGATGTTTCCTAAGGCACCGGGGGTCAGACTTACATGGATCCTGCTGTCCAGCAGGGCAGGCCCCTCCTCAGCCAGTCTCAGGATGTACAGGCCCATGTTGTACTCTGTCCCTCCCCTCAGACTGAAGCCAAAACCCCGGGACCCCCGGTCCAGCTCCACCGTGATACAGCCCTGCGTGGCGCATGCGTACACACACACATATGTACACACACACGCAAGCATGCAAACACACACACTCACATGCACGTAAGCACATGCACTCACACACACACACACAAGCACGTACACACACGTTATAACTTAAGTTATAACTTAGTGCAGTTTTTTCTGTGTCATATATTATTTGATTGATGTAAAATCTCTAAAACACCAGATAAAAACAATGACAGTAATAATGGTATGAGCCTTGCCTGTCTGGGGCCTGTAACACACATTGTTCCCTGTTCGCTCAGAGGCAGAGTTTTGTAGTCAGCCCAGGTGACTCCCTCCCTCTTCTCCTCCTCCAGATCTAGGTTATAACTAGAACAGACAACAGCATTCAGTAACACTATGTTATATCTTCAATAATGTACAGCAGGGTCTCCGCTGGGGGCACAGAGAACAAAGCAATTTTAATCATTAAGATGTTGTGTCAGACATCAGTCTCTGGGTTGTTCTGCTAAATGCTGAAGCAGGGGTTTAATCCGTGTCTTGGTGTAGTAGTGAGATCAGGAACTTACCGCTCATCATGCATAGCTGACCTCTGACCCATAGCTCTGTGATGAGGGGCGGGGCTCTGCTTGGCTGAGCTGGCACCAGAGGGAGGGCCCTTGTATTCTGGAACAGACAAATACAAGTCACAACATTATGATAACACAAACGCAAAACAACCATCCCACACAGAGATCATTGATATATGACTGGGAATACTAGGGAAACCAACGCAGTCACATCCCATGGGTGACACTTCTGGTGAAGCTTACCGTCCTCGGGAACCACAGTAAGGGTGACAGCATTGCCAGCATCCTTGATGAGCTGAACGATGTCATTGTGAGACAGCCCCACGATGGACCGCCCGTTGACCGCTGAGATGCGGTCGCCTACATTGAGCAGGCCACAGCGGTCAGTGGGGCTGCCTTCGATGATGCGTCCGATCTTATGAGGGATCACTGCAAACAGAGAGATATCTAATAATAACACACCCATCCCACCTGATGGATTCAGTCAGAAATATACAATAGGTATTTAAGGGACTATACTACTCAATAGTAAAGAAGTAATAATCTTTTCACAGGAAGAACCTTCAAACTCTTTTCCCGGATAATTTGGGTGATGATGCTATAGAGGAGAGTGGTGTGTGTGGTTGTGTCTGGGATAAGCAGTGCTAATGTTGGACATCGGGTCCATTCTCACCCCCTAGCGGGGGCTTGCTCTTGGAGGTGAGGATGACGAAGCCGAAGCCCTCGCTGTCCTTGCGGTGGAGGGTGATGTCGAAGGACTCGTGTTCCAGCACACTGGGCATCTGGATACGAGGGAGTCTGGGGGAGCCGTTCACCAACACTGGAGCCATGTGGAGCCCTGCCTCCTCCTCAGTCATATCTGATTGAAAAATGCATGGAGAGTATAGACTGAAATGCAGTATCAAATACATAGATGGCGTGTGTGTACTGTATGCAAGTGTGTGCGTGTGTTGGAGATCGAGGTGTAGAGGTTCCAGGCAGTCAGTGAGTGCTCACCTCTGTAGATGACTTTCCGACGCACGGTCAGCATGACCTGACCATTGCGGGCAGCGTTAGTCATCAGGTCCAGAACCTGCTTGTGGGAACGGCCCTTGACCATGATTCCATCGATGCCTATGAGCTCATCACCAGCCCTCAGGCGTCCATCCTTCTCAGCTGCACCAAGGTGCACGATGGCACCAATATACACCTGTCAGAGAGAGTTACACTTTGAGTCAGAAACACTGTCCATAGAAGACGCAGTAGGCAATAGGCTTTCCTGGGTGTTGAAAATTAACAAAGATAATCTAACAGGGAGGAAGTTCATACTTCGGTACTCACTGGCTGCTCTGGACCTTCTCCTCCCAGAACACGGAAGCCAAAGCCAGTCTCCTGGTCCCTCTTGATGAACACATCCAGGTCTTTGGTGTGAGGCTCTGTGGACAGGGGTTACTGTGGTTAGATAGGGTATCATAGAGGTGAGCACCACCCAATCATCTGGTCAGCAGGGTGAACTCACAGGCTTATCTTGCAGCTCACATTGATACTGTATTCACAAATGTAGGATGACCCTTAACAGATGGTCACGAACTTACAAATGGAACACTGGCATCCATTACAGAGCTATGGATGGAATAACTGAGCACAGGAGTACTAGGCCTCCTCTGTATGTGTTGCTATAGTATGTGCACTCACGCTTGCTCTCCAGCAGGGCCTTGGACTTGAGGTACATCTCTGTGGCGTCTCGTTTGGGGGAGTTGTTGCGCAGGGTTGAAGTGTTGGAGTGGAAAGGGAGGGCCTGGGGGACAGAGTCTGTGACACAGTCCAGAGTCTCTGTGCTAGATGTAATTTCCTGCCTCTGATGGGGCCACAGGGCCACAGACAGCGCAATTAGTGCACATTAAAGACCACACAGTCTATGTACATCTCATTACCCAGACACATAGCACAGGATGTAATGGTGATTGAATACTAAAGGAACGAAAGGTCATTCCACCACAGGCTCCCGCATTGCTTTCACATTACCACCGCAAGCTCAATAGTAAACCAAAGGCCGATGGAATTTTGAATGTAATTTACCATTCACAGGCTAAAAAATAGTTCCCTATGGCGCTGACAGGCCTATTCTGATGAAAAGGCCAGCTTCATCTAAAGCTGTCATACTAATATACAATATTATCTAAATAGGCTATGTGCTTCATTACCATTGAAATCCCCAGAAAAAAAAGGAATGCTGAATAGAAGTAATTAAGACCATTTTCAAAGCAAACATAATCAATATTCAAATGTATAGTTATCATTTAATGTGATGCATTGGGGCTTGCTGGTTAACTGCTTTCCACTCAAGGACAAAAGACTTTAATAAGAAAATGGGGGATAAGTGTCTGGGCACACAATAGTAAAACACAGAGTATTATAAAAGTGTTTTCTTTTACTCACAGGTTTCAGGCTCTTCACAGGAGATGTCTGACCTGTGAAAAACACAAGGAAGAGTCATGGGAAGGTTTCCAAAAAAAAGTACTAATGAGACATCAACCAGTAGATGGCACTGTCTACCTAACAGAGAATGAGAGCAGTGAATGAATAACAGTTTCAATAGTCTAGACTCAGGAGGTTGTAGCCTAATCCATCAAGAAGTATGACATCACTGTGTTATTAAAGATAAATAGGAGATATGTACATTTGAGAGAGGGGACCTACATGAGAGAGGACTAGCATAGTGAGCGAGACAGAGAGAGACAGAGAGAGTCATGCATAAAATCCAATGAACAATAATGTTAACTGTACAGTATACACACATGTTCCATCTCTCACGCTCAGATTGTTCCCACTGTTAATATAGCTCCAGCATTAAATTGATTCACGAGCATGCACCTCTCTGGAAGCCTAAAGGGGATGACGGTTCAGTCTGAAAAGTGTGATAGGGTTTATGGACCCTGATGTAACCAGGAGATCTAGCTCAATTCTTTTGTTCCGATGTGAAGAATCTAACCCAAGGACTGTCATCAAGAACATATAAGATGAATTCAGTATCTTCACTCGCTCTTTCAATTCAATTCAAAGGGCTTTATTGGCATGGGAAACATATGTTTACATTGCCAAAGCAAGTGAAATAGATAATAAACAAAAGTCAAATAAATAATAAAAATGAACAGTGAACTTTACACACAAAAGTTCCAAAAGAATAAAGACATTTCAAATGTCTTATGTCTATATACAGTGTTGTAATGATGTGCAAATAGTTAAAAGTACAAAAGGGAAAATAAGTCAACATAAATATAGGTTGTATTTACAATGGTGTTTGTTCTTCACTGGTTGCCCTTTTCTTGTCAAGTCACACATGTTGCTGCTGTGATTGCACACTGTGGTATTTGACCCAATAGATATGTGAGTTTATTAAAAGTATGTGTCTCTAATATGGTCATACATTGGCAGGAGGTTAGGATGTGCAGCTCAGTTTCCACCTTGTTTTGTGGGCAAGCCTGTCTTCTCTTGAGAGCCAGGTCTGCCTTTGGAGGCCTTTCTCAATAGCAAGGCTATGCTAACTGAGTCTGTACATAGTCAAAGATTTCCTTAATTTTTGGTCAGTCACTGTGGTCAGGTATTGCTAGTTAGCAATTGCGCTAACTCTAGTTAGCAACTTCCTTCAAACTGCACGCAGAGATATAAATATGTATCCACAAGTTCATCTGACTATGGGGAAGCAGAAAAAATACTTTATTGTCAAAATCCCGAAGTGTCCATTTCAAGGGCCAAGGATATAGAAGCATGCAGAAATTCTCCGTGCCTCCGATGATGATCAAAGCAAATCCGAGCTCATCGACTTGTGTACCATTTCCCCAGGGCGACTGGAGATGGATGTGTGAGACGTTTGAAGGGTGCTTTCCCCTCCCTCTCTCCCCAGGAGCAGAGCAGACAGAGACCCGTGCTTATGCAACTTCCCTTCCCAGGCCTGCAACAGACTGCAGTATGAATGCCTGACAAAGAGCCTTAGTAGAAGCTGTGAAGCAGCCTGAAGAGATACAGTATATATCCTGTACAGGGAGATGTGGTAGAGATCTGTGCATACAGAGAGGTGTTTATGGGAATATGTGAAAGGTATATTTGACAGGAGAGTTGGGTTGCATAGGGTAACTCTACAATTGTCATTACTACGTGATAATTTATGCCAAAAAGGCAACAGTCCCTCATGTGTTCACCTATTGCAGACATAGTGACATCACCAAGATACCATACCGTAGTGTGTGTACATGAGTGGTAGTTGATCCGATCTCTCACCTCCTAGTATCAGCACATTGACCTGACTCACCAAGGACACTGAAGGTCACATTGAGAAATCACTGTATCACACTAATGCTGCGGCAACAGTGATGTCGCAGCAGTAGGAACAGGCATAGTGTTGGTGTTATGTAACCACAAGGCAGTGTTAATAAGACACTGTGACTCACCTCCTCTGAGCACCAGTACGTTGACCTCGCTCCCCACCTGTAGGTCTTTGAGGATGTCCACCACCTGGGCGTGGCTCAGAGTCTGAACATTCTGACGGTTGATCTCCTTGATCACGTCCCCTTTAAGCAGGCCGCGGCACCACTGGGCGTCTAGGATCATCTTCACCTTCTGGCCAAGGGGACAGTCTGCGATGGCAAAGCCAAACCCTCCCGGGCCCTTCACCAGGGGCACGCTCACCAGCTCGGGCTGCAGCAGGCCTGTTCCCCCCTGCTCAGAGAGCCTCCCGTTGGGCAGCGCGGCCACCATGGGCCGTCCACTGGCGTCGGTGGTGACGTAGTGGAGCTCCTGGGAGGAGCCGTGCAGCACATCGCCCTTCACCAGCAGGGGCTGGCCATTGATGAGGGGCACGGCAGTCACCACCTCGCCCCCCTGCAGGGGCGGAGGAGGTGGGGGAGGGGGGTTCTCGGTGTCCTCCGCCACATCTGGGGGCAGCGGGTAGCCGCGGCACAGCACCATATCAACATACTGACTTACTGGGATGGACTGGAACATCTGCACCACCTCAGGGTGGGTCTTCCCCAGCACACATTTCCCGTTGATCTCCACGATCACATCGCCTGGCGGGGAAAACCACAGAGGGAGAGAAAGGAGAGGAGAGAAAGGAAGAAGAGAGAAGGGTTGGAGAGAGAAGAAACAAGCCAAAGCAAACAGTGAGAATATACAGACATATCCATGGGCAATGTAATGATTGTTATGGCAATATAATAGCTTGATAGCTAGATGAGTGTCCTGTTTGTGACGGACTGAATTGACCATTCGCTAAGCCCAGCCCAGAATTGTGGGCAACCAATCGCAGAGCTCCAATGGATAGCAACTGTCGCCGAGTCCGAAACCTCCCACAGGCTCACGTTTAAATTGCATGATAGCCAGTGAGGGCTATACCAAAAACTGAGTTTTATTCCAAATGAAAATGTATAAATGGCTAAATAATTTAACAGTGCACCAGGAGTACTTGCTATTGTGATTCCTGAAATGCAGAGCCTGTTGGAGTATTTTTCTAATCCAAAATGATACTTTTGTTACATTGTTTGTTAGCTCAGCAGTTTAGCTAGCTTTCAGTCTCCTTAAATAAAATAGTCCTTTAGCAGACCCTCTTATCCAGAGTGACTTACAGGAGCAATTAGGGTTAAGTACTTTGCTCAAGGGTATATCAACCAATTTTTCACCGAGTCGGCTCAGGGAGTCGAAACAGCGACCTTTCGGTTACTGGCCCAACGGGCTTAACTACTAGAATACCTGCCGCCCATTGACCACCAAACGTTGCCAACACTAGCTAGCTAGCCACATAATATAGCTAACTTGTTTTCTCAAAATGTATGTTAGCTAGCTAAGTTAGCAATGATGTGAATACTCCCATCTGCTGTCAACATCAGGATACAATTTGAGAGTACTACAGTCAACTCCATCAGTGATTATAGCTTTGACTGCAAGCTGAGAGTGAATTCAGAGCCATTCGGTGGTAGCTACACTAGCTACAAACATAATTTTACCAGATTTCTGTGTAGCAATTGTAATGACAGTCCACCACAACATACCCAAGAGTTTCCTGATTAGCAAGTGGAAGTATGTGTTTCATTTCCTTGTGTATTAGAAACACAGTTTGAGATCATTGTGATAGTTGCCACCCCATCTTTTCTTCACGTTCATTCATCCTCCCATCTCTCCCAATCAGGGGTTTGGCTCAATTCAGAATTGAATTGAGAATGCCTCAAATTTCTATTAAATTCTTGAATTTGAATTGAAGTAGTTAATAGGATACAGAAATGCAATTTGAATTTGAATGAAAGGAAATGTAATATATAAACATATAATATATTGAATTCAGTGAAATTCAAATGCCTCTTCTATTCTATATTAGGTGTAGTCTATACAAATATTAAATCAAATTGTATTAGTCACATACATATATCGCGGGTGTAGTGAAATGCTTATGTCCCTATCTCCAACATTACAGTAATGCCTAACAATACCTAACAATGTCAGAGTCCGTGATATAAATATATATGTATATGATGGACAGACATTATGGACAGTATATGACTAGAAAAGGTGTGTTCAGCATTAGTTATAGAGGATGAGCCTTGACAAGAATACAGTATATGCATATGAAGTGGGTAAAACAGTATGCAAACATTATTAAAGTGATCAGTGTTCAATGACAATGTACATAGGGCAGCAGTCTCTAAGATTCAGGTTTGACCGGGTTGTAGCCGACTAGTAACAGTGACTAAAGTTCAGGGCAGTGTACTTGGGCGGAGGCCAGCTAGTAGTGACTATTTAACTGTCTGATGGCCTGGAAATAGAAGCTGTTTTTCAGTTTCTCGGTGCCAGCTTTGAATGACCAGTACTGTCTCTGCCTTCTAGATGGTAGCGGGTGAAGAGGCTGGTACTTGTGTGGCTGAAGTCCTTGATGGTCTTCTTGGCCTTCCCGTGACACCGGGTGCTGTAGATGTCCCGGAGAGCAGGCAGTGTGCTCCTGGTGATGCATTGGGCTGACCACACCACCCTCTGGAGGGCCCTGTGTTTTCCATACCAGACGGTGATACAGCCTGACAGGAAGCTCTCAATAGTATATCTGTAGAAGTTTGTGAGGGTCTCAAGGGCCAAGACAAATTTCTTCAGCCTCCTGAGGTTGAAGAGGCGCTATTGCTATTGTGCCTTCTTCACCACACTCTCTGTGTGGATGGACCATTTCAGGTTGTCAGTGATGTGCACACAGAGGAACTTGAAGCTTTTCAGCCTTTTCACTGCGGCCTGTTGATGTGGAAGGCCACGATCAGCTCCTTCATTTTGTTGACGTTGATGGAGAGGTTATTTTCCTGGCACCACTCCACCAGGGCCCTCACCTCCTCCCTTGTACATTAAACATATTGTACTGTAAAGATCTTGTACATAAAACATCAAACATGTTGTTATATCAAATATTATTTATTTTTTTATTAAATTAATGATCAAGGGAAACAACCTGTATGCTATTATATCTCATTTATCGGTTACATTTTGTTTAAAATGGGGGAAGTACTACATTTCCCAGAGTGCACATTAGTTTAACCCTCAAGTTGACCCTGAGGCCTTCAAAACGAAGCCAAACAAATTAAATGATTGGTGGGACTGGAGCTGAAGGTGGATTTCTGAGGAGGAATGAAGGTGGAAAAAGAGTAAGAAGAGGTTGAAGAGAATGATTAAAGCAGAGGGTGAAGTTAAGTTTGAGGAAGATGGCGATAAAAATGGAGATGGGCTGTCGAATAAGATTGGTGTCAAGTGCAAACAAAGTGAGCCGAGCGCCAGACCGAGTTCTGGAGGTGAATTGGAAGTGAATGAGGGCTAGCTAAGTGAGGTGGAAGGCGTGCTGAAGAGCTCGGAACCTGAGCCTGGCATTGATGGACGTGATAAAGAAGAATCTGGTCCAGTAGGAGTGACATTTTTGGAGAAAGTGGATTCTTGCCTTTTGGCAGATCCGTTTGTGGTTTCAGGGTGGGTGGGAAAGGAGTTGGCTGCAGTTGAATCAGTCAAAGTAACCTGTAGTGGACTTTTGATATTTGTTTGTGCTCCATGTCACACCACTTGGATTGAGATCTGTTTCTTGTTTTGTGCTTAGGAATATGGCACCATTGAAAGGAGTGATTGAAGTTGAAGATTCCTGGTGTTTGATATTTGATGGTCATGTTGTAAGGATTCAACAGAGCCACATCCAGTCTGCTCCTGACAGAGGATGAGTGAACTGACTTGGTGCGACGCAGCAAGTAGTGAGCATGGTGAAACAGACTCACTGTCAGTCCTTCTGAATTTTTACCCTTTAGTCTGAGTTTTTACCTGACAAAGTCATGTTTGGATATATCAGTTATCCTATTAGAGATTTTGTACTGAATCCACTTCGCTGTTTCAGTTGCAATGTTTATGGTCATGTTGCAGCAGTGTATAGGAGGGAGATTCCAAGATGTGGGAAGTGTGCAGGAGGGCATGGGACAGAGGACTGTGTAGTTTCGATGGATACAATTATGTGTGTCAACTGTAGGTGTGCCCATGTTGCTGGGAATCGGAGGTGTCCGGTACAAGAGCGGCAGTTTGAGGTGGCCAGAGTAAGAATAGTGCAGAAGGTGTCGTATGCTGAGGCAGTGAAGAAAGTAGAGATGGATGGAGGAAGGGTGAGGGGATCTGGAGAGGATGAGTAGTAGATCTGTGCCAGCACAGAGGGATAGGCCAATGACTGATATATGCTTCAGTAAGGTTGGATTCTTAGCATTCATAGCAATGGTTATCAACTGAGAACGTAAATCACAGTTGTGGTGGCAGCTGCAAAGTAGTATTTGGGTATACAAGATTTAACTTCAGAAGAGTTACAGGGTGTGTTGAGTGGTGATGTCCCGTCCTCTTAGGTCGCTGGCAGGAGCAGATAGGGTCAAAGTAGTGGAATGGGGTAGTGGGTTTTTAATTATTATTTAGTGGTATATATTTTGGTATCACAAATGTAACATGATTGACTAAACACTACCGCATAATAGGTTGCGGCATGCACAAACAAAATGTACGAATGCCATGGTACCAAATAAGAAGAAGAACTGATTGGTGGAAATAAAAATGGCTATTCTAAGCACTAAGGTTAAGATAGTATATTAACATTGTTTCCAGAGAAAAGTTATATATTCTTTGGTATCTGGAAGTGTGACCTGTCAGATTCAACGAAATTCTCATATTTTATGACTGAGTGGAATTTCTTTGAATTGCACTGAATTAAATTCTACTTCCTGCCACTCAAACTAAAATTCTACATCATGTGGAGTGTGGTCAATTCAAATTTTAATTCATGAGTTGAATGGGAGTCAATTCCATAATTATGAATTGAGCCCAACCTTGCTCCCCATCCCTTCATATTCTGTCCTCCTTACCTTCTTCCTCCCTGCCTATTCCCTCTCTCCTCTGCCCCCTCTCTCCATTGTTCTAACAGACTTCAATTTGTGGTGCTTCTAGCCAGGCAAATCATTATTGCATGTAGGTGAGAGCTGTATCCTTTTACATCTCACCCTGACAGCTGGCTCAGAGAACAGCAACCGCCAGCCCCTCTCAGCTCACACAAGAAAAGATGCTGAGGATGCAGAGCCCCAGACAGCATCAAAGCTAAAGGAAGATCAGAGTGTGCAACAAAGATACTGGGCTACACACAGAATGCACCATAACCTGTCTCTCTGACATAGCCGCGGAAAGTCGTTAGGGGTTGTGGGGGAAATGTTTGCACAGTGCACTACTTTTGGGAAAAAATGTAAATTAAAAAGATGTATTAATAATAAAAACAAATATATATTTCAGGGGGTGCTACAGCACCCTCAGCAGCAATACTTCCAGCGGCAATGCTCTCTGCCTAAAATGATCACCTTGAACAGAATTTCTGCTCTCCCTTTCACTGTATCTCTTGGGGAAGTGTTAGGGTAAGTACAGCCCCTCTATAGGGACCAACCAGGTTTTTATTAAGTAGCTGCCTTTTGAGCTGGTAAAAGTGTGTGGCTCCGCACAGGGCAGTGCAGCAGTGTACTTCTCACCGGAGGAAATCTTGTTGTCATGGGCAGCAGGGCTGTCGCTGAGGACGTTCTTCACCTGCAGGAACTCGTCATGGCGGTCGCCCCCTATGATGGTAAAGCCAAAGCCCTGGGAGCTTTTCCTCAGAGCAGTGTGGAACATCTCCCCCTGCAGCTGGGACGGGTCTGGGGTGAAGCATGACGCACCCCTCTCACCTGCAACGTAAGTATGTCACCGTGGGAAAGTTAGAGGAAGTTGCATAACTAAATAAGGCGTTAAAACATCAACATAGTAACAAAGTAACAACCTTAAGACCAATGTAGTCACAATAGTCACATTTGCTTTGACTAAAACACTGCCCTGTATGATAACTAAAACAGTAACAGACAAAAGATTATAGCGTTAGTAGCTACATTATTTGTCTGACGTTCATTGTGGGATTCATTAACATTCTGTAGATTCAAACAGTGACATAACACCTCTGGAATTATTCAGTAGGCATGAGGTCCTTTTCATTTTCTCCCTATAGAGCCAGTGAGTCTGAAAAATACGTTTGAAACAACATAAGGTCATTGGCAGCATACATACGACAGTGGACACACAGTCCAGTAAATAACAGGCTGTCAGAGGTATACTGCATTAAATGGGCCAGCTGAGCGTTTCCCTCGCTGGCTTTACTGTCCTATCAGCACTTTATAATAGAAGCATACCATCTTTTCTCTCTGCTTGACTGTCTCTACCGCTGTCCAGGCTAAGGTGGATTTGACACATTCCAGTCCTATATGATGTAGCAAAGCAGCCCTGTGCTGACTGTATGGTACTGTATGGCCCATAGAGACGTTGAGTGGAATAAAATACAGTGTGGATGGACTCTAGCTGTTGTGTTCAATGGATCAAGAGAATCTAATTTACATATTCACAGTCAAATTGCTTGTCGGTAGGGTGTTTAGAGTGTTTATCCGACTGGATAAAAAAATATATAACTCAGTCCGCCCCACTTCTAAAACCAAAGTTGCGCCCCTGGGTCAATCCAAGCTGAGGTATGATGAAATGGTCTCCACTCAGCTCCCTTGGATGGTAGACACTGCAGAGGAGCCTCTGTGTTGCATTAGATGCTCTGGGAATCTGTGGGCTTGGAGTATTGTAACGGGGGAACTCTAGCCTGAGGTGCAACTGCTGTTGTTTTGGGTACATCATAGCAACCGTCTGACAATAGTCTGGTGCAATCACAGGGTAGATGACTATCTCAGTCCCTCCCCACCTGGCTAGCAAGTAAGCTAGTTGAGAGATGGCCCTAAAGATGTGCTGTTCCAACAGCTGTCACGATTTCTAAGAGCCGCTCCCCTTCCCTCCCTCCTCTCAACCAACCCATATGTGTAAGCCTCGGCAGCAAAACATGACTGTCAATCTGTACTCCCCGCACTGTAATGTATTATACATCCACTGCAATGAAAGCATATTTAATTCATATGGTTTATTATGGCAGAAGAGTGGCTTGTCAGGGTGGTTAAGGGCGCTGTACTGCAGCGCCAGCTGTGCCACCAGAGACTCTGGGTTCGTGCCCAGGCTCTGTCGTAACCGGCCGCGACGGGGAGGTCCGTGGGGCGACGCACAATTTGCCTAGCGTCGTCCTCGTTAGGGAGGGTTTGGCCGGCAGGGAAATCCTTGTCTCATCTCGCACCAGCGACTCCTGTGGCGGGTTGGGTGCAGTGCGCGCTAACCAAGGTTGCCAGGTGCACAGTGTTTCCTCCGACATATTGGTGCGGCTGGCTTCCGGGTTGGATGGCGCTGTGTTAAGAAGCAGTGCGGCTTGGTTGGGTTGTGTATTGGAGGATGCATGACTTTCAACCTTCGTCTCTCCCGAGCCCGTACGGGAGTTGTAGCGATGAGACAAGATAGTAGCTACTAAAAAACAATTGGATACCACGAAATTGGGGAGAAAAAGGGGTAAAAAAAAGAAAGAAAAAAAAGAAGAGTGGCTTGTCCCCAACCCTGGTGTGAGAGAACTTGTCCTCGGAGTTGATCATACATGGCTAGCTGCGAATGGCTAATTATGCATGTTGACACTCAATGACTCCCACAACCTTGGGCAAGGAGATGGCTACTACATTTTTCAAACCTATTCAACACAGAATTTATTTTACCTTTATTTAACTAGGCAAGTCAGTTAAGAACAAATTCTTATTTTCAATGACAGCCTAGTGGGTTAACTGCCTGTTCAGAGGCAGAATGACAGATTTGTACCTTGTCAGCTCTGGGATTTGAACTTGCAACCTTCCGGTTACTGTCTAATGCTCTAACCACTAGGCTACCCTGCCTCCCCATTAATGAGGTGTAGGAGGTCAACACACAATCATGGCATTGTTGAGTGTGTTTTCAATCTGTCTGTATAACAGCCTTCTGAAAGCTATCCATAGCTGAAGAAAGATTGAGGTAAAGAAAAAGTTAGGTGAGCAGTGTCTACCTGGAGGTGGTGGTGCCCCCTGCTGGATAGAGACAGTAGTCTCCTGGCTCAGCTTCCTCTTAGCCTCCAGGACTGGGTTCTCAAACTGGGTTCTCTGGTTGATGTGACTGAAACAGAAACAATCCATTGAATGATTTACATTTTTGACACCAATTTACTTACACAGACACATACAAGTTACCATGAACCATCTGTGTGTAATTCTGTGAACCATCTGTGTGTGATTAATTCTGAATGAATTATTCTGAATGGTTAAAGCATGTCTTATAGAAGGGACTATACGTTAATTCTCAATCGATTAACAATAGGGATTCTCTTTAGTGAATTGTCCCTCTAACATAACAAAGCTACATTGTTTTACACATAGTTAATTTTGAACTGGAACACTGGCAGCAATAAGTCCCCATCCATTTGTCTTTGACTCTCCTTGTAAAAACAAACATTTTGAGTTCTTCTCTCTCCCCCACGGCCTCTACTAAGGAGGGACTTTTCTACAATACCAGTAATAAAAGAAAGAGTTTCCTCTTCATCAAAACAGACTCCTTTACCTCTCCTAGCACCCCCTCCCTCATTGATAACTCTCACAACCCTCCTCCTCTCCCTACTGCTGCTATAATGGCTTGGTTTCAGAGATGTCCTGCTGGAGCAGCCAGTACTCACACATCTTCTGTAAACACACACACACACACACTCTCACACACACACACACACACACACACACACACACACACACACACACACACACACACACACACACACACACACACACACACACACACACACACACACTGCTGTGTTTTCACCTGGGTAAATGTCATGTTACCAACAGAGCTTTAGTTTAGCACCCACTGCAAAACCAATACAAGCCTTGATCATGGAATAGTATTGTTCTCAAAATGTCTAGTAACACTTTGTATCCCTGCTGTCTATATACACTGAGTGCACAAAGCATTAAGAACACCTTCCTAATATCGAGTTGCACCCCCCCCCCCCCCCCTTTTGCTCTCCGAACAGCCTCAATTCGTCTGGGTATGGACTCTACGAGGTGTCGAAAGCGTTCCACAGGGATGCTGGCCCGTGTTGACTCCAATGCTTCCCATAGTTGTATCAAGTTGGCTGGATGTTCTTTGGATGGTGGACCTTTCTTGATACAAACAGGAAACTGTTGAGCATGAAAAACCCAGCAGCGTTGTAGTTTCTTGACACAAACCAGTACGCCTTGCATCTACTACCATACCCCATTCAAAGGCACTTAAATATTTTTTCTTGCCCATTCATCTTCTGAATGGCACACACGCAATCCATGTATCAGATGTCTCAAGGCTTAAAGTCTCCTTCCCTTCATCTACACTGATTAAAGTGGTTTTAACAAGTGACATCAAATAAGGGACCATAGCTTTCAGCTGGATTCACCTGCTCAGTCTATGTCATGGAAAGAGCAAGTGTTCTTAATTTTTTGTACACTTAGTGTATAGTGTACCTATGGTTAGTTTTTGATCTATGGTATTGCTGGGGAATACGGGTTTGTGGTATAGTATCTCTCAGATGTACAGGCAGGCTGAACAGACTTACTCTACATAATATGTTCCATACTGTGGGTCCTCTATCTCCTCCCAGCCATACGGGAGCTCTGTGGATACAGGAAGAGACGCATTGTGTTCAAGTACTATCACACAAAACATGCAAATGTACAGCACTGGATAACAGGATAACAGGGCATAGTGATGAGAAGAGCCCAGCAGACACCAGACACAATGATTTGGTTAACATTTTGCAGTTTTCGCAGACAGGCAGCCTGGCTCTTCACGCCAGAGAGAGCTTTGGAGCTGCTTTTCAGAGGCAGCACACCAACTAGCATTCTGCCTGCCTTTAAAAATCCATTAGAAACAGCGGACCAGAGCCCTGTGTATCCCCCATACCCCCCACTCTCTCCCTGCACTTAGCCCACGTCACAGCCACACACCCTGGGAATGGACAGGCAAACGAGTGGGCACTCCTGGTACTCCTGGCACCCCTGGCATTCAAGTTAATCAGTCAAGCTGATTAACTCATTGTTGAATAAAAACTCAACATATACAGCCTGAATTCAAAATGGATCAAATTTTTTTTTTTCTCGCCTTCAGAAAGTATTCATACCCCTTCCCTTGACTTATTCCACATTTTGTTGCGTTACAGCCTGAATTCAAAATGGATAAAAAAAAATTCTCACCCATCTACACACAATACCCCACAATGACAAAGTGAAAGCATGTTTTTAGAAATGTTTGCACATTTATTGATAATGAAATACAGAAATATCATATTTACATAAGTATTAACACTATTGAGTCAATACTTTGTAGAAGCACCATTGGCAGCGATTACAGCTGTCAGTCTTAATGCATAAATCTCTTTAGAGCTTTCCACACCTGGATTGTGCAACATTTGCCCATTATTCTTTAAAAGATTCTTCAAGCTCTGTCAAATTGGTTGTTGATCATTGCTAGACAACCATTTTCAGGTATTGGCATAGATTCTAAAATAGATTTAAGTCAAAACTTTAACTCGGCCACTGAGGAACATTCACTGTCTTCTTGGTAAGCAACGCAAGTGTAGGTTTGGCCTTGTGTTTTAGGTTATTGTCCTGCTGAAAAGTTAATTAATCTCTCACTGTCTGGTGGAAAGCAGACTGAACCAGGTATTCTCAAAGATTTTGCCTGTACTTAGCGCCATTCCGTTTCTTTTTTTGTCCTGAAAAACTCCCCACTCCTTAACGATTACAAGCATACCCATAACATGATGCATCCACCACTATGCTTGAACATGTGAAAAGTGGTATTCAGTAATGTGTTGTATTGGATTTGCCCAACACATAACATTTTGTATTCAGGACAAAAAGTGAATTGAACTGAGTTAGGAAGGACGCCTGTATCTTTGTAGTGACTGGGTATATTGATACACCATCCAAAGTGTAATTAATAACTTCACCATGCTCAAAGGGATGTTCAATGTCTGCTTCTTTTTATTCATACCCATCTACCAATATGTGCCCCTCTTTGCGAGGCATTGAATGTACTCCTGTGCTTCTACACCTGCATTGCTTGCTGTTTGGGGTTTTAGGCTGGGTTTCTGTATAGCACTTTGAGATATCAGCTGATGTACAAAGGGCTATTTAAATAAATTTGATTTGATTGGAAAACCTCCCTGGTCTTTGGGGTTGAATCTGTGTTTGAAGTTCACTGCCGGACTGAGGGACCTTACAGATAATTGTCTGTGTGGGGTACAGAGATTAGGTAGTCATTAAAAAATCATGTTAAACACTATTATTGCACACAGAATGAGTCCATGCAACATATTATGTGACCTGTTAAGAAAATGTTTACTCCTAAACCTATTTAGGCTTGCCATAACAAAGGGGTGGAATATTTATTGACTCAATACATTTCAACTTTTCATTTATTAATTAATTTGTTAACATTTCTAATAACATAATTCCACTTTGACAGTATGGGTTATTGTGACACAAAATATAAATTTAATCAATTTCTATCTACCACAACATAATGTGGAAAAAGTCAAGGGGTGTGAATACTTTCTGAAGGCACTGTACATGTAGGCAGCCCACATGATCCTGAGCTGGGGGCATTTATTAAGGAAAGTATCATCATGTCAGAAGATGTTATACAATCCTGTCTGTATGGGAACGTAAAACTCATAGGCGTCTATCTCCTGTTTCTGTAGTGAGGCAGCTTGATGTATAAGTACACCCCCTGGACAGGAAGCTTGCCCTACCCCCAATCTATCTCCTTAATGCTGAGTGCCAGGTCTTTGGTATGACTCAGCCAAGTATCAAACTCCCACCCTTCCAATCTCAGGGTGGACACTCTAACCACAAGGCCACTGAGTTGGGAATGTAGTCATACAGTACATATTTATTAAGCTGTGTGTATAGTATGTGTATGTGGGAAATAATGCATAGTATACTGTAGGGCAGGGGCTGATGAGCATAGCCATGTGTAAAGCTCCATGTGTGTTCTGCAAGAACTTGATGTATGTATGGTCCATTTATACCCTACAGAGACAGAAGTTTCAGAGCGTAGCGCAGTGTCGCAATGTTGTTTTTCGTCACAAAAGGGGTGGCTCCTTATAGTGCGCTCCGACATTCAATGTGCTCCCGTGCCACATGCTAAATCCTACAATGTGATTTTCAGGATTTTTTTTCTCATTTTGTCTGTCATAGTTGAAGTGTACCTATGATGAAAATTACAGGCCTCCCTCATTTTTTTAAGTGGGAGAACTTACACAATGAGTGGCTGACTAAATACTTTTTTGCCCCACTGTATATTAGCGTCAACATACATTATTGTTTCATTCAATTTCACAATTTTGTATTTCATTTTTGTAATATTGGTTCAACCTTAATATATAATGAACATCCTCAACAGGGGGAACATATTAGGTGTACGCTAACAAGCTGTAAAAATAATTTTTTACATTTATAAGACTTGTTCATAAAGGAAAATGTGTTCATAAGAAGGGCCTGAGATCAAAGTCAATATTCAGACCATTAGGGGTCAATGTTTTTAGATAGGATATCCAGTAAGCCTCTCTTTGTAGTAGTGGGATCTCAATGTTACCTCCTCTCCTTGGTAGAGCAACATGCTCAATGCCTGTGTATTTGAGAGAGGAGATGGGATGGTTCGCTTCAACAAAGTGAGCTGCTACTGGATAGTCAATGTTCTAATAAATCAAATCAAATTTTATTTGTCACATACACATGGTTAGCAGATGTTAATGCGAGTGTAGCGAAATGCTTGTGCTTCTAGTTCCGACAATGCAGTAATAACCAACGAGTAATCTAACCTAACAATTCCACAACTACTACCTTATACACACAAAGGGATAAAGAATATGTACATAAAGATATATGAATGAGTGATGGTACAGAACGGCAGGGGCGGCAGTGTAGCCTAGTGGTTAGAGCATTGGACTAGTAACCGAAAGGTTGCAAGTTCAAATCCACGAGCTGACAAGGTACAAAATCTGTCGTTCTGCCCTTGAACAGGCAGTTAACCCACTGTTCCTAGGCCATCATTGAAAATAAGAATTTGTTCTTAACTGACTTGCCTAGTAAAAAAATTAAAAAAAAAAAAAGTTAAAAATAAAAAAAATAGGCAAGATGCAGTAGATGGTATTGACTACAGTATATACATATGAGATGAGTAATGTAGGGTATGTAAACATTATATTAAGTGGCTAGTGATACATTTTTTACATCTATTTCCATTATTAAAGTGGCTGGAGTTGAGTCAGTATGTTGGCAGCAGCCACTCAATGTTAGTGGTGGTTGTTTAACAGTCTGATGGCCTTGAGATAGAAGCTGTTTTTCAATCTCTCGGTCCCTGCTTTAATGCACCTATACTGACCTCGCCTTCTGGATGAAAGCGGGGTGAACAGGCAGTGGCTCGGGTGGTTGTTGTCCTTGATGATCTTTATGGCCTTCCTGTGACATCGGGTGGTGTAGGTGTCCTGAAGGGCAGGTAGTTTGCCCCCGGTGATGCGTTGTGCAGACCACACTACCCTCTGGAGATCCTTACGGTTGTGGGCAGAGCAGTTGCCGTACCAGGCGGTGATATAGCCGACAGGATGCTCTCGATTGTGCATCTGTAAAAGTTTGTGAGTGCTTTTGGTGACAAGCCACATTTCTTCAGCCTCCTGAGGTTGAAGAGGCGCTGCTGCACCTTCTTCACAACGCTGTCTGTGTGGATGGACCAATTCAGTTTGTCCGTGATGTGTACGCCGAGGAACTTAAAACTTACTACCCTCTCGCCTACTGTCCAGGCAATGTGGATAGGGGGGTGCTCCCTCTGCTGTTTCCTGAAGTCCACGATCATCTCCTTTGTTTTGTTGACGTTGAGTGTGTATGACCTGATTGAGCTGCGGTGTTAATCGAATCCCCTCAAAAGTTATTTTGTTTCGAAGTGATAGCGTTATTCTAGGATATTTTGAAACATAAGAACAGATAGCCATGTGCATTAAAATTATGTTTAGCCCATAGACATTAAAAGCGCTGATGTCATCCAAGTGTTTCTATTAAAAAAAAACTTCATGACACATTAAGCCGAAATAACTTGAATTTGAAGCACGCCATATTGTTGAATGGGGCTGAATGGCAACAAAATATTGTTAAAGTGGCCGATCATAGTCGATGTTGTCGTTTTCATCCTGCCTGAGGGAGTCAACCTTAATGTCTATGGCATGAGCCTCATTGTAGCCTGCCGGCCTGTGATTTGTCTGTGTCAGCACGTGGTCCTATGTGACGACAAATGTAGTAGTCAGAATGGATCACTATTTCAATAAATATCATGATTTGTAGAAAACTTTAAAATAATTCATCGTGGGGATTGAACTTGATCATAATAAACCAAATTTAGAGCCCAAAACAGCCTTTGGGGCAGTTAGCGATCGTCATTTACATAGGCTTTATAGGTCAAACCAGGGCTTTTGGCACCGCTAAGTCGCTAATCAGTAACCGATCAGCAGAGCTTGTGACTTCATGCTCCAGACTGGACACTGGGGGCCTGGTTTAGCCAACTTGCTTGCAAAGGAAGACAACAAGACAACAAGAGAGACTCTTCTTTAGCTTTCACCACAAATGAGAAGACAAGAAAACCTCTGTTGCCCCATTGTGAATGTTGCTATTTGGGAGTCTGGACCGGTAAGGTATCATGTTACCAAAAGATCTATGCACATGAAGCTTGTAGAGGCCCAGAAGCCTTACCTCCATCCTCACACTTCTCTGGGGGCTTGGCCTTCTTGGCCAGGCGGGGGTCCAGCCAGGTGGTGGTCTTGCTGTTGTGACTGTTAAGGGCAGATAAGAGAAACATTCAAAAACCTGAGCCAGCTACTGACACTGGTATTTTCATGAGAGTAAAGGTAGACAGTCATGTACCCATCTACTCTATATTCCGTTATACTTTCTTTGAAAGCTACACAGGTCATTAACTGATTGACACATGTATACATCCTGCTATACATTCAAATGAAGGAAAACTGAAACAGAGTATTCATTATGCTATTGTGGCTGGAAGTAGATGCCGGCGACGTTCAGGCCCTACCTTACCAAGGCCCGATTGCTTCTGCCAAATTCAAGGCCCGGCCCTGTCCGAAACCCGAAATCAGAAATAACTTCCATCTTTAGTAAATTCATTAGCTGTTCTTCTCAGCCTATCACTTGGCGCTCTGAGTATCCATAGCAACAGCTCTACTTGGGCTGCTCATTGAAATGTTTTAAACTTTTATTTAACTAGGCAAGTCAGTTAAGAACAAATTCTTAGTTTCAATGACGGCCTAGGAACAGTGGGTTAACAGATTTTTACTTTGTCAGCTCGGGGATTTGAACTTGCAACCTTTCGGTTACTAGTCCAACGCTCTAACCACTAGGCCCTAATGACAAGACATGAGAGAGCTGTTAGCTACTTTTCGTCACTCTAAACTCCAAAACTCAAGGAACATTATTATTTTCTGTGAAATAATCTCTCGGTCTTACATTTGACGAGGTTGAAGCACTTCTGACACCATGTTATGATCTTAGTCAGATATGACTGCACTGCTCAGCAGAGCATGAGCAAACGGCTCAGCTTCAAAATGTTAGTGATCAATTTAGTGATACCCGAGCCCTACCCGTAGCTAGTTATTGATGGAAAAAACTGCCTTACCCGGCCCTAACACATCTAGCTGGAAGCCAAATCTGTTTACAAAGAACTCAAGGGCTTCTGAGTGCTATATTTACTAAATTGTTCCTAAAACACAGTATTGATTTGTCAGGAAGTTGTCTTGAAGAGAAACCATCAAATTCATTAGCTTTGACCTGAACCACTTTTGGAACAATCATGTAGGCTAGGGCTGTAAGTCAATATAAGTAGATTTTAAAGAGTCCCACACCAGTCCAGGCATTGGCTTGTTTACCTAACTAACCTAAATCCTCTGTCTGTTCGGCATGGCTTATGTAACACCTGTGCTATGTGCTTCACTAATCTAATCAACAATGTCACGATACTTTGCATGATGCTGATCAGATATAGTCATCCATGCATAACCTGTAATGTACATAACATTCCACATTCAGTCTAGAGCAGAAATGCATGTTCTGCATTTGAAACATATTAAGCTCATATTAATGAGCTTTGAACTCAGGAGTTATCTATGCGCGTACAGTGTCGTAGCACTGTGTAACCAACCAGGACTAAAATGCTGTCTCTTTGTCCTGTTCCTGAGTAGATATACAGGAGCTGGTGCAGTACTCACTCTATGAAGTAGACCATGCCCGTCTCGGTGTAGGCCATCTCCCAGTTGAGAGGCAGGGGTTCCAGGCTGTCATCGCCGGGCAGAGAGCTCCACATACGGAAGTCCATGGCACTGCTGGACTGGGTGTAGCTGGGCACCGCCTTCCTCCACGATGCCCCTTCTTTGTGCTCTGTAGCCCGAGAGTGAGAGAGAGAGAGAGAGAGAGAGAGAAGGTTAGCCTGCATGGACACCTCCAGCCTCCCAGCATGCAGTGGAAGGGGGGAGGGTTTGATGTTGCTACAGGATTTGCATGCAAGAGATGGTGTGTTCTGTTCACCAATACTATTTTTTTTCATTTGCATGTGCATGTACGTGTGAGCGTATTTATGCATATGTGGTACCCTCCCCCTGGATTTAAATTATACAAGTAGCTGAGGTGGATTCATAGTTTAAAAAAAGGCCATTTGAAGCAATTTTGGCACAATAATACTGTCCCACTGCTATTTATGGTTATTTCTATGTTTAAAAAAATGTATTTATTAATTTAATGAGAACTGCAATAAAAGCACCCCAATCAACTTTGCACCCAACTGGTCCTTGCAAACTTCGGGCCATAAAAAGCTGCTAATGGAGGGACTGTTTGTGTAATGCTAACCTCTGCACAAGTATATGATACAATGAGGCTCAAGGCCACACAGCTTATTCTAGTTTATTCCCCAGAACTGATGCAGCCGATAAGCGTGTCAAATTTGTGCATGTGATTCTGTATTTCAGTAAATACTACACTACCGCATCCATGACTTGCTGATATTTACAACATATCCCCTATCTACTTGAAGGATGGGGAGGAACTGGCAAACTTCTCCAAATGAGTCTGACTCCTCATGCTAATCTGACACACACACACACACACACACACACACACACACACACACACACACACACACACACACACACACACACACACACACACACACACACACACACACACACACACACACACAGTGGATGCTTTGACTTGCCTCATGTAAACATGCACAATGGGCAGCCTTGGGGCAGCTCCTTGTGGAGAGTTCAGAGGGCTGAGAGCCTGACAGCTCACACCATACTGACTGCACTAGACCAGGGCTCTCCAACCCTGTTCCTGGAGACCTACCCTCCTGTAGGTTTTCATTCCAACCCTAGTTGTAGCTCACCTGATTCAGCTTCTCAACCAGTAAATTATTAGAATCAGGTGCACTAGATTATGGTTGGTGCTAGATTATGGTTCTTCAGGAACAGAGTTTGAGAGCCCTGCACTAGACACATACAGGAAGTCAGCCAGGGGTCAGGGTTTGTCTTTCACAGAGAGACCAGGGAAGTTTGGGCATTACGCTTAATTTTTCCATGAACCTTCTGATCCGTTCATAACTGTTTCCATCTATGGTTGGTTTAGAATGAAAAGTTCCTAACACCCCCCACATTGCTGCAGTACAGCAGACATGTGATTTATTTGACTTAGAAAGACTTGTTCCTGTCCATCTTGCATGCCTGATAATAAAACAGCAGCAGGCATACTGTAACCCATTTCTCTTAGAGTCAGGCTATCCTTGGGCACATACTTTAATTTCTTATTTAAAAAATGTTGTTATTGTTTTTACTTTTTAAACTGCATTATTGGTTAGGGCTTGTAAGTAAGCATTTCACTGTAAGGTCTGCACCTGTTGTATTCGGCGCATGTGACAAATAAAATTTGATTTGATTTTGACTGCTCCTTTGAGAGAGAGGTCCTGATTGATAACACACACAGAGTCTCTGGTCTCTGGGTAAGAAGTCTGCTGCCTTCAAGGTAACCTGCACTCCAGTAGAAAGTGTTACTGATACTGAATGTGCTTGAGGCATAACCTTGAGATGGAGACTGCGGGAAGTGGCTGGCTATACAGACAGAGCATGACAGATAGCACAGACTGGGAGTAATGGGGAAGATGATCAGAGCTCCATAGGTCAATATATATAGAGCAGAAATGTATAGAGCAGAAATATATTATAGAGAAAAAAAATTATATTGTCCATAGCAGGGGTTGGAACAGGTTCAGGCAAAAGAACGAAAAACTGGAAAATAACAAAATAATTCTCAGAACGGAAACAGATCTGTAGTGTTCCGGAACAGAATCGTTATTTTAAAATCTTGAGAATCGTTTAATACTGTTATTTTTTGTTCCAAAAATATTCAGAATATCTAGTATATATTTCTGCAATTCAGTGTAGTTCTGATAGTAATAATAGCCTAAACACATTCCAATTCATGTCAGGTAATAATGTTCAGCGCTTCATGCCAAGCCCCCTACATGTCCATCCCTCTTTCTCACTCTCTTCCCATCTCGCGCCTGCACTTGTATGACCAATCAAACATGTAAACAACTAGCTTACCCATTCCGTAGAAAGTTTCTCTATCTACTGTAAATGTAAAAACTATTCTTTTATTGTAGGTTCAGAACTCTATGCTGGTCGGAAACACAGGAATTGAACAAAGAAAATAGGGGTTCTGTTCATAGCGGAACAATTGGAAAATAATTTGTGTTCCACCCCTGGTCCATAGTCATCATAATGTAGAGCTAAAAGTAGAACATGAGAGACAGATACTGGGAGAAATATGTGAGGTACAACAGAGAACTATCCTGAGGAAAGAGAGAAAGGGCAGGAGAGGGGTTTTGAGTATGAGATGTACTGACCTGGGAGGCCGTTGGCCAGAGGTGGCCTCTCATCATCGTCTTCTTCCTCAGGGACCACGCTGTCCTTCCTGTCCATCTTGCTGACTGACGTGGTGCGTTTTCGCTGGACCTCGTTGTCATAGTCCTCATCAAACAGCACCTGATCCACCAGGTCAGGCTGTACCAGGGTGGGCTCCGCTGGGGGCTTTGGGGTCCCATAGTAGTTACCTAGAAAGAGAGAGAGACAGAGAACGAGAGAGAGATATATGAGTGTCTGACACGTTCCCTATTCTTAACCATACCTGTAGCTGGTATGGTAAGATGGTAAGATATTGCCATTTATTGCCATTTATTGTGCATTTAGGCTATCTGAAAAATAACTGGTTAAGTAAGGGGACCACAATCTTGGAATCACGGTACTGTAGCTTTCATGAGGCTTACACAAGTGTATGGTGGCAATTCCACCATTTTCAAACTCATTTTCATTATCTCCAGCACAATACCAGTGAAAATGTACATCTACATTTTACATCTACATTTTACATCTACATTTGTGAAAATGTAGCTTTTCTACATTTTACATTTTTTTAACTGCCTAAAAATATTCTGTGAAGATAACAGAGCATCATTTGCTAATTTAGGTCACGGTTGGATCAATCTCTGACTAGCTGCTGAACACTCTGGGTATCTAAATTTATGCAGAGAAAACATCATTATTCAACATTCATTAAGATAGTTGAACACCGCCATTCTTTTAGCTTTCATGAGGCTTACACAAGTGTATGAGATCCTTAAGAGCCTATAAGAATACCAATGTTTGGATAGTTATCACTTTGATACATTATGTAAATAATACTATTATTAGTAGTATTATTATTATATTGCAATATATAATGTGCAAAAATATTCAAAGAACATTTTCATTTGCAGCATACAACCTTTTTTTCCACCTTTATTTAACCAGGTAGGCTAGTTGAGAACAAGTTCTCATTTGCAACTGCGACCTGGCCAAGATAAAGCATAGCAGTGTACAGCTGCAGCGATCGGTTAGCTGCTCAGATAGCAGATGTTTGAAGTTGGTGAGAGAGATAAAAGTCTCTTCAGCGATTTTTGCAATTCGTTCCAGTCACAGGCAGCAGAGTACTGGAACGAAAGGCGGCCAAATGAGGTGTTGGCTTTAGGGATGATCAGTGAGATACACCTGCTGGAGCGCGTGCTACGGATGGGTGTTGCCATCGTGACCAGTGAGCTGAGATAAGGCGGAGCTTTACCTAGCATGGACTTGTAGATGACCTGGAGATGACCGTGAGTGAAGGAGGCTTTGTTGCGGAATAGAAAGCCGACTCTTGATTTGATTTTCGATTGGAGATGTTTGATATGAGTCTGGAAGGAGAGTTTGCAGTCTAGCCAGACACCTAGGTACTTATAGACGTCCACATATTCTAGGTCGGAACCATCCAGGGTGGTGATGCTAGTCGGGCATGCGGGTGCAGGCAGCGACCGGTTGAAAAGCATGCATTTGGTTTTACTAGCGTTTAAGAGCAGTTGGAGGCCACGGAAGGAGTGTTGTATGGCATTGAAGCTTGTTTGGAGGTTAGATAGCACAATGTCCAAAGACGGGCCGAAAGTATATAGAATGGTGTCGTCTGTGTAGAGGTGGATCAGGGAATCGCCCGCAGCAAGAGCAACATCATTGATATACACAGAGAAAAGAGTCGGCCCGAGAATTGAACCCTGTGGCACCCCCATAGAGACTGCCAGAGGACCAGACAGCATGCCCTCCGATTTGACGCACTGAACTCTGTCTGCAAAGTAATTGGTGAACCAGGCAAGGCAGTCATCCGAAAAACCGAGGCTCCTGAGTCTGCCGATAAGAATATGGTGATTGACAGAGTCGAAAGCCTTGGCAAGGTCGATAAAGACGGCTGCACAGTACTGTCTTTTATCGATGGCGGTTATGATATCGTTGAGTACCTTGAGTGTGGCTGAGGTGCACCCATGACCGGCTCGGAAACCAGATTGCACAGCGGAGAAGGTACGGTGGGATTCGAGATGGTCAGTGACCTGTTTGTTGACTTGGCTTTCGAAGACCTTAGATAGGCAGGGCAGGATGGATATAGGTCTGTAACAGTTTGGGTCCAGGGTGTCTCCCCCTTTGAAGAGGGGGATGACTGCGGCAGCTTTCCAATCCTTGGGGATCTCAGACGATATGAAAGAGAGGTTGAACAGGCTGGTAATAGGGGTTGCGACAATGGTGGCAGATAGTTTCAGAAATAAAGGGTCCAGATTGTCAAGCCCAGCTGATTTGTACGGGTCCAGGTTTTGCAGCTCTTTCAGAACATCTGCTATCTGGATTTGGGTAAAGGAGAACCTGGAGAGGCTTGGGCGAGGAGCTGCGGGGGGGGCGGAGCTGTTGGCCGAGGTTGAAGTAGCCAGGCGGAAGGCATGGCCAGCCGTTGAGAAATGCTTATTGAAGTTTTCGATAATCATGGATTTATCAGTGGTGACCGTGTTACCTAGCCTCAGTGCAGTGGGCAGCTGGGAGGAGGTGCTCTTGTTCTCCATGGACTTCACGGTGTCCCAGAACTTTTTGGAGTTGGAGCTACAGGATGCAAACTTCTGCCTGAAGAAGCTGGCCTTAGCTTTCCTGACTGACTGCGTGTATTGGTTCCGGACTTCCCTGAACAGTTGCATATCACGGGGACTATTCGATGCTATTGCAGTCCGCCACAGGATGTTTTTGTGCTGGTCGAGGGCAGTCAGGTCTGGGGTGAACCAAGGGCTGTATCTGTTCTTAGTTCTGCATTTTTTGAACGGAGCATGCTTATCTAAAATGGCGAGGAAGTTACTTTTAAAGAATGACCAGGCATCCTCAACTGACGGGATGAGGTCAATGTCCTTCCAGGATACCCGGGCCAGGTCGATTAGAAAGGCCTGCTCACAGAAGTGTTTTAGGGAGCGTTTGACAGTGATGAGGGGTGGTCGTTTGACTGCGGCTCCGTAGCGGATACAGGCAATGAGGCAGTGATCGCTGAGATCCTGGTTGAAGACAGCGGAGGTGTATTTGGAGGGCCAGTTGGTCAGGATGACATCTATGAGGGTGCCCTTGTTTACAGAGTTAGGGTTGTACCTGGTGGGTTCCTTGATGATTTGTATGAGATTGAGGGCATCTAGCTTAGATTGTAGGACTGGCGGGGTGTTAAGCATATCCCAGTTTAGGTCACCTAACAGAACAAACTCTGAAGCTAGATGGGGGGCGATCAATTTACAAATGGTGTCCAGGGCACAGCTGGGAGCTGAGGGGGGTCGGTAGCAGGCGGCAACCGTGAGAGACTTATTTCTGGAGAGAGTAATTTTCAAAATTAGTAGTTCGAACTGTTTGGGTATGGACCTGGAAAGTATGACATTACTTTGCAGGCTATCTCTGCAGTAAACTGCAACTCCTCCCCCTTTGGCAGTTCTATCTTGACGGAAGATGTTATAGTTGGGTATGGAAATCTCTGAATTTTTGGTGGCCTTCCTGAGCCAGGATTCAGACACAGCAAGGACATCAGGGTTAGCAGAGTGTGCTAAAGCAGTGAGTAAAACAAACTTAGGGAGGAGGCTTCTGATGTTGACATGCATGAAACCAAGGCTTTTTCGATCACAGAAGTCAACAAATGAGGGTGCCTGGGGACATGCAGGGCCTGGGTTTACCTCCACATCACCCGCGGAACAGAGAAGGAGTAGTATGAGGGTGCGGCTAAAGGCTATCAAAACTGGTCGCCTAGAGCGTTGGGGACAGAGAATAAGAGGAGCAGGTTTCTGGGCATGGTAGAATATATTCAGGGCATAATGCGCAGACAGGGGTATGGTGGGGTGCGGGTACAGCGGAGGTAAGCCCAGGCACTGGGTGATGATGAGAGAGGTTGTATCTCTGGACATGCTGGTAGTAATGGGTGAGGTCACCGCATGTGTGGGAGGTGGGACAAAGGAGTTATCAGGGGCATGAAGAACTCTGAGACTATCACAGTGCAGGTGCATTTATACGGAGACTTGATTACACACAGGTGGATTGTATTTATCATCATTAGTCATTTAGGTCAACATTGGATCATTCAGAGATCCTCACTGAACTTCTGGAGAGAGTTTGCTGCACTGAAAGTAAAGGGGCTGAATAATTTTGCACGCCCAATTTTTCAGTTTTTGAGTTGTTAAAAAAGTTTGAAATATCCAATAAATGTCGTTCCACTTCATGATTGTGTCCCACTTGTTGTTGATTCTTCACAAAAAAATACAGTTTTATATCTTTATGTTTGAAGCCTGAAATGTGGCAAAAGGTCGCAAAGTTCAAGGGGGCCGAATACTTTCGCAAGGCACTGTATGTAGAAACACAGTACTAGCACCAGTCAAAAGTTTAGACACACCTACTCATTCAAGGGTTTTTCTATATTTTTGCTATTTTCTACATTGTAGAATAATAGTGAAGACATCAAAACTATGAAATAACACATATGGAATAATGTAGTAACCAACTAAAGTGTTAAACAAATCAGAATATATGTTATATTTGAAATTCTTCAAAGTAGCCATCCTTTGCCTTGATGACAGCTTAGCACACTTTTGGCATTTTCTCAACCAGCTTCACGAGATAGTCACCTGGAATCCATTTAAATTAATAGGTGTGCCTTGCTAAAAGTTAATTTGTGGAATTTCTTTCCTTCTTATTGTGTTTGAGCCAATCAGCTGTGTTGTGACAAGGTAGGGTTGATATACAGAAAATAGCCCTATTTGGTAAAATACCAAGTCTATGTTATGGCAAGAATATGCAAAGAGAAATGACAGTCCATCATTACTTTAAGACATGAAGGTCAGTAAATGCAGAACATTTCAAGAACTTTGAAAGTTTGTTCAAGTGCAGTCGCAAAAACCATCAAGCGCTATGATGAAACTGTCTCTCATGTGGACCGCCACAGGAAAGGAAGACCCAGAGTTACCTCTGCTGCAGAGGATAAGTCCATTAGAGTTACCAGCCTCAGACATTGCAGCCCAAATAGATGCTTCACAGAGTTCAAGTAACAGACACATCTCAACATCAACTGTTCAGAGGAGACTGCGTAAAATCAGGCCTTCATGGTGAATTGCTGTGAAGAAACCACTAATAAAGGACACCAATAAGAAGAAGAGACTTGTTTGGGCAAAGAAACATGAGCAATGGACATTAGATCCGTGTAAATTTGTCCTTTGGTCTAGAGTCCAAATGAGAGGTTTTTGGTTCCAAACGCCGTGCCTTTGTGAGACGCAGAGTAGATGAACGGATGATCTCCACATGTGTGTTTCCCACTGTGATTTATTTAGAATTCATGGCACACTTAACCAGCATGGCTACCACAGCATTCTGCAGCGATATGCCATCCTATTTGGTTTGCGCTTAGTGGGACTATCATTTGCTTTTCAAGAGGACAATGACCCAACACACCTCCAGGCTGTGTGAAGGCTATTTGACCAAGAAGGAGAGTGATGGAGTGTTGCATCAGATGACCTGGCCTCCACAATCACCCGACCTCAACCCAATTGAGATGGTTTGGGATGAGTTTCGACCGCAGAGGGAAGGAAAAGCAGCCAACAAGTGCTCAGCATATGTGGGAACTCCTTCAAGACTGTTGGAAAAGCATTCCTCATTTAGCTGGTTGAGAGAATGCCAAGAGTGTGCAAAGCTGTCATAAAGGCAAAGGGTGGCTACTTTGAAGAATCTAAAATCTAAAATATATTTTAATTTGTTTAACAATTTACTCCATGATTCCATATGTGTTATTTCATAGTTGATGCCTTCACTATTATTCTAAAATGTAGAAAATAGTCAAAATAAAGAAAAACCCTTGAATGAGTAGGTGTGTCCAAACTTTTGACTAGTACTGTATGTGAAAAAGGCACTTTTCCACATTTTGTAGAAAAATATATAAAGTAAAACATTTATGCCTCAAAAATTTCTGCCTTGAAACTCATTGCAGGTTTTGAAAATCACAGTTTTTCTTACTTTTAATCCTACCCTGTGATGTCACAGAGAAGCACTTTATTCTTATATTTTTAACCACAGATCATAGAAACACGCTGTTTTCACATATGTCGACATTGGTATGGTGCTGGAGATAATGAATGAGGTTGAAAAGTGGCGGAGTTGTCCTTTAATACGATGAACAGGAATAACATTTACTCTCACGGGTGGCCAGAAAATAACTATATGTAAGCTACGCCCCTGAAAATAAGCCACGCCTCCTGAAAATAACCTAATTACATAAAAAATACCCAGCTTCTGGGTCAAACCAGCATGAAAGTGAATGGCGCATTTGAGTGTTAAGGGTAAAACTAGACCAAAGACTGGGTAATCCCAAATTTGGGTAATCCCAACAACCCAACTGGCTGGGTCAAAATAACCCAGTGTGTGTTCTGTCCAATATTTACCCAGCGTTGGGTTACCAAATAACCCAGCATTTTTTTGGTGTAGTGTTCACATTTCATCTAAATGTTGTAGCTACATAAAAATATTAAATAAACAATTTATTTGGGAAATATCCCGTCTTTGCTCTTTTCTTCATTAGAATCCTGATGATTTCAAGTTGTATTGGATTTGTTTTGATCTGTTAAGGCATTGAATACATGTTGTTTAGTGTATTTAGAAATGTTTTGTATGTTTAGTTTACTCTGTGAGAAGCAAGTTATTTTAATGTTATATGTGATTTGGTTTATGTAGATACAACATTTCAATATTGTTTATACACAATGTTGCCAAAATCCTGATTTAATATCCATATTCATAATGAGTTTGCAGCATTTTTTTTAGCAATCAGTAGAATGTTCACCACAAGTTTCTCAGAATTGCTTACCAGAAGTTTGCAAGTCTATGCAAATTTGCCGCAAGAGTTTGCCACAAAACTCATTTGCATGTGAAAATATGATCTTGCTGTAAATTTGCGTCAAATTGGGCCAAAGATTTGCCACAAATGTTTGTCAGAAGCCTGTCTCCCCACTCGGGATTTTTTCAGCAACGAATTGCACTGATCATTGAATATAGCAATGAACTATCTATGAGAGTTTTTTCTCCTGATGAAGAAAAACCTTGTGACACTGCCTATAAATATTTTGTGAAGATAATAGAGCGTAATCTACTCATTTAGCTCATGGGATGATCAATCTCTGACTAGCTGTTGAACACTGTGTATAAAAATGAATGCACAGAAAATGTAATTATTCAACATTCATTAAGATATTTTTTAGATATTTTTTATGTGCACACTGATTTGAGAAGCCGACAATATTTTACATGTATTTGTTTGCTAAACATGTGAATATGTTCATGGGAGTAATATGGAATTATATTTAGGCAATATTACATTTTAAGGTCAAATACTTACATTGCTTTACAAAAAGTAACAATTACACAGAGCCTATTCAGTGGAAACATAATTCATAAGCAGCTTAATTAAGGAACCGGGAAAAGATGCCACTGGGAAATAGGGTTTTCAGCAAAATAATTACCCTCTGTAAAATGTATCTCCTTTTCACTTGAACTGTGCTTATTTTCATCTTATAAACATTTTTATCTATCTCTCCACCTATTAAAATGTAAACATTGCAGGTATGTCTATTATAGAAGATATGCACAAACTCAAAACACAGCTTTATTATCTCTCTATAAGGTAACAAAGTGGGGGAAAAAAGCAAGTGCAGCAAACACAACACAATGCTTGGTGGAAAATCCTTCCATTTCAATGACCAAACAATACTTGTTCAGCTGTGACTTTCAAAACCCCCATCTCTGTCAGTCAAGGGCCCCTAACACTCAGAATGATAGTAGCTACAGTATGGTAAAGTGGATCAAAGCATCTCCCTCCAATTGTCATGTGTCGCGCTATGGGCTCAAAACTCACCACCGTTCTCCAAATGACACTCATCTGCATTTTTCAGAGATGGTTTCATTAACACCGGTGGAACAGAGATAGCAGGGAGAGATTGGGGGCCGCTCGCTAATCGCTGCCTGTCCCTGCCATTCATCAGTCAGATGCTGTAGCACGTTGATGAATTACTTACAAAAACATATCTCTGGGTAAATGTGTGTCATAAATGTGAAGGAGTGTGAAAGCGCCCAGGAGATTTCTGCTATAATTTGTTATTTTAAACTACAGGGAGGCCTCAAACTGACAAGCATAGGGGTGGCTTGTTTGACATTACTTAAACATGGCAAATGCCAAGAGGTTGATGAGTCACCTTACTGTATAATATAATATGTACACTCATACTGTATAATTTCATATGTACACTCATACTGTATGTACTCACAGTTCTCATAGGAATCAGAATCATGAACACAGTGGGATTCCCTGGCCCAAGAACATTTGACAAGAATTTGAATTAGACAGACTCTCCCATTTCCTGGTAACAGTTATGTCAGCAGCCCCAAACCATGTGCTTTGTTAATTTCTGGGCAGCTGTCCCTGTGCTGTGCTGCCTGACCCGACCTGAACCACACAGAAGAGCAGCGCCAGAGTGAGGGCTGAGCCCAGACGGACTCCCTCTCAGAGCCTGGCACAGATGGCTGTGTCTGCTTGGCATGAAACCTGGGACCCTGTGGGCCACCCTGGCACGAACTGCATCCCAGCAGCACCGCCTGGGAGAAGGAAGAGGCCTCAGCTCACTGGGCGGGCAGGTCTGGCATTGCACTGGGTGAGTCTGTGTGACAAAGCCCCTCCTTAACTATGGGGGATATACAGTGCCTTGCAAAAGTATTCATCCCCCTTGGCATTTTTCTATTTTGTGGCATTACAATCTGTAATTTAAACTGATTTTCAGTTGGATTTCATGTAATGGACCTACACAAAAGAGTCCAAATTGGTGAAGTGAAATTTTAAAAATGGATTGTTAAAAAAAATTATAAAAATATAAAACGGAAAAGTGGTGCGTGCATATGTGTTCACGCCCTTTGCTATGAAGCCCCTAAATAAGATCTGGTGCAACCAATCACCTTCAGAAGTCACATAATTAGTTAAATAAAGTCCACCTGTGTGCAATCTAAGTGTCACATGATCTGTCACATGATCTCAGTATATATACACCAGTTCTGAAAGGCCCCAGAGTCTGCAACACCACTAAGCAAGGGGCACCACCAAGCAAGCAGCACCATGAAGATCAAGGTGCTCTCCAAACAGATCAGGGACAAAGTTGTGGAGAAGTACAGATCAGGGTTGGGTTAAAAAAAATATCAGAAACTATGAACATCCCACAGAGCACCATTAAATCCATTATTAAAACATGGAAAGAATATGGCACCACAACAAACCTGCCAAGAGAGGGTCGCCCACCAAAACTCAGACCAGGCAAGGAGGGCATTAATCAGAGAGGCAGCAAAGAGACCAAAGATAACCCAGAAGGAGCTGCAAACCTCCACAGTGGAGATTGGAGTATCTGTCGATAGGACCATTTTAAGCCGCACACTGCAGGGAGCTGGGCATTATGGAAAAGTGGCCAGAAAAAAGCTGTTGCTTAAAGAACTGCCAAAGGGGGCGGAGTTAGCCTGCAGAGTTCTGTCATACTATCCAGGTCTGTGGACAAAAAAATTCAGCTTCTACATTTTAAAAACCCACCTTCTCACCCCAGTTGTGCCCTGGACACCATATGTGGAATGATTGCCCCCCATCTATCATCAGAGCTCATACTGTTAGGTGACCTAAACTGGGACATGCTTAACACCAGGGCCTTCCTACAATCTAAGATAGATGCCCTCAATCTCACACAAATTATCAATGAACCTACCAGGTACAACCCCAAATCCGTAAACACGGGCACCCTCATAGATATTCCTAACCAACCTGCCTTCCCAATACACCTCTGCTGTCTTCAACCAAGATGTCAGCGATCACTGCCTCATTGCCTGCATCCGTAATGGGTCTGCAGTAAAACGACCACCCCTCATCACTGTCAAACGCTCCCTAAAACACTTCAGCGTTTTAAGCAGCCCTTTCTAATCAACCTGGCCCGGGTATCCTGGAAGAATATTGACATTCCGTCAGTAGAGGATGCCTGGTTATTCTTTAAAAGTGCTTTCCTCACCATCCTAAATAAGCATGCCCCATTCAAAAAATTAGAACCAGGAACAGATATAGCCCTTGCTTCAATCCAGACCTGACTGCCCTTGACCAGCACAAAAACATCCTGTGGCGTACTGCATTAGCATCGAAATGCTCCCACGATATGCAACTTTTCAGGGAAGTTAGGAACCAATATAGACAGGCAGTTAGGAAAGCAAAGGCTAGCCTTTTCAAATGGAAATTTGCATCCTGTAGCACAAACTCCAAAAGGTTCTGGGACACTGTAAAGTCCATGGAGAACAAGAGCACCTCCTCCCAGCTGACCACTGCACTGAGGCTAGGAAATACTGTCACCACCGATAAATCCACAATAATTGAGAATTTCAATAAACATTTTTCTACGGCTGGCCTTGTTCTCCACCTGGCTACCCCTATCCCGGTCAACAGCCATGCACCCCCCACAGCAACTTGCCCAAGCCTCTCCCATTTCTCCTTCACCCAAATCCAGATAGCCAATGTTCTGAAAGAGCTGCAAAATCTGGACCCCTACAATCTGGACCCTCTCTTATTAAAATTATCTGCCGCAATTGTTGCAACCCCCTATTACTAGCCTGTTCAACCTCTCTTTCGTATCGTCTGAGATCTCAAAAGAGTGGAAAGCTGCCAGAGTCATCCCCCTCTTCAAAGGGGGAGACACTCTAGACCCAAACTGTTACAGACCTATATCTATCCTACCCTTCCTTTCTAACGTCTTCAAAAGCCAAGTTAACTAACCTCCAGACGAGCTTCAATGCCATACAACTTTTCCTCCGTGGCCTCCAACTGCTCTTAAATGCAAGTAAAACTAAATGGATGCTCTTCAACCGATCGCTGCTTGCACCTGCTTGGACGGTTCTGACTTAGAATATGTGGACAACTACAAATACCTAGGTGTCTGGTTAGATTGTAAACTTTACTTCCAGACTCACATTAAGCATCGCCAATCCAAAATTAAATATAGAATTGGCTTCCTATTTAGCAACAAAGCATCCTTCACTCATGCTGCCAAACATATCCTCGTAAAACTGACTATCCTACCGATCCTTGACTTTGGCAATGTCATTTACAAAATAGCCTCCAACACTCTACTCAGCAAATTGGATGCAGTCTATCACAGTGCCATCCTTTTATTCACCAAAGCCCCATATACTACCCACCACTGTGACCTGTATGCTCTCGTTGGCTGGCCCTCGCTTCATATTCGTCGCCAAACCCACTGGCTCCAGGTCATCTACAAGTCTTTCCTAGGTAAGCCCCGCGTTATCTCAGCTCACTGGTCACCATAGCAGCACCCACCCATAGCACGCGCTCCAGCAGGTATATTTCACTGGTCACCCCCAAAGCCAATTCCTAATTTGGCCGCCTTTCCTTCCAGTTCTCTGCTGCCAATGACTGGAACAAATTGCAAAAATCACTGAAGCTGGAGACTCTTATCTCCCTCACTAACTTTAAGCACCAGCTGTCAGTGCAGCTCACAGACTGCACCTGTAAATAGCCCATCCAACTACCTCATCCCCATATAGTTATTTATTTTGTTGCTCCTTTGCAGCCCAGTATCTCTACTTGCACATTCATCTTCTGAACATCTATCACTCCAGTGTTAAATTGCTAAACTGTAATTATTTTGCCACTACAGCCTATTTATTGCCTTACCGCCCTTATCTTACCTTATTTGCACACACTCTATATACACTTTGTATTGTGTTATTTACTGTATGTTTGTTTATTCCATGTTGTTGTTTGTGTCGGACTGATTTGCTTTATCTTGGCCAGGTCGCAGTTGTAAATGAGAACTTGTTCTCAACTGGCCTACCTGGTTAAATAAAGGTTAAATAAATGTTTTTTTTAAATAAACAAATAAGCAAATATTTTTGTTGGTTGCCAAAAGCCATGTGGGAGACTCTCCAAACATATGGAAGACGGTACTCTGGTCAGATGAGTTTAAAATGAGCTTTTTGACCATCAAGGAAAACATTATGTCTGGCGCAAACCCAACACGTCTCATCACCCCGAGAACCTCATCCCCACAGTGAAGGATGGTGGTGGCAGCATCATGCTGTGGGGATGTTTTTCCATCAGCAGTGACTGGGAAACTGGTCAGAATTGAAGGAATGATGGCTGGAGCTAAATACAGGGAAATTCTTGAGGGAAACCTGTTTCAGTCTTCCAGAGATTTGAGACTGGGATGGAGGTTCACCTTCCAGCAGGACAATGACCCTAAGCATACTGCTAAAGCAACACTTGAGTGGTTTAAGGGGAAACATTTAAATGTCTTGGAATGGCCTAGTAAAAGCCCAGACCTCAATCCAATTGAGAATCTGTGGTATGACTTAAATATTGCTGTACACCAGCGGAACCCATCCAACTTGAAGGAGCTGGAGCAGTTTTGCCTTGAAGAATGCACAACTGTATTTGGGGAGTTTCTTCCATTCTTCTCTGCAGATCCTCTCAAGGTTTGTCAGGTTTGGTGGGGAGCGTCACAGCACAGCTATTTTCAGGTCTCTCAAGAGATGTTCGATAGGGTTCCTGTTCGGGCATTGGCTGGGCCACTCAAGGACATTCAGAGACTTGTCCCGAAGCCACTACTGGATTGTCTTACCTGTGTACTTAGGGTCGTTATCCTGTTAGAAGGTGAAACTTCTCCCCAGTCTGAGGTCCTGAGCGCTCTGGAGCATGTTCTCAACAAGGGTCTCTCTGTACCTTGCTCCATTCATCTCTCCCTCGACCCTGACGTGTCTTCCAGTCCCAGCCACTGAAAAACATATGCTGCCACCACCAGGCTTCACCTTAGGGATGGTGCCAGGTTTCCTCCAGATGTGACGCTTGGCATTCAGGCCAAAGAGTTCAATCTTGGTTTCATCAGACCAGAGAATGTTGTTTCTCATTGTCTGAGAGTCCTTTAAGTGCCTTTTGGCAAATTCCAAGCAGGCTGTCATGTGCCTTTTACTGAGGAATGACTTCTGTCTGGCTCTATCATAAAGGCCTGATTGGTGGAGTGCTGCAGATGTGGTTGTCCTTCTGGAAGGTTCTCCCATCTCCACAGAGGAACTCTGGAGCTCTGTAAGAGTGCCCATCATGTTCTTGGTCACCTCCCTGACCGAGGCCCTTCTCCCCCGATTGCTCAGGTTGGTCAGCTCTAGGAAGAGCCTTGGTAGTTCCAAACTTCTTCCATTTAAGAATGATGGAGGCAACTGTGTTCTTGGGGACCGTCAATGCTGCAGATAATTTTTGATACCCTTCCCCAGATCTGTGCCTCAACACAATCCTGTCTCGGAGCTCTACGAACAATTTTTTGTGCAATGTGCAATCAATTGAATTGACCACATGTGGACTCCAATTAAGTTGTAGAAACAGCTCAAGGATGATCAATGGAAACAGGGTGCACCTGAGCTCAACTTAATGTCTCATATCAAAGGGTCTGAATACTTATGTAAATAAGGTATTTCTGTTTTAAATGTTTAATACATTTGCAAACAGTTCTAAAAACCTTGTTGCATTGTCATTATGGGGTATTGTGTATAGATTGATGGATAAAACAAATATTTATTCAATTTTAGAATAGGGCTGTAACATAACAAATTGTGGAAAAAGCCTGAATACTTTCCAAATGAACTGCATCTACCTCCATCACTCCAGTATCACTGCACATTGCAAATATGGTATTGGAACTGTATATTTCCTGTATATACTATACTTACTTACTTTATTGTGTATTTCAAATTTCTTATTTGACTTTTTTGTACATTATTGGGTTTTGAGTTGACTTGAAACTGTCACCAGTCAGGACCTGCCAGTGCCAAGCTCCTTCAGAGACCCTGTGCGTCTGGTTGGTAAGACTCTTACTTCAGATAAAAGACACTGGAGAGAAGGATATGTGATATGGGCCAATCACTAGACCAGAGGTGCTCCTCTAACATTCAAAGCCTGAGTCCATTCCATTCTGATTTCACAGCAGGCAGCTAGGATTTGGTGTATGAAAGACTGAGCTTAAAGAGAAGAGATGATCATGCTATTGCCATAATCATCGGACAATGTGAGAAAAATCCTCGGCTCCAATTCTTCATGACATAAATACTCTGAGACTATTCAACCCCATAATGCAGGGTGAGTACTTAATGTGCCATTGAAGTGCTATTAAAAAGTAAAACTGTAAAACTGATTCAACTCATTCAACTGTGAGTGACTACATACAATAGCAGGAAAACCCATAAACAGACATTCTTGTGTCAACACTGCAAATAAAATATATATGTATTTTACTATGTATGAACTGTCATCTGCTGCTATAACAACATTTGCTATGTTTACATACAGGAGTTCACACAACAGCCAAGTTCAGCGTGTCATCACCAAGGCACAAACTAAACAGATTTTCCTTTATAAAGAGGACACCTCTTTTGTCGGAGAGGATACCGCAAGGACGGCAGGCCATATAAAGACATCTGGTAGCTGCCAGTAGTTTTTGGAAGCATGCGACCTCATAGGTAGAGAGGGCCATAAATACATGAATAAACCATAGATAGCTTCTCCTAGTAGTAGTGGAGTAGTAGTAGTGGAGTCAGCTGTCCAGACACAGTTCAGCAGGTTAAAACATCTACAGAGGATCTTCTGAGGTTGGAGATCAGGTGGGGCAGCCTATCAGCACATTGCCGCTCTATAGATTAAAGGAGTTCTTAATGGATAGAGCAGCCCAAGGGCTCTTGAGTATCCTCGCCTCCTTGTGATCGAAGGTTTCAGTTCTAACAAGCCTCTTAATAATGTTTGCCTGATAAATCTATTTAGCCTTGGCCAATACAATTCACTCTTGGCAGCTGTAATTAATTCAACAACTGACTACTAAGTTTATTAATCCATTATTGAACTCTTCTTTAGTGAATCCTCACCATCGTAGGTTCCACTCTCCAGCAGAAGGCCACTCCCCTCCAGGATACGGAAGTCTCCCACGCTGATGAAGTTGTAGTCCACACCCGGTACCTCCCTTTCTCTGGGCAGCCGCGTGGTGCCTGTTAATCATACAAACAAATACAAACATGAGCATATGAGAATGCAATAACAATTGAATATAGAATGAGCCCATGAACACTGATGTAAAGGGTAGGAAACATATGGAGGGAGGGCCTATTTCGTGTTCACTGGTATCACAGATAGATCAAAGAAAAGGACATGGGGATTGTGTGATGTTAGCATTAGGGGGTTCACAGCATTCTCTCATTAACAGGATGTCTGTTTCTGTCTTCTTATGCCAGCTTTAGTCCCTGAAAATGTCCCCCATGAGGCAATTACTGAGGGCACCGCTACATGCCAAGCCTCTATCTCACCTGCAGCATCATTTAGATGTCACACCAATATTGCTGCTACTGTAACTATTCCATTGTCAACTTGTTGAGGGAAACATGAAGATGCACTGTGCTTTGCTTTGAGGGTGCTGAGTATCTACTTGGGAGCAGAGAGTCTTTGAGCACACTTTTAACTTTTTACCCCCAACACAGTCACAGTCACGTTCCATATGAATTTAATCACTTTCTCCTCCACCCATTTTAATTTGAATGAAATATTCCATACATGTTTGCTAATGGTAGAAGTGATGATACAGTTACTATTTGGACCTGAATGTCAAAACATTCAGGAGATGGAGGTGTTCAAAGTTGACCCATTTTGCATACTCCACCCAACCATCAGAAATCCATGTCTTCATCACTGAAAAAACGGAGTTTGATATAATTAGAAAGTTTACAAAGTATACAAAACAGGGTTGTCAATCTATTTAATGATTAATAAAATATATATATATATATACAGTACCAGTCAAAAATTTGGACACCACTACTCATTCACAGGTTTTTTTCTTTATTTTTACTATTTTCTACCTTGTATAATAATAGTGAAGACATCAAAACTATGAAATAACACATATGGAATCATCTAATAACCAAAAAAGTTTTAAACAAATCAAAATAGATTTTAGATTCTTCAAAGTGGCCATCCTTTGTCTTGATGACAGCTTTGCGCACTCTTGGCAATCTCCCAACCAGCCAAATGAGCAATGCTTTTCCAACAGTCTTGAAGGAGAGCCCACATATGCTGAGCACTTGTTGGCTGCTTTTCCTTCACTCTGCGGTCCAACTCATCCTAAACCATCTCAATTGGGTTGAGGTTAGGTGATTGTGGAGGCCAGGTCATCTGATGCAGCACTCCATCACTCTCCTTCTTGGTCAAATAGCCCTTACACAGCCTGGAGGTGTCCTTTTGTCCTGTTGAAAAACAAATGACAGACCCACTAAGCGCCAACACAATGGGATGGCGTATCGCTGCAGAATGTTGTGGTAGCCATGCTGGTTAAATGTGCCTTGAATTCTAAATAAATCACTGACAGTGTCACCAGCAAAGCCCCCCCACACCATCACATGTCCTCCACCATGCTTCATGGTGGGAACCACACATGCGAGATCATCCATTCACCTACTCTGCGTCTCACAAAGGCATGAAGTTGGGACCAAAAATCTCAAAGGACAGGTTTCCACCGGTTTAATGTCCATTGCTCGTGTTTCTTTGCCCAAACAAGTCTCTTCTTATTGGTGTCCTTTAGTAGTGGTTTCTTTGCAGCAATTCAACCATGAAGGCCTGATTCACGCAGTCTCCTCTGAACAGTTGATGTTGAGATGTGTCTGTTACTTGAACTCTGTAAAGCATTTATTTGGGCTGCAATCTGAGGTGCAGTTAACTCTAATCGTCTACAGCAGAGGTAACTCTGGTTCTTCCTTTCCTGTGGCGGTCTTCACAAGAGCCAGTTTCATCCCGAGTGGTGTAGTGGTCTAAGGCACTGCATCTCAGTGCAAGAGGCGTCACTACAGACCCTGGTTCAATTCCAGGCTGTATCACAACCGGCCGTGATTGGGAGTCACATAGGTTGGCCGGGGTTTGGCCGGGGTCGGCCGTCATTGTAAATAAGAATTTGTTCATAACTGACTCGCCTAGTTAAATGAAGGTTACATTTTCTTTTTAAAAATGAACATTTAGCTGTTCTAGCCATAATAAGGACTTGGTCTTTTACCAAATAGGGCTATCTTCTGTATACCACCCATACCTTGTCACAACACAACTGATTGGCTCAAACGCATTAATTTGTGAAATTTCTTTCCTTCTTAACTTTTAACAAGGCACAGCTGTTCATTGAAATCTATTCCAGGTGACAACCTCATGAAGCTGGTTGAGAGTATGCCAAGAGTGTGCAAAGCTGTCATCAAGGCAAAGGGTGGTTAAGAATCTCAAATATTACATATATTTAGATTTTCTTTTTGGTTACTACATGATTCCATGTGTGTTATTTCATAGTTTTGATGTCTTCACTATTATTCTACAATGTAGAAAATAGGAAAAAATAAAATAAAGACCCTGGAATGAGTAGGTGTGTCCAAACTTTTGACTGGTACTGTATATACACTACCGTTCATAAGTTTGGGGTCACTTAGAAATGTCCTTCTTTTTGAAAGAAAAGCACATTTTTTTGTCCATTAAAATAACATAAAATTGATCAGAAATACAGTGTAGACATTGTTGTAAATGTTGTAAATGACTATTGTAGCTGGAAACTGATATTTTTTTATGCAATATCTACATAGGCGTACAGAGGCCCATTATCAGCAACCATCACTCCGGTGTTCCAATGGCATGTTGTGATAGCTAATTCAAGTTGAAAACTCTTTTGTAATTATGTTAGCACAGCTGAAAACTGTTGTTCTGATTGAAGAAGCAATACAACTGGCCTTCTTTAGACTAGTTATGTAATCTGGAGCATCAGCATTTGTGGGTTCGTTTACAAACTATTCAAAAACTTGAAAACCCCATTTGAAGAAAAAAAAGCTTGAAAACCCCATTAGATTTTTTCCTAAAGTTTAGGGGGACCATAATTCATGATGGTTTTTATTTTAGTTAGTTTTGCAGTCAAATAAAATAGTTTCTGTATAGTTTTTGTTTTCTAAAACTGTTTTGTTAATTATTTTATATCAGTTTATAAAATAGTTTTTTCATGATTAGTTTTCGTTTTTATTTATTATAATAATCTTGATTCACATGGTCACGTTCATCTGAAGCAAGCACTTCTCCCTCAGCAGTGTAACTCTTGGCAATGTGTGTGTGTGTGCTTCTGTGTGTGTGTGTGTTTGTACAGTATGTGTGTGTGTGTGTGTGTGTGAGAGAGATAATGAGAATGCATGAACATGTGTCTACCTTGGACCCAAATTGGCACTCCATCAAGTCGTTCATAATCTCTCCCTTTCATATACTGCGGTCCTACTTTTTTAAGACCTGGCTAGCATCGATGCCACAGACACAGACAAAGAGTCACGCCTCAGCAGGGACATCAGAGGCGGTTTCACTCAGAAAAAGAGGACCAGAAATATAACATGGCACTTGAAAATGCCACTGGGATTCGTGTGTCAAATACAGAGGGGGAAAAGTATTGCAAAAATGAGGAGCCTCAGTGCTTTTGTGGCCATAGCATTTACTTTGAAGAAGAGAAAATGGGTTAAAGATACATTTTTTATAAGTGTGCAGGAATTTAAAACAGCTTATTCAAGAACTGTCCCACTGGGCACACACTGGTTGACTGAACGTTGTTTCCACGTCATTTCAATTAAATTACATTGAACCAACGTGGAATAGACGTTGAATTGGCGTCTGTATCCAGTAGGGTATTACGTGAAAACACAAATTCAGGAAAATCATGTAATTCAAGGCCATGGCATGTCTCTTATAAAGATCTCAGAATAAAACATAATTTTGCGTGGCACTGAACTATATTCATGCCAAAAACTAAACTCAATGGTATTATGTCACCAAGAGCACAGAGCCAGTTGCCTTTCGACAGCCTAACTGATGCCACACACTGGTGGGGTGCAGTACTGCACCCCCCTCTCACCAAGTCTACATAAGCCAGCAGAAAAAGAGAGTGCAGTTGAGAGTGGGGCTCAGGAGGCTGTGTCTCCTCAGGGAAGGGAAGTCGTACTGGGACTGAGTGCGACCAAGGGCCCTTTTCCCTCTCGGAGACTGCCTCCCATCTTTGTCCCCTTATGAGCTCTTAAGAGCTTCCTGCTGCGCCTTTGTTATATTCGAGTATGTGGAGGCAGTCTGAGGCAGTCTGAGGCAGTCTGAGGTCCAATGAAGGAGACTCAGGGATTACCATGGCATGCGGTAAGGTCCTGTGAGCACTCTTTCTCTCTTTCTTTCTCCTACTCTCTCTCTCTCCCCTCCTGGTTGTCCCATCTTTCATTGCCCTCACAGAGCCCATAATAGTGCTGTGCCATGGTCACGCCAAGGGGAGTGGGTAATGTTTGGGTTTTATAACAGAGCATCATCTTTATTATCATCCCAAAGTGATAGAAAGCTAGCTCTCAAAAGCACAAGGACAGAGTAGCCTTCCAGGACTGTATACTACACAGATGCAAAGGACAGATAGATAGATGTTTCTGACCAACAGCACTTAGAGCTGTGGAACTAGGTCATTGGCACAGTGACATGGGAGCACACCACATTTACTACCATCCCATAAACCAACACAAAAGGTATGATGGTTTGTGTGGTAGCAGTGTATTCTCGATGCTGGAAGTATAGACATGAATAAAATGCATGTTTGAGTGAGGCTTGTTGATCTCTGACTTCTATTAATCTCAGCATATTGAATTAAAAAAGATTCAGAGTAAAATAGAGAAAGAGAGAGGGGTAGAGAGGGAGTGAAAGAAAGAGATATGGAAGGCAAGAATGTCAGAAACAGTTTCCTATTTTGTTGCATTACAACCTGTAATTTAAATGGATTTTTATTTGGATAACATGTAATGGACATACACTAAATAGTCCAAATTGGTGAAGTGAAATGAGTTGTGGAGAAGTACAGATCAGGGTTGGGTTAAAAAAAGGACCAGAAATTTTGAACATCCACAGAGCACCATTAAATTCATTATTAAGAATATGGCACCACAACAAACTTGCCAAGAGAGGGCCGCCCACCAAATATCAAGGACCAGGCAAGGAGGGCATTAATCAGAGAGACAACAAAGAGACCAAAGATAACCCTGAAGGAGCTGAAAACCTCCACAGCGGAGATTGAAATATCTGTCCATAGGACCACTTTAAGCTGTACACTCCACAGACCTGGGCTTTACAGAAGAATGGCCAGAAAAAAGCATTGCTTAAAGAAAAAAATAATGGCATGTGAGACTCTCCAAGCATATGGAAGAAGGTACTTTGGTCAGATGAGACAAAAATGTAGCTTTTTGGCCATCAAAGAAACCGCTATGTCTGGCGTAAATCCCAAAACTCTCATCACCCCATGAACACCATCGTGCTGTGGGGATGTTTTTCATCGGCAAGGACTGGGAAACTGGTCAGAATTGAAGGAATGATGGATGTTGCTAAATATATGGAAATTCTTGAGGGAAACCTGTTTCAATCTTCCAGAGATTTGAGACTGGGACAGAGGTTCACCTTTCAGCAAGACAATGACCCTAAGCATACTGCTAAAGCAACACTTGAGTGGTTTAAGGGGAAACATTTACTGTAAATGTCTAGAAATGGCCTAGTCAAAGCTGAGACCTCAATCCAATTGAGAATCTGTGGTATGACTTAAAGATTGCTGTACACCAGCGGAACCCTTCCAACTTGAAGGAGCTGGAGCAGTTTTGCCTTGAAGAATGGGCAAAAATCCCAGTGTCTAGATGTGCCAAGCTTATAGAGACATACCCCAAGAGACTTTCAGCTGTAATTGCTGCAAAAGGTGGCTCTACAAAGTATTGACTTTGGAGGGGGGTGAATAGTTATGCACGCTCAAGCTTTCTTATTTAAAAAAAATATATTTCTTGTTTGTTTCACAATGAAACATATTTTGCATCTTCAAAGTGGTAGGCATGTTGTGTAAATCAAATGATACAAACCCCACAAAAATCTATTTTAATTCCAGGTTGTAAGGCAACAAAATAAGAAAAATGCCAAGGGGGGTGAATACTTTTGCAAGCCACTGTACTTACGTTGACTGTCCAAGAGAAGGCAGAACTCTTCAACTCACATATGATCGAAAGTGGTTGAGAGAAGGGATTGATTGAAGGGAAAAATATTCCTCCTTTCCAAAAATGTAAATATACACGAGAGGTAAGTGGCTTACTTCCCATAAAAAATGTCTCACTTCTGCCTGAAATTCCCCACTCTACAAGACAGAGTATCTTCCAGCCCTGTGGGGGAGAGCAGGGAGCCTATCGCTGTGTTTGTGACAGTGCCATGCAGAACTGTCTGTCATAGCCGGAGGAACAGGGGGACTGTGTGTGACTAAAACCTGAAGCATGCTCAAACATGTTGCTGTTCTTATTAGAGATGGTCCTTCTTTGGGAAAATGAAATGGTAAATGTTATGCTCTAAATGTTGTCACATAATGTGTGTTAATAATGACATAATTACTACATCGTTTGGAGATAAGGTCTCTGTTCTCCATGAATGTTCATCCTGTCTTCTATCAGAACCGCATTCTTTTCTTACTCTTAGCACACATCTATTATGACCATTGAGGAGAGGATAGCACATCTATATCTATTCTTAACTGAAGGCTCTAACAGTCATGCAGACTAAAGTTAATGCAAATTGAAAGTAATTCTCATTGAAAGTAATTCAGCAGTTGCAAATGAGAACTTGTTCTCAACTAGCCTACCTGGTTAAATAAAGGTGAAATAAAATAAATAAATAATTATTGAAAGTAATTAGGATTGAACGTAATTTGCAGATTGATTGTTTCAATAACACACATCTTGCACCACAAGCTTTCGTATAAAAGACCACAATCACAGTCACAATTTGGAGCAACGTCTGGGTTTATGAGGATTTCTTAGTTTTTGCTGTCATGGTGAGCTTTAGGTGTGTGTGCGAGACCTGGCTCGGTGAAGTGTGTTGTGTGAGGGGTGGTGTGAGGTGTGGTGTGAGGGAGGGTGTTGTAAGGGATGGTGTGAAGGGTGGTGTAAGGGGTCCGTGTGAGGGGTGGTGTGAGGGGTCTGTGTGAGGGGTCCATGTGAGGGGTGGTGTGAGGGGTCTGTGTGAGGGGTGGTGTTAGGGGTCCGTGTGAGGGGTGGTGTGAGGGGTCCGTGTGAGGGGTGGTGTGAGAGGTGGTGTTAGGGGTGGTGTTAGGGGGTGGTGTTAGGGGGTGGTGTGAGGGGGTGGTGTGAGGGGTGGTGTGAGGGGTGGTGTGAGGGATGGTGTGAGGGGTTGTGTCAGGGGTGGTGTGAGGGGTGGTGTTAGGGGTGGTGTTAGGGGGTGGTGTGAGGGGTGGTGTGAGGGGTCCGTGTGCAGGGTGTTGTGAGGGGTGCCTCTTAAATGTCACCCTATCCCCTCTAGTGCATTACATTTGACCATGGTCTGCATAGGGCAGAGGTTGAGGAGACTTACAGGGGATGGTGCGCAGGTAGAGGTTGTCTCGGATGACCTGCTGGAGCTTGTGATCCAACGAGCCCTTCTGGAACTGCAGGCTTAGGTAGTGGCGCAGGTCTGTGTTCAGAACCTTCCCTGAGCAGACAGAGACACACAGTGTTATTACAGGGCCAGTGTACTAGAGTTACAGTGTCAAGAGGTTAGAGGTCAAACAAGAGGTTATAGGTCAAACAATATGCCTTCCCTTTCCATTCGTCACTCCTGTGAAGACACCTCATCTACACAATAAAACTGACAACAAAAAGGTTTTATATAATATGCATACAATGATAGACACTCACCGCAACAATGACAACCAAGCATAGGCCAAAAGCTTATATTCCAAAGGAACTGTGAAGTCTCAATGCAAAAATTTGAGTGAGAGGTTTTAACGGAAAACTCTCAGGAGCATCTCCTAACCAACCCCCCAATGACTTTGTAAAAACAGAGGAAGTTCACAAAGTTTGAGAGACGGGAGCTTGAGAGTCATCCTGTGAAAGCAGGTGAAAGTTTGCTGAGAGTCGGAAAAGATGAAGAAGAGAAAGAAAAGAAAGAGTGGAGAGAGAAGGAAGAGACCAGATCTTCAGTGTCTTGGATGTGAGCCTAGTCCCCTGGCTGACAGTGGGGGGAAAAGTGGCTTTGAAATGGCTCGACTGGCGCTGAGCTTCAGTAATCATCATGTTCCCTCTCTCTCCTCTCTACTCTCTGCCGAGCGGACAAAACTCTGCTTAACACAACTCTGTATGCATGGCTATGAATACTAATACATCCTTTCAGAATGGAACTGCCCCCTACAGTAGATATAGCTGGTAATACAATGGGGATGCAGCGTATGTATTTTTACATGCGCCGAATACAACAAGTAGATCTTACAGTGAAATGCTTACTTACAGTGGCTTGCAAAATTATTCACCCTGTCATGACGCTAGCCCTTTCAGTGATTTGGCTAGCAGAGATGTGAACACCCCCCCCCCCTACCCCTCTCCTGTTAGGAGGGGAGGAGGGTGGGCAGTTTTACGACCTTACAACCACGTCGTAAATACCACAGAGACTCTCCCTGACCATGCAATTGAGAGAGAGTTTCACAGTAAGACAAAGGGATTCCCCCGCCCAATTCTACTAAGTCCCAGAATTTGAGAATTGAACAATACTCCTATTTTGGAGAATGTGTAAACAGTCGGTAGAGAAGCCAACTACGACCCGGTCCGTTTAGTTTGTAACCTTATGAAAGACAATACAGCCACATTATCCTAACTCTGTTCATACAGGTCCCTCAGTTATGAGATTTGCATCTAATTCTTGTATAAAATGAATGAGTAAAGATTAGACTATTTGCGAAATGATGTAATGTGATGTTAACTTTTAAAATAAGAAAATTGTCTTCCCTGTAAAGTTTAACTAAGTCAGTAGCCACACCCAAGCGAATAGGCATTGGTTGGAAATTATGAACCAACCCATTTTCTACATTTATATAAGGGCCCCCGTGACCCAATTCACATTGAACTAAGCAAAACCCAGCGTGAGCTGTGGTGGCAAAAAGTTGAATATCCACTCTGCATAACAAAAAGTCAAACAAGTTCCGAATACCATGAGGATTTGTCCTCACGTTTAAAAGGGCTAATTCTAATATCAACCATACAGGCCAGGAAACATGGGAGCTTGCTCTCCACGCGAAATGATATGAACTCTGTACTATTGATCACTCAAGAAGAAGTGAGTCCTAGATGATAGCCTTACAGACTGCAGCTGGAAAGGTAGCAAATCTAGTACGAGAACACTGACCGACGTGGACCAATCTCCGGAGTGAGATGAACCTCTCAGACCATGTGAACTTCTCACACAACAACCCGGAAGATTCCACAAAGGACAGGGCAACATCAACAGGGCAAACCAGAGCATCACATCACCAGCTTCACGTAAATACAATGCATTGCTTTTCCGAATGAGCGATCATTAGTGGCATATGTATTTATGTGAGAATAGCTTCCCAGGTTCGATAAAGACCAATATTCCTTAGTCTTCCTTCCAAAACCCCCTTCTCTTCTCTCTGAATCTATAGTGTTATAACCTAACTGTTTTTGTTTAGTCCACTATGGATGGTATAATGTTATTATGTATTGTATATTCTGTAATTGTTTAATTAGCTAGTAAATAAATAACTGAGCCAATTGGTGTATGGATGATTTATAGTAAAGGCTGGGTTCGTGCAGATAAACAATAATTTACGACATTCAGATGAGACTGACGAAGGTAATAATAATAATTAATTAATAGAAGACTAATTGATCAGATATTAAAGTATCTGAAGAGTTATATTCAGAAAATTCTAACTTTGTAATATGAACATTTTCCATGGTGCCCCGACTTCCTAGTTAATTACATTTACATGATTAGTTTAATCATGTAATAATAAATACAGAGAATTGATTTGATAAAATAACAGTCTTCACCTTTAATGATAGTAAAGACACGACAACCCCCCTTTGCATTTTTTCCTATTTTGTTGCCTTACAACCTCATCATTTGACTTACACAACATACCTTCCACTTTGAGATGCAAAATATGTTTTATTGTGAAACAAACAAGAAAAAAAAACTTGAGCGTGCATAACTATTCAAACCGCTCCAAAGTCAATACTTTGTAGAGACACCTTTTGCAGCAATTATGTCTCCATAAGCTTGGCACATCTAACCACTGGGATTTTTGCCCATTCTTCAAGGCAAAACATCTCCAGCTCCTTCAAGTTGGATGGGTTCCGCTGGTGTACAGCAATCTTTAAGTAATTCCGCAGATTCTCAATTGGATTGAGGTCTGGGCTTTGACTAGGCCATTCAAAGACATTTAAATGTTAAACCACTCAAGTGTTGCTTTAGCAGTATGCTTAGGGTCATTGTCCTGCTGGAAGGTGAACCTCTGTCCCGGTCTCAAATCTCTGGAAGACTGAAACTGGTTTCCCTCAAGAATTTCCCTGTATTTAGCGACATCATGCCTTCAATTCTGACCAGTTTCCCAGTCCTTGCCGATGAAAAACATCCCCACAGCATGATGCTGCCATGGGTGTTCTCGGGGTGATGAGAGGTGTTGGGTTTACGCCAGACATAGCATTTTCCTTGATGGCCAAAAAGCTCAATTTAGTCTCATCTGACCAGTACCTTGTTCCATATGTTTGGAGAGTCTCCCATATGCCTTTTGGCGAAACACCAATGTTTTTGCTTATTTTTTTCTTTAAGCAATGGCTTTTTTCTGGCCACTCTTCGTAAAGCCCAGCTCTGTGGAGTGTACAGCTTAAAGTGGTCCAATGGACAGATATTCCAATCTCCGCTGTGGAGGTTTTCAGCTCCTTCTGGGTTATCTTTGGTCTCTTTGTTGCCTCTCTGATTAATGCCTTCCTTGCCTGGTCCGTGTGTTTTGGTGGGAGGCCCTCTCTTAGCAGGTTCGTTGTGGTGCCATATTCTTTCCATTTTTTAATCATGGATTTAATGGTGCTCTGTGGGATGTTCAAAGTTTCAGATATTTTTTTATAATCCAACCCTGATCTGTACTTCTCCACAACTTCTGCTTGGTCTTCATGGTGCCGCTTGTTTGGTGGTGCCCCTTGCAGGTGTACTGTATATATACTGAGATCATGTGAGAGATCATGTGACACTTAGATTGCAAACAGGTGGACAGGTGGACTTTATTCAACTAATTATGCGACTTCTGGATGTAATTGGTTGCACCAGATCTTATTTAGGAGCAACATAGCAAAGGGGGTGAACACATATGCACGCACCACTTTTCCGTTTATTTATTTTTGGAATTTTTGGAAATAAGTAATTTTTTTCAGTTCACTTCACCAATTTAGACTATTTTGTGTATGTCCATTACATGAAATCCAAATAGAAATCCATTTAAATTACAAGTTGTAATACAACAAAATACAAAAAACGCCAAGGAGGATGAATATTTTTGCAAGGCACTGTACAAGTCCTTAAACAACAATGCAGTTAAGACAAACAAGTGTTTACTAAATAAACCAAAGTAAAAAAATAAAAATAATAATAATACAAAAAATTTAAATTACAAATAATTAAAGAGCAACAATAAAATAACAGTAACGAGGCTATATACAGAGGGTACCGGTATAGAGTCAATGTGTGGGGGCACAGGTTAGTCGAGGTAATTGAGGTAATATTTACATGTAATATTGTTAAAGTGTCTATGCATTGCTAATAAACAGAGAGCAGCAGCAGCGTAAAAATGGGGCGGGAGTCAATGCAAAAAGCCAGGGTAGCTGTTCAGAAGATGTTTGGCTTAGGGGTAGAAGCAGTTTAGAAGCCTCTTGGCACTACGGTTGCAGTGCAGTAACAGGGAGAATTGTCTTTAACTAGGGTGGCTGGAGTCTTTGGCTATTTTTAGGGCCTTCCTCTGACTCTGCCTGGTATAGAAGTCCTGGATGGCAGGAAGCTTGGCCCCAGTGATGTACTGGGCCGTACGCACTAACCTCTGTAGTGCCTTGCGGTTGGAGGCCGTGTAGTTGCCATACCAGGCAGTGATGCAACCAGTCTGGATACTCTCGATGGTGCAGCTGTAGAACCTTTTGAGGATCTGAGGACCCATGACAAATCTTTTCAGTCTCCTGAGGGGGAATAGGCATTGTCGTGCCCTATTCACGACTGTATTGGTGTGTTTGGGCCATGATAGTTTGTTGGTGATGTGGATACCAAGGAACTTGAAGCTCTCAACCTGATCCACTACAGCCCCGTCGATGAGAATGGGGGTGGTACTCCTTTTCCTGTTGTCCACAATCATCTCCACGTTGAGGGAGAGGTTGTTGTCCTGGCCTCCTCCCTATAGGCTGTCTCATTGTTGTCTTTGATCAGGCCTACCAGTGTTGTGTCATCAGCAAACTTGATGATGGTGTGGGAGTTGTGCCTGGCCAAATAGTCAAGAGTGAACAAGGACATAATGACTACCGACCCGTAGCACTCACGTCTGTAGCCATGAAGTGCTTTGAAAGGCTGGTCATGGCTCACATCAACACCATTATCCCAGAAACCTTAGACCCACTCCAATTTGCATACAGGGACTATGCTGGTCTGCTTGAAACATTTTGGTATTATAGACTCGGTCAGGTAGAGGTTGAAAATGTCAGTGAAGACACTTGCCAGTTGGTCAGCGCATGCTCGGAGTACACATCCTGGTAATCCATCTGGCCCTGTGTCCTTGTGAATGTTTATATGTTTATATTCTGAATGTGTTACAATGCTATTTTATTGAAAGGCTCCTGGTGCTGGCACGCAAGCACACATGCACTCACATGTACACACACACATGCACACACACACAACCATGTCACCAACCCCGTGGCTGTACAGTGCCGTCTTTGTGGCCTGCTCGGTCCAGTCAGCAGGTGTTGTTGAGGTTGTCATTTCAGAGATGAGTCTCATTCCTCCTCTTTACAGATAACATTGTATCGGCTTTCCTCTCTTCAGGTGGAGACTCAATGGCCTCCACTGTACCCAGTCAGCCCTGTATCCTGTATGCTGTATGTACTTCTAGTGACTGCAGTCAACCAGAGAGAGAGAACTTCACCTCACATTCTTTGCTCTACCAGCTCTCTCTCTCTGTACCCCCCCCCCCCCCCCCCCCCCCGTGCCTCTCTGTACTGCCACAGTACCTATCCATTTCCTCCATCTATCTACAGTGACTCTTTCCATTACCGTACACGCTATTGGAAGCAACAAGTGGAACCAGAATCCTTTCCAGGTATTTCAATCAGGGCATGATTCATAAAGATAGATTCCTCTGATTAAGAGCTTTTCAGTCAGTCTCTATTTTTGTACCTATTTACACTACCTTTTCATCCTCAAATTTGTTAGAGATGAATGAGTCACTCACAAGTGGAAGGTCACCCACAGGAATTATTCAATATCTCTTTGGAGTTTTCTTTAGCATCAGCAAACAAGTAATCCTCTGTAGAGCCTGTAGCATCTCAGGGCAGATACCAGCAGAGAGGCGGAGCAGACGGAGCCGAGTCAGGCGCCCCTGGTGAGGTGCTTGACTCAGAGCCTCCACACTTACACTAACACCTTGCTACTGAGGGAAGAACATGCTCGCAAGCACACACACAGACACCCACACAGAACACACACACACGGCAGCATCTGACTGGCATCATGCAGAGAAGAGCAGGGCTGAGGAATGTAGAGCTGGCACTGGGTAAAGGAGAGACAGATATCACAGTCACCTAATTGGTCTGTTTCCAAGAGACACAGCTATGCAGCTTATGGTGACTTGTTGTTCTGTTCCACATCTCTCGTATGTGCATGTGGAATTCTTCAGGGAGGTCATTTATTCTGTTATCTGAATGCCACAAAATGAAGATTCCCCTAAACCAACAGGTTTAGTACCAGACCGCAACATACCAAGGCATCTTCTCTATTTGTCCGAAAGTCTTTTCCTAGATAAGTCCCAAATTTGTGTAATACAGAGGACATGCAAATCCATTCCCTTCCTCCATATGGCTGAGTTGTTTGCTGGCCCCAAGGCGTTTACTAGCATAGCAGTGGGTGTATGCTCTATGGGTGTATGCTCTAGCTCTATGCCACAACACGGTGAGGCCCAATCACAACACTACATCATGTGATTAATGGCAGGCTGTTGGTGTCCTGTTCATCATGGCTTCATATTCCTCTCTCTCTCTCTGTAGGTGCAATGCGGGTCAAGCTGCAACTCAGACAGTAAACGGTGTCTGGATTGAGCCTGTGTAGGAGTAGGAAAGGCTATCGTCTCACTTCAGCCCTGTAAATTAATTCTCTACACTTATATAACCAGCACTTTGTGTAGGCTTCAGCAGCTGCAACTGTCTAATTGAGTACAAGGCACTAGAATAGAGCGTCAACCTATAGCAGTATTTGCAGAGCTTGCTGAAGCAGGCTCACATGGTCACAGCTGCACCCATATTAAAGTTAACCAACCATAAGCTACCTCCATACCTCCCCCTGCAGAGCCAAAGAGCAACGGAGAGGAGGGATGACCTTCCTCCTCTCAGGTTCATGATTAGCAGCAGTCAGCAGAACAGTGACTGTAATGAGGATCCCAGCATCCGTGAGGGGGCGAGAGGGAGGAGAGGGTTACCCTCAGGACTGACTCATGGTGTCGCTCTCTCTCACTCTTTATCACATTTCCCCCCTCTAACTTCTGTTCTAGTTTGCTCTCCTTCTTCCTCTCAGTCATTCTGCATCTCTTCATTGTCCATCTCTCTGTCTCCCTGCTGTAGGCGGTCCCTTCTTGTTATATAATTTGTGGGTCCGTGGAGTCTGATACAGCTGGAGAATAAAACACACACACCTGCCCCATCTCAGTGAGGAGCCTCATTTAGCATCTAGCTCAGATCAACAGCGGAATCAGTATGACTACACTCACATGTGAATGGAGCACATTTATCCACCCAATCCACTACAGTGTAACATACTGGCCCATTTCTCTCTCACACACACACCCAGACAAACATGCACGTACGTACGCACATACTCATATTACCGCAGCACTCTGCTGGAGAGAGACAGATGTGAATTTCATAGTTCTATCCAAAAACAAGTGTGACTCAAGTAGACTGTGTTGTTCAATATGGTTCAGAAAAGGACTTCGTCCTAATCCCAGGCCTGTTGTCAACTCATGTCTCCGTAAAAGTGAAGTCATGTTTCTGTGAAGCAAGAACACGGCCAGATGTACTCCATAATTGAAAAGGAAAAAAAAAGAGAAAAGAAATGAGGGAAAGCAAACCGGCATAGAGAACACGGTGAGGAACATGGGAGAGAGAAGCACAGTGATGCACAAACCCTGCCACTTTCCCTGACTTCAGGTGACACATCGTCAGACAGAGTGGCAGAGTCGCTTCCCCTCCAAGCATACTCCTTTCCAACCACAACACATACCACAACAGAGAGAACATAACGTAACACTCACATCAGGAAGTAATCAATCTAGCAGGCAGCCGCAGGAAGAGAATATGATTGAATCAGAAAGCATTTACAGGGCTGTTTATTTGTTGCTATTATACTGAGTGTCGAAATCAAAACACTAAAGGGCCTTAATTTGCAATCACTTCAACTGCATCTCATTAGCTTTGGCACATATTGACTAAAACAGTAAAAGATAATAATGAGAATAATGTGGTTGAGTCAATCAATCAGTACCATCCCCTGCTGGCTGGCTGGCTGGGTTCAGCATTAGTGCTGTCATCCGCTAGTGAATGATGAGGGAAATGTGGGATTATATCACAGTCATCATCCTCAATGGCCTCAGATATGAGCCTGACTACAACGTGCTTATTAACCGCGTGCCATTGTGACGGGGGAACTAAAGGCCAATCAGAGAAGATGGATCCTGGTCTGAGGCATGACTGACTGACTGAAGAAACTCCAATTATCATCGTAGCCGTTGCTGTTACGATCATATCTGCTCCAGTCACTGTTTTGTGGCAGGCAGCCCTTGAGTGATGCACAGGCTCCCTTTCCTCCGTGAACTCTCCACTCACTCACTCACTCACATTGTGAGAACACATTCCTTGCAAGGCTACTGATCTATGTCTTTTTTTCTACTGTGTTATTGACTTGTTAATAGTTTACTCCATGTGTAACTCTGTGTTGTCTGTTCACACTGCTATGCTTTATCTTGGCCAGGTCGCAGTTGCAAATGAGAACTTGTTCTCAACTAGCCTACCTGGTTAAATAAAGGTGAAATAAAATTTAAAAAAATTAAAAAAAGGTTTCGACTGAAGGAGCTAATTTCTAAATTAATTTATGTGCGTGCTTCTCGACATTTAGATGAGACTGAAACAAGAGTAAAGGATCTGTGCAGCAAAATAAGTGTATTCTGCTACTCTCTCTGTTTGACCACAGGCCACTGCTCCTCTGTCGTTTGTCAGCGTCTTGTTGCGGGAGAAGGGCATTGTTTGTGAGTCTCTTGAAGTGATAGGTTATCGTCCCCCAATGCTGTGCATTTCATTGTTGAGTGAGCAAAAAGCGTCTCGAGGGCTAGCGGCCGTCTTCAGGAGAATGAGGGATTGTTGTGAGAGCTCGACCCCACTGCCCCACCTCTCAGTCTCCTCACAACATTATGTTGTGTTGCTTGGTGCAGAGATCCTTTGTTTGGCTGTAGCGCTAACTTGAGATGAAGTTCAATCTGAATGAGACCATGAAGAGTCAGATTAGACCATTCCTAATGTTCATCTCATCTTAATGCCTATCCAAATCCTATTATCCAAGATTGATAAAAAATCTGTTTTGAAACGATACTGGTAAATGGTAAACGATACTGGTAAATGAAACAAGTAAATGGTTTAGGACTTTACAAGACTTGAATATATATACCTTCACATTCATTAGGTGTTAAACCTGGCCTCTCCTGCTGTTACTGTAGGAGAGGAAGGAGAAAGGATGGTGTTGTGTGCCAGGTTAATAAGACAGCAGATAAATAGCACAGGGACGTTTGCAGCAGCCTAGCTCTCACCTGCCCATCCCCATCATAAGGCCTTATTGGGGGAACTAAGCTGGTTAGCTAAACCCATGGGAAAACATTTGGACTGGAAACAGAGAATGCACATCTCTAATTGGCTGGGTGCTGGGCCATCCACTACTGCTGCAGACATCTTAGACACCTCGGCAGGAGTGGGATAACGAGCTCTGTGAACCACAGTCAGGCCTAGAAAAGCACTTGGACATGTAAAAAGAGTCTAAATATAACTGTATAGGAGCTGTACTTGATTCACTAACCATAGCACAGCAAATTAGTGCAGAAGGATGTGGTGGTTGCAGAGATATGATTGCAACATGGCTGCTCTGCTGGTTGTGTGGCTTGCTGGCAGGCAGAGGAAGGCCGTGGTACACAGCGGGGGATAGCCCTTTAAGAGAGAAATGCTCCACTAAGCCACTTCTCTCCAACACCACCTAGCTCAGAGATGTACCATAGACCTGTAGAGAGAGTCCCTAGGCAGACCCCTAATCCTGTGGCGCTGTAAAGTGTAAGGTGGTTATCATGGCCACACTCAGAGGCACTCAACTGATACTCAACACATGACAGAAAAGAGATTTCATGTTTCCAATGAGGAGCTGAGCAAAATCAATCATGTGCTCCGACGGCCGGGGACGAGGGCCTGCCTGCCACCCAGCTCACTGCTGAGGGAGCTCTGCCAAGTGTGCTGACACTTACAAGCCTGGAAGTGGATGGGAAAGCACTGAAGGCTTGTCTCTACAGTATATGTATGTTTCTTAGTGGAGCTCTTGGCCCTACTGGACCCTGTCAATTGTAATAGACAAAACGCAGAGATAGAAAAGTGCTGACTGTCTCCTGGGGTCATCTCTGTATGACTCGTATGAAAACCTGGCTCAAAGGTTCAACTGGAAGGCCAGGTTTTTGCCATGACCTTTGTAAAGGTGGTGAGTAAAGAGTGGTGAGTAAAGAGTGGTGAGTAAAGAGAGGTGAGTAGAGTGGTGAGTAAAGAGTGGTGAGTAAAGAGAGGTGAGTAGAGTGGTGAGTGAAGAGTGGTGAGTAAAGAGAGGTGAGTAAAAGAGTGGTGAGTAAAGAGAGGTGAGTAAAGAGTGGTGAGTAAAGAGTGGTGAGTAAAGAGAGGTGAGTAAAGAGTGGTGAGTAAAGAGAGGTGAGTAAAGAGTGGTGAGTAAAGAGTGGTGCGTAAAGAGAGGTGAGTAAAGAGTGGTGAGTAAAGAGTGGTGAGTAAAGAGAGGTGAGTAAAGAGAGGTGAGTAAAGAGTGGATGTGTTGTATGATAAATGGGAGAGAATACTGAGAGGAAGAGAGATGTACCCAGAGACACCAGAGATGGAAACTTCCCTCCGAGGACTACAAATGTTTCCACATGGGCCACTGCACACACAGATACGCACGCACACATGCACAAACACGCCTGTGTACACACACACACGCATGCATACACTCTCAAATACACACACACCAGGATTCGGCAAATGAGGTTTCAGGGTTGGTTCCACCGCAAGCTCCACTTTGACCACCAGAAGGATGCCCACAGCTTATAGGGAAGCCTTGCGCTTAGAGCGTTGGGCCAGTAACCGGAAGGTTGCTAGTTTGAATCCCTGAGCCGATAAGGTGAAAAGTCTGCCAATGTGCCCCTGAGCAAGGCACTTAACCCTAATGTCTCAAGGGTCGCCGTTGATATTGGCAGACCGTGGCCGTGACCCCACTATATGAGGGTGTCTCAGGGAGAGATGAGATATGCAAAAAAACACATTTCCAATTCACATGTGTATTAATACACACTTGTACATGTGTGAAATAGGACAAATATAAGTCCCCAACCAATTATTACAAACAAACATACACACAGTCTGCAGCTGTGATCTGCCATGTAGAAATAATATGTTTTCAAAACCTATGAAAACCTGATCTGCTGTAAACATTAAGAAGAATTCAATTTCTGTCTCTCATTTTCACGTGGCCAAATTCATAGGGCCTGCTAATTCTCTGAGGGGAAATCGATGATGGATGCATAGTCGATAGAGACATATTCAGGTGCGGGCCATTGAAGGGAGATGGAACAAGCTCTTTCCTCAGACACATTATGCAACAGACCTCTCCTCTGGTATTCTTAGAGCAGTCTGACTTGAAAATGCATTTCAGTAGGAATGTCTGCTGAGCAAGTGCATGATGTAACGTGATGAATCCCTGGAGACATGAGGGATGAGATGGAAAGTTGGACATTTATGAAAATGCACGCTTCTCTCTCAGGCTCTTCTGCATGCGCTGATGCAGAGGACATGCCTCTCTCTCCTCACTCCACTCACTACAAGGGCCTCCAACCTTCTACTACCATACACAGACAGGGGGATGAAACAAGGAGTGTTGGCAGCCATTATCCTAATACTCATGAGGGGGGATGACACTACGAGTGCTGCTGAGGAGTAATTGCTCCGCCATAGTAATTATCAGGCATAAACACTACTGGCTGCTTGGCCCTTCAGAAGAACCACCAGCTGTAATTATTTCAATTGAAAGGGAAGTTTTGATTTCCTTCTATGAAACTACTGAACAGGACTTTAGGTTTTCACTAATGTAATGAAAAGATTTTACTATTTAATACAGCCTCTGCAGCCGTATGCTCTGCCATGGCACAGATGAGCTGGCTTCAGATCAGAGAGAGAGAGAAGAGGAGGAGGAGTAGGAGGAAGGAGGGTGAGAGAGTATGAGAGAGAGAGAGAGAGAGAGAGAGAGAGAGAGAGAGAGAGAGAGAGAGAGAAAGAGAGAGAGAGAGAAAGAAAGAAAGAAAAAGAGTATGAGAGAAAGAGAGAGAAAGAGAAAGGGAGAGGGAGAGAAAGAAAGAGAGAGAGAGAGAGAGAGAGAGAGAGAGAGAGAGAGAGAAAGAAAGAGTATGAGAGAAAGAGAGAGAAAGAGAAAGGGAGAGGGAGAGAAAGAAAGAGAGAGAGAGAGAGAGAGAGAGAGAGAGAGAGAGAGAGAGAGAGAGAGAGAGAGAGAGAGAGAGAGAGAGGGGGGGGGGGGAAGAGAGAGGGAGAGAGAAAAAGAAAGAGAGAGAGAGGGAGAGAAAAAGAAAGAGAGAGAGAGAAAAAGAAAGAGAGAGAGAGAGAAAAAGAAAGAGAGAGAGAGAAGGGGGAAGAGCAGGGGGATGATGATGAGGAGGGACAGTGTTTATCGTGATCATCTCAAGGTTAAGTTAAGTATCCTATCTGTAAAGCTTCATTGGGCATGTCCTCCCTTTATGGGCCATAACACCCATAAACCCCCCACATCCCATAGCACCTCCGCCCCCCCACCTCACAGTGCTAATCAGACTGTAACAGGACAGCCTATCATATCCATAGATGAATACTACTAAGTACAGAACATAGCAGTCAGTCAGTGTGCAGAACCTAAAATACATGCAGCATACATCAGAGACCACAGCAATCTAATGGTCAATCAATATATAAGACAATATGTGACGAAAAGTATTTGATCAACTGACAGCTTTTTTCTATTACAGCTGCAAATCAGTTTGACATCACTATAGACAACACTGCCACTCACTCTTAGCTTGGTCTTCCCCTGGTGTGCAAAGGGAGCATACATACAATACATCACACCCAATGAACATAATCAATTAAAACCTGTTATTAGCCTGCTAGGAACAGTTATTTAAGAATCAAGTATGAGTGAACTTTCCTCCAGACCATGCAGCTCCACAACATAATCCTTGCAGCTCCACAACAATTCACACAGGATTAGCACCCGAGGGAGCCTGGCTGTGAAGAGTGAAGAGGGACGGGTGCAGAGAAAGGGAGTTGAGAGGGAATGCAGTGGAAGAGAGGTAGAGATGACATGGGTGGTGGGTGGGGAAGTGGTCTGAGGGACACTATGGGGGATGAGAGAGGGAAGTAAGGCCCTAATCAACACATAGCGGGCTATGGAATAGGAGAAGAGACAAGAAGAGATGTGTAATGTTTACAAAATGTACAGCTGTATGTGTAGATAACATATTCACATTGGTGATGTCACAAATCCCGCCGAAGGTGGTTCCTCTTCCTGTTCGGGCGGCGGTCGTCTTCGCCGGTCTACTAGCTGCCACCAATCCCCTTTTCTGTTTCAGTTAGTTTTGTCTGATTTGTTACACCTGTTTCTTGTTTGGGTTTTGATTTGGGCTATTTAAACCAGGTATGCCCGCCTGCTTATGTGCGGGCTTGTTTTTCTGTTCATGTGGTATGTATTCTCGTGGACTATTTTCTCAGGACTGTTTGGTCCTGCTTTTGGGCTGGTTTAAGTGATGCGCCTTAGTGTTTAGCGTTACCGTTACTTGTTGTTCTGGATTAAAAGATCACGATTGAACTACCTCTGCTCTCTGCGCCTGACTCCTCCACCCACTACTCCTAGAAGCCGTGACAGGTGACTTGCAGGCATGAATAAATGATTCAAATATTTGGCAGATGTTATCGCGGGTGTCGTGAAATGCTTATGTTCCTAGCTCCAACAGTGCAGTAATACCTAACAATACACACAAATCTCCAAAAGAAAAAGAAAGGAACTAAGAAATATAGAAATATTTGAACGAGCAATGAGTCCGGAATATAAATATATATGCAGTGCATTCAGACAGTATTCAGACCTCTTTATCCACATTTGGTTACGTTACAGCCTTATTCTAAAATGTATTAAATAGTTTTTTCCCCTCTAGTCTCCCATTCCCTGCCACTGAAAAACATCCCCACAGCATGATGCTGCCGCCACCATGCTTCATTGTAGGGATGGTGCCAGGTTTCCTTCTCCCCAGATTGCCTGGCGGCCAGCTTTAGGAAGAGTCTTGGTGGTTCCAAACTTGTTCCATTTAAGAATGATGGAGGCCATTGTGTTCTTAGGGACCTTCAATGATGCAGAAATGTTTTGCTACCCTTCAACAGATCTGTTCTTCGACATAATTCGGTCTTTCTGAGCTTTACGGACAATTCCTTCGACCTCATGGCTTGGCTTTTGTTCTGGCATGCACTGTCAACTGTGGGACCTTATATAGACAGATGTGTGCCTTTCCAAATCAGGCCCAATTAATTGAATTTACCACAGGTGGACTTCAATCAATTTGTAGAAACATCAAAAACATGATCAATGGAAACAGGATGCACCTGAGCTCAATTTCGAGTCTCATAGCAAAGGGTATGAATACTTATGTAAATAAGGGATTTCAGTTTTGTAAAACCTGTTTGCACTGTGTCATTATGGGGTATTGTGTGTAGATTAATGAGGAAAACAATTAATTTAACATAACAAAATGTGGAAAAAGTAAAAGGGTCTGAATACTTTCCGAATGCACTGTATATGTGTATGATGGTGTGTATAGACATTATGGACAGTATATAAATAGAAAAGGTGTGTATAGAAGTAGTTATATAGGATGAACCTTGACTAGAATACAGTATATACATATAATGTGGGTAAAAAAAATGTGTAAACATTATTAAAGTGACCACTGTTCAATGACTATGTACATAGGCCAGGAGTCTCTAAGGTACAGGGTTGAGTACCGGGTGGTAGCCGGCTAGTAACAGTGACTAAAGTTCAGGGCAGGGTACTGGGCAGAGGCCGGCTAGTGGTGACTATTTAACAGTCTGATGGCCTGGAGATTGAATCAGTTTTTCAGTCTCTTGGTCCCAGCTTTGATGTATCTGTACTTGCTCCGCCTTCTAGATGGTAGAGGGGTGAACAGGTCATGGCTTGGGTGGCACCTTCCTGTGACACCGGGTGCTGTAGATATCCTGGAGGGCAGGCAGTGTGCCCCCGGTGATGCGTTGGGCTGACCGCACCACCCTCTGGAGAGACCTGCAATTGCAGACGGTGGAGTTGTTGTACCAGGTGGTGATATAGGCCGACAGGATGCTCTCAATGGTGCATCTGTAGAAGTTTGTGAGGGTCTTAGGGGCCAAGCCGTATTTCTTCAGCCTCCTGAGGTTGAAGAGGAGCTGTCGCACGTTCATCACCACACTGTCTGTGTGGCTGGACCATTTCAGGTTGTCAGTGATGTGCACGCAGAGGAACTTGAAGATTATCACTCTCTCCACTGTGGCCCCGTCCATGTGGATGAGGGCGTGCTCCCTCTGCTGTCTCCTGTCCACGATCAGTTCCTTTGTTTTGTTGACGTTGAGGGAAAGGTTATTTTCTTGGCACCACTCCATCAGGGCCCTCACCTCAACTTTGTAGGCTCTCTCGTCGTTGGTAGCAATCAGGTCTACCACTGTTATGTCATCTGATGATTGAGTTGGAGATGTGCGTGGCCACACAGTCATGGGTGAACAGAGAGTACAGGAGGAGGCTGAGCATGCACCCTTTGGGGCCCCAGTGTTGAGGATCAGCGTAGCAGAGGTGTTGTTGCATACCTTTACCACTTGGTATCGGCCCGTCAGGAAGTCCAGGACCCAGTTGCACAGGGCGGGGTTGAGACCCAGGGCCTCAAGTTTATTAATGAGCTTGTAGGGTACTATGGTGTTGAATGCTGAGCTGTAGTCAATGAGCAGCATTCCTACATAAGTATTCCTCTTGTCCAGATGGGATAGGGCAGTGTGCAGTGTAATGGCGATTACGTCATCTGTGTATCTGTTGGGGTGGTATGCAAATTATAGTGGGCCTAGGGCAGTGGAGGCTGCTGAGGGGAGGACAGCTTATAGTAATGGCTGGAACGGAGTGAATGGAATGGCATCAAACACATGGAAACCATTTGTTTGATGTATTTAATACCATTCCACGTATTCCGCTCCAGCCATTACCATGAGTCCGTCCTCCCCAATTGGGGTGCCAACAACCTCTTATGTCAGGTAAGCTGGAAGTGATGATCCTTAACTAGCTTCTCAAAGCACTTAATGATGACAGAAGTGAGTGCAACGGGGCAATAGTCATTTAGTTCAATTACTTTCAAATTCTTGGGTACACAAACAATGGCAAGTGGGGACAACAGACTGGGATAGGGAGAGATTGAATATTTCCGTAAAACACTCAAGCCAGCTGGTCTGCACATGCTCTGAGGATACACAAATTCTCTGATGCTCATGCTATGATTCACACGAGTCATTCTGTATATCTGGACTACAGATATGAACATGGGTAGTGTTGCCTACAGTATGCGATTGCAGTAGAGTTTTTCTACGTAGAGAATTAGAAAGTGTGATAACTGATTACTCTATTTACAGTATGCAAGCATTCCTTAATTACAGTCAATTATATCTGTCGCTTGCGGCTCAGCTCTAGAAGGCATATAACTCAACTTCCTATTTAAAGCAGCCAAGCAGAGGTGTGATACTGCCAATGGGGGTGTGCTGGGTTGGCTGGGGCTGGCTGCGCCGGGTTCTGGAGCCTTTGATTAAAGCCCTCCATCCCCAGCCTAATGTCCTGCCTGCCTTCCCCTGAATTATTCACTGGCTTTGTGGAGTGGGCTGGGGTGTGTGTACTGCATGCTACAAGCCTGCTATGTGTGTTAGCCAAAAAACATAATGCAATAAAGCTCAGCCATGCATAATGGATGGGATCCCAGGACCGCCACCCGCCATGGGAATCCAGAATTAGAGATGAGGGATCAGGAGAGCTCAACGGCAATGTCACCAAAACATTGGTCTCTTATGTCGCCCTCGTTCTCCGTCCATCCATCTCTCCCTTCCCCTCTAAAACACAGTTTAAAATGCTCCATCATTGGACAGTGATTCGTCAAAATCAGCATAGTTTTCTTCTTTGCCTCTTTGCCTTCCTCACAACCACTATCTGAAAGTGCACAGGGCCAAAGCACTTCTGTGGGGGTCAGAGGTGAAGGGTGTGTGTTTGTGTTTGTGTTTGTTCACCATATAGCATGAGGAGGCTACAGTAATGAGCCCTACTCTCATCTCAGGGGGGCAGCATCCTCAGCTGTTCCTCACATAAAGGAAATTAGCCTTCTGATACACAGACAAAAGAATCACCTCACAGCGTAACCTAACAGTGGCTCCCTCTCCCACAATCACTAATTCACACTCTCTGTGTCTCAGACATCACTGGTATTAATGTACTCTAGCTGAGGAACGCTCAACACCATTCCCTTATATCGAGGTGGAGTTGAATATTGATAATTGGTCGTATGATTTTCTATTAACAACAGTGAGTCACCATCAGTCGTAAAAATGTGTAAGAATTTAAATTCTGAAAACGCTTACGTGTACCTATTTTTGTCCTGTACAACTGTGGCCCTTCTGCGGGGTGTTGAAATTCAAATTCAAATTTTGATAAAAACTTTTATTGAATACAACCACTGACTTTTTACTTAAGTCCGAGATCTGTATATAAGGACGAGATGCTCATGTCTCTGCCCTAACAAAATAGGAGTCGTTGTCCCAAGGTCGGAAAGGCAGGCAACAAGCTTAGGTCCAAAATAAGCCCATAAAAAACCATTGGGTTATTTTTGACAGATTTTGGCGAGAGTGAAACCTCTCGCTTCGCCTCTTCCTCTCTATTTGTGTTGCTCAAAGTTTTTATTAAAAGTATGAATTTCCGCACCCCGCACGTGGAAGGACCGCAGTTGTACAGGACAAACAGTGCCTTGCAAAAGTATTCAGACCCCTTGGATTTCTTCATATTTTATTATGTTACAAAGTGGGATTAGCATTTATTTAATTGTCACTTTTTATCAACAGTCTATTGAAAATACTCTGTCAAAGTGGAAGAAAAAAACATTTAAAAAATGAATACAAATTTGACAATGAAAACATTATCATGGCATAAGTATTCAGCCCCTTTGTTTAGGCAACCTAAATCACATAATAAGTCACATGGACTCACTCTGTGGGAAAATATAGGAGTTTACATTATTTTTAAATGACTAACCCTTTCTCTGTCCCCCATAAATACAATATCTGTAAGGTTCCTCAGTCAGTTATTGAATTTCAAGCACAGATTCAACTACAAACACCAGGGAGCTTTTCAAAGGCCTCATAAAGAAGGGGAGTGATTGGTAACAATATCAAATCCGACATTGAATATATATTTAAGCATGGTCAAGTCAATAATTATGCTGTGGATTATGCATTAAACTACCCAGACACATTAAAGATAGTCATCCTTCTGAACTGAGCTGCAGCATAGTAAGGAAACTGATAAGGGATGTTACCATGAGGCCATTGGTAATTTTAAAACAGTTACAGAGTCAATGGCTGTGATGGGAGAAAACTGAGGATGGATGAAGAACACTGTTGTGACTCCACAATAATAACCTAAATGACAGAGTGAATAAATAATACAAATATTACAAAACATGCATCTTGTATGCAACAAGGCACTGAAGAAACACAGCAAAACATGCATCTTGTATGCAACAAGGCACTGAAGAAACACAGCAAAACATGCATCTTGTATGCAACAAGGCACTGAAGAAACACAGCAAAACATGCATCTTGTATGCAACAAGGCACTGAAGAAACACAGCAAAACATGCATCTTGTATGCAACAAGGCACTGAAGAAACACAGCAAAACATGCATCTTGTATGCAACAAGGCACTGAAGAAACACAGCAAAACATGCATCTTGTATGCAACAAGGCACTGAAGAAACACAGCAAAACATGCATCTTGTATGCAACAAGGCACTGAAGAAACACAGCAAAACATGCATCTTGTATGCAACAAGGCACTGAAGAAACACAGCAAAACATGCATCTTGTATGCAACAAGGCACTGAAGAAACACAGCAAAACATGCATCTTGTATGCAACAAGGCAATGAAGAAACACAGCAAAGGAATACACTATTTGGCCTAAATGCAAAGCCTTATTTTGGGGTCAAATCCAACACGACACTTCACTGAGTAACTGCCTCCTTATTTTAAAGCACGGTGGTGGCTGCATCATAGTATGGGTAAGCTTGACATCGGAAAATACTGGGATGGAGCTAAGCACAGGCAAAATCTTAGAGGAAAACCTACCTCAGTCTGCTTTACACCAGACACTGGGAGAGGAATTCACCTTTCAGCAGGACAATAGCCTACAACAAAAGGCCAAATCTACACTGGAGTTGCTTACCAAGAAGACAGTGAATGTTCCTGAGTTCCCTTGAAAATCTATGGAAAGACTTGACAGAGCTTGAATAACTCTGAAAATAATAATGGGCTAATATTACACAACCCAGGTGTGTAAAGGTCTTAGAGACTTAACCAAGGTGTTTCGAACATGTATGGACTCAGGGAGATGAATACTTATGCAATGACTACATATTAGTTATTTCATTTCTATATTTTACCAAATCTTTTTTTTTTTTTTTCAATTAAATCTATTTTAATCCCACTTTGTAATACTTTTGCAAGGCAATGTAGGTACAGGTAAGCGTTTTCAGGATTGCCATTTTTATGAGTTTCAACTGATGGTGGTGACTCAATGTTGTTGCTAGCAAATCGCGTGACCAGTTAGCAATACTCAACTCCACCTCGATATAAGAGAACAGAGATGAGCGTTCCTCAACTAGCATTATTGTAGGTTAGAGGACTACTAAACATAGACACATTTAAGGGCATTGGACAGGAACATGGGATTGGTAGGAGAGCATTACATCTCCCAATCAATGTGCGGCTAGTGGAACAGCTCCATCAGCAATTCATTTAGTCTGGCAGCTGCCAGAGAGATGGCAGTGTTGCTGTGAATGCAGGGCCTGGGGTGTCTATGTAGGAGCTGACCACCCAGACTGGGGAATATGTTTTATATGCTGTGCCAGGGAGAGCTGTTAGTGAAATGACCAACAAAATCAAGGCCACTGTTGAGGACCCTGAATACATCCCTAGTAAGTCACAAAGAACTGTGAAATGCTGATATGTGTATGACAGTCTCCAGACATGGACTGGAATAGACGTATGCACAGATACACTATGTAAATATTGAATAAACTAATGTAAAGCCTAGCAGAATGTTACTGAGCATGCATAAGCCCTTTTTATTCCTTCTCAGATCTTCTTTTACATTACCATTTATGAACAAACACATATAAAAACATGTTACAAATAATTCTAATTTAGAGATTATAGAACAACTCACAATGACAAAATCCATAATAATAATAATAATACCTGGGAATTATATAGTGCTTTTCAAGGACAAAACAAAATGTTAGACTAAACAAAAACAGGAATAAAGAGAGGCAAGGTGGTGAAGGGTTTTGTAGGTCAGAAGGAAAATCTTGTAATCAATGTGTTGGGAGACAGGGACCCATTGGAGTCCACAGAGGACAGGGGTGATGTGCTGCCAGGACAGTGTTGGCGAGGAGTTGGGTTTTAACCATTTGGAGCTTATGGAGAGCGCTTGAGTTGATGCCGGAGAGTAGTGAGTTGCAGTAGTCAAGACAGGAGGAGATGAATGCATGTTTGAGGGTTTCAGCGGCAGGGCGGGAGAGGGAGGATCTGACTTTGGAAATGTTGCAGAGCTGGAAGAATGAGGATTTGACAGTCTGTCTTATGTGGTGGTTAAAGGAGAGGGTGTAGTCCAGGATGATGCCACGTATGTGTGTAATACTGCAAACTACAACTACAGATGTGTTAGAGTCATCATGGCTAAAACTCTGTCGGGCTTGGAAGCTTCGTAACTTACTGAATTATGTTCCCCTGCAACCCAGACATCTTCCAGTACTTAGTCTGACAATGCTCTGCTAAGGAGAGTAGCTGTTGGCATAATATAGTACATTAGCCTTTCACTATACTGTAACTGGCTGGCTGCAGAAGCTACTTCCCTGGGAATATCCCATCCTCTACACTCAACTGCATTCAAATGTCTCATCTATTCATTTAAAGAGAGCTAACTAAAGAGGGTCCCAGGCTTTTAATGGCTGCCTCACTAATAATTTCAGCATAATAACATCATTTATCTGGTCCCAGATAAAAACATAAGAAGGCAATTATTCAACACAAAGGAAGTAAAGCTTTAAATAAATATCCCAAACCCCTCCTGTGTATTTGTCAGAAGTATAAATAAAAGGGAAAATTGGCAGCCGACGCATGTTCCCCAGCAGGGTTTGAGACAAAACAACGCTGTCGAAACAAGAGGAAGCGAGTACACATTGAGCAACAGCTTATGATAAAAAGAAAAGTAAGAAATCATCTGTCAACATGCGTGTTGAGAAGAAGAAGAAAACAAGCGGAGGATCAATGGTAGATGAACGGGCATCCACATTAGGCCTGCTGTGGTGATACTGGCAGACAGATGGGGTGCTATGAATGTCTGCTGCTAACGCTTGTGGACACCACTGTGACGCCAGTCTGGAGCCGAGGGGCATCCCAGTCACACAGCAACATGGCGGAGTGTGTGAGCGTTTGTGTGTACATTATGTGTGTGTGGATATGTGTGTGTATGTGGGTGTGCATGCGTGCCTGTGTGTCTGCATGGGGGAGTCATGGCCTGTCACATCCTGTCTGAACAAAGACCCAGCACCCTGGGGAAAACAGCCCCGGGGAAACAACCAGGTCATGGATTAGCAAACATTTATCCACCCTGCTGCCCTATCACCAAGCTGATTGGAATAAAACATGGAACAGAGCATTTCATTGGTACTCTATGGTTATCTGTTATTTTTCCACATTTAAAGAAGTTGACATTCAGACTGGCGTCATTTCAGAAGTGAATTCAAATTAAAGGGTATTGGGGTAGAAGATTTTTTGAAATTATAAGATCATTTCACCATCTCTGTCTTTGGCTGGGGGACAGGTGCAGCGGTCAAACCAATTGGCCTGTGATAATTAAGGTACGATACACTCTTGACCCTACAGCCTGGAGAAAAACAAAGGCCCAGTGAGGTTGTCATCCTGGCATTGCTTACTGTGCTCATTAAAAGGCTCTGTCTGGTCAACAAGACAATGAGCGGTAGAACAGACAGGCAGGGTGAGGAAGCGAGAGAGAGAGAGAGAGCGAGAGAGAGAGAGAGAGAGATGAGAAAGGGAGCGATAATGCATATCAATACATTTGATACATCCCATGTACACTGTAAAAGAGGTAACAATCCTTTGCATGAACAACTTACATTTTTATAATATGAATGGTTAATTATGGAAAGGATTTGTAATATATATATATTTTTAATAGCTATACATAATGCAAATCGAGGTGAGGGCGATGGAAATGCTTTTGGTGGTTGATCTGCCTCTGTTCTGTGGGTAGCACTGTGTGCTCTTATAGAAGGATGGGTCCCAGTATTTTGGGGATCCGGGGGGCGGTGGTGGTCTGCCAGTCACTGGGATGACAACCCAACTTGGGATGGGGAGGGGTTTTAGCTGGTGGAATAGGGGGGAACAATTGGAGGTTTACTTAGTAGCAATGCAAATATCATGGTATAGCTATATGGACACTCAATCACTATGGTCCTTTTAATGGTGAGTTTATAAATATATATTATGGTAAATAGATTTTAAACTTGTATTTCATTATGGTAAACAAGCTATAATCGTATGGGCCACTTTTAAATGTGCTTTTAGAGGCCATGCAATTCAGTACTCATCTCTAAAATAAGTCAAAAGAAGGTGTAACAGAACATATAGATAGCAATAAAAACTGTACCATAGAGGCTCAGAATACGTAGAGGAAAAACAAAAAGAAATGGAGGAACTTATTCAAGAAAGATCCAGTGTAATATATTATAATAACAAAGACAACTGGATGGAATATGGGGAAAAATGCACCAAATAATTTTTAAAATCTTCAACATAGAAATATAATTTACTATAACTTGTCACAAATGATGGAGTCACCCATGATTCACCAAACAATATTTTGAAAGAGTAAGTAAAGTACTTTAAGCATATGATTTTGTTTTCAGTCTTCTCCATCTCCACTAACCAAAGCTAATTGTATGGATTTCTGATATTGCTACTACGCAAGTAACCATTTGCATACCGTTTACACCTTCTGTAGAGACCCATCCACTTAGCAAAATATTGATATATAAAATTAATAAAATTAATATTGATATCTGTGGTCATAACATGATTTTGTGTCATACCACACAGACTCACTAAACACATATGCTTTGTTTGTAAATTATGTCTGAGTGTTGGAGCGTGCCCCTGGCTATACGTAAAAATAAATAAATAAATATAAATAAATAAATATATATATATATTTAGGAATTTGAAATGAGTACATTTTAGCAATTCCATTTACTTTTGACAGTTCAGTATTTTTAAAACCAAATACTTTTAGACTTTTACTCAAGTAATATTTTACTGGGTGAGTTTTACTTTTACTTCAGTCATTTTCTATTAAGGTATCTTTACATCTGGACAATTTCTGTTTACCTGGAATTTTTCCTTATTGTAGGGTACTACCACTTTTAGTCTTAATCTTTACTACACTACTCACTGTTAAGCACATGACCTCACATGAGAATCCTTAAGGAGCTGGGTGGGGCTGGCTTAACATGTCACGCCCTGATGTGTTTCACCTGTTCCTGTGATTGTGTCCACCCCCTCCAGGTGTCGCTTATTTTCCCCAGTGTATTTATCCCCGTGTTTCCTGTCTCTCTGTGCCAATTCATCTTGTATATTTAAGTCAAGTCAACCAGCGTGTTTTTCCCCATAGTCCTTTTGCTATTCTCCTTTTTCTAGTCCTCTTGGTTTTGACCCTTGCCTGTTTTCTGGATTTGTACCTGTCTTTCTGACCATTCTACCTGCCACTCTGTACCTCCTGGACTCTGATCTGGTCATGACCTTTTTGCCTGTCCACGACCATTCTCTTGCCTACCCGTTTGGATTAATAAATATTTTAAGATTCCAACCATCTGCCTCCTGTGTCTGCACATTGGTCTCGCCTTGTGTCATGATATAAGAGGGTGTGAACAATGCTGAATAGGTGTAGACAAAGGAGAGCTCTCCAGTAAGTACCAAAATATTAAAAGCCACTTTTCTCAAGTGAGTTTACAAGTCTATTAACTTTCAAAGCAGAATTACTTTCCCATTGTTCCTCAAAAATGAGGTGTATGATATACCATTTTGTTGTCTCTACTTTTTACCAATGTAAAAAAAACTATTTCAAAATTTGCTAAAATAAGACCGAATCCAGGTGGTGAGTCACAAATATATATTTTTTTTAACAAGCCATAGAAAGTTGCTTGCAATTTCAGTTTAATCCACCAGAATAGACAGAACAAATATTGTGGTTGAACGGAAATATACAAAAAAAATATATTCGATAACGTAAAAAAAAAGAAGGTAATTATATATATTATATATATATATATTTTATATATTATATATTTTTCAATTAGATTAATAAGTAACCGTTCAAATGTTTGGGGTCACTTATTAAATGTCCTTGTTTTCCATGAAAACATACATGAAATGAGTTGCAAAATGGATAGGAAATATAGGCAAGAAAACACTCTGACGTTTCCAAAACTGCAAAGATATTGTCTGTGAGTGCCACAGAACTAATGCTACAGGCGAAACCAAGATGAAATTTCATACAGGAAGTGAGCCAGATTTTTGAGGCGCTGTGTTCCAATGTCACCTAATATGGCTGTGAATGCGCAAGGAGAGAGCCTACACTTTCTGTCGTTTCCCCAAGGTGTTTGCAGCATTGTGAAGTATTTGTAGGCATATCATTGGAAAATTTACCATAAGAGACTACATTTACCAGGTGTCCGCTCGGTGTCCTCCGTCGAAACTATTGCGTAATCTCCAGGTGCGTTCATTTTTCCATTTTGAACAGAGGAGAAACCAAACTGCCACGAGTGACTTATCATCGAATAGATATGTGAAAAACACCTTGAGGATTGATTCTAAACAACGTTTGCCATGTTTCTGTCGATATTATGGAGTTAATTTGGAAAAAAGTGCGCGTTGTAATGACTGAATTTTCATTTTTTTTTCTCAGCCAAACGTGATGAACAAAACGGAGCGATTTCTCCTACACAAATAATATTTTTGGAAAAACTGAACATTTGCTATCTAACTGAGAGTCTCCTCATTGAAAACATCCGAAGTTCTTCAAAGGTAAATTATTTTATTTGAATGCTTTTCTTGTTTTTGTGAAAATGTTGCCAACTGAATGCTAGGCTTAATGCTATGCTAGCTATCAATACTCTTACACAAATGCTTGTGTAGCTATGGTTGAAAAGCATTTTTTGAAAATCTGAGATGACAGTGTTGTTAACAAAAGGCTAAGCTTGTGAGCCAATATATTTATTTCATTTCATTTGCGATTTTCATGAATAGTTAACGTTGGGTTATGGTAATGAGCTTGAGGCTATAATTACGCTCCCGGATACGGGTTTTTTTCTTAGCCAAACGTGATGAACAAAACGGAGCGATTTCTCCTACACAAATAATATTTTTGGAAAAACTGAACATTTGCTATCTAACTGAGGGTCTCCTCATTGAAAACATCCGAAGTTCTTCAAAGGTAAATGATTTTATTTGAATGCTTTTCTTGTTTTTGTGAAAATGTTGCCTGCTGAATGCTAGGCTTAATGCTATGCTAGCTATCAATACTCTTACACAAATGCTTGTGTAGCTATGGTTGAAAAGCATTTTTTTTAAATCTGAGATGACAGTGTTGTTAACAAAAGGCTAAGCTTGTGAGCCAATATATTTATTTCATTTCATTTGCGATTTTCATGAATAGTTAACGTTGCGTTATGGTAATGAGCTTGAGGCTATAATTACGTTCCCGGATACGGGATTGCTCATCGCAACAGGTTAATGAACATGGACCTGTGGAACAGTCGTTAAGACAATAACAGCTTACAAATGGTAGAAAATTAAGGTCACAGTTACGAAAACTTAGGACACTAAAGAGGCCTTTCAACTGACTCTGAAAAACATGAAAAGAAAGATGCCCAGGGTCCCTGCTCATCTGCATGAACATGGCTTAGGCATGCTGCAAGGAGGCATGACGACTGCAGATGTGGCCAGGGCAATACATTGCAATGTCCGTACTGTGAGACGCATAAGACAGGGCAATTGCCCCCAGAAATGTCCAGGAACTTGCAGGTGCCTTGGTGGAAGAGTGGGGTAACATCTCACAGCAGGAACTGGCAAATCTGGTGCAGTCCACGAGGAGGAGAACTGCAGTACTTAATGCAGCTGGTGGCCACACCAGATACTGACCATAACTTTAGATTTTGACCCCCCTTTGTTCAGGGACACACTATTCCATTTCTGTTAGTCACATGTCTGTGGAACTTGTTCAGTTTATGTCTCAGTTGTTGAATAGCTAATTTTTTTTAATTTTTTATGTTCATACAAATATTTAGACATTTAGACAAGTTTGCTGAAAATAAACGCAGTTGACAGTGAGAGTTTAGTTGGGAAGAGATTTCAATGTACCGATTCCATGGCACAAGGTTTATTAATTGACAAACCAAACAACGCCGGATTCAAAACTAAAAAATATTTTTATTTGATTTTTATTTAACTAGGCAAGTCAGTTAAGAACAAATTCTTATTTACAATGACGACCTACCAGGGAACAGTGGGTTAACTGTCTTGTTCAGGGACAGAAAGACCGATTTTTCCTTGTCAGCGCAGGGACTCGATCCAGCAACCTGGCCCAACACTATAAACAACCTGCCGCCCCATTATATAAATGGGGGACATGGAGGTTAGAGGAAGGCCAGGACTAAAAACAAACAAAATTCAACTATTGTAAATAGATTGTGTCTTTAAAATGTATATGATATGTATAAGCTGTTGTTGTTTATTAGTTTACTCAAATTAGGGGAGGGGTGGTATGGATTGCAGGAAATAATAAAGAAAAATATTAAAAAATAATATATATACAGTGCCTTGCGAAAGTATTCGGCCCCCTTGAACTTTGCGACCTTTTGCCACATTTCAGGCTTCAAACATAAAGATATGGGACACAATCATGAAGTGGAACAACATTTATTGGATATTTCAAAATTCTTTAACAAATCAAAAACTGAAAAATTGGGCGTGCAAAATTATTCAGCCCCCTTAAGTTAATACTTTGTAGCGCCACCTTTTGCTGTGATTACAGCTGTAAGTCGCTTGGGGTATGTCTCTATCAGTTTTGCACATCGAGAGACTGACATTTTTTCCCATTCCTCCTTGCAAAACCAGCTTATGTCGTTCACACCCCGGAAATCATTACAGAAGGGGAGGCTACCGTCTGGTTTGGGCATCAACACGATGGGGCTGCACCATGCACTGTGAGACTCTTCCACAACCCCCATCCTCAGCAAAGCCTCCACTTCCTGTTTCACAGCCTTCCTTCGGGCCTCAGGAATCCGACTTGGCCTCTTTCGTACCGTTTACCCGGGCCGGGTACGGATGTGGTGTTCAATGAGGGTCGTGCGGCCCGGCTTCTCAGAGAACAACGCCGTGGTCCGATCGACGAGCTCCCTGAGCTCAAGCTTCTGTGCTGGGTCGAGGTCCTCATTGCTTGGGACCATCACTGGTACCGTTGGCATCCTGGGTCCCGACCCTAACACAGCCAAGGCTGTCCTCTTCAAAAGGTTCATGTGGTAAATCTGTTGGGGTTTCCATCTCCCGGGCTGCCGTACACGGTAATTGACATGTCCCAGCTTCTCAATCACCTCGTAGGGCCCATGCCATGTTGCCAGGAACTTACTTTCGGCCGTGGGGCCTCCTCCCGTAGAGGAGTTTGAAAGGGGAAAACCCTGTGGAGGACCGGGTACTTCTCGGATTGAGAACATTAGGTGGGGTAGTAGGTGGTCCCAGTTCTTCCCGTCCTGCTCGATGACCTTCCGCAGCATCTGTTTGAGCATTTTATTGAACCATTTTATTGAACCCATCTGTCTGCAGATGAAATACGGAGGTCCGGATCTGCTTGATCTGCAGGAGAGCACACAAATCTTTCATTAAGCGGGGATATAAACTCAGGTCTGTCAGGATCTCGTTCGGGATGCCAACCCGGCTAAAAAGGTGGAACAGCTCCCGGGAGATTCACTTGGATACCACCGACCGTAGGGGAATGGCCTTGGGATACCGGGTCCCACTATGTCCATGGCGATGCGTTCAAAGGGCACCCGATGATCAGTAGGGGGACCAGTGGGTTTTGGAAGTGTGCCTTTGGGGCAGTCATTTGACACTCTGGGCAGCTGCGACAGTAGTCTTCCACGGCCCTCCTCATCCCGGGCCAGTGGAACCGGGCGGGGATCCGTTCCCGGGTCTTCTCCATTCCCAGGTGCGCCCCCAACAGGTGGGTGTGGGCCAGCTGGAGAACAGTTCTCACATACCTTCGGGGCAGCAACAATACCTCTCGAAGTTCCTCCTGTTGGCGCGACACCGGATACAAAAGGTTATTCTTGATTTGGAAATTGGGGTATTTCCAGTCACTCACCCCTGGAAGTAGCTGTCCATTCACTGCTATCACTTGGGCTGCGGCGGCTTTTAAGTTAGGGTCCTCTCACTGGGCCGTCCCGAATTGTCCCCTCAGTTGGCCCCCAGGGGGTGTCTCGACTGGCCCCTCGAAATCGATGAGGGGGAGGCTGGTCTCTTCCTCCCGTGGTTCCCCAGAGGGGTCAGGTTCCGGCACCCCCTCTGACTTCGGACCCATAGAAACAGGTTGGTCAACCGTTTGCTTCCAGGCCACACAGGCGATGGGTCCTCCTCGCTCTCGTCTTCAGATGGCTCATACCTTCTTCCTCAGCTCGTGCCCCCACAGGACCACGAACAGTGGACAATCTCGTCCCACTAGGAGATGTACAGGCAACTCTGGTACTGCACCCACCATCCTCTGGCAGTTTACCTTGTGGCGTCACGATGTTGGCCCATACGGTTGTCCCTGTGAACACAGGAAATGGACATCTCCCTACCACTTTCGGTCTTCTGGTTCAGCAGGCTCGTGTTTACGAGGGTAACCATACTTCCGGACTCTTAATAGAGCTTCCTTGCCGTGTCCGTCAACCTTCACCGGGACCATGGGTGCAGTTGATCCGTGGTGTGCCCAACAGGAGGTGATGTAGTTCACTGCGTGACCTACTTTGCTTCCGGGGCTTGCTGATGGCATCGACTCCTCTCGAGCCGGGCAATTCCAGGAAATGTGCCCCCCAGACGCCACACTCAAAACACCTCATTTGGTCTCCATCTACCTGGGGTCGTCAGTGGCGGGTCGGCCCTACACCAGCCGTCTCTTTACGGGTTTGCGGTGTTTGGCCCTGCCAACAGTCAGTTCGGAGTACCCAGCAGTGGGGCTGTCCTTCCGACTTCTTGAATCGGTCGACGACTCGGCCCAGCTCCCACTCAGCAGGGCCGGAGTGTTCTGATGCGTCTCTGCTTCCAGGAGGCCCTCCAAGGTCTAGGGCACTCATAGACTCGCTGCCCTCTTCATGTCGTAGGTAGTGCCCGCAGGAAGCAATCCAGGACCACTTTGTCCAGGATGGAGAGGGTGGGTACGTCGGTTAGGAGCCTTCCCCTGGTGACTCGCAGTAGGCCACTCATCTGGTCTCAGGGGGATGCGTCGGCTACAATCTCCAGTTGTAGAATAGCTGAGCCCAATGGGCCAGGCTGTACCCGTATCGGCTAAGTATCTCCCATTTGAGTCCGTCGTAGTTAGCCACCTGTTCATCGTTCAAGTGGCAGATTGGCCCACTGCTTTGGTCATCCTTCCCGTAGTGCTGTCCGTTCAAACCTACAGAGGTAAGTTTTGATGTCGTAATTTTCTGTTAGCTTGATTAAAAACTGGTTTGGATGTGATTCAGTCGACACTCCTCCTTGTAGCTTCCCGATTTCCTCAATGAGGCGAATGTTTTGTAGCCGCTGTTCCTCCAGCGTTCATTCCTGAACCGCTTGTTGGGCCCGGATGAACTGAGCTATCAACTTGTCCATGCTGATGCTGCGTAAATGTCAACCCTGATCTGACCACGTCAGAGTGCCTGCGTTCCAGGGGGTTGGGTCAAAACGTTTACACAGATCAGACACGGACAGAGTAGGATTAGCTCAGTTTCAAACTTGTTTATTAATGTAATTGTCCAAAAGAAAAGAATAGGTCTTCCCCAAGAGACCCTCTCCGGGATACCGTCTTCTTCCTTTATTCTCCAAGGTGGCATAGCAGTTCAGACGTCTTTTGTCCTCATCTTGTCGTGTCCTGTATATATATATATTTACAACTTTTTTCACATACATTTTATTTTTATTTTCCATCAACTCATCTTCAAAACACTCTCCTGCAACCCGCCTCACGAATTTATATTTATAAAAAAGTATTATTTACCTCAAATCTGTAATCCTCCAAGAAGCTAGCCAGAAACTCCAAGAAGCTAGCCTGAAACTAGCCAGAAGCTAGCCAGAAGCTAGTTCAGAAGCTAGTTAGGTCCTTTACTGGCAAATCGTTAGTATTCAGCTAACCACGGTTTGTGGTCATCAGCTATCCTTTAGCTCGAAAATCTATCGGCAGTTCTGTACGGCGCAGCGCGTGTCCCTGGATTTCGACTGCTCTCTGGACATTCATACCCGGATCTCACAGCTAGCTAGCTGCTATTCGTGTGACTATCGGCCTTCGTCGATTCTGGAGCAAACATCAATTATTCCGGAGCTAGCCAGCTCCGTCAATCACTCCTGAGTTCCATCAATCACTCCTGGGCTGCAGTCACCTATCCGGACCCGTTTTACTGCCTACGCGGAGCCCCACCGGGGCTTCACAACTGGACTGCTGACGTTATCTACCCAAAGGAGATCCGGCTGGCTCCTCCGTCGCGACGTTACCTGAACGCCCATCTGCGGCCTGCTAACCGTTACCTGTCTTACCGGCTGCTATCTGAATAGACAAACGGACAATTTATTTATTTTTATTATTATTATGTTTTCTTCTTGGGCCTCTATAACTATATCTATTGTTTTAATTTTTGTTATTGTTGTGTGATTTGGATTAATCCCCTCTACCACACGGAACCCCACTAATCTACTGACGGAACACAAGAGGTGGCTAACAACAGACCTCCATCCTATGCTAGCTTGCTACCGATGGCCTGGCTAGCTGTCTAAATCACCAACCAACCTCTCCACTCACTGGACCCTTTTGATCACTCGACTAAGCATGCCTCTCCTTAATGTCAATATGTCTTGTCCATTGCTGTTCTGGTTAGTGTTTATTGGCTTATTTCACTGTAGAGCCTCTAGTCCTGCTCACTATACCTTATCCAACCTATTAGTTCCACCACCCACACATGCAATGACATCTCCTGGTTTCAATTATGTTTCTAGAGACAATATCTCTCTCTTCATCACTCAATACCTAGGTTTACCTCCACTGTATTCACATCCTACCATACATTTGTCTGTACATTATACCTTGATGCTATTTTATCGCCCCCAGAAACGTCCTTTTACTCTATGTTCCAGACGTTATAGACGACCAATTCTCATAGCTTTTAGCCGTACCCTTATTCTACTCCTCCTATGTTCCTCTGGCGATGTAGAGGTGAATCCAGGCCCTGCAGTGCCTAGCTCCACTCCTATTCCCCAGGCGCTCTCTTTTGATGACTTCTGTAACCGTAATAGCCTTGGTTTCATGCATGTTAACATTAGAAGCCTCCTCCCTAAGTTTGTTTTATTCACTGCTTTAGCACACTCTGCCATGTTCTAGCTGTGTCTGAATCCTGGCTTAGGAAGACCACCAACAATTCAGAAATTTTAATTCCAAACTACAACATTTTCAGACAAGATAGAACTGCCAAAGGGGGCGGTGTTGCAATCTACTGCAAAGATAGCCTGCAGAGTTCTGTCCTACTATCCAGGTCTGTACCCAAACAATTTGAACTTCTACTTTTAAAAATCCACCTCTCTAAAAACAAGTCTCTCACAGTTGCCGCCTGCTATAGACCACCCTCTGCCCCCAGCTGTGCTTTGGACACCATATGTGAACTGATTGCCCCCCATCTATCTTCAGAGTTCGTGCTGCTAGGCGACCTAAACTGGAACATGCTTAACACCCCAGCCATCCTACAATCTAAACTTGATGCCCTCAATCTCACACAAATTATCAATGAACCTACCAGGTACCTCCCCAAAGCCTTAAACACGGGCACCCTCATAGATATCATCCTAACCAACTTCCCCTCTAAATACACCTCTGATGTCTTCAACCAAGATCTCAGCGATCACTGCCTCATTGCCTGCATCCGTAATGGGTCAGCGGTCAAACGACCTCCACTCATCACTGTAAAACGCTCCCTGAAACACTTCTGCGAGCAGGCCTTTCTAATCGACCTGGCCGGGGTATCCTGGAAGGATATTGATCTCATCCCGTCAGTAGAGGATGCCTGGATATTTTTTTTAAATGCCTTCCTAACCATCTTAAATAAACATGCCCCATTCAAGAAATTTAGAACCAGGAACAGATATAGCCCTTGGTTCTCCCCAGACCTGACTGCCCTTAACCAACACAAAAACATCCTATGGCGTTCTGCATTAGCATCGAACAGCCCCCGTGATATGCAGCTGTTCAGGGAAGCTAGAAACCATTATACACAGGCAGTTAGAAAAGCCAAGGCTAGCTTTTTCAAGCAGAAATTTGCTTCCTGCAACACTAACTCAAAAAAGTTCTGGGACACTGTAAAGTCCACGGAGAATAAGAACACCTCCTCCCAGCTGCCCACTGCACTGAAGATAGGAAACACTGTCACCACTGATAAATCCACCATAATTGAGAATTTCAATAAGCATTTTTCTACGGCTGGCTATGCTTTCCACCTGGCTACTCCTACCCCGGACAACAGCACTGCACCCCCAACACCAACTCGCCCAAGCCTTCCCCATTTCTCCTTCTCCCAAATCCATTCAGCTGATGTTCTGAAAGAGCTGCAAAATCTGGACCCCTACAAATCAGCCGGGCTAGACAATCTGGACCCTTTCTTTCTAAAATAATCTGCCAAAATTGTTGCCACCCCTATTACTAGCCTGTTCAACCTCTCTTTCGTGTCGTCTGAGATTCCCAAAGATTGGAAAGCAGCTGCGGTCATCTCCCTCTTCAAAGGGGGGGACACTCTTGACTCAAACTGCTACAGACCTATATCTATCCTACCGTGCCTTTCTAAGGTCTTCGAAAGCCAAGTCAACAAACAGATTACCGACCATTTCGAATCTCTCCATACCTTCTCTGCTATGCAATCTGGTTTCAGAGCTGGTCATGGGTGCACCTCAGCCACGCTCAAGGTCCTAAACGATATCTTAACCGCCATCGATAAGAAACATTACTGTGCAGCTGTATTCATTGATCTGGCCAAGGCTTTCGACTCTGTCAATCACCACATCCTCATCGGCAGACTCGACAGCCTTGCTTTCTCAAATGATTGCCTCGCCTGGTTCACCAACTACTTCTCTGATAGAGTTCAGTGTGTCAAATCGGAGGGTCTGCTGTCCGGACCTCTGGCAGTCTCTATGGGGGTGCCACAGGGTTCAATTCTTGGAACGACTCTCTTCTCTGTATACATCAATGAGGTCGCTCTTGCTGCTGGTGAGTCCCTGATCCACCTCTACGCAGACGACACCATTCTGTATACTTCCGGCCCTTCTTTGGACACTGTGTTAACAACCCTCCAGGCAAGCTTCAATGCCATACAACTCTCCTTCCGTGGCCTCCAATTGCTCTTAAATACAAGTAAAACTAAATGCATGCTCTTCAACCGATCGCTGCCTGCACCTACCCGCCTGTCCAACATCACTACTCTGGACGGCTCTGACTTAGAATACGTGGACAACTACAAATACTTAGGTGTCTGGTTAGACTGTAAACTCTCCTTCCAGATCCATATCAAACATCTCCAATCCAAAGTTAAATCTAGAATTGGCTTCCTATTTCGCAACAAAGCATCCTTCACTCATGCTGCCAAACATACCCTTGTAAAACTGACCATCCTACCAATCCTCGACTTTGGCGATGTCATTTACAAAATAGCCTCCAATACCCTACTCAACAAATTGGATGCAGTCTATCACAGTGCAATCCGTTTTATCACCAAAGCCCCATATACTACCCACCATTGCGACCTGTACGCTCTCGTTGGCTGGCCCTCGCTTCATACTCGTCGCCAAACCCACTGGGTCCATGTCATCTACAAGACCCTGCTAGGTAAAGTCCCCCCTTATCTTATCTTTGTCTCAGCCTCCAGTATTTATGCTGCAGTAGTTTATGTGTCGGGGGGCTGGGGTCAGTTTGTTATATCTGGAGTACTTCTCCTGTCCTATTCGGTGTCCTGTGTGAATCTAAGTGTGCGTTCTCTAATTCTCTCCTTCTCTCTTTCTTTCTCTCTCTCGGAGGACCTGAGCCCTAGGACCATGCCCCAGGACTACCTGACATGATGACTCCTTGCTGTCCCCAGTCCACCTGGCCATGCTGCTGTTCCAGTTTCAACTGACCTGAGCCCTAGGACCATGCCCCAGGACTACCTGACATGATGACTCCTTGCTGTCCCCAGTCCACCTGGCCATGCTGCTGCTCCAGTTTCAACTTCCACCTGACTGTGCTGCTGCTCCAGTTTCAACTGTTCTGCCTTATTATTATTCGACCATGCTGGTCATTTATGAACATTTGAACATCTTGGCCATGTTCTGTTATAATCTCCACCCGGCACAGCCAGAAGAGGACTGGCCACCCCACATAGCCTGATTCCTCTCTAGGTTTCTTCCTAGGTTTTGGCCTTTCTAGGGAGTTTTTCCTAGCCACCGTGCTTCTACACCTGCATTGCTTGCTGTTTGGGGTTTTAGGCTGGGTTTCTGTACAGCACTTTGAGATATCAGCTGATGTACGAAGGGCTATATAAATAAAGTTGATTTGATTTGATCTCAGCTCGCTGGTCACCATAGCATCTCCCACCTGTAGCACACGCTCCAGCAGGTATATCTCTCTAGTCACCCCCAAAACCAATTCTTTCTTTGGCCGCCTCTCCTTCCAGTTCTCTGCTGCCAATGACTGGAACGAACTACAAACATCTCTGAAACTGGAAACACTTATCTCCCTCTCTAGCTTTAAGCACCAACTGTCAGAGCAGCTCACAGATTACTGCACCTGTACATAGCCCACCTATAATTTTGCCCAAACAACTACCTCTTTCCCAACTGTATTTCATTTTAATCTATTTATTTATTTAGCTCCTTTGCACCCCATTATTTTAATTTCTACTTTGCACATTCTTCCATTGCAAAACTACCATTCCAGTGTTTTACTTGCTATATTGTATTTACTTTGCCACCATGGCCTTTTTTGCCTTTACCTCCCTTCTCACCTCATTTGCTCACATTGTATATAGACTTGTTTATACTGTAAAATTGACTGTATGTTTGTTTTACTCCATGTGTAACTCTGTGTCGTTGTATCTGTCGAACTGCTTTGCTTTATCTTGGCCAGGTCGCAATTGTAAATGAGAACTTGTTCTCAACTTGCCTACCTGGTTAAATAAAGGTAAAATAAATAAATAAATAAATAAATTCTAGGCTCCGGGTCTTGCTGTATCCTGTGTGGATCAAAACTGAACTCCCCCGTTACCTCTGGTACCGTCCCTAACTATACAGGAGGAGTCCTTCTCTCCCCCAGTCCCTCTCCCTTGTGTGCTGCCCTTCTGGCAGCTTTATGTGACTTGTACAGCTGGTGAGAAATCAGCCCTTGATTACTCACCAATCCCCAATCAGCCCCAAGTAGTCCTGGCTGTAGAGCCCGTCAAGACCTGGCACGTCCAGCAGATAGAGCCATCGCCTTGTGATGTATACTCCATCTGTCACCAGGCCTCGACGAGTCTCCCCCTGTTGGATGACCTGCTGTACGCCACAATATATATATATATACACACAGTACTGTTCAAAGGTTTTAGGCAGGTGTCACCTGAGTAGTTTGCCCCCGGTGATGTGTTGTACAGACCGCACCGCCCTCTGGAGAGCCCTGCGGTTGTGGGCGATGCAGTTGCCGTACCAGGTGGTGATACAGCCCAACAGGATGCTCTCAATTGTGCACCTGTAAAAGTTAGTGAGGGTTTTCGGTGACAAGACACTTTTTTTCAGCCTCCTGAGGTTGGAGAGGCACTGTTGCGCCTATTTCACCACACTGTCTGTGTGTGTGTGGACCATTTCATTTTTTCTGTGATATGTACAGTACACCGAGGAACTTAAAACTTTTCACCTTCTCTACTGCTGTCCCGTTGATGTGGATAGGGGGGTGCTCCCTTTGCTGTTTCCTGAAGTCCACGATCATCTCTTTTGTTTTGCTGACGTTGAGTTAGAGGTTATTTTCCTGACACCACATTCCGAGGGCCCTCACCTCCTCCCTGTAGGCTGTTGCATCTTTGTTGGTAATCAAGTCTAACACTATAGTGTCGTCTGCAAACTTGATGATTGAGTTGGAGGCGTGCATGGCCACGCAGTCGTGGGTGAACAGAGAGAACACGAGGGGGCTGAGAACGCACCCTTGTGGGGATCCGTTTTGAGGATCAGCGGAGTGGAGATGTTGTTTCCTATATTCACCTCCTGGGGGCGACCTGTCAGGAAGTCCAGGACCCAGTTGCACAGGGAGGGGTCGAGACCCGTGGTCTCAAGCTTAATGATGAGTTTGAAGGGTACTATGATGTTGAATGCTGAGCTGTAGTCAGTGAACAGCATTCTTACATAGGTACTCCTCTTGTCCAGATGGGATAGGGCATCAATAAGGGATCATAGCGTTCACCTGGATTTACCTGGTTAGTCTATGTCATGGAAATAGATGTGTTCCTAATGTTTTGTACACAGTGTATGTTTCTTCTCTGGATTAGTATTCCTTACAGTTCCAAGACAGCATCCATCATCCCTACTATGAGACAAACAACGAGATCAAACCTACTGTTCTCCATCATCATCTGTGACAGCAGAATACATCTCTCTGGCTCTCTAGCTCTGAACCATGGAGTGAGTCTTTGGCAGAAAACTGCATTCTGGGAACCCCCTCACACCTGTACTGCACTAACGCAAAATGAGCACCACGTTCCACAAGGATGCTGGCCCATGTTGACCCCAATGCTTCCTCCAGTTGTGTCAAGTTGGCTGGATGTCCTTTGGGTGGTGGACCCAAATGAGAACCACCTCCACTGATTAATCAGTTTCATGTAGATGGCTATTAGTGTAATTTACTACAATAAATACTTCCCCCACCTATAGGAAATAAATCCTATGTTAGGAAGATATAGGATTGTCATTTCTCTGTGGTTACCTTCCCGCCTGGGGGTTTACACATCATTGCACCACTCCAAATGTCTGGACAGCAGTATCAGTGTGGGGCTGAGCTAAGAGGGGAGCGGGTGAAGGTGTGACTTTTGACGCCCCCCCCCCCCAGGACCACCCACTCCAGACTCACGTGGCTCTGGCATAGCCAAGGCTATTCACAGGAGATGCCACTGAGAGGCAAGAGAGAGCAGCAGGGCATTCACACACAGACACACACACAGACACCTCTGGCATTTGCCAAAACGCCTGGCGTTTTAGGGAGTGAAGCTGTAGAGAGGTAATGCCAGCACTCATCAGCTGCTGTCAGACACGTATCAGGCTCCACCCCCTTCCCGCCCCTTCTGTCACCCATCGCCTTCCGCCAATAACACCCCTATGGTGTGTCTGCTAGAGGTTGACCTATTATGATTTTTCAACGCCGATACCAATACCGATTATTGGATTTGTATTTATTTGTAATAATGACAATTACAACGATACTGAATGAACACTTATTTGAACTTAATATAATACATCAATAAAAATCTATTTAGCCTCAAATAAATAATGAAACATGTTCAATTTGGTTTAAATAATGTAAAAACAAAGTGTTGGAGAAGTAGAAGTGCAATATATGCCATGAAAAAAGCTAACATTTGAGTTCCTTGCTCAGAACATGAGAACTATGAAAGTTGGTGGTTCCTTTTAACATGAGACTTCAATATTCCAAGGTAAGAGGTTTTAGGTTGTAGTTAATATAGTATTTATAGGACTATTTCTCTCTATACCATTTGTATTTCATATACCTTTGACTATTGGATGTTCTTAGGGGCACTATAGTATTGCCAGTGTAACAGTATAGCTTCCGTCCCTCTCCTTGCCCCTACCTGGGCTCAAACCAGGAACACATCAACAACAGCCACACCCCGAAGCAGCGTTACCCATCGCTCCACAAAAGCCACGGCCCTTGCAGAGCAAAGGGGATAACTACTCCAAGTCTCAGAGCGAGTGACTTTTGAAACGCTATTAGCGCACACCCAGCTAACTAGCTAGCCATTTCACATTTGTTACACCAGCCATTAGGCTGATAGGCTTGAAGTCATAAACAGCGCTGTGCTTGCGAAGAGCTGCTGGCAAAACGCACAAAAATGCTGTTTGAATGAATGCTTACGAGCCTGCTGCTGCCTACCATCGCTCAGTCAGACTGCTCTATCAAATCAAATACTTAAACATAATAACACACAGAAATCCGAGCCTTTGGTCATTAATATGGTCGAATCCGGAAACTATCATTTTGAAAAACTAAAAGTTTATTATTTTTGTGAAATACGGAACCGTTCGGTATTTTATCTAATGGGTGGCATCCCTAAGTCTAAATATTCTTGTTACATTGCACAACCTTCAATGTTATGTCATAATTACGTAAAATTCTGGCAAATAAGTTCGCAATGAGCCAGGCTGCCCAAACTGTTGCATATACCCTGACTCTGCGTGCAATGAACGCAAGAGAAATGACACAATTTCACCTGGTTAATATTGCCTGCTAACCTGGATTTCTTTTAGCTAAATATGCAGGTTTAAAAATATATACTTCTGTGTATTAATTTTAAGAAAGGCATTGGTGTTTATGGTTAGGTACAGTCGTCCAACGATTGTGCTTTTTTCGCAAATGTGCTGTTGTTAAATCATCCCCCAGCGTTGCATCGATTACATGACACGCTAGATAAACGAGTAATATCATCAACCATGTGTAGTTATAACTAGTGGTTGTGATTGATTGATTGTTTTTTATAAGATATGTTTAATGCTAGCTAGCAACTTACCTTGGCTTCTACTGCATTCGCGTAACAGGCAGGCTCAGTTAACTGTAAGGTTGCAAGATTGTATCCCCCGAACTGACAAGATGAAAATCTGTCATTCTGCCCCTGAAAAGGGCAGTTAACCCACTGTTCCTAGGCCGTCATTGAAAATAAGAATGTTCTTAACTGACTTGCCTAGTTAAATAAAATTGAAAACTTGAATCGGCCATTCCGATTAATTGGTCGACCTCTAGTGTCTGCTACTGCACCTCTCATGGTAACGCATGCAGATGGGGACAGATGTGTTGTTTCACAGGGACTGGTGGAGCTTCACCAAGCGATATACTGCTGGAGCATCTGGACTTGATATGACACCCTAAGAAGCATCACAGTAATTATCACAACATCCACCATGTCTAAACACCATGCAGCTAACCCAAACACAGAGGACTGTACTGCAGCAGTGCACTGCACTTAACCACAGCTGTTTACGTGCACCCTGTCTACTCCTCCTCCCCCCTTCCTCCTCCTCCTACTCTCCCCCTCCCTGTCACTTCCACCCTTTCTCCTCCTTCCTCTCTCCTCCCCCTGTCTCCCCCTCATGTTGATCCCAGCCAGAAAAACATGGAAAATGTTTGATATTTTTCCTCTCCGGCCAAACAGAACCCACCGTACCACCAACACCACCATCCCTCCATCTCTATAGCCCTTTACTTCCCTCCATTACACTAATAAGGCTAATCACCCCTCTGGCTTGTGCAGCCCTGGGCTGGGAGAACATGTCAGAAAGGGAAGATCAATGGACCACATCAAAGGCTGGAGCTGCACACAAACCGCCCCTTGCAAGGCTCTGAAGATAAGGCTGCTCTCTTCATTTTTCATGAGCTTATCCGGAAGCGCTGTTCTGTTCCTTGCCTGTGGATGGAGTGGAGCCTGCCTGTTTTATTGAGCAGGGGGCTGCAGCCCAGTCGTACAGCTTGCGAGTATACACGCACATGAACACAAGTAAAATTTGCTTGGTTGCTACACACCCACATGCAGACGCATTCAGTGCACACAGACACACACGCACATACACACAAACACTCAGGATGTAAAATAAGCAAAGGCTGAATAATATTATGACAGGGGAAACTAAATAATGTAAGGTGAGGGTGTGTTTCTCAGAGTGCATGTGATTTCTGCTCTAGAACATTGGGTGCCAGTATACTAATTTATACTTGTCTAATCTTCGGAACACTGAATAGATGTATTCATGTCATAAAATAAGGGATTCCCCTTTACGACGCCCACAAATTGGGGAAAACAAACATTCTTTCCCATTTAATCCCATTGTAAAGGGGCCAACTTCGTAGTCGATTTTTGTTATACAGAAATAACAAAACATGCCGAAAAGCTGCTGTGTTGTTCAAAAATCCGGACCTACGGTTCGCAATTGTCCCATGTAGGGAAATACAGCCTGCGAGAAGAACCCTGTGGCTTCAGGTTATTCGATGTGGAGAGTGAGAAATTGTGGGGACAGGTAAGACATTTAACTCATTTAGTATAGTCCGTTTGTAACTTCACTCACTACTTGTAGCTTTATAGTCCGTTTGTTTGTGTTGTTGGTCTTGGCTGGCTTAATATTTCTGGTTGGTAGCTAGCTAGCACTCACGTGGCTAACGATACTGCCATGAAAAGGGGGATGAGGGAAGCTCTACAATATTACGTTTTTCGAAGCAGTGAGAACGCTCGGGAGCACGCAATGTTGAAAATTGATCTTTTGACATGTTGTACTTTTTAAAAATGTAGTTGTGTAATTGACTGAAACAACCATGCAACAAAATAATTACATTTGAAAAAGTCAAATTTTTGCTGTGAGACAATTGGGTGACCAAGGTAACCAACAGGTTGCTTTCCCCACAGGCGGGCGGGGCCGCAACATTGTATTTAATACCGACTGGAACTATGATACATTCTGAGAAGTGACCCCTTTTCACATATGACACCTTGGTCAAATTTGGCCAATGTGGAAGATCTACATCTTGTATTAGCTGAGAAAGGTCCAGCTGCGGACCTCAACAACGTAAAGAAGCATCTCATTAGAAGGAGCCATGGAGCTACTGTAGGGTGTGTTTCACCACCAGACTGCAAAACATGTCTCTTCAACACAGCTATAAATCTGCCTTAAGTCTCAGTCTAAATATATCACCATGCTGTGAATAGAACATACCACCACCACTGGTAGGAGGGGGACACTTTAACTAATGGAATACCCAGAGGAATGAGTGGCGTTTGATATCCACATCACACCTTATTTGCAAGCAGGTGGTTTTCTGATGATAGAGGAAACAAATATTTACTTTAACCAGCAAATTACATTTTGTGACATTTTTCATATGTCTGAGGGAAATGCCATGAACTGCAGCAAATAGCAAATACTAGCTGGCATTTATAACACCCACATTGTGTATAACATACAGAAACATAAATGTATATGCTGCAGTGGACCCAACAGAACACCAGTATGTAAATGCAGCAGATCCTAAATCTCCCTATGTCCATTATATGATGTCAATCAAACTCTCTGTGCAGCTGAATCAGTGACAGGTACTAAACAGCTATCCGTCCCTGTTAGGCTCAAACTATAGGACTAAACAGTGTTGTGTCAGATGGGTCAGGTGGAAAAATGAAATATATTTTTGTCTGACTTTTTATCTGTTGGATGTCAATTCCTCATCTCCACTGATTTTCGCATGAACTTGTCCGCGTGCACACATGCACACATGCACACACCCACACACAGTGAAGAGCAGCCATTCTGAAGACTTTACTATACTGTGTTCCTCATTACTGCCCAAGTTCCATAACTATAAAATGTACACTCTCCCGCTCTGATGCTTTCACACAAACAACCCTGTATCTTTCTGACCTCTATCATCTTTTTATGTGAATATAGAGCCTGTCAAACAGAGCTTCCTTACCATATAGCCAAACTCCCTTGTGGATCCTCGAAACCCGTGTGTTGAAATGTAAATGAATCCGGACCATCGCTCTGGACAGAGGCTGATTTACTGAACACACATCATACACAGGCCAAAAACACCCAGATTTGACATTCACCAGCACACACACATTGTTCACTCTAAAAGCTGTCTCACTAAGCCATTCATGCATTGTGCTTTTTGTAGTTGTCAAAAAACAAATTTCCTGTTGTGAGGATGAAATCCAAGCTAATTGTATGTGATGTAAGTTGAATGTGAATCCATTAATTCACGCACTGGATGCATGGCCTACTTACAGTGCCTTTCAAAAGTATTCATCCCCCTTGGCGTTTCTCCTATTTTGTTGCATTGCAACCTGTAATTTAAATTGATTTTTATTTGGATTTCATGTAATGAACATACACAAAATAGTCCAAATTGGTGAAGTGAAATTTAAAATCCAAAAAAATCCCAAACTCCCCCCCCCCAAAAAAAATGTAAAACAGAAAAGTGGTAAGTGCATACGTATTCACCTCCCTTTGCTATGAAGCCCCTAAATAAGATCTGGTGCAACCAATTACCTCCAGAAGTCACATAATTAGTTAAATAAAGTCCACGTGTGCAATCTAAGTGTCACATGATCTCAGTATATATACACCTGCTCTGAAAGGCCCCAGAGTCTGCAACGCCACTAAGCAAGGGGCACCACCAAGCAAGCGGCACCATGAAGACCAAGGAGCACTACAAATAGGTCAGTGACAAAGTTGTGGAGAAGCACAGATCAGGGTTGGGTTATACATATATAAAAAACTTTGAGCATCCCACAGAGCACCATTAAATCCACTATTAAAACATGGAAAGAATATGGCACCACAGCAAAAGCCACACTTGAGTGGTTTAAGGGGAAACACTTAAATGTCTTGAAATGGTCTAGTAAAAGCCCAGACCTCAATCCAATTGAGAATCTGTGGAATGACGTAAAGATTGCTGTACACCAGCGGAACCCATCCAACTTGAAGGAGCTGGAGCAGTTTTGCCTTGAAGAATGGACAAAAATCCCAGTGGCTAGATGTGCCAAGCTTACTGAGACATATCCCAAGAGACTTGCAGCTGTAATTGCTGCAAAAGGTGGTTCTACAAAGTATTGACTTTGGAGGGGGGTGAATAGTTATGCATGCTCAAGTTTTTTTGTCTTATTAATTGTTTGTTTCACAAGCCTCCCGCTTGCCATTTCTTAACTGTGGACTTCATTACCTGTTCTTCCATTTCATAGAACGGTCATTTACCCAAATGTCTACCATGCTGAGGGAATAACAGGTGTAAAATAACAGGCAATTATTGCTAATTGGGAATGTAAATGTCAGCATCGCATCGGCAAAATAAAATAATAAAAAGCTTCCATAACTTAAACATGGTGTTCTTATGCATTTACTGTGTAGGAGGGGGAATACAAGGTGAAGGTCAGCAAACATCTGCTTTGGCGGCAATTTCCTTAGAATACTCCTCCTTCCAACACTCTGATAATGTTATCCAATGACCGTAGGCTGAGCATAAATAGACATGGATTGTACTGTTGTTGTGACAGATGAGCAGTGTTGGTCAGATCTCCAGTGTAGAGAGCCTCGGGTGATAGTGACAATGCCGTAGCTCTCACCCCTGTGCCCACTCTGTGGTAGTGGTCCAGTGGCGGGTTAGCCCCGGCTGTCTTCAGGGTGACTAGTGCATTTCTATGGTCTGATTCATCATTTCTGATGGATATGTTCAATTTCAAAATTCAAAGCTATTGCTTTTTGCCACGTCTATGTATTCCAAATTGCATCAACTAGAAATGTGTATGTATACATTGGTTTATGTGTGTTTGGTGTTTGTGTGAATGTGTGTGTGTACTGTACGATGAGTGTGTCAACCATACTGCTTAGATTGTCTTTCTCCACCCCTCTATTCATGCCAATGGCAGTCACAGGCCCCTTCTCTACCTGTCCCTGGGGACAGTACCTCCAACAGAACCATGTCCCTGCCATGCTGTCTGCTGTTACAGTCACAGAGCCATATGACAGCTCTGCCTGCCACCTCACCACCTCACCAACTCCTGGTGGCTTTGATCGACTCCATCTCTTTGTGTCGATGCCTCACCCCTCCAGGTTGTCTACCAGGACTAATCCTGGCCATCTGGAGACTTAAGATGATGGATTCACAAGCCTTTGGCTCAGACTATAGACACGAAATCACGTCAGTATTGTCACAGGAGCCACTGAGATTCCAGTTTTGCTAAGCTCCTCAGAGTACTTTTTATTGAGATGTTAGCTAGAAACCTGGATCCCTTTCAGGCAAAGTAAGGGTGCATTGAGAGAACAAGCTTTGTTTCAGATCTGAATCAGTTTGCTTCATTTGAGGAAAAGCGTGAACAGCGTAGGCTAGTGCTGCACAAACAAAGGATGTGCCAGTTACCAAAGGATGTGCCAGTTGTCTGTTAACTTATGAAACATAAATGAATGACGACTGTAGTTGTTGCACACCCCCGATGTTTCCACTCAAAGAGAATTCTGAGTAGTTAAAAACTTTAAGTAGGTCAGGTTTGTGAGGAGAATATGAGTCTGAGTTGAACTTGAAGCCATGTTGTGAGCAGCAGAGGCATACTGATTGTCAACTTCCTTCTATGTCACTTCACATTGAATCGCCAGTGGTAAGCATGGAAAGGTCAGACAGTATGTGTGTGAATGATTTAACAAACTTGAGGGGCAGCAAGAGCCAGACAAGATGAGAGCTACCTTTCTTCAAGAACACAGGTTCAGAGTTCTCAAAGCAGAAAAGGCCCTTCAGGCTTAGTCTGTTCACTCCCAGAGAAACCCTGGGGACTTAGATGTTATTGGTTGAGGTGCAGGGAAGCCCCTACACAGCCTTAAAGTGTTATTTCCCTTAACCTGGTTAATTCCGTCATGACAGATTGCCGCAATGAAAATGGTATCTAACATTTACAAGGGAGTAGCGAGCCCTACCAACCTCTGCTGCCTATAAGCGGCTGTACTGTGCTTTGGTAGAACTGCGTTCCGACTGGGCAAACATTGATTGCATCAAAGTTGTTTCCACGCCATTTCCATGAAATTACGTTGAATCAATGTGGAGTAGATGTTGAATTGACGTCTGTGCCCAGTGGGTTGGCTGTGGTTGATGGAGGTCTTTTAAGTCCACCTGACTACATTTGACCTTTGACCATCAAGACCACAGTAGAGCATCCTCAGTGACATCATCTACTGCCTTGAGGTGCTCCGTGCTGGATATCCAATCAGCACTGTTCATCTGTTACAACCAGAGACATGGGTTAATACATCAAATCAAATCAAATGTATTTATATAGCCCTTCGTACATCAGCTGATATCTCAAAGTGCTGTACAGAAACCCAGCCTAAAACCCCAAACAGCAAGCAATGCAGGTGTAGAAGCACGGTGGCTAGGAAAAACTCCCTAGAAAGGCCAAAACCTAGGAAGAAACCTAGAGAGGAACCAGGCTATGTGGGGTGGCCAGTCCTCTTCTGGCTGTGCCGGGTGGAGATTATAACAGAACATGGCCAAGATGTTCAAATGTTCATAAATGACCAGCATGGTCGTATAATAATAAGGCAGAACAGTTGAAACTGGAGCAGCAGCACAGTCATGGACTGGGGACAGCAAGGAGTCATCATGTCAGGTAATCCTGGGGCATGGTCCTAGGGCTCAGGTCCTCCGAGAGAGAGAAGGAGAGAATTAGAGAACGCACACTTAGATTCACATAGGACACCGAATAGGACAGGAGAAGTACTCCAGATATAACAAACTGACCCTAGCCCCCTGACACATAAACTACTGGTGGCTCTGGTTCCAACCACGGTCCATGTCTATTCATGGCATATTAATGATGTCTGATCAGTTACATCATAGGCTTCTTCTGAGAGACAGAGGGGCGAGTAAAGGGGAGAGGGGGAGGGTTGATGAGTGGGTTCCTGAAGAGAACACCCTGGCTTGTTCCCTCACGCTCACTGCTTTTCGTTCAAAGTGCAGCTCAAGGCCTCCACTCCCTGTCCGTCCGCAGACCAGAGCAGAGCAGGATGTTAAAGCTCTTAAAACACTGACGTTTGCTACTCGCTCAACTGATGAGAAACATTTCCTGCACTGTCCCTGGAAGGAGAGGGGGAGGAAAAAGGAGAGAGAAAGATGTGGATAGAGCTCGCGTGAGGCCTTTGAGGGAGAGATGCAGAGTGGCAGATAGTTGCATGTGTGAGAGAGAGGGAGAGTGAGCGAGAGTGAGGGAGAGAGGCCCAGAGTGACAGAGTGAGCGAGCAAGAGACAGAAAGAGAGAGAGGCAAAGGGAGAACCGTGCTGATCCGACCCCAGCTCCACTGCAACAGATAGATCTCTATTTTAAAACGACGCTGCAGGACGTCTAGTTAGGAAGCAGGCAGCAGCAACATCTCAGTGGCCCTGCTGAATATTCATACTGACTGATTAATTCCGTAGGAGTTGTCTGTCTGACATGTTCCAACGGCTATCCAACCCCTATCCTGTGAATAGGCTGAGCAGCAGTATGGATCTGTTGCTGGGCTTACTGCATAAGGGAGAGAAGTGATCATGCTAAACCAATTTCCACATTCATAACAACAAAAAGGGTATTTTCATATAAAACATATATGTATATATATATATTAACTAGGCAAGTCATGTAAGGACAAAGTCTTATTTACAATCACGGCCTACCCCGGCCGAACCCGGCCGACGCTGGGCCAATTGTTCGCCGCTGTATGGCACTCCCAATCACGATACAGCCTGTATCTGAATTTGGGACTGTAGTGACGCCTCTTGCACTGAGATGCAGTGCCTTAGACCACTGCGCCACTCGGGAGCTCTACTTAAAAGCCAGATCAGTGATCATTGCAAAACAAGCAGGTTAAACTATTGTGATACAATAGTACAATTATTAGTGGGTCTTATGGTTGTGGAAGGCTTATATTTAGCCTAAGTATATTTTCACAATCTCTGAATTCATTTGATTATTGCTGACTGTTTGAAATGGAGTGGATTTTACCTTTAATTGTACAACAAAGCTTATTGAGAGAAAATCATTGAGATACTGTACATTCATGGGTTGCACTGCCGTCACTCTGTAGACATAGTTCCCATTGTTATCAACGTTCTACAGATGCCGCAGCATATTGATGTCCAACTGATGGTTGATTCTCAGTCTTTCTGAACGGGAGCTAATAACCGTTTTGTCAAAATTACACTAATGGCCTGGAAATACGATGACATTTCTAAAGTAGACAAATAATTTGAAGAAAACAACATTGGCATAAATATGATGTCATCAAGTTTACTTTAGACAGATGACAATGTTGCCAAGAGCTAGCAGAGTTTGTCAGAAATAGCTAGTAATGCTAACGTTTGCTAGCTAAAACATCAGTGCTCTTAGCTAGCTAACTAAAGTTATACTGCATCTAAATTCAATCTGGTGACATCACAATGATATCAAAAGTTTGTCCTACTAATTATTTGCCTAATTTTGAAATGTCAGTGTTTCCAAGCCACAGTAACGCACTTTAGATGAAATCTTCATCAGCACCTATTGAGACTGCATTGAGTAGAATGCTCTGCTGGGCATCAGTCCTAAAACGAACTTTCAAAACAACATTTTGATGAATCGTGCATCCATGAATATTATGAATCGCCCATAAGTTTAAAAAATAAATAAATACAAAATGAAAAAGATTTTTAGGCCATATCGCCCAGGCCTAGCAGAGATCCAAGAACTTTCTCTCCATGTTGCTGCATTTGTTTGTCTGTGTTTGCATGTTCCCGTGCTTCTTGGATTGATTCCAAAGAAGCTTGTGTTTGAATACAGTGTGAGCATCTTGGAGCAGAGTCTGATGCAGTTACCCTATGAGCCAGGGGCCGTCATTCCATACCAGTGTCATGTGGCACATTAACATCCTGCAGGTACTAGCAGCCTGCCAGGCAGACCCTCAAAGTGGAACATTGGAATGCCAGCCAGTTGACTGATGTGCTGTTGTTTCAGCCATGCTATCTCTGGCACTCCTCACACACTGCTCTACTGTCACTCTGCTCAGCTCCTACAGATAGCAATCTCACCTCACAAACCAGAGAGAGATAGGGTATGCTAAGCAGTGGGGCTTTATATAAGCCTCCCTGGGGTGGCGGGAAGGGGGGGCATTTTTCCATCCAAAAAAGTAAACTATTGTTATGCTTTGTCACATGGGATCAGCAGAGAGACAGAGTGATACTGAAGGAGTAGAAGAGGGAGAAGAGAGAGCAAGAGAGAGAGAAAGGAGAGATGTCACTAAGGACACAGAGTGAGTGACAAAACCTTATTGAATTTGTTTGTCTTACTCAACGGTTGAGATGAATCTCATTTCTTGTGGCTGACAGCTAGGGACAAGCACATCAAAGAAGGGCCTCACACAGACAAATCTATTTTCCTTTAATAATGAATACAAGGAAGGTTGCCCTAAGGAAACCAAACAGTGATAACATGTCTCTCCCAGGGAACAGGGCAAACGGAGGCTCTACACAAAGATACCCCATTATCCTGGAAGCATGCACTAAAAATAGGCCTCCCACTGACAAACCATTAGTGGAGTAGGATGAGGAAGTGGAATGGAGGACAGGGAAATCAACCAGGGATCTTCAAAGAAATTCATGGTGCACAATGCACATCACTACCAGGAAATTCTAATGTTGCATAGGCAAAATCGAATGGTGATAGGTTGATCCAACTGGTCATACGCCTTATCATAATTCTTTGTCTGATGTAGACTGTAAGGATGTAACGATTCACCGATACACATCGGTCCCCAATTCAAATGTTTAAGATGCGAGTGCATCGCCGTGGACCCCAAACCGATCCAAATGCAGTAGCAAGTTCGTGGGTAAAATCAATGGGGAAGTCAAGCCAGGAGTATTATATAATTTTTTACATTTTATGTTGAGATAATTGCGTTGTTTGCTCTATAACCTGTTAGAAATGCATGTATACGTCATCGTGATAGCCGATATAAGGCCGATAAGCCATAGCCTACATCATTTCACAGACACAATTCCAAAAGACAAGTGGCACAAATTGGCAGAATACATTCAACCACACATTTGTGTATCATCACAGTTAAATCCGGAGAGCAACATCTGTCCTGTTAAAGTCCACAAAGAAAATATTGCATGTAAAAAACAGTTACATGATCCACACAGCATGATCAAATGCAAGTCAAAGTTAGTAAAATTCCCCATGGTTTGCTCAATTGTAATAATGTCATAACTAAAATGTTTCTGAAACAGCAAGATTAAAATAGTCTAATGGGCAACACAACTGTAACGCACTTCAACTTTGATATGTTGTAGGCTAACTATCGGGAGAAGACACTGGAATACTGTTGTTAACAAGTGGGTAACACCCAAGATGTGCATTTAAACAGCACACTCTAACTATTGATTCAGGACCACGGAAAGTTACCGGAGATCGTGACCTAATGCTATCAGCACCGCCAGCTGGACAGCGCCTCTCATGCGGAGGCAGCATTTCAATGAGCACATTCACACTAACTCTTCACAATAATATATGTAACAATAAACATGTTGATAATATATGCCCACAGCCCACAAGATATTACCATTTTGCGGCGAAGATGGAAGTAAACATGAAATAACAAAAAAATGGAATAACATGGTACGCACATTGTAAACATTTCGGCATTGATCATCTTACGACGAAGATGAGAACACAAACCACTGCATTTTTATTTTCGTCACTCTATGGAGAGTTGTATCCCGTTGAGTCATGCAACAGCACCTCTTCAACCTCAGGAGGCTGAAGAAATTCAACTTGGTCCCTAAAACCAAGTGGAGACAGTATAGGTACATCAGTACAGGTGCATCAAAGCGGGGACTGAGAGACTGAACATCTGCTTCTGGTTCCAGGCCATCAAATGGTTAAATAGTCACCATTCAATTTAGTCACTGTTACTAGCTGGCAACTAACCGGGACTCAACCCTGCACCTTAGAGACTGCTGCCCTATGTACTGTGGCGTACAGCAGGTCAGCCACTGGGGGAGACTCGTCGAGGCCTGGTGACAGACGGTGTATACATCACGAGGCGATGGCTCTATCTGCTGGACGTGCCAGATCTCGACGGCTTCTCCCACCAGGACTAATTGGGGCTGATTGGGTGTTGGTGAGTAATCAAGGGCTGATTGCTCACCAGCTGTGCAAGGCCCAGAAAGCTGCCAGAAGGGCAGCACACAAGGGAGAGTGGGGGAAGAAAGGATTCCCGTATAGTTGGGGACGGTTACAGAAGTAAGAGGAGTGAGTGCAGTTTTGATCCCGACAGGATACAGCACAGCCCGGAGCCCAGAAGACGATATCCTGGAGAGAGTCTCATGGGGGAGACCTATCCTTTTCGATGTATTATTTAAATAAACACCTTTGAAACTGAGCTAATCCTACTCTGTCCGTGTCTGATCTGTGTAAACGTCTTGACCAAACCCCCTGGTCTGCCACAAGTGGTGGAGAATGCGGGCACTCTAACGTGGTCAGATCAGGGTTGACGTTTACACAGCCTCAGCACGGAGGAGTTGATAGCTCAGTTCATCCGGGCCCAAGAAGCACAACAGGAACGAACGCTGGAGGAACAAGAACTACAAAACATCCGTCTCGTTGAGGAAATCAGGAAGCTGCAAGGAGGAGCGTCTCCTGAATCACATCCCAATCAGTTTTTAATCAAGCTAACGGAAGATGATTATATCGAAACATACCTCTGTACGTTTGAACAGAAAGCGCTATGGGAAGGATGGCCAAGGCCGAAGGCAAGTCTGCTGGCCCCGTTCCTCTCTGCGAATGCCCAAAAGGCATATTGGGATCTGAATGACGAACAGGCGGCTAACTACGACGGACTTAAATGGGAGATACTCAGCCGCTACGGGTACAGCCTGGCCCATCGGGCTTAACAGTTCTACGACTGGAGGTTCGTACCCACGCATCCCCCCGAGCCCAGATGAGTGACCTACTGAGCATCACCAGGGAGTGGCTCCTAACCGACGTGCCCCAGACCTTCGAGGGCCTCCTAGAAGCAGTGGAGACGCATCAGAACACTCAGGCCCTGCTGAGTGGGAGCCGTGCGAGGAGTCGGAAGGACAGCTCCACTGCTGTGGACCCTGAACCGACAGTCGACAGGGCCAAAGGACAGCAAACTCCTGGAGAGATGGCTGGTGTAGGGCCAACCTGCTACCGATGACCCCAGGTAGATGGAGACCAAAGGAGGTGTTTTGAGTGTGGAGCCCAGGGAAACATTGCCTGGAATTGCCCGGCTCGAGGGGAGTTGATGCCATCAGCAAGCCCCGGCGGCGAGGTGGGTCACGCAGTGAACTACGTCACCTCCTGTTGGCACACCACGAATCAACTGCACCCATGGTCCCGGTGAAGGTTGACGGACATGACACGGAAGCTCTATTGGACTCCAGAAGTATGGTTACCCTCGTAACCACGAGCCTGCTGAACCAGGAGATCAAACGTGGTAGGGAAATGTCCATTTCCTGTGTTCACGGTGACACAAATCGGTATCCAACTGTATGGGCCAACATCGTGACGCGACAAGGGAGCTGCCAGATCATGGTGGGTGCAGTACCAGAGTTGTCGGTACCTCTCCTAGTGGGACGAGATTGTCCGCTGTTCGTGGCCCTGTGGGGGCACGAGCTGAGGAAGAAGGTACGAGCCGGCCAAAGACGACAGCGAGGACGACCCATTTCCTGTGTGGCCTGGAAGCAAACGGTGAACCAACCTGTTTCTATGGGTCCGGAGTTGGAGGGGGTACCGGAACCCAACCCCCATGGGGAACCATCCCAGCCCAGACCTACAATCGGGGATACCAGCCCGAGAATTCCAGGTGGGAGACAGGGTGTTGGTCTTAATCCCCACGGCCGAAAATAAGTTCCTGGCAACATGGCACGGGTCCTACGAGGTGATCGAGAAGCTGGGACCTGTCAATTACCGCGTACGGCAACCGGGAGACGGAAACCTCAACAGATTTACCACGTGAACCTATTGAAGAAGTGGCACGAGAGGACAGCCTTGGCCGTGTTATGGTCAGGACCCAGGACACCAACGGTACCAGTGGTGGTCCCGAGCAACGAGGACCTCGACCCGCCCAGAAGGAAGAGCTCAGGGAGCTTGTCGATCAGAACACGGCGGTGTTCTCTGAGAAGCCGGGCAGCATGACCGTTATTGAACACCATAGCCGTACCCGGCCCAGGGAAACGGTACGAAAGAGGCCATATCGGATTCTGGAGGCCCGAAGGAAGGCCGTGAAACAGGAAGTGGAGGCTGAGGATGGGGGTCATTGAAGAGTCTCTCAGTTCATGGTGCAGACCCATAATGTTGGTGCCCAAATCGGACTGTGCCTCCGCTTCTGTAAAGATTTCCAGGGTGTGAACGACATATGCTTATTCGACCCCTAACCCATGCCGAGGGTGGATGAGCTCATCGACCGATTAGGAAAGGCCCGGTACATCAGCACCCTTGACCTGTCCAAAGGATATTGGCAGGTACTGTTGGCAGCCTCCTCCCGAGAGAAGACGGTGTTCTCGATTAGCTGACGGTTTGTATCAGTACCGGGAGCTCCCATTCGGTCTCCAGGGAGCCCCGCCCACCTTCCAGCCACTAATGAACAGAGTGCTTCGACTCCGCCAACAGTACGCAGCGGCATATTTGGATGATATCATCATCCACAGCCAAGGTTGGGAAGAGCACCTGATGCGCCTCCAGGCGGTGCTGGAAGCGCTCCGACAAGCCGGGTTGAGAGTGAGATGGACGGACGAGACAGAAGCGGCGTTCAGCCGTCTGAAGGAAACATTGTGCTCTAATCCAATTCTCGTAACGCCGGTTTCCAGGTGCCGATGGTGGTCCAGATGGATGCATGAGAAACGGGACTAGGGGCTGTTCTATCCCAGATACACAATGGGGAGGAGTACCCCATCATGTACATCAGCCGAAAGCTGATACCTAGAGAACAGAAGTACTCTATTGTTGAGAAAGAGTGTCTAGCGGTGAAGTGGGCGCTAGACACTCTCAAGTCTTACCTATTAGGTACCCACTTCACCCTGGTCACGGATCATGCTCCCCTGGTCTGGATGGCCAGGGGAAATGACACAAATGATAGGGTTACCAGGTGGTTCTTCTTCTTCAACGCTACTCTTTTTCTGTTGTGCACAGGTCAGGGGCGAAGCATGGAAACGAGGATGCCCTATCGAGAAGGGAGACATATGTCGCACTGATAACAGTCCCCTCCCCAACAGAGCTAAGGGGGTGTGGAAAACAGCAGGTCAGCCACCAGGGGGAGACTCGTCGAGGCCTGGTGACAGACGGTGTATACATCACGAGGCGATGGTTCCATCTGCTGGACGTGCCAGATCTTGACGGATTCTCCAGCCAGGACTAATTGGGGCTGATTGGGAGTTGGTGAGTAATCAAGGGCTGATTGCTCACCAGCTGTGCAAGGCCCAGAAAGCTGCCAGAAGGACAGCACAGTGAGAGTGGGGGAAGAAAGGATTCCTGTATAGTTGGGGACAGTTACAGAGGTAAGAGGAGTGAGTGCAGTTTTGATCCCGACAGGATACAGCACGACCCGAAGCCCAGAAGACGGTATCCTGGAGAGGGTCTCATGGGGGAGACCTATCCTTTTCGATTTATTATTTAAATTAACACCCTTGAAACCGAGCTAATCCTACTCTGTAGGAGCTAATTCTACTCTCCTACAGTCTGATCTGTGTAAACGTCTTGACCAAACCCCCTGGTCTGCCACAGTACATACATAGTCATTGAACACTGGTTACTTTAATAATGTTTACATACTTTTTTACCCACTGTATACTGTATTCTAGTCAAGGCTCATCCTACATAACTACTGCTGTACACACCTTTTCTATTCAAATATTTTTATTTGAGTGTATTGTTTTGTATTGTTACGTATTACTGCATTGTCGGAGCTAGGAACATAAGCATTTCGCTACACCCGCGGTAACATCATCAAAATATATGTACGTGCTCAATACAATTTTATTTGACCCCTGTATCATATCGGAGCCCATGTATCTAGATAAGTATCGAATAGTCTTGAAAGGAAAAGACGCACATACTTCTTTCTACTTGCACTCTACAATACATACCAATGTAGACGTTACAGTAACATGATTGCAGTAGAAAGGGGCTGTCTACATTATCTATACAAAAGGTCTGCATAGAAAAAGCCTGTGCACCTCTGGCTATTGTGTCCATACAGACCCTAGAGGCGCTGTGGATATTGCAATATCATAGGTGGTGAGGTATGAAAGCTCCAGGCAGCATGAGAATGTTACATCTGTGTTTGCAAGCAAGCAGCAGTGTACTTTCTAGTTTAGATTTTTTTGTAAAGGCCTTAAGCCAAACCTAACCGAACAACACCTGTTGCGCCACCCAAGCTACAGTGCCTCTGAGGCCACATCAGAGGATCACCAAAGTCACCAAAATCACAGCTGCATGCATTGTTGTTAAGTAGCTAATTATGGTGGACTGTCTGTTCTGAAAGGCCTTTTTGCATTTGGGCTTTTCTCCAGGACCAGCTCATATTGCGCTAATAATGATGACAACTGTGAAATATTCTTCAGCCATGGAAACTGAAACACTGCTTAATCTCAGCCAAACATGTCATTTGTCTGTTGCTTCATGGAACAACAAACCCACTGAGTCACAATAACTCCATGCATGGGCCCAGATATTAACCACCCTTTATTGCAAACAATTCAAGCTGTGGTCTAAAGCAGAGGCCCTCAGGCTGCTGGTCTCATGGGAGGTGAACACACTCTGAGAGGTTTGTTTTTATGAAGCTTACGCAGGCTCTTACAGGGAAGCTCTTTGTCCCGTGGTCAAAAACTGTAAAAACCTACTACTACTATTACACCGGGTAGACTTCTCTCACAAGTAGAGGCTTACAGTTTTCAGAATAATAAGTGTGTGTATGTGTGTGTGTGTGTGTGTGTGTGTGTGTGTGTGTGTGTTCGTGGGCAGTTGTAAACAAAGACACTGTGTAAACATTGCTATGGTGGGTTGCTTCCCCTAAATTCAGTAAATACCTGTGAAACAGGAAATGGGGAAGTTGGCACTGAGGAACACTGTCAAAAGGCTGGAAAAACACTTGAAAAAACAACTACAGATGACACAGTTTGCTAAATGCCAACCATTGGCTCAAACAGTGTTTATTTGGGTTTAATAATGTTTGAAGACAAGTGGCAGAAGCTCGATAATATTTAGGGCTAACAACTGGCTGCCCCAATAAGCACAGTTAGTTTGCTGCTCCATGGCAGGGAAAGCAGTCCTCAACAACAAGCAGCAGCAGAAACCATGCGGACCTTGGGTCTACCAAGGAAAGCATGAATTTAATTAAATCCCATTTTACAAGGTGTGCATATGCTGGGAGTACTGTAATGAAACCCTAATGCCATCAGCAAATTGGTCTGACATGCTGCTAAAACAGATGCCTGCCGGTGTGCTCATATAGCCCTTAGGGAGGGAGCCAGCCAGGCAACCAAGCAGCTAAATTGCAGAGTTAAGGTATGATGCATGCTCAGAGATATGGTCTAACAGAGAAGTCCCATGCTGGGTAATTAAGCGCTTATAGCTGGTGTGTGGCTCTGGAAACACTGAAGCAGACAGGACTTTGGCCTTCACACCTGACTAGGGTAAAGGGCCGACGAAGGGCTCCACTTCCTTTCCTTCCCAAAGGTCCATCAAATATTTAATTTCATCCTCCCTTGAAATTCAATACGTGTCAATGAGTGAAGGTGTGCTCTCTGACCAGTCCTTCAATAACGGTGCCTTTTGTTTTTTTATCAGGATTTTTTTTAAACCAAATGTTTTATTCATTTTGTAATTTTCTTTGTTGGGGTGGGTTACATGTACAGGTACAATATATAATATATACAGTACATTCTGTGGGCTGCATGCAAAAAGAAAAGAAAATAAGTAAAAAGTATTGAATCATTTTAATTTGGAAATAGGTTGCCTACATCACCAACCCCAATAATGGTGCCATTCCTTAATTAAAGCAATTTTCAGATAGGAAATCATAGTGTGGATGTAATAAACTTATGTAAGTCTTTACAATGGCCTGCTGATGGCAATTGCCAGATTACTCTGCTGCCCATGCTGAATCCCAACCAAGAGAAAGACTGCTGACGCCAATACTCCAGTCACTTCTGTGTTCACTCCAGGAAAGGCAATACAATAAGAATAGGGCAACACAAATGCAATACAGGTAAAGCTTCCTTTAAATGACTTGCATGATATTACATAACACTCCAAATGATGTTTTGCTATTTCATATTCAGCAAATTAATACTTGAAAATACTAGCATAAAAGAAGAGAACATTAGCATTTATGGATATTTATGCAATGCTTCATATGGAACACAGATTACTAACTTGTGTCTAACTGTTGGAGAAAAACAGAACACTGGGTGATTTGTCTTACCTTTCTCCCCTAGGCTGTTCTATGCCAATTACCACTGGCAGCATTCAATTCTGCACTGGGTTCATTTGAACCATCTCATATTCATGAGTGTTGGCCAAGTGTTTCATTATTGTCGCTATGACTGCATTCATCACAGCCTCCGTGCCTACCTCCACAGTGATTAACGTAGCACCACAACAGTTTACCCCCAAAAAAGATTCAATTTCAGAATCTGGCAATAACAGGGTAATTGGTGTGATGGAGAGAGACGAGATAACAGAATAAAAGAAAAGAAGGAGAAGCGGGGAACTGGCAGAGAGCTGGGAGAGATATTTGCCCAAGGTCATGAAGTCTCTTTCTCTGTTCCTCTCTCTCTCTCCCTCTTTCTCAAACAGAAAAGTATTACCCCAGAGAGATGAAACACTGAGCCTCTATCATCGGCTTTGTTTCACATTTGCATTTTGAGTAGCCTGGGTTTCCATGGGGATGTCGTCGGGGTTGTGAATGGGGATAGGAGGATGAGAAGTGGGTTAATAAAAGGAGTAGGGGGGTCTTTGATCTGACACCTGAGGCTGTCCACCTTCATCTCTGATGAGGTTAGATGAGTCACGTTTTCGACTGACGACAGGCGGATTGAAGGTTAATGAAGCGTCTCAGTGTTGGTGTGCCTGGCATGCTGACAGTAGAGGTGTCACACAGCTTTAGGTCCACAATCATAATAATCATACTGATCCTGTGAGGTGGCACTTGTCTCTTAGCACCTTCCCTCTCCCTTCCCCTCACTGTAAAAAAATATCATTGTTTCAACAAAACATTATTAAGTAAATGGTTCCGCAGCATTTTCAGTTAAGTGTTACCTGAAAAAGAAATAGGACTATTTATGTTTTTAATGAAGTCCTTTTTTGAGGAAAAAAACAATTCTGATTGGCTGGACCTGGCTCTCCAGTGGGTGGGCCTATGCCCTCCAAGGCCCACCCATGGCTGCACCTGCCCAGTCTGGTGAAATCCATAGTTTAGGGCCTAATGCATTTATTTAAATTGACTGATTTCCTTATATGAACTGTAACTCAGTAAAATTGTTGCATGTTGCAATACAATGTTTCAATTGACATATTTGACATACATCATTATATTGTGCAAGTTCATTTATACAGTAATTAATATTCAACATGTCCTCAACTGGAATTTGAACTCAATCTCTTGGTTCACAGCATTCCAATTTACCTGCTACTCCACCATGTAAATCAAAGTAAATCTCAGTTCTGTTAAAAATGCACTCAAGAAAAACAGAGTAACATTAAAACAGAGTATTATGCCCCACCAACAATAGACAACTATACAGAAAGACCTAAAATTGCTTAAATAAGTAAATCCAATCAATGATGAGAGAATAGTCAGATTCATTTTTAATTGACACAGACATGGTGGTGTAGCAGGAAGATCGGAGTGCGATAGACCAAAATGTTGTGAGTTCAAATCTCAGGTGAGGACAATAATTAATAATAGTTCTGTACAGCACTTTGAGATATCAGCTGATGTACGAAGGGCTATATAAATAAATTTGATTTGATTTGATTTGATTACTGTACAAATGAACTTGAAGATACAATGTAATCAAGTGTGTGAAATATTTAAGTTCAAAACACTGTGAAACCAGTTGCACAGCCTTTTTTGTTAATCATTTATAGTTGAATTAACATAAAGTATGAGATAAGTTCAGCAAACACATCCTTTTAAATTGATTTCATTTTGCCAAAGTTATCAAGTTTGGGCCAATTCATTTTTCTTTTGTTCAGGTAACACTTGGACTAAACATTTGAGTAAAAAAAAAAGGCTTTGGAACCAGTCACTTCATAATAATTAGCTGAAACAACTAGATTTGTGTTGTTGTTTTTTACAGTGCTTGAACCAAATCAACAACAAATGAGATACTCAACCTATCAGGTGTTGAGTTATTTTTTTTTTTTTTTGTGCTGTTCTTTAAGTTTTTTTGTGCCAGAATGTATCCGCCATCGTTTCCTATCACCAACAAGAGCTGCTGGACATCAGAACAGCGATCACTAACCTCGATTTGGATGAAGGTTTGTACTTCAGCGAGTCTTAGACGCAGGACATACTGCTCACCCTGGACCAGGCCCTAATCCCAGAGACGCGGAAAATAAAGGCGGCGGCGTAAGAGAGGCCGACATGTGGACACCCTGACGAAACCCTGGCGAACGTACAATCACTGGAGAACAAACTGGACAAGCTCCGTTCGAGACCATCCTATCAAAGGGACCTGAAAGACTTATGTCCTATGTTTCATGGAGTCGTGGCTGAACAAGGACGTTAACATATATACACTACCGTTCAAAGGTTTGGGGCCACTTAGACATTTCCTTGTTTTTGAAAGAAAAGCACAATTATTTTCTATCAAAATAACATCAAATGTATCAGAAATATAGTGTAGACACTGTTAATGTTGTAAATGACTATGGTAGCTGGACACAGCTGATTTTTTATGGAATATCTACATAGGCATACAGAGGACAATGGCACGTTGTGTGGAGTAAAGGTGATCTAGAGTTCTTTCGCCTATAGTTGCACCCATGACATGCTGGTAGAAATTAGGTATGACGGATTCAGGAGCGCCGCCTCTGGATAACATTTTCATGTTTGCTTATGGCCCTATACAGCTCGTTGAGTGCAGTCTAAGTGCCAGCATCGGTAGTAAATAGACAGCTACAAAAAATATGAAAATTATCTTGGTAAATAGTATGTTCTTCAGCTTATCATGAGGTATTCTAACTCAGGCTAGCAGAACCTCGAGACTTCCTTAATATTAGAGACTGCGCACCAGCTATTGATAACAAAGCGACACACACCTCCTCCCTTGAGCTTAACTGATGCTGCTGTTCTGTCTCGCCAATGTATAGAAAAATCACCTAGATGTACACTACCGTTCAAAAGCTTGGGGACACTTAGAATTGTCCTTGCTTTTGAAAGAAAAGCAATTTTTTTGTCTCCCTGCCACTGAAAAGCCACTGAAAAGCATCCGCACAGCATGATGCTGCCACCACCATGCTGCCACCACCATGCTTTACCGTAGGGATGGTGCAGGTTTCCTCCAGACAGGATGCTTGACATTCAGGCCAAAGAGTTCAATCTTGGTTTCATCAGACCAGAGAATCTTGTAAGATGGTTGCCCTTCTGGAAGATTCTCCTATCTCCACAGAGGAACTATGGAGCTCCGTCAGAGTGAACATCAGGTTCTAGGGCACCTCCCTGACCAAGGCCCTTCTCCCCTGATTGCTCAGTTTGGCCAGGTGACCAGCTCTAGGAAGAGTCTTGAAGGTTCCAAACTTCTTAAATTTAAGAATGATGGAGGCCACTGTGTTTTAGGGACCTTCAATGCTGCAGAAATGTTTCGGTACCCTTCCCCCTGTGCCTCGACACAATCCTGTCTTGGAGCTTTACGGACATTTCCTGCGACATCATGGCTTGGTTTTTGCTCTGACATGCACTATCAACTGTGGGACCTTATATACACAGGTGTGCTTTGAAAGGCTGGTTATGGCTCACATCAACACCATTATCCCAGACACCATGGACCCCCTCAAATTCACATACCGCCCCAACAGGTCCACAGGTGACGCAATCTCTATTGCACTTCACACTGCGTTTTCCCAACTCGACTAGAGGAACACCTATGTGTGAATATTGTTCATTGACTACAGCTCAACTGTTTTGTCTCATCACATACGCTGTCGCTACTGTTTATTATGTGTAACTTTATTCCTAGTTATATGTACATACAGTATCTAACTCAATTACCTCGTACCACTGCACATCGACTCGCCTGTGTATATAACCAAGTTATCATTACACATTGTATATTTATTACTACTTTTACAATTACGCGTTTTACTTTTCTAGTATTTCTCTATTTTCTGGGAATGGCCCATAAGTAAGCATTTCACTGTTAGTCTGGACCTGTTGTTGAAGCATGTGACAAATAAAATTGTATTTTATTTCATTTCATTTAAAGAAGCAGGAGTGAGAGGCATTAGATCAGGAGCCAAAGCCATCTCACTGGGGAAGTGGTGTTGACACATACCTTAATAGCCTCAGCACTGCTTTGTGAGACCTGCTGGCTGGGTAGATGATGAGAGATGATGAATGTTTTTTTTTTTATGACACTGCAATAACTTAATGTGTCAGCGTTCTGCAAGGGAGCTTTAGTGGAAATAGGACGGGAATTAGGCACTGTATCTTACGATGATTGGGGGAGACAGATCTCGAAGGTGGCAATTGAACAGTATGCTCTCTGGAAAACACATTCATTAATATTTGAAATGAGAACCAAGGACATGGGTTGGAGGGGATGATCCAACACATTAAGTCTAAACTACTATGTGACAGTGTCACGCCCTGACCTTAGAGAGCCATTTTATTTCTCTATTTGGTTAGGTCAGGGTGTGATTTGGGTGGGCATTATTTTTTCTAGTTCTTTGTTTTTGGCCGAGTGTGGTTCCCAATCAGAGGCAGCTGTCTATCGTTGTCTCTGATTGGGAATCATACTTAGGCAGCCTTTTTCCCACCTAATGTTGTGGGTAATTATTTATTTTCTGTGTGTGTTCGTGTGCGCCACGGTTGCGTCATGTTCGGTTTCTGTTTACCTGTATTTTTGTGAAGGTTTCACTTTTTAAAGATGTGGAATTACATGCACACTGCGCCTTGGCTCATCTATGACAGGGAGTTTGAAGACAGTGAACGTGACAGACAGGAAATTAAGATGGTTGGTGATCTTAGATCTCAGACCCCTAATACATCACTAATAAGACTATTATTACCTATCACTGTCTGAAATCCTACAAAATGGGTTTGGCCTTCAGAAGCATTATCATAAAATCTTCATCTAATGTAAGAAAAATACATGTTCTTTTCCACCACACAAACAAAAAAATCCCTATGAAAAGTTCCAGCCAAAACATATTACAGTAAATGGACCTCTATGGGCTTTTAAGAATACTTTAAAAACACATCTGTGAAGCTCTATGAGTAACCGTTGGATGGCCTTCTCTTGTCTCAACTAATTTCCAAGAATCTGCATTGTTTATCAGCCACACTCTGAGGTCTCTCACAGAACAAAGTTGTGCCCAATGGCAAAGCTTGCAACTTACATGAATGAAGGGCAATGACTTTACTTATTTTGCAATATATTTCAATGTTGGGTTCAAATACAGTACAGTACAGACAATGAAAACTGACCAACTCACTCCCCAGTATGCATTACATTTCCCTAGACATTGTGTCCTCCAGGCCAATGGGATCCTTTGGATGACTTTCCCCTGAACAGCTACAGATGTCGAATCTTAATATGACCCATTTTGTCACAGGAAGAGAATAATCCTGCAGCAGGAGGATTTGAATAAATATTTTAAATGTATAAATTGCCGCCAGGGGGCAGCTGGAAGTGGTGTTTGTAGGCTATATAATGCAATACCGTACCTAAGGGGCCATGGTTTGGGGAAGGCTCTACAAACCAACAGACCTTATACCATCAAGAATCATCAAGTACTGTATTCTCACGGCTAGATAGAGCATTGTGAACTGTCAAGTGCAGTGGTCTGAGCAGCATGCTTTAGCTCCTAGCATCACGAGTTCAAGCCCAGTGCTGGGCAATCATTTTGACACTTTTTATGAATGGAAACTAATGTTGGTGTAGCATACTGAATGTTATTATTTTATTCATTTCCTATTTATGTTATCCAAAAGTGTCTGGTAGGGTAAATTCTTATCCAGATCGGGGGTAAAATAACCCTGGACTGTCCATATTTGAAATGTGTAACTACATCAAGTCAATCAGGGGATTTAGTTATTTGTGCCAGAAGAGTGTGGGCCGGAATCAAACCCACGCCAACACGGTAGGCCTATATGTGCATGCTGAAGGTAGCAGCCTTAACTGCTAGACCACCCCACACCTTAGGATACAAGGGTCTAGTGTATGTCATAGCCTAGTGGAGACTAATATGTACAGTATCTTGTGTTATTAAGCTATATAAAATGATGATTGTGGATGTGCATGCCTGCATTTCAGATACATTTTTGCACATTTGAATGTTGCAGTAATACGACCTAGGCCTAGCGTTTGAACAAGCGAGAGAGAACATCATTTTGATAGCAAGCCCTGATCCCAATGACTCGCCTGCCCCCGCACGGAGAAATGCTCATTTTCAGCCACTCACGAGGCTCATTTGAATTTTCTGATGCAAAAGAGTGATCAACATCTATATCACAACAGGGACTAAGTGAATCCCTCGGTCTCCCGGTATCCAGCCATCGCGCTTTGCCTGTGTGTAATGAGATTATGGCCAGCTCCTGGCAAATCTACTCTGGAACAGATGAGACCAATTAGTCTGTTGTCTGCCCCAAAGAGAGACTGAGGCTGCCACTCTAAAGTGATTACTTGAGTACAGTCTACTACACACCCTATAACAAAAGTCTTCAAATAAAGAGAGTGCCTGTTTGTGTCAAATTGATGGCAAAGCTTCTTATCATGGCCAAGGTTAAAGAATTCAAAAAATATATATAAAGAAATCTGCAAATAATATATCAGAGGACAACAATCTATTCTCTGACAAAGGGCCCATCCTCTGTGAAACGTTGACACCTCCAGTCTATTTCTCTCTCTTTCAATCCAGTGACAGTGATCTTGTCAGAGGACAAGCACACCAATGGGTGGCAGAGCTCTGTGCCTCCCCAGCAGGCCCATGGCTGTCTCCCTGAGGCCAGTGCTACAGTAGGCAAGAGGTACAGCACAGGACCCGGTCCGTCAGTCTATGAGCTAATTAGCCTCTGCACTTTTGTCTTCTTCACTTTAACCTTTGCAGGCACCAGCGATCAATTCTGTAATTGTAAAAGTTTTAGGGCCCCGATCCCAGGTAAGTGCTTCTTTCGAAAGTCTCTTAAAATATCTGTGTTCCAAAGCCCCTTGGTCTAGCCCCTCTCTGAGAGGGGTTGTTAAAGATTTGGGGTGTTGAGACAGACACACAGAGATGGGCTTTGGGATATAATAAAAACTCAATGTGAACCATAAAACCAAATAATTTGGAGTCCATGAGTGTTCTCACTACACCCTTTAACCCAATTACAGAATCATGATCCATATCTCCAGTTGTAATAAACATTTGTATTGCTATGGCTGGCCTCTGGAAGACACATGAAACATAAAGGGGCTGTTGCTCTTCAAATAACTAGACGTTCAGTGTACTGGGTATCATGGTGAGAATCAATAGTAGAGTGAACAAGTGTAGAGTTTGTAGGGGATTACTTATTCCCCTAATTGATCAATCAATCTATCCAATCCCCAGGAGAGCTGCGGTCCACGGCTTCACAGTCGTTCTGCAGCAAACTCCAGCAGGGGTGGGTAACAAGCAGAGCTTGTGTTCCAAATCCCCATGCCTCCAAGAAGATATGCTTCCCTGGTGTGTACAGTTGAAGTCGGAAGTTTGCATACACTTTGGTTGGAGTCATTAAAAGTAGTTTTTCAACCACTCCACAAAATTCTTGTTAACAAACTATAGTTTTGGCAAGTCGGTTAGGACATCAACTTTGTGCATGACACAAGTAATTTTTCCAACAATAGTTTAATGACAGATGATTTCACTTATAATTCACTGTATCACAATTCCAGGGGGTTAGAAGTTTACATACACTAAGTTGACTGTGCCTTTAAACAGCTTGGAAAATTCCAGAAAAGTATGTCATTGCTTTAGAAGCTTCTGATAGGCTAATTGACATGATTTGAGTCAATTGGAGGTGTACCTGTGGATGTATTTCAAAGCCTACTTTCAAACTCAGTGCCTCTTTGCTTGATATCATATCATATCATATCAAAAGAAATCAGCCAAGACCTCAGAAAAAAAATTGTAGACCTCCACAAGTCTGGTTCATCCTTGGAAGCAATTTCCAAATGCCTGAATGTACCACGTTCATCTGTACAAACTATAGTATGCAAGCAAAAACACCATGGGACCAAGCAACCGTCATACCGCTCAGGAAGGAGACACGTTCTGTCTCCTAGAGATGAACGTACTTTGGTGGAAAAAGTGCAAATCAATCCCAGAACAGCAAAGGACCTTGTGAAGATGGTGGAGGAAACCGGTGCAAAATGATCTATATCCACAGTAAAGCGAGTCCTATATTGACATAACCTGAAAGGCCACTCAGCAAGGAAGAAGCCACTGCTCAAAAACCGCCATAAAAAAGCCAGACTATGGTTTGCAACTGCACATGGGGACAAAGATGGTACTTTTTGGAGAAATGTCCTCTGGTCTGATGAAACAAAAATAGAACTGTTTGGCCATAACGACCATCGTTATTTTTGGAGGAAAAATTGGGGGCTTGCAAGCCAAAGAACACCATCCCAACCATGAAGCACGGGGGTGGCAGCATCATGTTGTGGGGGTGCTTTGCTGCACCATGAGGAAGGAACATTCTGTGGATATATTGAAGCAACATCTAAAGACGTCAAAAAGTTCAAGCTTGGTCGCAAATGGGTCTTCCAAATGGACAATGACCCCAAGCATACTTCCAAAGTTGTGGCAAAATGGCTTAAGGACAACAAAGTCAAGGTATTGGAGTGGCCAACAAAGCCCTGACTTCAACCCCATAGAAAATTTGTGGGCAGAACTGAAAAAGCGTGTGCGAGCAAGGAGGCCTATAAACTTGACTTAGTTACACCAGCTGTCAGGAGGAATGGGACAAAATTCACCCAACTTATTGTGGGAAGGTTGTGGAAGGCTACCAGAAACATTTGACCCAAGTTAAACGAGTAAACTTCTGAGTAAACTTCTGACTCACTGGGAATGTGATGAAAGAAATAAAAGCAGAAATAAATCATTCTTTCTACAATTATTCTGACATTTCACATTCTTAGGGATAGGCGTCCCGCTAGTGGGACACCAGCCGACAACATCCGGTGAAATTGGAGGCGCGCAATTCAAATAAATAATTGTAATAAACATTCCTGAACATACAAGGGTCTAATCATTTAAGAGCTTAAATTCTTGTTAATCTAACTGTTGTTCGATTTCAAAAAGGCTTTACGGTGAAAGCATACCATGCGATTGTCTGAGGACGGCGCCCCACATCAACATATTTTTCAACCAGCACAGGCTTCATAAAATCACAAATTGCAATTAAATAAATCACTTACTTTTGAAGATCTTCCGCTGTTTGCAATCCGAAGGGTCCCAGCTAAAACATGAATGGTCGCTTTGTTAGATAAAATCTTTCTTTATATGCCAAAAAGTCAGTTTAGTTTAGCAGACAGAGTCCAAAAAGCTACCTCTAAACTTCGTCCAAACAAGCCAAACCCAAGTTTCTATTTTATCCTCAGTTTTATATGGAAAGTAGTATGTTCAATATGAAAGGAAAATTTGTAAGCGCGCCCTCTCCCTCACACGCCGAAAGACAAACTGTTCAGATGGTCTCCTAACCAAAACTCCAAATACAAAAAACAAGCCTGAAACCTTGAATAAAGACTTAACATCTATTGGAAGCCATTGGAATTGCAATATGGCAGACAGATTTACATAGAAACAATTAGGTATCCATCTATAATAAGAGCCTGGGACCTCAAAAAAACAAAAATCCGATTGGATTTTCTTCAGATTTATGCCTGCCATATCAATTCTGTTATAGTCTCAGACATTATCCTAACAGTTTTAGAAACTTTAAAGTGTTTTCTATCCAATGTTCCCAATTATATGCATATCCTGGCTTCTGGGCCTGAGTAACAGGCAGTTTACTTTGTACACGTCAGTCAGGCGGGAATTCAGGAAACTAGACCCTATCCCTACCACGAAATCCCTAGTTTGAAACTTTACTGGGCCAGCCCCCTAGCAATTCGAGTTCCAGCCAATTAGCTTTACCCCTCGCAATTTGAGTTACAGCTAGCAAGATGTACACACATCAGAGCGAGAGAAAGAACAATGATGTGGTGCACATATCTGCACATACTGTATGTGACGTAGTATGCAATTTCCGGGGACCACTTTAGGCTCTAGAGCACTACTTTCAGAACTACTTGCTAAAAAGTATACCAAACAGAATATCTTTAAAGGAATAAAACACTTTAAAGTCCACAAATGCAGCTTTAGCTTCACAAAAAGGACATTACCAGATAATACCAACATTATTGGTTTCCTTACCGTATGTTTGGTAGCCAGATAGTGTTTGTTTTTACCACCACTGATCAATAATTCTTAATGGTCTCCTTATCCTCATTAGGGACAGGTTGACTTCATTTAGACTACCATCCATTTATAAAGAGGGATGACTTAGTATTAGGATAAATTGGCTTCCAGGTCCCCCCATGGACTGAATTGAACCAGCGCCATGTTGTCATCAATAGAGAAGTAAACAGATTGATTTTGCGTTCAAGCACTTCAGGAGAGAAAGCCCTCATGAGAGTGCAACACAAATCACGTTATTCTCCACACACTCAAAGACTGCTACCGAGCCAAGCTCACTATGCAAATGGACAACATCACTTAGACTCTCTACAATGGCTGCTTTCAGCAGTAGCAGTGTGTGTGTGTGTGTGTGTGTGTGTGTGTGCAGACAGCATAGGCTACACAGAGATTCCAAAATACATAAGAGATGCATCTCTTTTTACTATTATAAAACCCATACAAACCAATTCGGTACAAAGTCGTGCAACAATCACAGCCATGCCCCAGATCTATTCAGGGAGGTATATGGGAACACAGATTTGAGTGGAGCAATGTAACAGCATGGGAAAAGGGACCAGAGAAAAGCAGACAACTTCAAAGTAGCAGTGTGAGCCGGTAGCTCAAAGAGAACTGATCTTACGTGATGTGAAATCTATAGTAGGATCTCAACATTCAGAAGCAGCTCGATATAGGCTCTTTAACATAAGGTTACATATCATATTTCTCTATAAAACTTTTCAGAGATTTATCTGGAAACTATTTCAGCTGACATTGGTTGGAAAAAAGGTGTTTGTGGTTTGAGCGTGTACGTTTGTGCCATTTGGCCTACATTTACTATGTTTGAGTGCTGATGCATCTGTCCATCATATGGTGTTACAACACTCATGACAATTCCCCTTAAACTGTGGCCTACGTGACAGAGCCATCATCTCTACTATTGCCCATGACCTAGCCCTTCCCTGGAGTCCATGTGAACGTCTGCACCAGAATCGCTGTCCCATTTCCCCTGTCCTCCCACAGGTATGGATACAGGAGTGTGCATGTCCTGGCCCATGACACACCTCCAATCTGGAAAGACAGGCTTATAACAGAAACTAGACACATTTAGAGCCTCCCTCCCACTAAAGAAACACAGACGGACGAGCATAGCCAGTTCTCCTCAGCCCTTTGAATCTGTCCAGCTCTTCAGTAAACAATGGCCTATTTATCTAGCCATCGCTTTATCCTCTAGCTCTCTGGACCCTGCCATCAGCCAGCCCTCCCCTCCCAACACACACAAATGCACGAAATGTACACGTAAAACACAATGTTCTATTCAATTCCATCAGTGTGCTCACAACAGAAGAGGGAAGAAGGAGTTCTCTTTTTTACAGGCAACGCTTGAATGATCAACCTTATGACTCAAGGGTTTGTGGTTAAGACACAGACATACCTTGGCACATTCCCCCAGGGCCTAAACAGGAGGAGGAAATACATGTGTGTGGCACAGGGAAGAAAACAGACTGGAGAAAGAGAGTGAGAGAAAGGAGGAAAGGAGAGAAAGGGAGAAGGAAAAATGGAGATAGGGGGCACTTGGCGCGGAATTGCTTCACTGCCTCTGCGGCCTGCCACCTCGCATCACGGAGCAGGGGCTGACAGACGAATGCAGGAGTGGCCCAATAATAGAAACCGTTTGGCCAGGAATAAACCCCTGGATTGGAAAGGAGCATATACACATCTAGGAAGAGCACTGTGGATGGGAGAAACAGGACAGTCCTTCACATTCCTAAGAGCCCATACACTATACAATGGCACAAGGTTTACATGATCTCTCCTCCTCCTTCCTCTCATCTCCCCTCACTGTCGTGCCACAATGGGGTCATGGACGCTCACAGAGCAGCGCTAACACCATGTGACCTGTTCTCATATGCTCGCTATTCCCTTTCTTTACGCTATCCCTCTGCCGTCATTCACCTCTGAAATGTCGCCAGAAGATAGTAGTCTTGACCAAATTCTATGTGCCATTGTCTCAAAGTCAATATACGGCTAGCTGGCCACTTGCACACACAACGTTCTGCCATGAGGAAGAGAATCTGAACAGAGAGTGTGGTGTGTGTTGGGTTTTTCAGGCTGAGCTAATGTACACTACCGTTTAAAACCTTGGGTTCACTTAGAAATATCCTTGTTTTTGAAAGAAAAGCCAATTTTTTCTTTGCAGAGTTGCAAAGAAAAAGACATATCTCAGACTGGCCAATAAAAATAAAAGATTAAGATAGGCAAAAGAACAAATACACTGAACAGAGGAACTCTGCCTAGAAGACCAGCATCCCGGAGTCACCTCTTCACTGTTGACGTTGAGACTGGTGTTTTGCGGATACTATTTAATGAAGCTGCCAGTTTAGGACTTGTGAGGCATCTGTTCTCAAACTAGACTAATGTACTTGTCCTCTTGCTCAGTTGTGCACCAGGGCCTCCCACTCTTTCTATTCTGGTTAGAGCCAGTTTGCGCTGTTCTGTGAAGGGAGTAGTACACAGCATTGTACCAGATCTTTAGTTTGTTTTGCAATTTCTTGCATGGAATTGCCTTCATTTCTCAGAACAAGAATAGGTGGATGAGTTTCAGAAGAAAGTTATTTGTTTCTGGCCATTTTGAGCCTGTAATCAAACCCACAAATGCTGATGCTCAAGTACTCAACTAGTCTAAAGAAGGCCCGTTTTAGTGCTTCTTTAATCAGGACAACAGTTTTCAGCTGTGCTAACATAATTGCAGAAAAGTTTTCTTATGATAAATTCGCCTTTTAAAATATTAACTTGGATTAGCTAACACAACTTGCCATTGGTTGCTGATAATGGGCATCTGTTCGCTTATGTAGATATTCCCTTAAATCAGCCGTTTCCAGCTACAATAGTCATTTACAACATTAACAATGTCTACACTGGGCCTCCCGGGTGGCGCGGTGATCTAAGGCACTGCATCGCAGTGACAGCAGGCCGCGACCGGGAGGCCCATGAGGCTGCGCACAATTGGCCCAGCGTCATCCGGGTTAGGGAGGGTTTGGCCAGCAGGGATATCCTTGTCTCATCGCGCACTAGTGACTCCTGTGCCGGGCCGGGCACAGCGCACGCTGACCAGGTCACCAGGTGTACGGTGTTTCCTCCGACACATTGGTGCGGCTTCCGGGCTGGATGTGCATTGTGTCAAGAAGCAGTGCGGCTAGGTTGAATTATTTTTCGGAGGTCGCGCGGCTCTCGACCTTCGCCTCTCCCGAGTCTGTACGGGAGTTGCATTGATGAGACAAGACTGTAACGACTACCAATTGGATACCACCAAATTGGGGAGAAAAAGGGGTAAAATAAAAAAAAACTAGACTATTTCTGATCAATTTGATGGCATTTTAAATGGACAAAACATTAGCTGTTCTTTCAAAATGAAGGACATTTCTAAGTGACCCCAAACTTTTGAATGGTAGTGTACATTCAACTCAGGTAGAGTACAATAAGGCTACTGGGATGTCTCCCATGTCTCAATAAAACTCTAATAGTCTGAGTAAATTGAGTGGTACGAGAAAAAAAAAATCTAATCCAGCTTTTTCACTCCTCCAATGCCTTTTCAGTTCAGACAAAGACATCCATGACACACTGAAATTCAGTCCAGGAATATGACAAAAACATAAGCATTACAGAAAAGAATAGACCTCTCTACTCATAACAAGCACCGACAGTATGTTTTGGGAACATTTTATGTTCATAATTGTCATAGAGTGCCACATTACAACTGGGAGAATATTATGGGAAAGCAGCTGTGGATGGATTTGGTATAGATAGGGCATAAGAGTTCAGATGAGGCTAGAATGTTTTCTATCAGGCTGGGTGGATGTGAATACCAATGGGTTTAATCATAAGCTTAGGAAACAGGATCATCAACTCAAGCGGTGCACTGTGCATGCCCATCGCCTGCTGCCTAGCAGGGAGGGGGTGTTTAAACTCAGGTGACAAACACACTGAGCAAAACATTTGTTCTGTTTCATACCTGTCTGGTGTTCAACCACGCTTTGGAATGCAATCATAACTATTAGGGCTGGGAATTGCCATGGACCTCACATTATCACGATACGCAAGGTGCCTATACGATATGTATTCCGAATCTATGCACAGCGATTCAATACTGTTATTTTATTGGAATTCGATGCTCATCATATGTCTGCTGCAGTGGGATAAGAGAGAGCCATGAGAAAATTATTTCTGATCAGTCATGGAAATCAAAGTGCTGAAAACAAATGGTCTCCCTATCTAAAAAGAAGATGGAGAACAAGTTATGGGAAAATATCTGAGTTTTGGTGAAGGTACAGTCAACTAGCCCAAAAATAATATAGCGATATTGTCAAAATGATACATTGTCAAAAATAATAACTATGGATTTTCCCCCCATCACTAATAACAATGCCTTGTAAAAAATTACAACACCCTTGTCCCGCTAATTCAAGAAAGTGTTCTCATGTGTTCTCATTCTCATGTGATCTCATCTTTCAGAGGTACATTTTGAGATCTAAATGGTGATATGGAAAGCAGGCAAGGTAACCAGTACAGATATCCAACTGATGTGAATGTACTGGAATCAGCTGTCTACATCTGCATTGACAAATAACCATGAGCTACGCTATAAAAATGAAGTGGTGATCCTAACTGACCTAAGACAGGGAATTTTTACTTGGATTAAATGTCAGGAATTGTGAAAAACTGAGTTTAAATGTATTTGGCTAAGGTGTATGTAAACTTCAACTAATATATATATATATATATATATACACTGCTGGTCAAAAGTTTTAGAACACCTACTCATTCAAGGGCAGGCAAAGGACAGGTCAAGGTCAGGCAGGGGTTGGTATCCCATGGCAGAGTCTCAAAGGTACAGAGCCTCAGGCAGGGTCAGGGGCATGCAGAGGTCAGTAATCCAGGGCAGTGGCAAAAGGTACAGAACGGCAGTCAGGGTAGGCAGAATGATCAAAACCGGGAAAACTATAAAACAGGAGCTCAAGGAAACAGGAGTAAGAAAAACACACTGGTAAGCTTGACAAGATGACCTGGAAACAGACAAGCAGAGAACACAGGTATAAATGCACAGGGGATAACGGGGAAGATAGACGACACCTGGAGGGGGGTGGAAACAATCACAAAGACAGGTGAAACAGATTAGGGTGTGACACCTTCATGTCTTAAAGTAATGATGGACTGTCATTTATCTTTGCTTATTTGAGCTGATCTTATCATAACATGGACTTGGTTTTTTACCAAATAGGGCTATATTCTGTATACCCCCCTACCTTGTTACAAAGAAACTGATTGGCTCAAATGCATTAAGAAGGAAAGAAATTCCACAAATGAACTTTTAAGAAGGCACACCTGTTAATTGAAATGGATTCCAGGTGACTACGTCATGAGAGGTTGGGAGAATGCCAAGAGTGTGCAAAGCTGTTATCAAGGCAAAGGTTGGCTATTTGAAGAATCTCAAATATAAAATATATTATATATGTTGTAACCAAATATATGGTTACTACATGATTCCATATGTGTTGTTTCATAGTTTTGATGTCTTCACTATTATTCTGCAATGTAAAAAATAGTAAAAATAAAGAAAAACCCTTGAATGAGTAGGTGTTTGAAAACCTTTGACCAGTAATGTAAATTATTATTATTAATATTTTTTTTAACAAAAAGTATCGATATAATATCGTCCAAAATAACGTAGCGATTTTTTTGCCCCGTCGCTAGTGGCTTTACTCTGATGTCTAGGAGTTAAGTAGCCATATCAGTTAGGAAAAGCCAAAGCTGCATTCCCATATTCCATCATCTATCTAACCTCTGCAGTGCCACACATCCCAGCAGCAGCCTGTGTAATCTACTAATTTCTCATGCAGGTCACACTGCAGCGCCCAGTCAGCCTGCCTGCCTATCTGGCTCAGCCCCCGCTCCACTCTCAGGTAGCTAGAGCATGCATGGCTAAGAGTAGGATAGCTTTTCGTCTCTCTGGAACAGTAAGTGCTGTCTGTGTGGGCAGGGGAGGAGGTGACATAGCCGACTCCACTGTGAAGTGTGAGTGAGATAAAACCCTGCTCTAATACTTTATCAATCAGACACAGAGTAAGCCCAGTGCTGTTAACACTGGAGAGGCAGGCATTACAGGCAGATAGATCCACATGGTGCTCAGAGAGACACAGAAATAGTCATGGTGCTCAGAGCAAAAGACTGACTGCCCAGTCAGTGCGATACTCGCCCTCCATAACTCCACTCCCTTACATACATTTGAAGTTGGAAGTTTACATACACCTTAGCCAAATACATTTAAACTCAGTTTTACAATTCCTGATATTTAATCCTAGTAAAAAAATCCCTGTTTTAGGTCAGTTAGGATCACCACATTATTTTAAGAAGTTTTAGATATGACAGTAATTCTGCCCATAGATTATGCATGTACAGTTGAAGTATGAAGTTTACATACACTTGGGTTGGAGTCATTAAAACTCATTTTTCAACCACTCCGCAAATTTCTTGTTAACAATCTATAGTTCTGGCAAGTTGGTTAGGACATCTACTTTATGCATGACACAAGTAATGTTTCCAACAATAGTTTACAGACAGATTATTTCACTTATAATTCACTGTATCACAATTCCAGTGGGTCAGAAGCTTACATACACTAGTTGACTGTGCCTTTAAACAGCTTGAAAAATTCCAGAAAATGATGTCATGGCTTTAGAAGCTTCTGATAGGCTAATTGACATAATTTGAGTTGATTGTATGTGTACCTGTGGATGTATTTCAAGGCCTACCTTCAAACTCAGTGCCTCTTTGCTTGACAGAAAAGAAATTGTAGACCTCCAAGTCTGGTTCATTCTTGGGAGCAATTTCCAAATGCCTGGAGGTAGCACATTCATCTGTACAAACAATAGTACGCAAGTATAAACACCATGGGACCATGCTGTAGTCATACCCCTCAGGAAGGCTACACGTTATGTCTCCTAGAGATGAACGCACTTTGGTACGAGAAGTGCAAATCAATCCCAAAACAACAGCAAAGGACCTGGTGAAGATGCTGGAGGAAACAGGTACAAAATGATCTATATCCACGGCAAAACAAGTCCTATATTGACATAACCTGAAAGGCCGCTCAGCAAGGAAGAAGCCACTGCTCCATAACCGCCATAAAAAAGCCAGACTACGGTTTGCAACTGCACATGGGGACAAAGATCGCACTTTTTGCAGAAATGTCCTCTGGTCTGATGAAACAAAAATAGAACTGTTTGGCCATAATGACCATCGTTATGTTTGGAGAAAAAAAGGATGCTTGCAAGCCGAAGAACACCATCCCAACTGTGAAGCACAGGGATGACAGCATCATGTTGTGTGGGTGCTTTGCTGCAGGAAGGACTGGTGCACTTCACAAAATAGATGTCATCATGAGGCAGGAACATTATGTGGATATATTGAAGCAACATCTCAACACATCAGTCAGGAAGATAAAGCTTGGTCGCAAATGGGTCTTCCAAATGGACAATGACCCCAAGCATACTTCCAAAGTTGTGGAAAAATGGCTTAAGGACAACAAAGTCAAGGTATTGGAATGGCCATCACAAAGCCTTGACCTCAATACCATAGAAAATATGTGGGCAGAACTGAAAAAGCATGTGGGAGCAAGGAGACCTACAAACCTGACTTAGTTGCACCAGCTGTCAGGAGGAATTGGCCAACATTCACCCAACTTATTGTGGGAAGCTTGTGGAAGGCTACCAGAAACATTTGACCCAAGTTAAACAATTTAAAGGCAATGCTACCAAATACTAATTGAGTATGTACACTTCTGACCCACTGTAAATGTGATGAAAGAAATAAAAGCTCAACTCACTCAACTATTCTGACATTCCACATTCATAAAATTAATTGGTGATCCTAACTGACCTAAGACGGGACATTTTTACTAGGATTAAATGAGTTTAAATGTATTTGGCTAAGGTGTATGTAAACATCTGACTTGAACTGTATGAACTACACATTGACACATCCAGCCCAAAGCGGGAGGTTGATAAAAATATTACTAGTTGCCAAAGTTCCAGAGCATGTCTTTGTGTTACCAGTTAGCAGTCTCATTTTGATCACTGGGACCTTGGTTACATCTTAGGGGGTTCTGATCTGTGGCAAATAGATTTCCAAGGAATGATTTCCAACTCAAAGTGAAATAATTAAGCTGACATTCCCTCCCCAATGCAATTAACAATGAATGCAGTACAATCTGTGACCTGTTTGATTCCATGGGTATGTTTCTTATTATCCATGATGCATAGCAGTTTCTAATGCAGCGAGGCAGCAGCATGTCACACTCAGGGATATGTTTAGTTCAGTGCAATCTGCCCATGAGACATATCTGGTTCAATGATCTGGTGTTGTATGCTAGGCATGCTTGTGTACAAATTTGCCTGCTGTCAGATATGTGAGCTGCTCTGAATTGCATTAGCGTGTGTATTCATTAACTTGTCAATTCGAGTGTGTGTGGGAGAAAATTGTGTGTGCCTATATTTAGTTGTTTGTTAAATAATGTATTCTTATGATTTGCTTGTAATGTGTACTGTAGATATTTATTTTCTATTTTATTTAACCCTTATTTTACCATGTAAATTGAATGATAACACATTGTAATTTACAGCAGCAGCCTGGGGAATAGTTACGGGGGGATGATCGACATCTAGCTGTTCCCTACACACCACTCAACCAGTGGGCATGGTAAAGTTAACAGCTTCAGAGGGAAGGGATGTACTTTTATGGGTGAACATTTTATCCTCCCTAAAATTATACAAGTAACAATTTTAGGGAGGATAATGTTCAACCACCTGGGTCCTTACTAATCTAATACGGAAGCTAAAGTAGTACAGGCAGTATGAGCACTATTTGGAAATATTGCAAAAATGTTAGTTAATCTTGTTTTCTACGGAGACCGTCAGTACTGTAAGGGGCCAAAATGCAGCAGAATCTGACTGTTAAGCCCAGGCTCAGACTCCATATGTGTTCCACTTTGCTTTTCAATTTCCACATGAGAACCATGGATATTGTAAACCAGTAATTATAAGCTCATTAGTGATTAGCATAATAGATTGTTGCTTGGTAGGGTGTTTCATTTATTTTGAATATCATGTGAAAATGTATTGACCGTGCACTGACAATGAACTTGTTACTTGTCCAATGCGGATTATTTTTACCTATTTGCTTGATCATAAAATAAAAACTATTAAATTGAATACAGGGTTAACTGAATGACAACAGAGACAGATTACAATCTGGAATTGTATTGAATAGTTTGGGGTAGGCCTTGTCTCCGAGGAATGCTCGGAGATGCATGATGACAGGTTGCCAACCCCCCCCCCCCCCCCATGCTGATCATGGATCATTATAACCACTACAATGTAAATACCTGATATACTGATGAGTGAGATAGGAAGCGATGTGAATTATGTGTTTACTAAATTAATAAAAGTGAGTCATTCAGACCAGCCTTCCTGATTGAACTACAAAAAAACTACATGTACATTTTTTTAAATTACCTCATTAGTAACCATGTAGCGGGAGTGACTATGGACGACAGGTAACTGAGCGCTGTAAGAGATACAGGAAGTGGAAGGTACTACTCTACTACGTCTGGCTCAGTCTGCCTGTAATGTCTAGAGTCATTGGCCCGCCCTCTAACTGTCCTGAGACCCTCTGTCCAGCCCCAGGGCCTCAGTAGTTACAGCTAAACACCTGTCACATCTGCTCTCTGACCTTTGTCATTGGTGGCGGGGGGGCTTTTGATAGGTCACGTCCTGTCAAGTTAACATCAGTGTGTCTGGAACAGGAGCACACGCAGGAATGAACCAACCCTCGGTTCCCTGGACAACACAGTGAGGAAGAGGAATCACCAGTCTGGAGAGTTAAGCACAGGAGATTAGAGCTGGATTTAAGGACTGGGCCTGATTACTGCTGGGGGTTTAGGAAGTGTGTTGTGAAAATAAACACCCTGCTTGTTGTGCAGCTTAAAGGACATAAGGATATTTAAGGGTATAATCGTGTAAGCTCTCAATAGCCTGATACCACCCCAGAGTGGCTAGTAAGTTACTGCCGTAATGCCACGAGGAGATTTGCAGGCCGTCGTTTCAGTGTACCGCTTTCATTGGAAGCGATTGCTCTGCCAATGCTTCACACGTGGGGAAAGCTAAACCACTGTTAAATATTCTCACTCTCCAGAGAAGAGCATCAGAATGTTTGCAGCAAAGAATCCAGAGCTCAAAGCCAAGTAAGAAGGGAAAAAGCAGCAGGAGAAATGGACCAACCACATTATTGTCCAAGAACAGGGTGTGTGTAAACCACTGAAGAGCATAGAAACATTACTAATTTTCCTGTGTGAGGACAGATATTGTTCTGTTTCTAGTCTGTTCTGCTGCTCTATGGCTGCAGCCATTGTTTGCAGGCGTAATTGGAAGTGTATAAACTGTAAGCGCTTTGATATGTTTGTAGGGAATGCATACTCTCATAGCGTCCTTGGTAACATATCTAACCAGCCTCTCTTGTGCTGGTACCATGTGGCTGCCATACAGCTTCGACCTGTGCAACCTACAGTGGAATCTATACATGTGCATGATATGAGACAAGCTCAGTAGCAGAGGAGAATAGCTTTTATGGCAGGGAATTGCATGGGACTTCACGATACAATATTGTCACAATACTTAGGTGCCAATACGATAATTATTGCGATTCTCACTATTCTGCGATTTCATGTTCCAAACATATTGCACACTAAACACTGAGTGTACAAAACATTATGAACCCCTGCTTTTTCCATGACATAGGTGTAAGCTGTGAACCTTTATTGATATTACCTGTTAAATCCACTTAAATCCGTATAGATGAACTGGAGGAGACAGGTTAAAGAAAGATTTTTAAGCCTTGAGACAATTGAGACATCGATTGCCATTCAGAGTGAATGGGCAAGACAAACTATTTAAGTGCCTCTGAACGGGGTATGATAGGTGTTAGGCGCACCAGTTTGTGTCAAGAACTGCAACACTGTCTGGTTTTTCACCCTCAACACTTTCCCGTGTGTACAAAGAATGGTCCACCACCCAAAGGACATCCAGCTAATTTGACACAACTGTGGGAAGCACTGGGGTCAACATGCGCCAGTGTCCCTATGGAACGCTTCGACACCTTGTAGAGGCCATGCCCCGACGAATTGAGACTGTTCTGAGGGCAAAAAGGGGAGTCTGAATGGCAATATGTCCTTCACATGGTCTGAATGGCAATATGTCCGTCACATGGTCTGAAAGGCAATATGTCCGTCACATGGTCTGAATGGCAATATGTCCTTCACATGGTCTGAATGGCAATATGTCCTTCACATGGTCTGAATGGCAATATGTCCTTCACATGGTCTGAATGGCAATATGTCCTTCACATGGTCTGAATGGCAATATGTCCTTCACATGGTCTGAATGGCAATATGTCCTTCACATGGTCTGAATGGCAATATGTCCTTCACATGGTCTGAATGGCAATATGTCCTTCACATGGTCTGAATGGCAATATGTCCTTCACATGGTCTGAATGGCAATATGTCCGTCACATGGTCTGAATGGCAATATGTCCTTCACATGGTCTGAATGGCAATATGTCCGTCAGATGGTCTGAATGGCAATATGCCCTTCACATGGTCTGAATGGCAATATGTCCGTCACATGGTCTGAATTGGCAATATGTCCTTCAAGTCAGAGATTTTGCTGATGGTATTTTGTCACTCACATAAGAGAGACAGACCATGACCAAACATACCAACAAATACCATCAGCAAAACGTAAATAATATTTATAGGGCGCTATATCTATGATGGGTTTATTTGCTGGTTAACAGTGATCAAGAGTAATAACTGAATGGCATCCATCTCTACCAGCTATCAGTAGTTTATGTGCAGCCAAGATCCATGCAATGAGCAAGTCCTCCGCTTTCTCTCTGTTTGCCGTACTGGTGTGTGTCACTTGTGTGTTTGCCGTTTCACTGGCTGTGCTCGTTTCGGGGGGCAAACCCACTGTAGCTCATAGAAAACACTAAGTAAATCCCCGTCAAGAATAGAGAGACAGAAACCCTGCTAGCATGTAGTTTTAAATGGAGGTCGCTAACAAACATTTTCAACACTGCAGGAGCTGTTTATTTTGCTCTATTACAATGTGGACCGTCCAGACTTTCAATGTAACAATTGTTTGCTTGCAGAGAACTACGGGGTGAAGTGGCTACTCTTTGCAAACAAGTAGCTAATGTACACAATCTACTGGGGACTCAAAGTTCACCTAAATTTCCCTTTCTCTTCTACTCCAGTAGCTGGACACCGCTCTGGCCTGGTGGGAGTGTCATCGCCGTGTCGTGCTCTGCAGAGTTCCCTCCCCGAAGGGGTCTCCCCCTATCCCTGGAGAATGGAGTTAGTAGGATGACCCTGGGATGTTCCTATTCTTGACCCTACCAACCAGTCATGGAGGCAGTGGATGTGCCTTCGCAGTGGAAGTCAAAAGCAGTGGCCTTTGGCAAAAGCGGCCTCTCTGGCGGTGGGAAGCCTGGACCGGATACAGATTTCAAACAGCTTCGCCGCACTGGATCCAGACATTCAGGCACCTTCGTCCTCTGTTCTGTTTCCCTGTCTGGTGGCTTCTACGTGAATGAGGCTTTGTTGGTTATGGGAGGTTCGAACCGGGTGCCAAGAGTTGCGGACGTGCGAGATTCTGCCTCTCACAAGTCCTCAACAGGTCTCCCGAATCATGAGAGTCTGCCACACACACACTATATGATACATTTATTAAACATAAGAATGAGTGAGTTTGTCACAATGTGACTCATGGGAAGTGACAAAGACCCTCTTATAGGACCAGGACACAAAATAATATAATAATTAATCATTTCTCTTTATTTAACCGGGTGTGCTTGAAAGGATGCACATAACTCTGCAATGTTTGCTTGTATTGGAGAGTCTCAGTCTTAAATCATTTTCCACACACAGTCTGTGCCTGTATTTAGTTTTTATGCTAGTGAGGACCGAGAATCCACTCTCACATAGGTACGTGGGTGCAAAGAGAATCAGTATCTTAACAGCGCGATTTGCCAAGACAGGATACTCTGAGTGCAGCCCAATCCAGAAATCTGGCAGTGGCTTCTGATTAAATTTAATTCACAGAACCGCTTGCTGCAATTTTGATGAGGCTCTCTTGTTCAGATATCGGTAAGTGGACTGGAGGCAGGGCATGAAAGGGATAACAAATCCAGTTGTTTGTGTCATCAGTTTCGGGAAAGTACCTTCATAATTGTGCACCCAACTCACTCAGGTGTTTTGCTATATCACATTTGACATTATCTGCAAGCTTGTTCATTTGATGACAAAAAAATAATATAATTACGGAAAGGCCTGTGCATTGTCCTTGTTAATGCAGACAGACAAGAGCTCCAACTTCTTAATCATAGCCTCAAATTTGTCCCGCACATTGAATATAGTTGCAGAGAGTCCCTGTAATCCTAGATTCAGATCATTCAGGTTAGGGGGAAAAACATCACCCAGATAGGCAAGTTGTGTGAGAAACTTATCATCATGCAAACTGTCAGACAAGTGAAAATTATGGTCAGTAAAGAAAACTTTAAGCTTGTCTCTCAGTTAAAACAAATGTGTCAATACTTTTCCACTTGACAACAGCGCACTTCTGTATGTTGTAAAAATGTTACATGGTCGCTGCACATATCATTGCATAGTGCAGAAAATACAGAAGAATTCAGGGGCCTTTTCACTGTAGTGTCCAAAACATCTTTCTAGCTGTCAGGCATCCCTTGGCAGCAAGAGCCTCTCAGTGGATGCTGCAGTGTACCCAAGTTGCGTCGGGAGCAACTGCTTGCACGAGCGTTAACACTCCACTATGTCTCCCTGTCATGGTTTTTGCGCCATCAGTACAGATACAGTTGAAGTCGGAAGTTTACATACACCTTAGCCAAATACATTTAAACTCAGTTTCACAATTCCTGACATTTAATCCTAGTTAAAACGCCCTGTCTTAGGTCAGTTAGGATCACCACTTTATTTTAAGAATGTGAAATGTCAGAGTAATAGTAGAGTGATTTAATTCAGCTTTTATTTCTTTCATCACATTCCCAGTGGGTCAGAAGTTCACATACACTCAATTAGTATTTGGTAGCATTGCCTTTAACTTGTTTATCTTGGGTCAAACGTGTTGGGTAGCCTTCCAAAAGCTTCCCACAATAATTTGGGTGAATTTTGGCCTATTCCTGCTGACAGAGCTGGTGTAACGGAGTCAGGTTTGTAGGCCTCCTTGCTCGCACATGCTTTTTCAGTTCTTCCCACAAATTTTCTATAGAAATAAGGTCAGGGCTTTGTGATGGCCACTCCAATACCTTGACTTTGTTGTCCTTAAGCCATTTTGCCACAACTTTGGAAGTATGCTTGGGGTCAATGTCCATTTGGAAGACCCATTTGCGACCAAGCTTTATCTTCCTGACTGATGTGTACATGTTGCTTCAATATATCCACATAATGTTCCTCCCTCATGATGCCATCTATTTTGAGAGCGCATCAGTCCCTCCTGCAGCAAAGCAACCCCACAACATGATGCTGCCACCCCTGTTCTTCACGTTTGGGATGCTGTTCTTCGGCTTGCAAGCCTCCACCTTTTTCCTCCAAACATAACAATGGTCATTATGGCCAAACAGTTCTATTTTTGTTTCATCAGACCAGAGGACATTTCTCCAAAAAGTATGATCTTTGTCCCCATATGCAGTTGCAAACATGTAGTCTGGCTTTTTTTTTTTTTTGCTGTTTTGGAGCAGTGGCTTCTTCCTTGCTGAGCGGCCTTTCAGGTTATGTCGATAAAGGACTCGTTTTACTGTGGATATAGATACTTTTGTACACGTTTCCTCCAGCATCTTCAAAACGTCCTTTGCTGTTGTTCTGGGATTCAGTTGCACATTTTGTGCCAAAGTACGTTCATCTCTAGGAGTCAGAACGTGTCTTCTTGAGCGGTATGATGGCTGCGTGGTCCCATGGTGTTTATACTTGTGTACTATTGTTTGTACAGATGAAGGTGGTACCTTCAGGCATTTGGAAATTGCTCCCAAGGATGAACGAGACTAAATTTTTTAACATTGGCTGATTACCTTTGATTTTTCCCGTGATGTCAAGCAAAGAGGCACTGAGTTTGAAGGTAGGCCTTGAAATACATCCACAGGTACACCTCCAATCAAATAATCTGTCCGTAAACAATTTTTGGAAAATTACTTGTCATTCACAAAGTAGATGTCCTAACCGACTTGCCAAAACTACAGTTTGTTAACAACAAATTTGTGGAGTGGTTGAAAAACAAGTTTTAATGACTCCAACCTAAGTGCATGTAAACATTCAACTTCAACTGTACCAACATGAGCAGCAGCTATGTTTGGCTACATACTGACCATTGGTGGAATTCCCGTGAGAGAGTAATGGTTAATGTGATTGGAAGTTGATTCTTTGACTAGGCTACCTGTATTTAATATTGTTGTTATTTCACTCAACACTACATCCTTTAATTTGATTTTTGGCAGTGAAATGAGGCTACCCAGGCGAGAAACTCATCCAATTATATAGCCCCATTGGAAAATATAAATGGACTGTTTGAAAATGTGAGGGAAAAATATACACTGCTCAAAAAAATAAAGGGAACACTAAAATAACACATCCTAGATCTGAATGAATGAAATATTATTTTCCTTACATAGTTGAATGTGCTGACAACAAAATCACACATATCAATGGAAATCAAATTTATCAACCCATGGAGGTCTGGATTTGGAGTCACACTCAAAATTAAAGTGGAAAACCACACTACAGGCTGATCCAACTTTGATGTAATGTCCTTAAAACAAATCAAAATGAGGCTATGTAGTGTGTGTGGCCTCCACGTGCCTGTATGACCTCCCTACAACGCATGGGCATGCTCCTGATGAGGTGGCGGATGGTCTCCTGAGGGATCTCCTCCCAGACCTGGACTAAAGCATCCGCCAACTCCTGGACAGTCTGTGGTGCAATAGATGGTGGATAGAGCAAGACATGATGTCCCAGATGTGCTTAATTGGATTCAGGTCTGGGGAACGGGCGGGCCAGTCCATAGCATCAATGCCTTCCTCTTGCAGGAACTGCTGACACTCCAGTCACATGAGGTCTAGCATTGTCTTGCATTAGGAGGAACCCAGGGCCAACCGCACCAGCATATGGTCTCACAAGGTGTCTGAGGATCTCATCTCGGTACCTAATGGCAGTCAGGCTACCTCTGGCAAGCACATGGAGGGCTGTGCGACCCCCCAAAGAAATGCCACCCCACACCATGACTGACCCACCGCCAAACCGGCCATGCTGGAGGATGTTGCAGGCAGCAGAACGTTCTCCACGGCGTCTCCAGAATCTGTCACGTCTGTCACATGTGCTCAGTGTGAACCTGCTTTCATCGGTGAAGAGCACAGGGCGCCAGTGGCGAATTTGCCGATCTTGGTGTTCTCTGGCAAATGCCAAACGTCCTGCACGGTGTTGGGCTGTAAGCACAACCCCCACCTATGGTCGGGCCCTCATACCACCCTCATGGAGTCTGTTTCTGACCGTTTGAGCAGACACATGCACATTTGTGGCCTGCTGGAGGTCATTTTGCAGGGCTCTGGCAGTGCTCCTCCTGCTCATCCTTGCACAAAGGCGGAGGTAGCGGTCCTGCTGCTGGGTTGTTGCCCTCCTACGGCCTCCTCCACGTCTCCTGATGTACTGGCCTGTCTCCTGGTAGCGCCTCCATGCTCTGGACACTACGCTGACAGACACAGCAAATCTTCTTACCACAGCTCGCATTGATGTGCCATCCTGGATGAGCTGCACTACCTGAGCCACTTGTGTGGGTTGTAGACTCCTTCTCATGCTACCACTAGAGTGAAAGCACCGCCAGCATTCAAAAGTGACCAAAACATCAGCCAGGAAGCATTGGAACTGAGAAGTGGTCTGTGGTCACCACCTGCAGAACCACTCCTTTATTTGCGGTGTCTTGCTAATTGCCTATCATTTCCAACTGTTGTCTATTCCATTTGCACAACAGCATGTGAAATTTCTTGTCAATCATTGTTGCTTCCTAAGTGGATTTCACAGAAGTGTGATTGACTTGGAGTTACATTGTGTTGTTTAAGTGTTCCCTTTATTCTTTTGAGCAGTGTATATATTTTTAAATGCGAATCACATTTTTATTGGGCATGCCCCAGATGGCATTGCGCATACCCCAGTTTGGGAATACCTGCTCTACAGGAATGACAGAGTCCGTCCAAATAATCTTAGCTCCTGGACCCTGTCTGCACATTTCAAGGCTGCATTGAGACAATGAGTTATCTGTTTCACCTCTCCTTGTTCTTATCTCCACCCACCTCCAGGTGTCACCCTTCTTCCCAATTATCCCCTGTGTATTTATACCTGTGTTCTGTCTGTCTGTTGCCAGTTCGTCTTTTTCGTTCAAGCTAACCAGTGTTTTTCCTGTCAGCTCTTATCATTTCCCAGCCTCTCTTTCCTCGTCCTCCTGATTTTTGACCTTTGCATGTCCTGACCCTGTACCCGCCTGCCTGATCTCTCTGCCTGACACTGAGCCTGCATGCCGTCCTGAACCTTTGCTCCACCTCTGGATTACTGAACTCTGCCTGTCCCTGACCCGGAGTTTGCCTGCCATCCTGTACCTTTGCCTCACCCTGGATCTTCGACCCCTGCCTGCCCTGACCTGTCTTTGCCTGCCCATTGCTACAATACACTTTGTTACTTCAACAGTCTGCATCTGAGTCTTACGTTGATTCCTGATAGTATGGACATGGCCCTTACTGACCCAACAGACTTGGACCAGCTCTGCTACGCCATCTCCTCCCAAGGCGCCACCATTGGTAGCACGAGGAGTTGCTTCACGGTATGATGGAGGGGTTCCAGGCCACAGCCGAATGTCACGACCAAGCATTGGACATTTTGCGGGACCAAGTCCGTGGGTTGCCTATTAGGCAGCCAACCACAATGGTAACCTCCCAGCCCCTCTGTAACCCGGCTGGCAGTAGTGCCGTCACCCTGGTTTCCCGGGGAGATTCCAGAACCTCCCGGCTCTTTCTCTCCCAACGCTCCCTCATTTTCGAGCTGCAGCCTTCTTTGTTCCCCTCGGAGCGCTCGAAGATGGCATATATTATTACGCTGATGTACTGGAGGGTACTCGCCTGGGCCACAGCGGTGTGGGAGCAACAATCAACCGTGAGTGAGTACACTGGTGTGTCTGAGAGATAATTGTTCTTCTCCCCTTACTCACCAACTTGCTGTGGGGCGACCAGTCCAAATCTCTCCAGGTACTCATTGACTCGGGGGCTGATATGAGTCTCATGGATGTTACACTGGCATCCGAGCTGGGTATCTCCACTCAATCCCTCTCCTTTCCCATGGGTGTTAGAGTGCTGGACGGGCGCTCTATATGCCGGGTCACGTACAAGACTACCCCCGTCAGCCTACGGGTGTCGGGGAACCACAGAGAGGCTATCCAATTCCTGCCGGTTGAGTCTCCACAGGCGCCCGTGCTATTGGGATTCTCTTGACTCCAGCGACACAATCCCTCCTTTGACTGGGCTACAGGTGCCATCATGGGCTGTCTTTGCCTGCCCCTGTTGCTACAATAAACTTTGTTACTTCGATACTTCTGTATCTGGGTCTTACCTTGATTCCTGATAATCAGTGACCCAAGCACTGCTCAGATAGAGACACTATGGTACGGATTGAGTTGTCATAGTGCTGCTGCAAATGTACTTAGTCCCAGGGGAGTTGGCATAATGTAAGTAACCTAATTTATATCCTTTTAACTCCCCTGAATGCCTCTGTCAATCCTACAGCTATTGTATGCAGTAATCATGCACCTATGAACCCGAGTTATACTGTTAGCACTGAGGGAGTTTTCTCTGGTAGGAAGTCCAGTAGGAAGTGCAGCTCACCCTGCACTATCAGCTCAAACATAAATATCACTGTCATGTCTACCTCTGATAAGCCTCCCAGTAAAGCAATAAAAACAATCAAGTATCCCAGAAAAGTGTTAACAATAGCCCACATTAACATATGTAGCCTAAGAACCTAGGTTCAAGAAATCGATAACTTGCTAGTAACAGAACATTCACATACTATCTCAGAAAATCACTTAGATAATACCTTTAATGATACAGTGGTAGCAATACATGGTTTCAATATCTTCAGAAGAGACAGGAATGTCAGTGGTGGAGCATAGAGAGGATCATGTCAAATGCCGTTGAAGTAAAATGGCTACAGGTTCACATGCATCACCTAAAGCACATTCTTGTGGGAGATGCAATAGACCACCGAGTGCTAACAGTCAGTATCTGGATAGTATGTGTGAAATGCTTGATAATGTATGTGATATCAACAGAAGTATATTTCTGGGTGACCTAAATATTGACTGGTTTTCATCAAGCTGCCCTCTCAAGAAAAAAGGTTAAAACTGTAACCAGTGCCTGCAACCTGGTTCAAATTATCAGTTAACCTACCAGTGTATTTACAAACTGCACAGGAATGAAATAATCCTCATGTATGGATCACATCTTTACTAATGCTGCAGAAAACTGTTCTAAAGCAGTATCCAAATCCATCAAATGTAGTGATCATAATATAGTAGCCATATCTAGGAAAACCAAAGTTCCAAAGGCTGGGCCTAATATAGTGTATAAGAGGTCAAACAATAAGTTTTGTAGTGATTTCTATGTTGAAGATCTAAATAATATTTGCTGGTCTGTGGTGTGTAATGAGGAGCAACCAGACACTGCACTTGAGACTTATGAAATTGCTTTTTCCAGTTCCTAATAAGCATGCACCCTGTAAGAAAATCTAAACTGAAATCCCTGTGAATTGATGAGGAATTAAAAAATTGGATGGATGAGAGGGATGAGGCAAAAGGAATGAGTCTGGCCAATTGGCAAACAAGTCAGCAAATAAGTCTGGCCAATTGGCTAACATACTGCAAATTGAGAAATCATGTGACTAAACTTAACAAAAATAAAAAATAAACTGTACTATGAAAGAAAGATAAATTATATAAAAAATATATAGTAAAAAGCTTTGGAGCACCTTAAATTTAAATTTGGTCAAAAATGGGAAGTTGGTTACATCATTCATTGAATCAGATGGCTCATTCATCACAAAACCCACTGATTTTGCCAACTACTTTAATGATTTTTTCATTTGCACGAAAATGTAGGCATGACATGCCAACAACAAATTCTGAACCTACACATCCATGCATAACTAACAAAATGATGAAAGACAAGCATTGTAATTTTGAATTCCGTAAAGTGAGCATGGAAGGGGTGAAAAAAGTATTGTTGTCAATTGTTGTCAACAATGACAAACCATCTGGGTTTGACAACTTGGGTGGAAAATTACTGAGGATGATAGTGGACGATATTGCAATCTCTTCAGTCTAAGCCAACAGGAAAGTGTGTGCCCTCAGGCCTGGAGGGAAGCAAAAGTCAACCCAAACAGCTGACCAATCAGCCTGTTACCAACCCTTAGTAAACTTTTGTGGAAAAATGGTGTTTGACTAGGTACAACGCTATTTCACAGTAAACAGATTTTCAGCACGCTTATAGAGAAGGGCATTCAACATGATGTGGCTGTTGAACAAGTTGAGAAGACTACAATCTAAGGTAACACCAAGTAATTTAAACTGTCATGGTCAAAACATATAAAGATTAAATCGTTGTAAAGATGGGGGAGGTTTGTCCGTAATAAAGAGATGCTCGTCAAGTCTGCTCCCGCTCTTCCCCCCTGGCGCTCGAGGGCGCCAGGCTGCCCTGCATCACGCACTCCTGCCATCATCAATTATGCACACCTGCCTTCCCTCGTCACGCGCATCAGCGATTTTGGATTCACCTGGACTCACTCATCACCTGTTTATTACCTCCCCTATATTTGTCAGTTCCCCTGCCCTGTTACCTGCTGATGCATTAATTGTTTTAGTCTGTATTACTCGTTTGCTGACGCTGTTCCTGTCTCGTTCCAGGTCCGTTCTTTATTAAATGTTTGACTCCCCGTACCTGCTTCGTCTCTCTCTCCAGCGTCAATTCATGTGACAGAATGCAACAGCCAACATACGAAGCATCGGGGAATACTGGAGTTCCTGTGTGTGGTGACATCAGCTCTGGGTCACTGCTAATGGAACCGGCGGTGCCTAGCCAGCTCGTTGAGCTTCCACGCCCTAGCTGGCTCGAGAAGTTTCCTTGCCCCGGTTGGCTAAGATGGCACCCATCCCAAGTCGGGCCTCAGCCAGGTCATCAGTTCTTGTTTGTCTAGCCGGTCCAGGAGTTTTTTGTTTTGTTGGTGACGTAGGTTGGATTCCGCCGCCGATGGAACCGGGGGTGCCTAAGCCGGCTCGTCGGGCTTCCATGCCCTGGCTGGCTCGAGAAGTTTCCTTGCCTCGGTTGGCTTGGCAGGTTTCCATCCCAAGTCACGCTCCACTGGATCATCCGGCTCCCTTGCTGCAGCGGGATCGACAGGCGTCTTGCCTCAGCCGGATCGTTGGGCTGCCATGCATCAGCCGGCTGGCCAGGCTCCCATGCTCCTGCCGGTTCGTTGGGCTTCGTTGGGGGGGGGGGGGGGGGGGTACTGTCACGTCTGCTCCTACTTCACGCACTCCTGCCATCATCAATTATGCACACCTGCCTTCCCTCGTCATGCGCATCAGCGATATAGGATTCACCTGGACTCACCCAATCACCTGTTTATTACCTCCCCTATATTTGTCAGTTCAACTGCTCTGTTACCTGCTGATGTATTGTTTTAGTTTGTATTACTTGTTTGCTGACGCTGTTCCTGTCTCGTTCCATGTCAGATCTTTATTAAATGTTTGACTCCCCGTACCTGCTTCGTCTCTCCAGCGTCATTCCATGTGACAGCTCAGATTTTTTGACACCACACAAAGCAAGTCCTGCACGCTCTAGTTTACCTTATCTTGTCCAGTCATATGGTAAAGTGCTGCAAAGAAAGACCTAGTTAAACTGCAGCTGGGCCAGAACAGAGTGGCAATTTTGGAAATTCCAAATTGTTTGCACAGTCAACACACACACACACAGCACTGACACATACCCTTACTCCAACAGACATGCCACCAGGGGTCTTTTCACAGTCCCCAGGTCCAGAAGAAATTAAAGGAAGCATCCAGTATTATACAGAGCCATGAGTGCATGGAACACCCATTCATCTCGTATGAACAGCAAACCTGGTTCAAAAAACAAATACAGCAACATCTCGCGGCACAACGCCTCTCCCCCATGTGGCCTACTTGTTGTGTGTATGTACTAATATGTATGTGTAACTGATGCGCACACACACTCACATTACATGTTAATGTTTTCAAATGCATGAAAATTTTAACTTATTTAGTCTATAATGTGTTTCTCGTTATGTGTCGGATCCCAGTAAGACTAGCTGTCGCCATTGGCGTCGGCTAATGGGGGATCCTAATAAATCAAATCAAATGACCTGCCACTGACTCTGAGTAAAGTCTGTATGTCTATGTATGCTGATGACTCAACACTGTACACGTCAGCTACTACCGCAAGTGAAATCACTGGAACACTTCCACTAAATCATGTAATTAATAATGTGGAAATTGAGCAAGTTGAGGAGACTAAACTGCTTGGAGTAACCCTGGATTGTAAACTGTCATGGTCAAAACATATTGATACAACAGTAGCTAAGGTGGGGAAAGTCCATAATAAAGCATTGCTCTGCTTTCTTAACAGCACTATCAACAAGGCAGGTCCTACAGGCCCTAGTTCTGTCTCACCTGAACTACTGTCTACTCGTGTGGTCAGGTGGAAAATTACAGCACGGCTGGCCCTTAAATATACATGGAGAGATATAACATTAATAATATGCATGTAAATCTTTCCTGGCTCAAAGTATAGGAGAGATTAACTTCATCAAATCAAATGTATTTGTCACATGTGACGAAAACAACAGGTGCAGACCTTATCGTGAAATGCTTACTTACAAGCACTTAAGGCCTAAGGATTTAAAAAAAAAATTGACTACATTATTTTCTAGTTAATCTTTACAAATTTTTTTTGTGATCTTGTGATTTCATCTCTTCAGTTTGTGTTGGAAAGAGAAGATTTATGACTGAAGATAATTTTTCTTTGTTGGTCTCTGGGTAGAAAAATCCTTCAGAATCTGGGCAGAAGAATTTGGGAATGACAGTGAAATTAACCAATCATATTTTGACTTGAAATGGGTAGGGCCGTATAAAAGGAAAAATGATGTGTCTCGGCGTTTTTTAAGCGCGTGAACAAGCGTGCTCATGGTGTCATAGCTCGTCAAATTAGAAAGCAAGTCTATTTAGCTATGCTGGTAAAATAAGCAGGTCAATTGCGTGGGTCGTTTGTAGAGAAGGAATTCAAGGAATTGTTATGATCTTCTAATGATGCTAAGTAGACTAAAAGATGTAGTTTAAAATGTATTGGGCTGTAAGCTATCAGTCAAAAAGGCTACATATTTGACAACAATTTCAGCCTACCTGTGTTGATTTAGATTATAGGGATATAGCCTAGGCAGGCTACGGCTAGAAAACTCGGACTCCGATTTCAAGACAGAATACTGTTTATGTAAAAGAACAAGAATTTGTTGTTTATAAATGACTCGGGTTTATTAGCTACAACTTCCTCATGAGCTAGCAAAGCAACTGTTTAGCACAGGTACGGTGGCTCCCGTAGAACAAGGTGAGTCAAAAGGAACTCACAACAATAACTCCCAGGGGATACATAGTAAACATAACTGTTTATTATGGATTTTCATGACAATTACATTGGCATATGTATACAATTGAGGCTCGCTACTTTCGCACGCCATTGATGGGCGTCTCTCTTGTAATTTCGGTTAAAGCCTAGACAGGACACTACTGAGAGCAAATAATCAGTGGCGCAAGAAATCGTTTTTGAATGCTAACGCTAGTAATGTCTGCTAGCTAGTGTTGCAGTAGTGTGGCAATGACGAAGGCGGCTGCAGCAGCTCTTATCAAGATTAACTTTTAAACTTTACAAATTATCATCAGCTGGTCAGTCACATTGTTTTTTTGTTGCAGCTCGGTTGATGTTAGCTATCTCTTTGAAAATAATGCCTGTGAAACAGTATTGCATTTAAACTTTATTTCACCGGTTAGTGTGATGAACGTGATTTAAATACATTTGCAATGGGAAGTAATAGCTGGTTTATTAATTTCATTTTGGAAATGAAATAGCTGTGCTTTTGTATTGTTATGATTTCATGGGGCCTATTGGAGTGAATTGGTTGCTTATTGTTTAACATTATTTGATGCCGTGTGAGACAGGCGTCAGTAGTCAATCAGCCATGTCTATCTGTTTGACCAAAACTGTCTCTTTGCTAGGTAAAGCCTGCCATATCTCAGCTCACGAGTTACCATAGCAGCACCCACCCGTAGCATGTGCTCCAGCAGGTATATTTCACTGGTCACCCTCAAAGCCAAATCCTGCTTTGGCCTCCTTTCCATCCAGTTCTCTGCTGCCAATGACTGGAACGATTTGCAAACATCACTGAAGTTGGAGACTCATATCTCCCTCACTAACTTTAAGCATCAGCTGTCAGAGCAGCTTACAGATAGATCATTGCACCTGTACATAGCCCATCTGTAAATAGCCCACCCAACTACCTCATCCCCATATTGTTATTTTCTTTTAGTTGCTCCTTTCCACCCCAGTATCTCTACTTGCACATTCATCTTCTATCACTCCAGTGTTTAATTGCTAATTTGTAATTATTTCGCCACCATAGCCCATTTATTGCCTTACCTCCCTCATCTTATTTCATTTGCACACACTGTATCTAGACTTTTCTATTGTTATTGACTGTACGTTTCTTTATTCCATGTGTAACTGTGTTTGTCGCACTGCTTTGCTTTACCTTGGCCAGGTCGCAGTTGTAAATGAGAACTTGTTCTCAACTGGCCTACCTGGTTAAACATTAAAAAAAAAAATGACTGGATGAGAAAAGCTGTCTGTCTGTCTCGTCCCAACACCTTCATTACTATGGGACTGCTGGAGATCAATTTTCAATATTGAAACAATGTTGCAAATCTATGAGAGACAGACAGCAAGGTTTATACAGATTTTTGCTGTTGAAAACCATATTCTAGTCTAAAAGAAATGGGAGATAATGTCTAGATGCTTTTAATAGTGGAGATAAAGTTTATAAATGGTCTGGCTGGGCTGATGAGACAGTGGATTGCGCAGTCAGATGGAACAGAGTAAATAGGCATTTTAACGTAATAGCTTGAGCTGGTGGTAACTTGTGGAATAGACACCAGCTGGAATGCGGTTTTAACCAATCAGCGTCCAGGATTAGACCCACCCGTTGTATAATGTGCTATAATAATTCAGTCAATATCTGATGGATTATAGAAAATCAAGAAGGTTGGAGAACCTTCGTCCATTGTCCAACTGTTGCATTTCAATGACCGTTGCTAGTGGACAGCCAGGCTAATGAACGGCGCAGAGGCGGCAGGTAGCCTAGTGGTTAGAGTGTTGGGCCAGTAACTGAAAGGTTGCTAGATCGAATACCAGAGCTGAGGAAGTACAAATCTTGTTCTGCCCCTGAACAAGGCAGTTAACCCACTGTTCCTACGCTGTCACTATAAATAGGAATTTGTTCTTAACTGACTTGCCTAGTTAAAATTCAAATAAATAAATAAACCATGTCAAAACAAAAAATCATTATCTGTAATGAGCCTGTGGAGACCATAATGCTGCACCACCTGCACAACGCAACTACTGTGCACAACCCCCTGCTGTATAGAGAGAGAGACATGCACAAACACATATCCACTGGGCCTGTCAAACAGGTCAGATCTAAATCCCCTCTTTTCTCAGCTCAGAACACACTCTGCCAGGGGCAGCGTCACTTATGAATATTCTTATAGTCATTCTCTCAAGAAGATCACAACCTGACATGGCGTGAGATATTTTATGGCAGAGAGAGGAGGGGTGGTGTGTCATCGTTAACACATTTATGGGTTGCTTACTGCATATCACTATGCATTACACAATAAAAGCTGCTATAAAACCAAGCTCGTCTCATCTCTTCAACCTCTAAAAATGTGCTCCATCACCGAGTCAGTACCCCTATACGAACCTGTTTATAGACAGATCACAGCCAGAGATGGCTCCACTTTGGTGCTATTGCATGTAGCTGAACTGCTCAACATAGGTTACAAGCATATGGGTCAGATTAACATCAAATCAAATGTTATTGTTCACATACAAATGTTTAGCAGATGTTATTACAAGTGTAGTGAAATGCTTGTGCTTCTAGTTCCGACAGTGTTGCAATATCTAATAACTAATCTAACTAACAATTTCACAACAAAGACCTAATACACACACATCTAATTAAAGGAATGGAATAAGAATATATACATATACAGTAAATATATGGATGAGCAACGTCAGAGTGGCATAGGCAAGATGCAATAGATGGTATAAAATACAGTATACACATACGAGATGAGCAATGCAAGATATGGAAACATGATTAAGGTGCCATTTTTATAGTGGCTAGTGATCAATTTATTAAAGTGGCCAATGATTTCAAGTCTATGTAGGCAGCAGCCCCGCTGTGTTAGTGATGGCTGTTTAACAGTCTGAGGGCCTTGAGATTGAAAAATAGCTTCTGTGTCTCGGTCCCAGCTTTGATGTACCTGTACTGACCTCACCTTCTGGATGGTAACTGTGTAAACAGGCAGTGGCTCGGGTGGTTGATGTCCTTGATGATCTTTTAGGCCTTCCTGTGACATCGGGTGCTGTAGGTGTCATGCAGGGCAGGTAGTTTGCCACCGGTGATGCGTTGTGCAGACCTCACTACCATCTGGAGAGCCGTACAGTTGAGGGCGGTGCAGTTGCCGTACCAGGCTTGGATACAGCCCAACAGGATGCTCTCAATTGTGCTTCTGTAAAAGTTTGTCAGGGTTTTGGGTGACAAGCCACATTTCTTCAGCCTCCTGAGGTTGAAGAGGCGCTGTTGCGCCTTCTTCACCACACTGTCTGTGAGTGGACTATTTCAGTTTGTCTGTGATGTGTACGACGAGGAACTTAAAACATTCCACCTTCTCCACTGCTGTCCCTTCGATGTGGATGGGGAGCTGCTCCTTCTGCTGTTTCCTGAAGTCCACTATCATCTCCTTTGTTTTGTTGACGTTGAGTGAGAGGTTGTTTTCCTGACACCACCAGATAAGAGTGGATCCCATGGGGAAGATTTCACACACACAACCTGCCCCGTTCCCCCCTGTGGCTGCCATGGGGTTATGGCTCTATGGTGAACCTATGAGGAATACGACAAATTACGTAACCTCTTAAAGACAGACATCACTTTCTTAGATTCCCTTGGTAATCCAATGATCATAGACCTAGAGGGAGGGGAGATGTGGCTAGATGCTTGGTATGAGAGAATGTGTTCTCACTGACCTAGATACCTGGTTAAATAAAAGGTAATACTAAATATTTGTGGACCTAGACTATGATTGGACTACTCCTATCTGGGACCTGTTAAACTCCATTACGCATTACTCTAAAATAGGGACAATCATGATTTTGCTTTGCCCTGCCTATGGGTTGCTCAGTCTAAAGCAGTGGTACTCATTGCACGGCTCTCAGGCTGAGCCCTTAATTTGTGGTTAGTGGTGATTTTCCATTCATAATACATGACAATGACACAATTTAAATTCAATGTGTTTAATGCAGGTGTGAATCACTTCATTGAATATATCTATTGTTCCTTGGATGGCAGATAGATAGCAGTATAGCACAGCTGTTGAACAGAAAGGCCGAAATAGAAAGCAACTGCTCAGCTACCGACACATTTTTTTTTTTAACTAGGCAGGTCAGTTAATAACAAATTCTTATTTACAACGACGTCCTACCCCGACCAAACGACACTGGGCCAATTGTGCGCGGCCCTATGGGACTCCCAATCACAGCCTGATGCGATGTAGCCTGGATTCATACCAGGTACTGCAGTGACACCTCTTGCACTGAGATGCAGTGTCTTAGACCACTGTACCACTCAGGAGCACATATCAGTTTGCTACTAGCTAATTTTGCAGTCTGGTTGACAAGGTTTGAGTTATTGTAAATTAAATTAAATCTATTGACAATTAAATTGAGGGGGAAGAGTTGGAGAACAATGTGACAGCTATGAACGAACAACTACCGGAGCACCAGGAATATCAGGAAGATGGCAGCGGGGAAATGTAGTCAGCTAACGTAGCTAAGAGAAGGATACGGTCGATTCAAGAAGGACACAGAAAGTTCCAAGAGAAATTAACAGACAACTATTTTTTTGTACTGCATGATGGGACTAGCTCACTTTGTCTTATTTGCCAGGAGGCAGTCAATTGTTTTAATTAAACAAGCGAATTTAGAGCAGTCACACCATGCCCACTTTGAAGAAAAATATCCGCCACAAAGCAACCTCAGAAACAACAAAATAGCGCAACTCAAAAGGACAACAAATGATGGACAGATCTAGCATGGTTGAAGAGAAAACAACATAGGCAACATATGAGATTGCTTGGATACTTGAGAGAAACATGAAGGCATTTGCAGATGCGGAGATTGTCAAATATTGTTTTTTGGCCTCAGCCGAAATATTGTATGCTGATTTCACAAACAAGGAAGCTATTTTAAAGCAAATTAACCTCTACGGGATCAGTGTCCCCCCATGGGACGGTTGAGCTAACGTGCGCTAATGTGATTAGCATGACGTTTTAAGTAATAAGAATATTTCCCAGGAATTAGACATATCTGATATGGGCAAAAAGCTTAAATTCTTGTTAATCTAACTGCACTGTCCAATTTACAGTAGCTATTAGTTGGTGAAAGAATACCATGCTATTGTTTGAGGAGAGTGCACAGTTATGAACTTGAAAATGTATTAATAAACCAATTAGGCATATTTGGCGAGTCTTTTTGAACAGAAACGCAATGGATAATTGGCTCAGTCTAAAACGTTGCACATACACTGCTGCCTTCTAATGGCCAAAATCTAAATTGCACCTAAGCTGGAAATATACATTATGGCATTTCTCTTGCATTTCAAAGATGGAACAAAAAATAAATAGAAAATATGCATGTTTTTCCTTTGTATTATCTTTTACCAGATCCAATGTGTTCTTTTCTCCTATATTAAATTCACATTTCCACAAACCTCTAAGGTGTTTCCTTTCCAATAATATCAAGAATATGCATATCCCTGCTTCAGGTCCTGAGCTACAGGCAGTTAGATTTCGGTATGTCATTTCAGGCAAAACATTTTTAAAAAGGGTCCGATCCTTAAGAGGTCTTAAGGGACTGCAACTCTCAGACTCGACCAAAACAAGACATCGGTGAGGACATCGGTAAGCAACTGATTACTGACATATCCGTGGTACCGTGTTTTAGTATTGCGCTTGATGATGTAAATGACACTGCCCAATTATATGTTTGGGTCTGCTTCCCTCAAAAGAGGAACTTATGTTTATTGACCATCCAGGGACAAACACGGGGAGAGGTTATTCTGAAACAACTTGTTACATTTTTTGCTGATAACAATATTGACTGGTCAAATCTGGCATCTGTGTGCACTGACAGTGCCCCAAACATGCAAGGGAAGGAGAAGGGACTCATAGGCCTGATGAGAAAGAGAGAGGATATTCCCACATTTGCTACGTTTAATTATATCATTCATCAAGAAGCACTTGTGGCTAAACTCAATGACTGTGACTTACAGAAAGTGATGCAGTAAGTCGTGCGCGCGGTCAACTTTATTATTGCGTGGGCACTGAATCACCGGCAATTCCGACAGTTGCTGGAAGAATACCATACAGAATACTGTGACTTGATATTTCACAATGAGGTGAGATGGCAGAATTTTGAAAAGATTTCTCTCTCTCCTTCCTCAGATTCATGAATTTGTTGCAAGCAAAGACATCGAGGAGCCAGAGCTGGATGATCCACAGTGGATATTAAAGCTTTTAACTGACATCACCTGCCACCTGAACACGGTGAATCTCCAGCTCCAAGGGGCAGATAAATCTCTGGGCAAAATGCTGCGTGTGGTCACATTTTGCATTTCAAAATAAAATCACCACACTGTTAATATCTGACAGACAGTTTGTTCATTTGCGCATGTGTGTGTGTGTGTGTGTTAGAAGAGTTGAAGTTGGAGTCAAAATTCAAGGATTTTTAAAAATGTTTATTTTATCCCTTTTTCTCTCCAATCTCGTGGTATTAGTTTGTGAAATAATAACAGTGTAGTTACTATCTTGTCTCATCGCTAAAACTCCTGTACGGGCTCAGGAGAGACGAAGGTCGAAAGCCATGCGTCCTCCGAAACACAACCCAACCAAGCCGCACTTTCAGATGGTTCTTAACACAGCGCGCATCCAACCCGGAAGCCAGCCGCACCAATGTGTCAGAGGAAACACCGCACACCTGGCGACCTAGCGCGCACTGCACCCGGCCCGCCACAGGAGTCGCTGGTGCGCGATGAGACAAGGATATCCCTACCGGCCAAACCCTCCCTAACCCGGGCGACGTTAGGCCAATTGTGCGTCGCCCCACGGACCTCCCGGTCGCGGCCGGCTGCAACAGAGCCTGGGCACGAACCCAGAGTCTCTGGTGGCACAGCCCTAGACCACTGCGCCACCCGGGAGGCCGAGTACAAGGTGTTTTTAAACTTCATTGAAAACCTCTCGTGTGCCAGTGTCATCTCTGACACAAGTCATCACATCCCTCTGTCCTGACCGTGCTGGAATAGAGAGAGTGAGATAGTGGAGCTGCAGGCAAATTACACAGGTGACCTAAGATCAGGTGTTAAACATTTCTGGAGCCTTGTGTCAGACAGAGTATCCACTTCTGAAGCAGTGTGTGCAAAAGAAGACATTTTTTGTCAGCACTTATTCATTGTGAGCAACATTTTTAACAATGAACATTGTAAAACAAAAACAGAGAAACAGACTGACCAATGCACACCTGGATTGCCTGACAAGGATAGCAACAGAAGACTACATTTAGAATGAATTCAGTCAAGGAGCAGAAGGGACACTTTCACTCATCAAACTACTAAGGTAACCCTTAATATGAGTTTTATACATTTGATGTAGCCTATTTGATGTGTGTATGTATATATTTGTGATGTGCTGTACATCAAATCAATTGCATGTGCTCTATTGCACTCAAATGATAATTTACAACAAATTAAACATCTGTGCAGCCCTCTGAATGATTGTCTCAACCCAAAGTGGCCCCCTTACAAAAACATTGTGAGTAACACCGGTCTAAAGTATACTGTGAAAAGCCCATACTACAGAGAACGAATCGAGCTGGAGTATCCAACACTGTCCTTTGAAGAGAGGCATGAGGACAGCAGAATGTTGTTGATTATGGGAGTAAGAGAAAAGCCCAGTGCTCCTGGATGTGAGGCTCTGGGAGCCCATGTCATCCTGTAAAGGACTCTTCAGTCAGTCTGAGGCTCTGCCGCTGCCTTGGCCCTGTATGGTCTCATTGGCATTCATCAACACGCGGCCAGTAATAGAGAAAACACATCGCTCTGGACGACTGCTGCCAAATCTGCCATTTGTTCGCTCTTCGTTCGCTTGCTGACGGTAGGTGTTTGATGCCAGGCATTTTCTCTGGTTTCTACATGTAGAATCAGTTTGCAAATTATGGCCGGCACTCTATTGAGAGGTGCTAAGTACTCATTGTGCTAACACTAGTTGCAATGCAACTCTCCCCAATGTGTGTACTGCCTGCCTGGATACACACACACATTAACACTGCCCTGGCACTAACCCTGAGAGAGCCATCTCCCTCCCTGGCCCCCTCCTATCATCAACATCGCCACACTGAGCTGTATCACTGGCAGGTTTCCCATCACAAGCTTCACACACACACACACACAAAATAAATCTCTCCATGGCTGATGTTTATAACGGCCTATCAATTGGCCAAAGTCAAAAAACTAAGCTGGTGGCTATGTTCCTTTAAAAGAGCACAGTAATGTCCAGGCCATTACCTTGGAGCGATTTAAAGGTGGCCTGAGTTCATCTTCCAGTGGATGAACACCAATGGGGAGGGGACATAATAATAAATGCTGCTGGATTAAAAGTGACACTCTGGTCTGGGTAGTTAGTCAGTAGTGGCTATAGTGACATCTCACATCTCTGGCCCATGCTTAAGGGGAGAATCAATGACAGTTGTTCCTAAAGTGGCTGGATCTCATTGTTGAATAAAGATCATGTCCTTCATGATGGGAGTGTTTGGGTCAGTGACTGTAGAGAAACCAAACATTTTTATCCATAGGTCCTTTGGAAGAATGATAGTTGACATCGCAACTTGTATCTAAAATGATAATTGAGAAATAATTAATCAAACTTGGCATATGACATTTTTGGCCATACCCGGGCCTCCTATAAGACTCCACAATATTTCATCTGTAGGTGCTACAAAGCAAAAATGTGTGTCATATCAAGCTTTACTGTTTGCCTGTAATATGAGTAGTACTTTTATTTCAATATTATAATTGTTTACATCAATTTATGAATATTGAAAAATATTAACATGAGTATTCAAAAAATGTCATGTTTGATTTGGCAAATGTTTCTATATATTAGTAGAGCATAATATACTTTATGGATATATCAAAGTTACAGAGTGCAATCTCTGCTAGTTTTAAAGTTCTGCACCATTTAATACAGAGACATTGGCATAGTAGGCAATGTAACCAATCACAGCGCTCCTTTAACTTCTATCATTTCACATCCTGCAAATCACCAGTAGCGGGCAACCATTTTGAATCCATTTTCACATTCAGTCTGTTGGTAATGCTTACAAATTGGATCATAACTCAACAAGGTGCAGAGATCCCACTCTGGAACCTGAACTTTGATATTATTTCAGGAGTATATTATGTTCAACAATATATTGAAAAACTAGCCAAATCAAAAATGATGATCTTTCAATATTCATGTTAATATTTTTCAACAAATGTCAAATATACTGTATGTGAACAATCCTTCCTCCAATGGACCATTCTATGGATAATATTTTGTGAAGATCCCCCCCAAATAATGGTATTCTTTAGTCCTGTTTCGTGAGGAATCACTCAAAACCAGTGACGCAGACCCATCACTCAACCCAACCCGATAAGGACCAACCTGGTGACTACACTTTATTATGTTATGTTTATTCTAAAATACAGGATGAATGATGGTGATATTTCAGTAAATTATTCCATTAGAACCAGATGCACTGCTGCAGTACAAAGCAGTGTGGTTATACATCACAGTCCGTGACATGTAGAATCAATCAAAATGGAAAATACAGCAGCTATTAGCTATGTCATCTATGCTGACTGAGAAAGACAGAGAGAAAGAGAAGCAAAGAGGGGACCTTCCAAAAAAAATTGAGATTGAGGAAGAGAGTGAGCCATCGCATAGAGAGAGTCAGAGGGCAAACAGACACAGGACTCTTGGTCTGAAATCAGACAAAATGTACTCACACTATCAAACATTGTTAGTTCATGCGACAATGTGAACCAGAACAATACAAAGAAAAGGTGCTCTCACTGGGAGGGATTTCATTGCATAGGGTGATCATGCAATTTCCCATAATGTCTTCATCTAATAGAGCAGGGATTTGTGAGATTATGTTGTTGGTATATCCTATTAATATGTGACACCACCCCCCCCCCCCCCCCCCCTCCTCCATCCTCTCTCTCTCATTGCTCATTAAAACAGTGACATTGTGACCTATGAATGTCATCACTGTTACTTGTGATTCCCCAGGCACTGGAGGACTATGATATCCCAGCAGCCCCAGCGCCTTACTATATATCCTTGCACATGGCTGCTGACAGGATGCTTGACAGGCCAATTATGCCATCAGCCAATCCATAACCAATTAAATCTTACATAAAATAAAGATGAACAAATTATGCCTCTTTGGAGGCTGCATTGTGCCTGTAATATTGTAAAATCTTCCTTCGTTCTATTTCAGTGATTAAGAATACACACACTGTGGATCAAGCCATCAGTCACCGTCAAATCTACACACACTGTGGATCAAGCCATCAGTCACCGTCAAATCTACACACACTGTGGATCAAGCCATCAGTCACCGTCAAATCTACACACACTGTGGATCAAGCCATCAGTCACCGTCAAATCTACACACACTGTGGATCAAGCCATCAGTCACCGTCAAATCTACACACACTGTGGATCAAGCCATCACTCACCGTCAAATCTTCACACAGAAGCTATAACTATAAGCCAATCCCTCTCAGGAGCTCCAGCCATCATCCAATCCTAACGTAGAAGCTTCAGCCGTCACCCTATCCTCACAGACTACAAGCCTCCTTTTCCCCATGTTTTCTATTCCAAGGCGATGCTGGAGAGTGAGAGCAACACCAATTTGATTATGGTGGGACTAATTAGACAGCACTAGGGACCACAATGTACTGTAATACCACCAGTACGCACCACACACACACAGGGGAGAGTCTACAGAGTAGCTGCCTCTCCTAAATGAATTATTGAGCACTAGGAGTAGGGTTGGAATAGACTTCATGCTTGTTTGTTTTTGTTGTACCGTCTTACTCTTCCCCGCCACGACATACACAGACCATTGCATGCGAGACTGGGTTGTGTTGTAAACTGAGATGTTTAGAAGATGTCTGATGAGAGGGGAGTGTTCTGGGAAGGACGGGGATGTAGGCTAGCTGTGTGAGGTAAGCCAATAGTGAGTGCCTAGCGGCAGCCTAAGGCTCTGGTCGCAGATGGTAAAAGAAGTAAAAACAGGAAGTGAGCAGGATGTTTAAAGAAAGGTATTTTGTGTGAATGGGTGTCCTTGGTGATTGAAGTAGACTACAGAAGACTGTCATGCTTCTGGGGAAGAACATTGCCCACACATTCAGTGATCATTAGAAACACTTGGAGAAACACTTGCACAACTTATTGTCATGCTCTAGCATTGCGGCAGCAGCAGCAACCTTCTTAGTTCCTGACAGGCTCACATATCCCTCTGTGGCACGGATGTTGGTGACTACAGTGTTAGTGGCCTGCTGGTAGTAGTCCCTGAATAACGATGTGACAAAGTGCTTCAAACATGCTATTTGTAGAAGATTAGATCCACATACTGGGCTCCATTGTAATCATCATCAGCGCCTGCTGCTAGGAACACAGCTAGGGTTGCAGAGCTACGGGTAATTTACCAAAAGTTCTTATGTAATTTTGGTCATTAAAACAGGTAATCTATGGCATTCTAAGGTAATTTTGGCAATTTATACTAGAATAACTTAAAACATTTATTCATATATAATTTAATGTATTTAAACACCAATGGAATTCACAAAGTTGATGGTTTATATTTAGGATAATGTTTTACAGCTTTGTCATTCTTTTTTGTGTTTTAAAATCTTATTTAATGATTTAATATTTTAAATGTGATAAGGCCACACAGAGCACCAGAGATTATAGACACCTGTGATAATCTGAAGTACCCAAGAAGGCCACTAATGTAATTTTATTTTTTAATTTTAAGTCCCAAAATACCTTGAAAGTTACCAAAATGCTGGTAGTTTATTAGTAAACTTTAAAAGTTTCCAGTAATATAGACTCCCTTTGCAACCATAATCACAAGACAAGCTCTATCAGATGTGTGAAGCTTGATGAAGATGCATATAACTGTACTGGGCCTGCAAGACCTCAATATGCTTTTCACATCACGTTGACTGATGTACATATCTAGCCCACTAAGCTCTCTACCTCTATGATGTCAGAGTTCTCATTGCAAGTGAGATCAATAGGATCTCAGCAGCAGTGGCATAGTTTGGGAGTGGCTAGCTCAGCTCAACACGCTCTCTCCAGCTGGGTTGTTCTACAAAAAGAGTGCCTTCGATATTCTAGATAGAAATTGTGAACCAATATTTGCATTTTAAAAGCCTATATTATTAAATGAAGTGCCCTTTAATATTGACTACATGGAGAATTCAATAAAGCAGATTTTTTTTAAATGAATAAAGGCTTGCTAAAGTGCCACAATTCAGTGTAACTTCTAGGAAGATTTCAACCCACTTAATGAAATAAAATCTCAAAGTTTCACAACCATTGCAAAGCCCTAGTTATTTTGTTGCTTTGACAGTCATTTCTGAAGATCATTATTTCTTTCATGTGATTAGTGATTCATTAACGTCTGTCCCTCATTTTAAGGTCAACCCTGTTCCATGAACTGAACTCTTGTTTTAAAATGGTGAAATTATTGCTTTTTTATTATTATTTTGCGCCATTTTCTCAACAGGTCGAGCAAAACACATTTAACCCTGTTACCCATAGATCGAGAGGTAGCATTGTTTTTCTGAAGCTTGCATTCAATTGCCACTCCCTGTCCCTGGGATTTAGGGATGATTTAAGATGAAATCGCCAACTCTGTTGTTACGGTCAACACTTACTATAAGTACATGTATATACAGTACAAGTCAAAAGTTTGGACAAACCTACTCATTCAAGGTTTTTTTTCAAGGGTTCTACATTGTAGAATAATAGTGAAGAAATCAAAACTATAAAATAACACATATGGAATCATGTAGTAACCAAAACAAAGTGTTAAACCTTGAAAGCTTTGCACACTCTTGGCATTCTCTCAACAAGCTTCATGAGGTAGTCACCTGGAATGCATTTCAATTAACAGGTGTGCCTTGTTAAAAGTTCATTTGTGGAATTTCTTTCCTTCTTAATGCGTTGGAGCCGATCAACTAACCGGTGCCCCTGCACATTACTTTAAGACATGAAGGTCAGTCAATACGGAACACTTCAAGAACTTTGAAAGTTTCTTCAAGTGCAGTTGCAAAAACCACCAAGCGCTATGATGAAACTGAATCTCATGAGGACTGCCACAGGAAAGAAAAACCCAGAGTTACCTCTACTGCAGACGCGTTGGTTCATTAGAGTTACCAGTCTCTGAAATTGCAGCCCAAATAAATGCTTCACAGAGTTCAAGTAACAGACACAGTAACAGACACATCTCAACATCAACTTTTCAGAGGAGACTGCGTGAATCAGGCCTTCATTGTCAAATTGCTGCAAAGAAACCACTTCTAAAGGACACCAATAATAAGAAGAGACTTGCTTGGGCCAAGAAACTCGAGCAATGGACATTAGACCGGTGGAAATCTGTCCTTTGGTCTGATGAGTCCAAAATTGAGATTTTTGGATCTAACCAATTCTAAATAAATCACTGACAGTGTCACCCACAAAGCACCATCACACCACCTCCATGCTTCACGGTGGGAACCACAAATGCGGAGGTCATCTGTTCACCTACTCTGCGTCTTTGTGAGACGCAGAGTAGGTGAACAGATGACCTCCGCATTTGTGGTTCCCACCGTGAAGCATGGAGGTGGTGTGATGGTGCTTTGTGGGTGACACTGTCAGTGATTTATTTAGAATTCAAGGCACACTTAACCAGCATGCCTACCACAGCATTCTGCAGTGATACACCATCCCACCTGGTTTGCGCTTAGTGGGACTATCATTTGTTTTTCAACAGGACAATGACCTAACACACCTCCAGGCTGTGTAAGGGCTATTTGACCAAGAAGGAGAGCGATGGAGTGTTGCATCAGATGTCCTGACCTCCACAATCACCCAACCTCAACCCAATTGAGATGGTTTGGGATGAGTTGGACCGCAGAGTGAAGGAAAAGCAGCCAACAAGTGCTCAGAATATGTGGGAACTCTTTCAAGATTGTTGGAAAAGCATTCCAGGTGAAGCTGGTTGAGAGAATGCCAAGAGTGTGCAAAGTTGTCATCAAAGCAAAGGGTGGCTACTTTGAAAAATCTAAAATATATTTTGATTTGTTTAACACTTCTTTGGTTACTACATGATTCCATATGTGTTATTCCATAGTTTGGATGTCTTCACTAGTATTCTACAAAGTAGAAAATAGTACAAATAAAGAAAAACCCTTGAATGAATAGGTGTGTTCAAACTTTTCACTGGCACTGTATTTATTTTTTAATTCTTGAGATGGGAAAATGTGTTTTTTTGTGAAGTTGAACATGTGCTCTTTATGACAGAATGCTAAGGCACCAAGTTGGTGGAACGACCCAGCTAAAGCAGAAGCCAGATGTGTGCCTGACCAGAGGGCCTCTCAGCTTGTGTTCCTCTCCATTTTTTTAGGCAAACGACCAACACGAATCTCATTCCAATGACAGGTCCTGCTTTATCAAGACTCTAGAGCCACTTTCCAGATAGATATGGAGTTATCCATTTTAACGTGATTAACCCACGCCCACCCTCTCCATCGGATACCATTACAAGGTGGAGAACAGGATCCACTCACATTGCTGTAATCAGCAGGTAATGTGAAATATGGTGGTGTGTGTGAGAGACAGGGCTGTGAGAGCCAGGCTGTTCTACTGCCTTCAGTCCACTCATTAGAGGGACCCACTGTAGACAAATACATTATGCATACCATTACAGAGATGTGGTTGGTCACATCTGAGACCCCTAAAAAAATACAGTATTGCATTAAGTCAATAGCCAGGGCCATGGTGTCTCATTTGGGCACATAAAGGCTTTGAAATTGAGTGAATGTGTTCATCAGGGCATGACACCTATAGGTGTGATTAGGGACTGAGAAGTAAATTGTATATTTTCTACAGTGAATATATGTAGGTGATATGCAGCAACACTGAACAGAGGATGTAATGCAGTGTAGTACACTCACCATCTCTCAACATTTCCATCATGAATTCTAATCCCTAGGTGGAACCTGCAGAAACATACATTTATTAAAGCAAAAGTTTCATGATACATGCATATTGCTGTAGCTTTTAATAAAGGCATTCCCCAGTTGAATCACATTCTCTATTGAATAAAATGCACACGTGCCACAGGTTCTTGCCTTTGGCTCTATGTGCCACCATCATCAAATTTGCAGACGACAACAGTGGTAGGCCTGATCACCAACAACGACGAGACAGTATATAGGGAGGTGGTCAGAGACCTGGTAGTGTGGTGCCAGAACAACAACCTCTCCCTCAATGTGATCAAGACTAAGGAGATGATTGTGAACTACAGGAAAAGGAGGACTGAGCACGCCACCATTCTCATTGACTGGGCTGTAGTGGAGCAGGTTGAGAGCTTCAAGTTCTTTGGTGTCCACATCACCAACTAACTAACATGGTCCAAGCACACCAAGGCAGTCGTAAAGAGAGCACGACAAAACCTATTCCCCCTCAGGAGATTGAAGAAAATTTGGCATGAGTCCTCAGATCCTCAAAAACTTATACAGCTGCACCATCGAGAGCATGCTGACTGGTTGCATCTCTGCCTGGTACAGCAACTGCTTGGCCTCCGACCGCAAGGCACTACAGAGGGTAGTGCGTACGGCCCAGTACATCACTGGGGCCAAGCTTCCTGCCATCCAGAACCTCTATACCAGGCGGTGTCAGAGGAAGGCCCTAGAAATTGTCAGAGATTCCAGCCACCAAATTCATAGACCGTTCGCTCTACTACCGCACGGCAAGCGGTACTGGAGCGCCAAGTCTAGGTCCAAGAGGCTTCTAAACAGCTTCTCCCCCAAGCCATAAGACTATTGAACATCTAATCAAATGGCTATCCAGACTATTTGCATTGCCCTCCCCCCTTTTTAACACTGCTGCTACTCTGTTATTATCTATGCATAGTCACTTTAATAACGCTACCTACATGTATATATTACCTCAACTAACCGGTGCCCCTGCACATCGACTCTGTACCGGTACCCCCTGTATATAGCCTCCCTATTGTGAATTTTACTGTTGCTCTTTAATTATTTGTTACTTTAATTTCTTATTTTTCTTTAGGTATTTTTCTTAAAACGGCATTGTTGGTTAAGGGCTTGTACGTAAGCATTTCACTCTAAGGTCTACATCTGTTGTATTCGGCGCATGTAACAAATACAATTTGATTTGATCTACCAACGCTTTCCAGCACAGCTATGCCTTAAGATTTAAAACGTCTCAAACAGCCTAATTCCCACAAAGTGATTAATACTGCAGTTATACTACACTCCCAACTCCTCCTCCTAGCTCTTCCTTTCAGCTGTTAGCAGAAACAGGAAGTCCACCAGCTCCATGGTCCAGGGGAAAGAGAGCAGAGGACCTGGCAACAGCAGCAGTAGAAAATCTGGTGGACCAAGCTCTGTCAGCTTCATCCCCTCACACTCTGCTCTCCCCTCTCCCGCCAGCCATTAGCACTATATCACAGCTTATCTTCCTGGCCCATCGCCACTACGTACCGCACCGCCCCCATCAGCATGGAGACAGAAACACCTGCTGCCTCAATTATGCAAAAGGTGTGAATTAAACATGAGCTTACGGCACAGGAAACACTGTGTGCACACACGTGTGTTCATCCACGTGCACAAAGACACACACACACAAACTATTACAGCATAGAATCAAATACTGATCATACAAAAAGCTGTTCGTTACAGGCGTTTCTGTGTGAGATTTGACCATTGTAGCAACAAACATTGCTAAGGAGGAGTCTCTGCAAGACAGTATAAGCCCTCACTGTCACCCGTCATATAGACATTCACGGAATAATAAATTTAGCTCAGGCCGTTGTTGCTGCTGGTGATGATGATGAAAGTAGAAGGTGATGAGGAATATTGCCATCACTACCAAATTAAGAACAAAAACAGCATAGTGTGGGAGTTGAACCTCGAGCCAAAGGCTGAGCTGATTCCTTCTCTCTACCATGCCCTTTATTTATCAACCTTGGTAAGTGGGGCATAGTGTGTGGTGTGAGGAGCTCTGGGGGCATGCATTGGAGGACACACACAAACTCTCACTCTCCCACACACAGCTGATGTTCAGTGCTACTGGCCTGGAGGCCAAAGAATCAGACGCTGCTGATGCAACCTTTTGCACAGTCTCAGTTGTTGTTTAAGTATTTCAATTCAAATACACAGCACCCCTTTCCCTATCCCCTTTCCCTTTCCCTGCTACATCCATTTTTGGACTTCCCAATTAATGATATACCCTACCCCATCGAAGGGGTACACTGCGAAGCAAGCTAGATCTACTCCGGCTTTAATAAAGTTAGCCAGCATCAGTTAGCTTCACATTCCATGTCAGGCTTCATCCGTACTACGACGGTACATACCACTTGTTGGCCTGCCACAGACTCTTGGAGGCTTGTAACTGTGAGTGCATGCCGCACATGGCTAGTTGAACACCTAACTCTTCAGAGACAATGCTGAAACATCAGTTTGAGTAAAAGGCAGAACAAAAACACAAGAAATAAAAATAAATACACGAGAAAGTAAGAAGCTATAAATACACAGTTGAAGTCAGAAGTTTACATAAACTAGTTTTAATGACTCCAACCACTACACAAATTTCTTGTTTACAAACTATAGTTTTGGCAAGTCGGTTAGGACATGCTCTTTACGTATGTAGGTAAAAAGCATGTCCTAACCGACTCTGTTTATCATAAATTATATCCTTACCACTATACATAGCTACCTCTATCACTCCAGTATCCCTGTATATTTTAAATATGGTATTTGAAGTGTGTGTGTGTATACACACACACACACACACACACACACACACACACACATACATATGTACACACTTAAAATACCATATTTACAATATACAGGGATACTGGAGTGATAGAGGAAGCTATGTATAGTGGTAAGGATATAATTTATGATAAACAGAGTAGCAGCCGCGTAAATGATGGTACCAGTAATCCATGGGCGAATCAGTGCCACATTTTCATTTGTGCCAAAATCAAATAAGTTATCTTGCAAATTCAGCAGGCTATGGTGTGAAATAGTGTAGTCTTTATTTTATTACTTATCATTAATGCAGTCTTTGGTGTGCTTATCAATGCACAATCACATTTTTCCAACTCCTATTGCTTCGTCTGTGGAACAGCTTGATATGTTCTAGCCATAGACATACACTATTTATGCAAAAGTATGTGGCCACCCCTTCAAATTAGTGGATATTTCAGCCACACCCATAGCTGACGGGTGTTTAAACATCAAGCACACAGCCATGCAATCAAAGACAAACATTGGCAGTAGAATGGCCTGACTAAAGAGCCCAGTGACTTTCAACGTGGCACATCATAGGATGTCACCTTTCCAACAAGTCAGTTTGTCAAATTTCTGCCCAGCTAGAGCTGCAAGTGCTGCGATTGTGAAGTGGAAACGTCTAGGAGCAACAACGGCTAAGCCGCGAAGTGGTAGTCAACACAAGCTCACATAATGGTGTTTCATATGAATGCCCATGATTTTGGAATGAGACGTTCGATGAGCAGGTGGCAACATACTTTTGGTCATGTATAATCCATAGAAGGGTTTTGGAACCTCTAACCCTGGCAATTTGACTGTTAAATCTACAATATGTAACTTTTTGGGTGACCTGACCAAATTCACATAGGAAATGTGAGTTATAGATCTGTCACTCTCATTGAAAGCAAGTCTAAGAAGTGGTAGATGTGTTCTATGTGCACCATTTCTATGCTTCACATTTTTAAGTTTATTTTTTGTGTCTTCTACTTTTGTTTTCATACAACAGCTTCAAACAGCTGAACATGTTTTTGAAAATGTCGTTATGGAAAATATATTCCACAGTGGTTTAGATGGTAAAATGACTGCCTGTTTTGTCACAAACTGAAATTAGGCAAAGTATTAGAATTTTTGCAACCAGGAAATGGAGGAGCGATTTCTGCAGCGCACCTTTAAACAACTCATGCGTACGATAGCAATGGCTGCCAGGCTTGAACTGAATGGGAACTGCCATCTATTGATTATAGGTCTATGGTTGGTTGCAGCTGTCAGCCAGCCTTTAGCAAATTTCTAAATACAAAATCAGGCAAAAAATGTACAGTTTGGAGAGTAAATGCTGTCTTTAACTAAATGTATAATGTATTATAAAAAAATATACTACACAAAAAAACATTGGATTCATAAAATAAACAAACAGTCGTATTCCTCAAATAAAAGGGGATGATGACACAATCTTTGCAAGATGGAGGGTATCTGATTTCTTTGGTCATCAACTCGAGGCTCAGACACTTAATTTAGGATAAATGGAGTTAGCCTGCCGTGCAGCAGGTTAGTTCTGAAGGATTCGTTGCCATTGAAAATTTACCTGGCTAAAAGGTGAGCCACTTTTGTGGTACAGGTTGTCTCGAGTTGAACCCAGAGTTGACCAAAGTTACCTAGCTAAGTCCTCAAACCTGATTCATAGTATAGGGCTCTGAACCCAAAATAAAAGCTTGTTTACATCAATGACTGTAAGCAAATATAAACAAACCTTTATAGCCTCAAAACACAGTTAAAACTATAATGTTGATATCATGGATTTTCAGTCCTTGCATCCATAGCTCTGTCTATGAATTTGACAGTGGTTACATTTACTGTTGTTTTATTTCTTTACCTACCTATTGTTCACCTAATACTTTTTTGCACTATTGGTTAGAGCCTGTAAGTAAGCATTTCACTGTAAGGTCTACACCTGTTGTATTCAGCGCACGTGACAAATAAACTTTGATTTGATTTGATTCTCCAGGCACATCCCTCAGCTTTGTACCAACACACAGGCCGGGTGGCCACTTTGTTATTGCTTCAATAAAAGGAGTCTTGCTAGAGGTAGGGGTCCATGTCTGTACAGTGGGGTTAAATTACTTGCCATGCCACTCACATCACAACCAGCAATGTGAGAGGCATTGGCATTTATCAATATCAGAAAGCAGATTTGACCAACGCTCAAAGCCAAATGGCATTTGTGACGAGCCCCAGTAAGGGATGGACATTGCCTCCTCTGTATGACAGTGTAATCACTCCAAGAAATATGTAGGTAATAAAAGGGCACGACATTTTACATTGAATTATAGCTAGAACAACCGGTATAATTACCGGACACCGCAAGTATGCCATTTTGTTATCCGAGACAAAAAAAGAAAGTGATATAATAAATGGTAAATACCACCATAAAATATGTACTTACTTATAAAAAAGAATTACACACAATTATTCAACTGGTAATGTTAGTTGGTTGACTACTCTGGCATAGAGCATATGTAGGCTAATGTAGTGAGGCCACTTTTGTATATCAAATACGTGAAGTAAAAAAGAGGGCGCACCTGGTTTGACGGTCTTCAAACGAATGGGCTCCCGAAAGTGGCGAATGACAGCATGCGTGTCGCGGTTTGTAAGTCCACTGACGGGTGTTCCGTTGATCTCCAACAAAACGTCACCGAAATAGGGCATTGTACCGACGTGGCACAACATCACATCCAACTTCATCTGGCCCAGGTAAGGGAACTCTCCGTGTTCAGCACCCCCCAGCACCTCCACCACATTGCCGAATTCTCCGAGGCTTCCCCATGACACAGCACACTCCTGCACCTTGCTGGACCAATGTTTCTTCTTTTTCAGCGTTCTGGACATACTGTATATTTTTGATGTGGTTCGTCACTGATCTGAATGGGTATCTTTGGATTTGCTTTGTTTCACAAGCACTAATGCAGGAGAAAATATGGGCGAACAGAGATTTCTGATATTGAGTTATTCACTGGATCTGGTCGGAGTTTAATTTCTCTGTTATAATTAAGAATTCACTTTTTCCCGGGTAATGTGTAAATACATGTTCTATTGTCCAAGAAACCGCAGTAATGCTGGAGTAGCATGACTTCCAATAAAATTCAATATTCGGGCTACATGAGCTGGCTATTCCACTGAAAATACGTCCGTAATATTGTAAAACTCCCAATGGTCTTTGTGCGTAAAACAGTAAATAAGACAGCAATACAGTGTCTGCATAAATGCATCAATGTGTTTCAGCCTCCCCATCACCTTATCATAGGTTGGTTCTTCTTATTCTCCTAAACCTTTGGATGGAAGTTGTCAAAACAAGGTATCCACTCACCTCACCATAGACTGCGTGAGAGACAAATCTTCTCGGAGATTTGGGACATCGGAAGCCGTATATTTAGTGCGTCAACGAGAGTGCCTTTATACCTGTGACAGAAAACTGCTGGTGTCGTTATCACAGCATTCACTTAATGGTAATTTATTCTCGTTCTAGGTCGTAGTTCGCATCCCACACATTTTGATGATGACAAGCGCGACTGCATCCCTGGCCACAGGTTAAACACACCTGGCACAGTGGCAGCGCCAAGCAAAATGCGCGAATCCCGGAACGCCCATTTATGCAGATGTCATTGCGCTCCGCTCAAATCAACAACCTTTTACACGGGCTCCATCCCTCGGTGTATAGTAGCAGAATGAACACTAAAAATTATTGCATACACATTATAGTGGGTCACTTTAGCAGTCTTGTACAATAGTAGGCTAGATAACGCAACGGTAAAGTGGTGTATAACTGTATAAATGTTTTGCCAACACATAAGATGGCATATGTCAGCAAAACAATCAGACAAAAAAACTGCACAAATACATCAGTGTTATAAACTAATAACTTAGTTTGTATAAACTACGTATAACCCCTTTATACATCCTTAAGTTTAAGCAAAAAATATAAATACATTTTGCATTCTTGCTCTTAATCCAGACAAGGCCTACACTTATTGCATGGCAGAATTATTTGGGTGGAGGTTGAATCCTGTAATGGATAACAGGGAACTAAATACGGGCTACACAGTTGCTGTTAAAATTCATACAATTTTGGACACATGGTTTATAATCCTAGTGTGTATTATTCCCTGTCTCCACAGTGCCACCCTCTGACTATTACATATATCACATTCATTCAATAAAAAATATTGTTATAAAGTAAATAGTTTAATCAGACCATATTGCCATTACTCTCTTCCCTGTGATACATATATTTATTTGCTAAACTGACAGGGACAGTCTGATTCAACAACAATGGGCCTAAATCAACCTCAACAAATTGCTGGCATCGTGTGATAGTTAACTCACTTTGTGGTGGCAGAGAAGTCAAGAAATGTTTTAAAAAATCCAGACACACTCAGATATTTATGAACTTACTCTCTGCAGTGCAGCCTATACGGTGTGTCACATTCCAAAGTGCTTGCTTCTGCATACCAGCATTTATCTGGATGAAACATACCAAACACACATCTCATGATTGTTAGTGAGATGATGCCACCCTGGACATCGTATTTAATCATTAGTTGACTGGTGGAGGGTGGTGAGCAGCACTGCCATGATGATGCCTTTGGTGAGGTGTAGGAATTGACTCACTTACACCCAGTTCTGTTCTACCCACCCTGAAAAGCACAAAGACTCAATGATTAGTCAAACTCTGATACTTCTCTACATACTCTGTTAAACAGCAGCAATATATGCACCTAATAGTGTTGGTGTGGGAGGAAAAAGCAAACTTTTTAAGACCAAGATCCGTGAAAATATGATTACCTTAAGGTTGGCATGGACTCATTGCAGATGGCTTGACTATTGACCTTTTTTTTCTTACTTCTTCAAAGCCTATTTCCACATAGTACATTTTAAACCACATATGGCCAGAATGATCACATTTGTGATCGTTTTAATGATAGCTACATATCAAGAAACAAAAATGTTTGTTTTTTTGTTTACAGAATATACAACTAGTCAAGATAAAAACTTTGATAAAGAAAACAAGCAGCATTTTAAATATTGTTAGAGCATTACTGATGAACTTCGGTATAAAGAGAAGAAAAAAAACAAGAGTCAGCAATACAAAGCAAAGATAAAGATGGGAGGGAAAAAAAAAAGAAGTTTGCTTTAAACACAAATGCATGTCATGTGGACATAGTTGAGCTCCCATTAGGAAAAAAAACAGTTACTATACAAATCCATATATACACACTAAACAAAAATAACCACAACATGTAAAGTGTTATGTTTCATGGGCTGAAATAGAAGTTCCCCGAAATTTCCCAAATGCACAAAAAGCATATTTCTCTCATTCTGTGCACAAATTTGTTTACATCCCGGTTAGTGAGCATTTATTCTTTGCCAAGATAATCTATCCACTTGACAGGTGTGGCAGGTCAAGAAGCTGAATAAATAGCATGATTACGTAGGTGCACCTTGTGCTGGGGACAATAAAAGGCCACTAAAATGTTCAGTTTTCTCACAACACAATGCCACAGATGTCTCAATGAGGGAGTGTGCAATTGGCATGTTGACTACAGGAATGTCCAACAGAGCAGTTGCCAGATAATGTCTAAAGCATAAGATGCCTCCAATGTCACTTTAGGGAATTTAGCAGTACTTTCAACCGGCCACACAACCGCAGACCATGTGTAACCATGCCAGCCCAGGACCTCCATATCTGGCTGATTGGCTGGGCCTGGCTCCCCAGTGGGTGGGCTTATGCTCTCACAGGCCCACCCATAGCTGCACCCCTGCCCAGTCATGTGAGATTCTTCAATTAGGGCCTAGATAACTTATTTAAATTGACTCATTTCCTTCTATGAACTGTTACCTAGTAAAATCATTGAAATTGTTGCATGTTGCTTTTATATTTTTGTTCAATATAAAATCCAACATTCAGTAGAGCAAACCCACTATGGACTCAGATTAGAGAACTGTTTCTACCGGATACATGGAGTGCGCAAAAAAAATATACAAATAAAATTAAAAGTGATTAAGCTATCGGCAACAATTACTACCTTGAATTGAAATGCTTTAATTATCGAGCAGAAAATGTCATCTGTGTATTAGCTCTATTCATGCCAATATTGAATCCAGTGGCATGGGGTTGGAATGATTTATTTTGGTATACAAGGGATGACCTGGTTTATAGAACTTCAAAACCATGGACTTTTGAAAAGAAGCCACAACAAAAATCAATTGTGTACAAGAATCATGTGCAAATTTGTTAAGTCACGTACCACAGAGAAAAATAACAGTTTGAGACCAACTGCAACATTGACAAAATGAGTCCTTTTTGATCAAACTCAAAATATGAAAATGTACCAGATGCATTATCAAGCAAAAAGTCACACGGAATGTCTTATCAAAAAGATACAATTTTAGCATGAATGCATTGTGTAACTAAGAAACAATCCTACATGGAAATGTATAACTGTCAATATGGTAGAGGCAGGAATAAAAGCATAGTAGTTGACATGCACGTAAAAGTGAAAGTGTACACGAGAGAGAAGAAATGCAATCATGTTTGGCTGAATCGGAAGTGCAATAATTGTGAGATTTAAAAAATGTGAAAAAATAATGACTAAAGGACGGATTCAACCAAACCTGTCAGGGCAATCTTCATGTAGTATCTTTGTTTGTATAGCCTTCACACATCTACATCTTATTCTGAAGTATCTATGTTCCATTGCCAAAATGATTATTTTATTTGAACAAAGGAAACAGGTGTGATTTAAATGAAAGACAACCCTTAAACATCTTGGTTTTAGCTAGATGAAATTTGTACCAACATTTTGGGCCAAATCCTGACTTGAGATCTACATGCTTTCCACAATGTTGAGGAAATCTACCATCTCAAGTTAGGAATCACCCTGGAGTGACTACAAAAATTCTGACATACACACAAAAAACAACATCTAACTTACGGCAGGTTAGGACAAAAATAATTCCAACTACCTTCTTAGGGTTTGAGGGATGTAGTTATGAATAGACATAAACGTTTAAATCCATACAATACATTCTTCACAGTACCAAGGTTAAATCTGGCCTGTATTGATGAAATTGGGGGTAAAGGCATATATTATCCATTAGGAATCTAAAATGGCATACACACTGCATAATAAAACACACCACGTATGAGGTAAGTGCCTGTAAAATAAGCTTTTGAGAGGAAATGATCAGTGCATATAAGTGATTAGAAACCATAGGGTTACCCGATGGAGGGTTACTGAGAATGCCTGTTGAAAACCATTAGAGGCCACCTGAACCATGATTATCAAAATAATGTGCAATACCCAATATTTTCTTTGCTTCGATAGTGTTTTCATACAAAAAAAACATGAGTAACTATCGGAACAACTGCCTCTTTGACCCAAGGCAAAACAATCTTAGCTTAAGAGACATAGATAATAGGTGAAAATTATATCTAACACACATCTAGTGTCATTGTCTCTGGGTTTGCATAATAGTAGACGATTACAGTCAATACGGATGGCTAGAGGGGGGGATTCATTCAGTGATCCTATAGCTATGTACCACTCACTGCTGAACAAGAAACAACTGGGGTCTCTTTGACCCCTCTAGTCCTGGACGAGAGGAAGCTATGTCCTGGACTTGTAACTTAAATCACTAAGGCTGCTCCAACAAGACTGTACCAAAAATGTGGCATCTGCAAGCAGAAAGCAGAATAACTGGGGCATCCATCAACACTGCTGCCATTCCACCTTCCAGACAGTACGTCATGAGAGCACGTTCAAATGTGTGACATCTTAAAACTCAAAAAGGCAGCATCCAACATGGCTCTTTGACACAAACATTCATAGCTTCCTCTAGAATGAGAGGGAGGAAGGGGGGGGGGGGGGGGGGGGGGGGTAATCAGGGGGCGTCATTCACCTTTTCAGTTCTCAAGCCCTAGATATATTTTCAAAATCATAGTAGCAAATAGTCTCTGCGTGACTGAAATAATCTAAATATACAAGAAAGCATTTTTGGCAGAGTGGTTTGGCAGAGCTTTATGTGGGGGCTTGGATGTGCTCCTGAGACATAGTCCTATAAGAGGCACTTCTGTGGTACTGTGTGCTCTGAGGAAGAGAGAGCTCCACCTCCACACTCCTCCCCTCCCTGCATAGGGAGTTGTGTGCACAGTCACTGGCTGCTGTGACAGACCTGGTCGTGGCACTGTAGACAAGTCCTCCCTTTTGCCCCAAAACGACCTGGGGGGGACATCTGCAGAGACTAAACAGACATCAAATAAAAAAATTATAATTGTATTCGTCTCATGTGCCAAATACAACAGGCCTTACAGTGAAATGCTTACATTACTCAACAGAAAGGATATGCATCCATAAAGAGGAGCTCATAGACTTGAACATGTCGGTGTCTGAAAGTCTGCGAGCTCACGGTTTAGAATTCATGGGTCAGTTCGTTGTCAGTTCACAGTCTGAGGTCACTGTTAGATATCAGGTCTGTGAGATCCAAACATATCTCTGTGAGCTCACTGTTGACATGCATGCCACTAAGGTCTGTCAGACAGTCTGTAGCTGATCTCTCACCGGTGCTATAGTGTTGTTCCGGGGGCCAGAGGGCTTTGCTCAGCCTCTTGGTGAGGAAGACTGAGGAGTTGTGGCTGGTGAGGAAGACTGAAGAGTCCTGGTTGTTGATGAGGCTCTCCAGGGCTGTGTCCTCATGCTGGCCTCTCTGCTCCCCATAGGGCTCCTTGGGAAGTTGGGCCATGATGCCAGAGAGACCCTTGTCCAGGGGGTCATCCTCGGCCAGGTAGGCGTAGTACTCCCGGGTCCGAGAGTACATGTTAATGTTGTCGTCGCAGTCCGAGCAGATGACCAGCGGCCCTGCACCACCTGTTGAGGACAATCTATTTCATCAAACTCTTGCTTTATAACAAACCCAACTATCTGATGGAGACATAGACCTTTCAGCAAAGCCTTTCAACAAACTGATGAAAAAGCCATTTAAGAGGATACATACAAGAGATGAATAAGTTGTTTGTTGGTTCTCATAACTAAACCGACCTGTCGACACCACAGCTAGTCCCTCACGGGGATGCCAAGGATGGAAGATGCTTTGTCCCATGAACAGAGAGCCCACACGGCAGTGCAGCATCCCGTTGGCCTCGGTGTCCACCTCACTGCCTGTGTCACTGTAGCACACACCTGGACAACACACAAACAGGATGGTGACTCACTCCACCTTCTTTTCACTGGTCAGGTGCAATGGTTGACCCGTCATTTAAAATTCAGAATGAGTTCAAGTTAGTTGGGAACAGATCTATGAACTGATATATAAATACAATAATTGACATCAATCCATTCGTTTCAATTTAAGCTATTACATAAAATACTTGCTAAAAAGAAGAATGCTCAATATATGAATCATTGAACAGTCAGCCTTGTGCAGACTCTGCCACGAGGAAACAGAGTCAATACATCATATTTTCTGTCCATCGGTGGTTCGCTTTTGGAGTCAGGTCCAGGAATGGTTGTAACGTCATAATGTCAGAGTTCAGATGGACCTGCAAACTGTATTGTTAGGGGATCTGAAAAACCACGATCAGTCAATGGGAAATATCGTTATACTCTTGGGTAAAGTATTGATTTTTAGGACAATATTGGTAGAAAGAGGAAATTATGCATGCATATTTATCTACATGAAGTAATGTCCGTTAGTTTACTCCAATTTTATCACAAAAATAAAAGGGGGATTAGAAATGATGCAAACAATTAAATTGATAACCCAAAATCCATCTGCAATATTAAGCTGATCTACCCCCTAAAATAAATATCAGAATAACAGTCGAACTGTGTACAAAAACCGATAATTACATTTTAATGTCCACAGATGAAAGGGCCACAGATGAAGGAGATGGATGGTGAATCTGGGAAGTAAGTATAGTTAAAGTTACCATCAGTTCCCTTGTGGACGTAGCCAGTTCCCTTGTGGACGTAGCCAGTTCCCTTGTGGACGTAGCCAGTTCCCTTGTGGACGTAGCCAGTTCCCTTGTGGACGTAGCCGTTGGACAGTGGTGGCATGAGCTGCTGGTGGCTCCCTGCTTCAGAGTTGCTGTATCCCTCCTGAGGCTCAGACAGCGTTCCCTGAGAGGACAGGTAGCTGGGGATGTCTACCGGCAGCTTCATCTCGTCTGAGTTGGTGATGCTGTAGTCCTCGCTCTTCCTTCGCATGTGGTAGATGACGATGACCCAGACCAGCAAGGTGCCCACCACGCAGCAGACCACCACGATGCCCACCGTGTTCCAGCTATCCCAGTCGTAGCCGCCCGCAGTGTCGCAGTTGGGAGACACGCTGAGGTAGATGTGGCCACGCTCCGTGCCCAGCGTGTTGGACATGATGCACGTGTACTTCCCTGTGTCCACGATGATGAGGAGCTGGTTGGTGGCGGCAAAGAAGTGTCGCTCGGTGAGGACCAGGGGCCCGTCATCCTTGGTCCAGTTGAGGCGGGGTGCTGGGCTTCCGCCTGCGATACACTAGAGCACTGCCGTCTCCCCACAAGCTACCGTCCTGTCCTCCAGGGGACGCATGAAGGACGATGTTTCTGGGAGGAGAGCGATTTACATTTAACATACAGTAGTTCACATTCAATGATCATTTATCAAATTATAAACAGATGTGACTCATAAAGAAACAGGCAGGTAAGAATGAAGCTCACCTAGCACAGTGAGTGTAGCGTTGGCAGACATGCTCCCTGCAGCATTCTGGGCTGTGCAGCTGTACACTCCCATATCCTCTGTCTTTACATTGGCAGTGAAGAAGATGTCATCGGGCAGCAGGGAAGTCTGTGCCCCCGTCTTTCTGCCAAGCGATCTGGGGTGATGGGTGACCCTCGGCAGCACACTCCAGCCTGGCCATGGTGCCCGTGGGATGGTCAGGTGCATCGGAGTCTTCAGAAAGGACGGCAGCTCTGAGGGAGAGGGGAAATGAAAATAAAGAAGTTAAGAAATGGTTGAAGACAGCTTTCAATAGATGTCTATCAAAACAACCATGCAAGCTCGAACTTCAACAGTTAAATGCCAAGGAACAAGTCAGATATTAGTCAGTAAAAACTTTTCAGGAGAGAAAACCAAAAGTCTCTTCACCATTGACTGTGAGCTTGCCCTGTTAGAGTAGTTAGAGCCAAAGTGGTTTGAGACAACACACTGGTAGCATCCCTCGTCTGTGAAGTTGACGTTGAGGAGATACAGCACGGTGGTGTAGAACAGCTTTCCCTCCTGGTAGCGGGTGCAATTCTGCACCTCTGCATCGTACAGCACCTCCCAGTCCTTCCTTCAGGCCATGGCCATGGGGGAGTCACTGCTGCTGGATGCCAGGCAGCTCAGTCACATTGGTCCCACGCAGGGCGGTGGCAGTCTCAGGGTGGTCTGTGATCCGGGGCTTTGGGAAGTCATCTGTGGGAAATAGTGGACAGAGGGGGCCATGATATTAAATAAATAAGTTATGGGATAATTGTTCCAGTACGTGAGATCTGGTCCAGACTAGATAAAGCAGGGTAGGTAGCTAGGTGACTGACCACAGACCAGCTCCTCCAGGCTGACAGACAGGACGTTACGGCCCAGCAGGCTGGCAGGGTGAGCACACATAGGAGACAGACTGCAGGAAGCGGTTGTCAGTCAACCATGGGCCCAGCCACTGCAGTTGGCAGTCACACAGCAGGCTGCTAGTATTCAGAAAACTGAGGACAGGACACAGAGTCATAATATCGCATTATTCCATCATTCTTGAATTTGTGAATGTATTCTATACAGAAAATATTGTAAAATCTGCCACAAGGACTCCCAAGACACCACCTCAGAAATTAGTACTTACTACTTAAGTTCATGTGAGACAACGAATCAAGGTGGATGGACATGATCCCATTCTTGCTCAGGTCCCTGTTGGTGAAAATAAATATGAATGAAGTGCTGCGTTAGCACCATGACACTATCAAAGTAGCATCTTATGATACAAGCACAATAAAACAGATGCACTGGGGTAATCAGAAACATCTCTCTCGGTCTTGAAGTGTTAGCTGCTGAATCGTCTTAATGGAGACCAACCATCCCTCAGAGTGGCTTGGCTATGGAGGTACTTACAAGTGCTCTAGTTTCTCCAGACTCTCAAAGGCTTCTTTTGTGATAGATTTAATATTGTTCTGCTGTAGAATCATGGGGAATAAACAGATTAAATATGCCAACAAATATTCTGCCAATATCAGTATCCATAGCAACAAAAGTAATATATTATGCAGAACACCCTTACAATGTGTTCAGCTTCTTCATTCCAACAAACACACCAATGGAATCCTCAATGGCCCAAGAGATCTCATTATTCCGTATGTCTCTGAAACGCAAACAGAAATGTAAGAAAAAAATATAATTTTCCCCAGAATAAGAAGCACAAAGATCACCCTGATCTGCATTCCTTGGTGACAACAATACAAGACAGATATAAGTTATTTTCTGCTCCGGGTGTCCAAACCAATTTGATTCATTTGGCAAATGTGAAGTGGCATACTTTCCAGAGTGTCATAGCTCAGTGCTATCAGGGATACACGCTGCACCGGCAGAATAGAACAGCACACTCCGTTATGGGACGAGGGGGGGCAGTCTGTGCATATTCGTAAACAACAGCTGGTGCACGAAATCTAAGGAAGTCTCTAGATTTTGCTCGCCTGAAGTAGAGTATATTGTGATAAATTGCAGGCCACACTACTTACCTAGTTCTCAGCTATACTTTTCGTGGCTGTTCATTTACCACCACAGACAGATGCTGGCACTAAGACCGCACTCAGCTGTATAAGGAAATAAGCAAACAGGAAATGACTCACCCAGAGGAGGCGCTCCTAGTGGCAGGAGACTTTAATGCAGGGAAACTTAAATCAGTTCTACCAAATCTCTATCAACATGTTAAATATGTAACCAGAGATTAAAAGAAAAATCTAGATCACCTGAACTCCACACACAGAGACGCGTACAAAGCTCTCCCTCGCCCTCCATTTGGTAAATCCAACCACAAATCTATCCTCCAGATTCCTGCTTACAAGCAAAAATTAAAGCAGGAAGCACCAGTGACTTGGTCTATAAAAAAAAATGTCAGATGAAGCAGATGCTAAACTACAGGACTGCTTTGCTATCAGACTGGAACATGTTCCGGGATTCTTCAGATGACATTGAGGAATACACCACATCAGTCACTGGCTTTATCAATAAGTGCATTGAGGACGTTGTCCCCACAGTGAATGTACGTTCATACCCCAACCAGAAGCCATGGATTACAGGCAACATTCGCACTGAGCTAAAGGGTAGAGCTGCCGCTTTCAAGGTACGGGACTCTAACCCGGGAGCTTACAAGAAATCCCGCTATGCCCTGCGACCCACCATCAAACAGGCAAAGCATCGATACAGGACTAAGATTGAATCATACTACACCGGCTCTGGCGCTCGTCGGATGTGGCAGGGCTTGCAAACTATTACAGACTACAAAAGGGAAGCACAGCCGCAAGCTGCCCAGTGACCCGAGCCTACAAGACGAGCTAAATCACTTCTATGCTCGCTTCGAGGCCAGCAACACTGAGGCATGCATGAGAGCATCAGCTGTTCCGGACGACTGTGTGATCACACTCACGTCGGCTACGGGGAGCAAGACCTTTAAACAGGTCAACATACACAAGGCTGCGGGGGCCAGACGGATTACCAGGACGTGTGCTCCGGGCATGTGCTGACCAACTGGCAGGTGTCTTCACTGACATTTTCAACATGTCCCTGATTGAGTCTAATACCAACATGCTTCAAGCAGACCACCATAGTCCCTGTGCCCAAGAACAGAAAGGCAACCTGCCTAAATGACTACAGACCCGTAGCACTCATGTCCGTAGCCATGAAGTGCTTTGAAAGGCTGGTAATGGCTCACATCAACACCATTATCCCAGAAACCCTAGACCCACTCCAATTTGCATACCGCCCAAACAGATCCACAGATGATGCAATCTCTATTGCACTCCACACTGCCCTTTCCCACCTGGACAAAAGGAACACCTATGTGAGAATTTTGTTCATTGACTACAACTCAGCGTTCAACACCATAGTACCCTCAAAGCTCATCACCAAGCTAAGGAACCTGGGACTAAACACCTCCCTCTGCAACTGGATCCTGGAATTCCTGACAGGCCGCCCCCAGGTGGTGAGGGTAGGTAGCAACACATCTGCCATGCTGATCCTCAACACTGGAGCTCACCAGGGGTGCGTGCTCAGTCCCCTCCTGTACTCCCTATTCACCCACGGCTGCATGGCCAGGCACGACACCAACACCATCATTACGTTTGCTGACGACACAACAGTGGTAGGCATGATCACCGACGAGACAGCCTATAGAGAGGAGGTCAGAGACCTGGCCGGGTGGTGCCAGAATAACAACCTATCCCTCAACGTAACCAAGACTAAGGAGATGATTGTGGCCTACAGAAAAAGGAGCACAGAGGACGTCCCTATTCTCATCAACGGGGCTGTAGTGGAGCAGGTTGAGAGCTTCAAATTCCTTGGTATCCACATTAACAACAAACTAGATTGGTCCAAACACACCAAGACAAAGCCTATTCCCCCTCAGGAAACTAAAAAGATTTGGCATGGGTCCTGGGATCCTCAAAAGGTTCTACAGCTGCAACATCGAGAGCATCCTGACCAGTTGCATCACTGCCTGGTACGGCAATCGCTTGGCTTCCGACCGCAAGGCACTTCAGAGGGTAGTGCGTACGGCCCAGTACATCACTGGGGCTAAGCTGCCTGTCATCCAGGACCTCTACACCAGGCAGTGTCAGAGGAAGGCCCTAAAAATTGTCAAAGACCCCAGCCACCCCAGTCATAGACTGTTCCCTCTACTACTGCATGGCAAGCGGTACCGGAGTGCCAAGTCTAGGACAAAAAGACTTCAACAGTTAAGCCATAAGACTCCTGAACAGGTAACCAAATGGTTACCCGGACTATTTGCATTGTGTACCCCCCCCAACCCCTCTTTTACGCTGCCTCTACTCTCTGTTTATCTTATATGCATAGTCACTTTAACTATACATTCTTGTACATACTACCTAAATTGGCCCGACCAACCAGTGCTCCCGCACATTGGCTTACCGGGCTATCTGCATTGTGTCCCACCACCCGCCAACCCCTCTTTTTATGCTTCTGCTACTCTCTGTTCATCATATATGCAGTCACTTTAACGATACCTACATGTACATACTACCTCAATAAGCCTGACTAACAGGTGTCTGTATATATCCTTGCTACTCTTTTTTCAAATGTCTTTTTAACTGTTGTTTTATTCCTTTACTTACCCACACACACCTTTTTTCCCCGCACCATTGGTTAGAGCCTGTAAGTAAGCATTTCACTGTAAGGTCACTGTAAGGTCTACACCTGTTGTATTCGGCGTACTTGACAAATAAACTTTGAATTTATTTGCTCCTGCAGTTCTGATGAGGGGATTAATTGGCTGTGTTTAGCATTGAACGGTTCATGGGTCCTTCTAAACCCACAGAGGGCTTGTGTTCACAGGACGGGTCATGGGCGCTTTTGTTTCTCCTTGCTCATGCCTGGGTGGATCTCAAAGGGCCTTCTCTCTAATTCCCCCTGCTACGGACAGCCCAGGGATGTGTGCTGACCCAGAGCCCTGACCGCTCTCTTTATGCAGCTCAATGCCTTCTTGGAACTCAACATGTCAATGAATGTGTTAGTTGCTCCTCCTCCACTTCCCAGAGGGATTTTGGATGAAAAGGTAGTATTTTGTTAATTGAGCCTTTCTGGTATTCTTCATGTCTCAGAGGTCTTAAAAGCTAAATTATGTGAATGAGGGTTTCTATACTACATGTTCTCGTCGTCATGTCTTTACATAAATGTTCTACTTACTATACTGCAGTTTAGTGGTCTACCATACAACAATGTAATAGAGTACCAGTACACTAGGGTACTACTAATTCAACAAAACGAAGACACGACCAATCTGATATATTAAAAAACAAAAAAGGTTTTAATAGAGTGGTGTGAGGTCCTTACAGTGAGCGCAGATTGGCCAGACTGCTGAAAACTCCCTCTCCCAGGTGGCTGATGGTATTCTCTCCTAGGTTCAGGTTCTCCAGAAGGCCCAGTCCAATGAACACGGTCTCCTCCAACCGGGTGAGGTGGTTGAAGGACAGATCGCTAAGGAGGACATCCCGAAGAAACAAGCTTGGACAATGGTCTTCGGCAATGATACTGTACTAAAACATATCGGCCCCTTAAGAATGAGCTGAAATCCATGTGTTAACATAAACATAAATGATCTGCAATACACCCTCCAAGTCACAAATAGATACTGGTCTTTCAGCTTCATAAAGGGGTAACAATAAACCCTAACGCACTCCCGTCTCCAACAATGGGAGAAAAGTGGGGTTTGGGTTAGAAAGAAATCACAGCTCCTCCAGCTTTTGGCAGAACTCCCAGGCGTCTGGTCGGATGATGCCGATGGTGTTCTGGTTGACCCGCAGAACATGCAGCATGTGTAGGCCATACAGCCAGCCTTTGTTGACCTCCGTCAAATTGTTGTGCTCTAGCTCTCTTAGAAAACATACAATTATTTTGTGTCAAATAGAAGTTAATGGTAAATAATGTAGTGTAATTTGAGTCACTTTTACATTAATGTGGATACTACCATGATTACGGATAGTCCTGAATGAAATCAGGAATAATGTGTGAGAAAGTTACAGATCACAAATATATCATACCCCCAAGACATGCTAACCGCTCACCTTTACAATAACAGGCGAAGTTAGTATTTTTTAGGGGGTGGGGGGGTGCATCTAACTCTCTCACTCATTATTTACGATTCATTCAGGACTATCCGTAAAATTTGGAAATGTTTAGAAACAGAATATATTCTTATTAACAAAATGTAACACATTTAACATTAATTTCTACTGGACACAAAATAATCTGAAACACAACCAAAACAAACAGCAAATGCATCCAACAAGTTTGTAGTGTCACAAGATTTATGTAATCATTACATTCTAGGAATATGGGACCAAATACGAAACTTCAAACACTTGTGATCCCTTAAATGGGAAGACTATGTATAAAAAGTGCTGTAATTTCAAAACTCTTCACCGGATATGGAAGAAAATACCCTAAAAATAAACCTGACAGTCTGCACTTTAACCTCAGTCATTGTATCAAAGTGCTGGAGTCAAAACAAATGTGTCAGTGTCCGAATACTTTGAGCTCACGAGGGTTGGACGATGTCTGGAATGCACATCATCCCATCCAAACATTTTTTATATACAATCGTATCGTCAATTTCTATTTTATGGGGCATCGTTGTGTTGCCTAGCAACGCAGTAACCAATCTGTAATGCAACCTGTGTCAAGCATAAACCTCTGCTCATTAGACTACATTGTGGAAATCATCATACCGATAGTATATTTTCTTGTGTGCAAATAATTATATAAATATAAACCAATCAATATGGTGATATGTGGTACCGATCACTTTGAATGGTGATTTGGAACCAAACGTTGTCGGCCTACAGTGTGATACGAGATCCCTTTCATTGGTGATTTTGGACTATTTCAACTGAGATAGAGAACACTTTTTCACCATAGTAGACGTTGCTGGAAAGTCTTCTTGGGAGAGCTAAGCAAACAGTCACTCAGTGAGCAACAGCAGGCTAGCACAGGAGGAGATGATGACACACTGGCATGGTGGAGGGGGAAAAAGGGTTGACTTCCACTCTTGGACAACGTTGCCCTAAAATACCTCTGCATCTGTGCAAAAAAGCGTTCCGTCTTAACGTGTTTTCAGTGGGCCTAAAGCATGTAATATTGTTACTCCACAATCTATTAAAGCCAGAAAAAGTGAACAGGCTTATGTTCCTTGCCAGAAACATTTAGAAAGGTTAATATATAATGAAAAGAAAAAGTCTGCAAGGTTCTTCATTGCACTTTTTATTTGTTTAATTTCCAAAGCCTGTATCCACAGACACCTCTTATTTTAAATAAATGTAGCCTAGGTTAGAATATCTGTTGTATACCTTACACTTTTTTGCACTGTAATTTGTGGTTAATTTAGAACTTATTTTGTTTACTTCATTTATTGTAATTTGTAGCCCATCCAAATGTGGGTTATTATTTTTATAAGCGGCATTTGTTTATTGTTCCTGCTTATCAAAAGCACTGCTGTGGGAGCTTATGTAATGAGCGCCACAGGTGATCAGCTCACTGGTCACCATAGCAACACCCACCTGTAGCACCCCCTCCAGCAGGTATATTTCACTGGTCATCCCCAAAGCCAACACTTCCTTTGGCCGCCTTTCCTTCCAGTTCTCTGCTGCCAATGACTGGAACAAATTGCAAAAATCACTGAAGCCTTATATCTCCCTCTCTAACTTTAAGCATCAGCTGTCAGAGCAGCTTACCGATCACTGTACCTGTACGCAGCCAATCTGTAAATAGCACACCCAACTACCTCATCCCCATATTGTTACTTATCCTCTTGCACCCCAGTATCTCTACTTGCACATCATCATCTGCACAGTTATCACTCCAGTATTAATGCTAAATTGTAATTATTTTACCTCCATGGCCAATTTATTGCCTTACGTCCTTACATTTGCACACACTTTAAATAGATTTTTCTATTGTGTTATTGACTGTACGTTTGTTTATGTGTAACTCTGTGTTGATGTTTTTGTCGCACTGCTTTACTTAATCTTGGCCAGGTCGCAGTTGGACTTGTTGCAACTGGCCTACCTGGTTAAATAAAGGTGAAATAAAAAAAATGCCCATTGCGCAATTCAAGGATATGAATAAACACCTCAGTGCTTGAGGCATCACTACAGACACCCTGGTTCAATTCCAAACTGTATCACAACCGGCTGTGATTGGGAGTCCCATAGGGTGGCTTTTTTATTATTATTCCAAAATAATATAAATATCTGTTTAGAAGTTTAACTTGTACGAGTTACATTTACTTCACATTTTATTGAATTACATGTTTTATTTTGTGTAGGCCTATATTATTGGCTGTTTGGTTTGCAAGGATTTTATGGCGGCACACAATTAATTTTTCCTACAGCTTTGGTCAGGTGGAGGCCAGAAACGTATAAAGTTTGTTTAAACTTCCCATTCGATTATTATAACTTGCAATTGTTGGTTCACTCCCTCATTATGTTTTTATTTAGGCTCATCAAACATTTCTGAGATAGAACTCTTTTACTGGGCTCCTAGATTCATTTGAAAGTAGATCATGAAATATATGCTTAGACCAACAAGTAATATTCAAATAAAATAGGGATTGGGAGAAAAAAAGGGAAATTAAGCTCATACAACAAGCCAGACAAAGGCGTGTCTGCGGTAAAAAGCCCATGATCATCCGACATTGGCAAGGTGAGCGAGATAAATGTTCTGACATTTTGCACACTCTCCACCCCATCTACAATATACACACATTGCAGGCCTACTCTTGCATTATGTTAAATAGTAGGCTAAGTCTACCTACATATTTATTGAAAAAGGCTATGACAAATAGGAATAGGTAGGTCATTTGGCTGCAAGCTGCACTGTTGTGCTCTGCCCGACTTCGGTGGTACCAGTCATGTTCAAATATGTAAGAAAAAGTTATAATATATAAAAACTATCGTCTGTCACATCATGTTGTCGTCGACAATGTCTGTCAAACATAGTTGATTTCCGATTGTATCGTAATATCACCCAACCCTTAGAGCTCACTATCTCATCGGTGTCGTTTCTAATTCGAGCAAATGAAGCATAGTGGGCAGAACAAGCAAGGAGGTGGGCATAACCAAGTACAATCTAGCGAGAAAGTATTGGCGTTTGTAACACTCCTAAACAATGCAAATGTTTTTTACTTTGGCAAAGGGTCAAGTCTACTAAACTTAGTGCACTCTGTTCATAACATTGGAGTTTTGGGAAAGAAAACTGAATTGGGAGCAAACGTTTCAAAATGAGAACATTTGCAGAATGTCGGCCAAGTATTATCTAGCTCCATATTCACTGGACTTCCTCTTATCACCATATTTGATGAACAGATGCTTCAGATTTATACATCCTTTGAGACATCTGGCTCCTCCTATCTGTGCAAATACTGTACTGATCTTTCTTATAAAAGACGAAAAGGCAGAAGAACTCACAGCACCTCCATGTTGTTGAACCCAAAGAAAGCACCGTCCATCAGCTTTGTGATGCCATTCCGCTGCATCTTCAGTGATTTCAGTAAGTCCATCCCTTTGAAGGTCAGGCTGTCCACCAACTTGATCTTGTTACGCTTTAATTCCCTAGGGAAAAAAATCAGAATCAGGCAGTTTAGAATAAGTTGTTTCAACTACTATAAAACAGTACTACATACTGAATCTGTGAAATCTAAAAATGCACAATCACGAATGCAAATTGTTTAAAGAAAATACATTTAACTAAAGATAGTCCCTCATACAAAAGTATTGAACACATTCAAAAGCTTAACATATGTAGACTAAATCATGTAAGAAACCTACCATCTAGCGAGCGTCTGGTAATTAGGTTTGCACACTGCTATGGAAATGGAAATACACTGCTCAAAAAAATTAAGGGAACACTAAAATAACACATCCTAGATCTGAATGAATGAAATATTCTTATTCGTTTTTTCTTTACATAGTTGAATGTGCTGACAACAAAATCACACAAAATGATCAAATGGAAATCAAATTTATCAACCCATGGAGGTCTGGATTTGGAGTCACACTCAAAATTAAAGTGGAAAACCACACTACAGGCTGATACAACTGATGTAATGTCCTTAAAACAAGTCAAAATGAGGCTCAGTAGTGTGTGTGGCCTCCACGTGCCTGTATGACCTCCCTACAACACCTGGGCATGCTCCTGATGAGGTGGCGGATGGTCTCCTGAGGGATCTCCTCCCAGACCTGGACTAAAGCATCCGCCAACTCCTGGGCAGTCTGTGGTGCAACGTGGCGTTGGTGGATGGAGCGAGAGATGATGCCCCAGATGTGCTCAATTAAATTCAGGTCTGGGGAACGGGCGGGCCAGTCCATAGCATCAATGCCTTCCTCTTGCAGGAACTGCTGACACACTCCAGCCACATGAGGTCTAGCATTGTCATGCATTAGGAGGAACCCAGGGCCAACTGCACCAGCATATGGTCTCACAAGGAGTCTGAGGATCTCATCTCGGTACCTAATGGCAGTCAGGCTACCTCTGGCGAGCACATGGGGGGCTGTGCAGCCCCCCAAAGTAATGCCACCCCACACAATGACTGACCCACCGCAAAACCAGTCATGCTGGACGATGTTGCAGGCAGCAGAACGTTCTCCACGGCATTTCCAGACTCTGTCACAAGGGTGAACTTGCTTTCATCTGTGAGGAGCACAGGGCGCCAGTGGCGAATTTGCCAATCTTGGTGTTCTCTGGCAAATGCCAAACGTCCTGCACGGTGTTGGGCTGTAAGCACAACCCCCACCTGTGGACATCTGGCCCTCATACCACCCTCATGGAGTCTGTTTCTGACCGTTTAAGCAGACACATGCACATTTGTGGCCTGCTGGAGGTCATTTTGCAGGGCTCTGGCAGTGCTCCTCCTGCTCCCCCTTGCACAAAGGCAGAGGTAGCGGTCCTGCTGCTGGGTTGTTGCCCTCCTACGGCCTCCTCCACGTCTCCTGATGTACTGGCCTGTCTCCCGGTAGCACCTCCATGCTCTGGACACTACGCTGACAGACACAGCAAACCTTCTTGCCACAGCTCGCATTGATGTGCCATCCTGGATGAGCTGCACTACTTGAGCCACTTGTGTAGGTTGTAGACTCAGTCTCATGCTACCACTAGAGTGAAAGCACCGCCAGCATTCAAAGTGACCAAAACATCAGCCAGGAAGCATAGGAACTGAGAAGTGGTCTGTGGTCACCAGCTGCAGAACCACTCCTTTATTTGCAGTGTCTTGCTAATTGCCTAAAATTTCCAACTGTTGTCTATTCCATTTGCACAACAACATGTGAAATTTATTGTCAATCAGTGTTGCTTCCTAAGTGGACAGTTTGATTTCACAGAAGTGTGATTGACTTGGAGTTACATTGTGTTGTTTAAGTGTTCCCTTTATTTTTTTGAGCAGTGTAGTTTGACTGAAGCAGAACATTGACTTACAGGAACTGCAGCTGGGGAAGCCTGAACACTTTGTATGGTAGCAGTGTTATTCTGTTCCTGTTTAGCTTCAGAACCAGCAGGGAGCTGGATAAGTTGTCAAAGCATGCAGGTTCAAGGACACTGATCTTGTTATTATTTAATTTCCGGTGAGATAGAGATGCAGAAACATTCAATCAGGAAGGGCGCTCAGTTTACTTTTACATTACACCTGCATGTATACATTCCAAACATTTTAAGGTCTTTATTTTGGATGAAAAAGTCACATTAATAAGACAATAACAAATAAAAGTAGAACACACCCTTTTGGTTGTAGCTGAAACAACCATCTCCTCCCTCCTTAGAAGTTGTCTACTATAGTTGGAAAACAATGCCACAGGCAGGACTCACAAGTATTTCAGCTGCATGGTTGGGAAGGCTCCAGCCTTGATCTCTGAGTTGGAGTTAGATGACAGGTCAAGTGTCTCCAAGGAGATGTATGGATGCAGCTGATGCATCCACAGCTCCGAGATCCGGTTGTGGACCCTGTGCACAATGAGCAGTAATGTACATAATAATCAACATTGATCTACATAAATACACCATCAATGTGTATTTATGCCCAAACCATGGCATAAAGAATGTAGGGTAAGACAGAAGTCCCCCGGCCGGTGATTCCTTTCTTCCGAAACTTCCCTATTGCAGTGATGGGAAGTTCAGCTCTTTTTACTGACTTATCAACTCATTCAGTCAAAATAACAAACCTTTCAACTAATTTCATTAATTTGAGTCAGTCATGCCCATAGCATGCGAACAATGAACTGACAACTCGAAAGTCGTGTCATGATTCTACAAGCCTCTCGTTCACCATAGGGGACTTATTGCAGCTGTCATTCGTGACAGACGCGTAAAACATGTGCTTTAAACAACGTACATTTGTTGATAGGCATGCAAACAAATAAGATTATTCCTTGATACATTAGAAACGAGGTTGAGACCAGTTGTGATTGCAACTGGACTAGGTTGTGAACGACTCTTGGCGGAATGCATTGCTTGACTGAGATGAGGGTGATAAAAACAATGCCGTTGGCGAACTGCAGCCCTCCAAATAATTCCTTCCAAAGTTTGTTGAGCAGAGGCTGTGTATGTTTTGGTTTTACAAAGCTGTGTCCAAAACCTTCAATTAATTGCATTCATTCTTGTACCATGCGATTAATTGTCAGTTCTAAACATGCATTTTTCTTCTCTATGCTCATGATCTATACTGAACAAAAATATAAATGCAACATGCAATCATTTCACAGTTCATATAAGGAAATCAGTCAACTTAAATGAATGTATTAGGCCCTAATCTACAGATTTCACATGACTGGGCAGGGGCGCAGCCATTGGTGGGCCTGGCTCACCAATCAGAACGAGCTTCTCCCCACAAAAGGCACTTTATTAGACAGAAATGCTCCTCAGTTTCATCAGCTGCCCAGGTGGCCAGTCTCAGACAATCCCGTAGGTGAAGAAGCTGGATGTGGAGGTCCTGGGCTGGCATGGTAACACGTGGCCTGCGGTTGTGAGGCCGGTTGGACGTAGTGCCAGATTCTCTAAAACAATGTTGGAGTTGGCTTATGGTAAAGTATTTAACATTCAATTATCTGGCAACAGCTCTAGTGGAGATTCCTGCAGTTAGCATGCCAATTGCACACTCCCTCAAAATTTGAGACATCTGTGGCATTGTGTCGTTTGACAAAACTGCACATTTTGTCCCCTGCACAAGGTGTACCTGTGTAATGATTATGCTGTCTAATCAGCTTCTTGATATGCCACACCTGTCAGGTGGGTGGATTATCTTGGCAAAGGAGAAATGCTCACCAACAGGGATGTAAACAAATGTGTGCACCAAATATTGGAGAAATAAGCTTTTGTGCGTATGAAATATAAGACCCCAGAAATATTTCAGTTCATGAAAAATGGGACCAACAATTTACATGTTTCGTTTATATTTTTGTTCAGTATATCTTCCTTCAAGCATATGGCAGACAGTTGGTGGTCGAAACAAGTCTCTGGAGCCGCTGAGCCGGAGAAGCGTTTATTAATCCTGCTGTAGGACTCATTGTGGCCAGCACTTGCAGGTCAAACAAACTACTTCAATGAAGGAGTTGCTCAAAAAATAAAAAACATGACTCAGTAAAAAGAGTAGTTTCTGAACTGCACATTACTACTATGGCAAGCATACTACGACAGGACACCTAGGAATCACATCACACAATTTACAGAGTAGGAGAAAAAATGTTGACTTAAAATGAGAGTGTTGTGATGTTTGGGGTAACTTCTCCAAGGTATGGAACAGTTGTCAGATCATTATGATTCATAGTGCTGAAAAAGATTCCATTAGTTATTACAGAGAATTCCATGGACACCTTTCAGTGGACCTTGCAGCTGCTTTGGCATCTTTCCAAGAAAAACTCAAATGATCTTCGTAGGCTAGGTTGTAGCAACCTCATGATGAGTGTAGTGAAATTGGGTGTCATGAAGTAGCCTAATTCTATTGATGTTACATTGAGCTGGGAAAATTGAATATGAATGACAGGCACTTACCGCAACTGATCTGGATGAATCATTCAATACCGCCTATGCACACACTTGCCTGCATCTAGTTGATCTAGGGTGTAATTATTAGTCCAAACAGTTATAGTTTCTATTGGACAAATTCAGGTATGTTTATCCCTGTTTCATTCTGTTTGCTTCCGTTTAAGAAACATTTTAAGAGAATCTGCGTAATTAATACCTGAATACCCTGATCACACAAATAGCAGCCACATACAAACAGCATGATCACTTTGCTAGTTGTATAATTCATTCAACATCTACGTGCTCTCCTCCTCTCACCATTTCCTTTCGCTTGTGGACTTCAGTGCACAACACAGCGGTCTGTGACCAGGTGAAAAAACCTTTCCAAGCCAAAACGTTATACCCTAACGGCTAAACACAGTCTACATCATCATATTAGCTAACGTCATAACCAACATAACTACTAGAACTAATGTGTTAGTAAACCCGCTACAATCATGCAGTACAGTTTACAGCAGCAAGCAGTTTATACCTGCGGGCCTGGTGCCAATACATTTATAAAACCAAAAGTTTACCTTGACTTGGAAGAGTTCCGGTGCTGGATAGCTTTGGCCAGCTAGCTAACATAGCACCCCTCTCTGTTTGGGTAGGCTAAACGAACTAGCTGCTTTCGCTAACTAAGTAAGTGAAAGTTAATTAAATACAAAATATAGCTAGTGCTCTCTCCCTCTTGCTTCTTCATTTTTTTAAATAAATGAATTTGTTCCAAACTGTTCAACTATTGTCTCTCTGAGTCAACTTACTCACCACATTTTATGCAGTGCAGTGCTAGCTAACTTTAGCTTATGCTTTCAGTACTAGACTCAAAATCTGATCATTTGAGAGGACAACATGTCAGTTCATGCTACAAGAGCTCTGATAGGTTCGAGCCGGACGTCATCATAGTTACTGTATAAGCCTTTGGGTGAGAGTATGAACCATGAGTCTCACATTTTGTATTGAAGTCAATGTACCCAGAGGACGGAAACTAGCGGTCCTCCGCATACACCATGGTGCTATCCCAGAGATTGCGGTTGAGGATACTGTAGCGCGTCATTGCAAAACAGTGTGTTTTAAATCAATTATTTGGTGACATTAATATATTTTGTATCGTTTTCTGTTTCACGGTTTTAAATTCACTTAGGATGGTCCTCCCCCTACTCCTCTGAGGAGCCTCCACTGATCCATATATATAGCTAAAGAACTTGACATATAACGTTAGACCTCGCTAGCAAACTAACAAGACCAGGTAGCTTGAGGAGCCACTGCAGCTTGTAAACAAAGGTGCTAGCTTGTTACCGATAAGCTAGCTAATATTGGGCTACTTACAGACGAGTTATCCCATGAGGTGGATCCAGGGGGGGCGCTGACAACCTTTTCCTATTGCAATCCAGGATTTGGATTTCGTCTGACCCCCTTGGACAAGAGCATGGAGCAGGGCAGGAATCCAGTGCCCAGCAGGCACTCATACTCAACAACAAGAGAGCCGGGGGGTTGGGCCAGCCTTCCGCCATTTTAAAAGTCTAACTATCAATACGTGGCTAGTTAGCTTCTGACAATTATAAAATGTCTAACCGACAACACCAACCGATTCATATAACTTCATATTAATAAAATAAACCCTCTCTTTCACATGAGTCGCATAACATTGCGAAAGTTTTTCTTCCAACTTGCCCATGGCAGCCCAGAACGGATTTTTCCTCCTTTCCCTTAGAATTTCCTTCCGCTTCCAATCTCATCACAAATCCCAAAATAAGTGGCTAGCAGCTAGCGTTCTTAAAGTAAACCTGCATGTCGATGTTTCCACGGACCAAGTTCATTTGACTTCATATCAAACAGATGTGGATCGTACAAAGTGTTCTGACTAAACATATGAATTATCTAGCTACCAAAGTATGATTATTCCGAAATATGTTTCGAAGGAACAACAATAGCGATACAATATAGTGAATCCTGCCTCTTTAGAGCATGTTTACAGCTGTCCTATTGGTCAGTATGCATGCTTCTTAATTATTTTATCTTAACTGATTAGATTTTCAATAATAAATAGCTAGGTACTGGTTGAGAGAACGTCAAAAGCTCTCCTTTTATATATAAAAAAAAAGAGCTCATGTCATGCACACATTTATTTTTTATGTTTTACAAAAGTAGAAGTTGTAGACCAGTCTGGGCTGGGCTATATTATTATCCCGATAATAAGTCAAACTCAATTGGCCTGGCCCCGGGCCACATTCAGTTGCAAAACGTTCTCGAACGTTGCAGATAGCAAACCATGAATAGAGCATTAGTGATTCCTTATTTGCAATGTGGTTTTAGAGCATTTAGTATTATTCTGTATGTACATTCGATACACCAAATTTAGTGTATGTTACCTTTTGTATGGTATGTATTTCACATTTTAGTCATTTGGCAGATGCTTTTATCCAGAGCGAGTGTATACATGTGTCAATTTCTTATATTTTAGGATTTGCAATTCGTACAATATGTTACGAATTGCAATACGGACAATATGTTAAGAAGTTGTTGTGGCTAACGTTAGCTAGCTCTAGGGGTTAGGGTTAGCTAACATGCTAAGTAGTTGCAAAGTTGCTAATTAGCATGAGGTTTGAACATGCTACCTTTGGGTTACTAGACAGGTATTATAGACCCTACCTACATATCTTTCATGTTTGCCTATCATATGTAACCATACGAAACTAATTTGAGAGTCCTGGATTTACGTTTGCTATGTTATGTCTAGTCTATGAAACCAGTCTGTTATTCTACATGTCAAAGAGGGATGTTTGTGTAAAGGACATCATGCTGCTTTGCTTAGCAAGTTACACTTCCTCCCGATTCGGCCCTTACCTGGCATGAACTCGGGACATCTTAACCTTGGACAAACAGCTTCCTGTTTGAAGCTTGCTCTGCCCCCTTCTATGTCAAGTGATGTGATTTTTATCATGTGGTTTCTCTGCGAAAGCTTAGAAACAATAGTTTAAATTGTCTTTTGTCAGACTAAGAAATAAACATGCAAGGATTAAACTGTGCCAATTTATATGATGTCCCACTCTTTTCGAATTCACTGTTTTGGTTTCCTTACCCTGTAAGCAGTCTATGGACTAGGCATGACAGCAATCCATGCTTTGGTTTTGATTACCTAGCCATTGTTTCAAATGCTACCATTTTATCACTCGCGGCACAAATCCAATGCAAGCCAATGGTACCTATATTAGCATTTCCACGCTTCATGTCCAAATCAGCTATGATGAATGAGAAAGTTTCTCTGACAAACTGTAATATCTTATGTTTCACGGAGTAGTGGCTGAATGACGACATGGATAACATACATACAGCTGGCGGGGTTTTCAGTCCATCGGCAAGATAGAACAGCTGCCTTCCGTGAGACAAGGGGTGGCGGTCTGTGTCTATTTGTAAATAACAGCTGGTGCACGAAATCGAATATTAAGGACATTTTGAGGTTTTGCTCGCTTAAGGTAGAGTATCTCATGATAAGCTGAAGACCACACTATTTACGAAGAGAGTTTTCATCAATATTTTTTATAGCTGTCTATTTACCACCACAAACTGATGCTAGCACTAAGACCGCACTCAACGAGATGTATAGGGCCATAAGCAAACAGGAAAATGCTAATTTGGAGGTGGCGCTCCTAGTGGCCGGGGACATTAATGCAGGGAAATTTAAATCAGTTTTACCTCATTTCTAACAGCATATTAAAAGGTGCAACCAGAGGGAAAAAAACTCTAGACCACCTTTACTCTACACACAGACACGTGCAAAGCTCTCCCTCGCTCTCCATTTGGCAAATCTGACCATAACTTTATCCTCCTGATTCCTGCTTAAGCAGGGAGTACCAGTGACTCACTCAATGAGGAAGTGGTCAGAGGACACAGATGCTAAGCTACAGGACTGTTTTGCTAGCACAGACTAGAACATGTTCCGGGATTCTTCTGATGGAGTTGAGGAATACACCACATCAGTCACTGGCTACATCAATAAGTGCATCGATGACATCGTCCCCACAGTGACCGTACGTACCCCAACCAGAAGTCATGGATTACAGGCAACATCCGCACTGAGCTAAAGGGTAGAGCTGCCGCTTTCAAGGAGCGGGACTCTAACCCGCTGTGCCCTCTAACAAACCATCAAACAGGCAAAGCGTCAATACAGGACTACGGTTGAATCGTACTACACCAGCTCCGAATCTTATTGGATGTGGCTGGGCTTGCAAACTATTAGGGACTACAAAGGGAGGCACAGCCACAATCTGCCAAGTGACACAAGCCTACCAGACAAGCTAAATAACTTCTATGCTCGCTTTGAGGCAAGCAACACTGAATCATGCATGAGAGCATCAGCTGTTCCGGATGACTGTGTGATCATGCTGTCCGTAGCCGATGTGAGTAAGACCTTTAAACATGTCAACATTCACAAGGCAGATGGGCCAGATGGATTACCAGGAGGTGTGTACTCCGAGCATGCGCTGACCAACTGGCAAGTGTCTGCACTGACATTTTCAACCTGTCCCTGACCGAGTCTGTAATACCAACATGTTTCAAGCAGACCACCATTGTCCCTTTGCCCAGGAACACTAAGGTAACCTGCCTAAATGACTACTGACCCGTAGCACTCACATCTGTAGCCATGAAATTATTTGAAAGGCTGGTCATGGCTCACATCAATACCATTATCCCAGAAACGCTAGAGCCACTCCAATTTGAATACCGCCCCGACAGATCCACAGATGATGCCGTTTATTTTGCACTCCACACTGCACTTTCCCACCTGGACAAAATAACACCGACTAGAGAATGCTGTTCATTGACTACAGCTCAGCGTTCAACACCATATAGTGCCCTCAAAGCTCATCACTAAGCTAAGGACCCTGGGACTAAACACCTCCCTCTGCAACTGGATCCTGGACTTTCTGACGGGCCGCTCCCAGGTGGTAAGGGTAGGTAACAACACATCTGCCATGCTGATCCTCAAAACAGAGGCCCCTCAGGGATTGTGCTCAGTCCTTTCCTGTACTCCCTGTTCACCCATGACTGCATGGCCAAGCAAGACTCCAACAGTATCATCAAGTTTGACGATGGCACAACATCACTGACAACCTCTCCCTCAACGTGATCAAGACAAAGGAGATGATTGTGGACCGAGCACACTCCCATTCACATCGACGGGGCTCTAGTGGAGCAGGTTGAGAGCTTCAAGTTCATTAGTGTCCAAGTCACCAACACAATATCATGGTCCAAACACACCAAGACAGTCATGAAGGGGGCACGACATAACCTATTCCGCCTCAGTAGACTGAAAATATTTGGAAAAGACCTACAGCTGCACCATCGAGAATATCCTGACTTTGTTGCATCACTGCCTGGTATGGCAACTTCTCGGCCTCCGACCGTAAGGTACTACAGAGAGTAGTGTGTACGGCCTAGTAGATCACTGGGGCCAAGCTTCCTGCCATCCAGGACCTCTATACCAGGCAATGTCGGAGGAAGGCCCATAAAATTGCCAAGGACTCCAGCCACCCTAATCATAGACTGTTCTCTCTGCTACCGCACAGCAAGCGGTACTGGAGCACCAAGTCTAGGTTAAAAAAGGCTTCTTAACAGCTTCTACCCCCAAGACATAAGACTCTTGAACAGTTAATCAAATGGCTACCCGGACTATTTCCGTTGTCCCCACCCAATCCCCCATTTTTATACTGCTGCTACTCTCTGTTCATTATCCATGCATAGTCACTTTCCACTACCTACATGTACATATTACCTCAATTACCTCGATTAACCGGTGCCCCTGTACATTGACTCTGTACCGTAACCCCCTGTATATAGCCTCGCTACTGTTATTTTATTTTTGCTCCTTAATTATTTGTTACAGTGCCTTGCGAAAGTATTCGGCCCCCTTGAACTTTGCGACCTTTTGCCACATTTCAGGCTTCAAACATAAAGATATAAAACTGTATTTTTTTGTGAAGAATCAACAACAAGTGGGACACAATCATGAAGTGGAACGACATTTATTAGATATTTCAAACTTTTTTAACAAACCAAAAACTGAAAATTTGGGCGTGCAAAATTATTCAGCCCCTTTACTTTCAGTGCAGCAAACTCTCTCCAGAAGTTCAGTGAGGATCTCTGAATGATCCAATGTTGACCTAAATGACTAATGATGATAAATACAATCCACCTGTGTGTAATCAAGTCTCCGTATAAATGCACCTGCACTGTGATAGTCTCAGAGGTCCGTTAAAAGCGCAGAGAGCATCATGAAGAACAAGGAACACACCAGGCAGGTCCGAGATACTGTTGTGAAGAAGTTTAAAGCCGGATTTGGATACAAAAAGATTTCCCAAGCTTTAAACATCCCAAGGAGCACTGTGCAAGCGATAATATTGAAATGGAAGGAGTATCAGACCACGGCAAATCTACCAAGACCTGGCCGTCCCTCTAAACTTTCAGCTCATACAAGGAGAAGACTGATCAGAGATGCAGCCAAGAGGCCCATGATCACTCTGGATGAACTGCAGAGATCTACAGCTGAGGTGGGAGACTCTGTCCATAGGACAACAATCAGTCGTATATTGCACAAATCTGGCCTTTATGGAAGAGTGGCAAGAAGAAAGCCATTTCTTAAAGATATCCATAAAAAGTGTTGTTGATTCTTCACAAAAAAAGACAGTTTTATATCTTTATGTTTGAAGCCTGAAATGTGGCAAAAGGTCGCAAAGTTCAAGGGGGCCACCTGGGAGACACACCAAACATGTGGAAGAAGGTGCTCTGGTCAGATGAAACCAAAATTGAACTTTTTGGCAACAATGCAAAACGTTATGTTTGGCGTAAAAGCAACACAGCTCATCACCCTGAACACACCATCCCCACTGTCAAACATGGTGGTGGCAGCATCATGGTTTGGGCCTGCTTTTCTTCAGCGGGGACAGGGAAGATGGTTAAAATTGATGGGAAGATGGATGGAGCCAAATACAGGACCATTCTGGAAGAAAACCTGATGGAGTCTGCAAAAGACCTGAGACTGACACGGAGATTTGTCTTCCAACAAGACAATGATCCAAAACATAAAGCAAAATCTACAATGGAATGGTTCAAAAATAAACATATCCAGGTGTTAGAATGGCCAAGTCAAAGTCCAGACCTGAATCCAATCGAGAATCTGTGGAAAGAACTGAAAACTGCTGTTCACAAATGCTCTCCATCCAACCTCACTGAGCTCGAGCTGTTTTGCAAGGAGGAATGGGGAAAAAATTCAGTCTCTCGATGTGCAAAACTGATAGAGACATACCCCAAGCGACTTACAGCTGTAATCGCAGCAAAAGGTGGCGCTACAAAGTATTAACTTAAGGGGGCTGAATCATTTTTCAGTTTTTGATTTGTTAAAAAAGTTTGAAATATCCAATAAATGTCGTTCCACTTCATGATTGTGTCCCACTTGTTGTTGATTCTTCACAAAAAAAGACAGTTTTATATCTTTATGTTTGAAGCCTGAAATGTGGCAAAAGGTCGCAAAGTTCAAGGGGGCCGAATACTTTCGCAAGGCACTGTATATATATATGTATATATGTATTTTCTTAACTACATTGTTGGTTAAGGGCTTGTAAGTAAGCATGTCACTGTTCTATTCGGCGCATATGACAAACCAAATTAGATTTGATTTTACAGGAAGCCCTTAAATTGCTGAATTAAGTAAATCAGCTATTAATGATGAGAGTATATGATCAATGAATCTCAAATCAATGATGAGAGTTTAGTCAGATTAACTGATACCTGATTTGGGAGGACGGGCTCGTGGTAATGGCTGAAGCGTACTCAGTGGAATGGTATCAAATACATCAAACACATGGTTTGAACAGTTTGAACATGCATGTAACATTGGTGTGGGTTAATTAACCTCTACTGGATCGGTGTCCCTTCAACGGGAGAGTTGTTTCTGAATATGCTATAACATTTTAAACAACAACCAATTTTCAGGTACATATACATGTCTTATATGGGCAGTTTTTACCCCCCTCAATCAATACACAATATCCCATCATGACAAAGCAAAAACTGTTTAAACATTTTTGCTAATTTATTCAACATTAAAAATTGAAATATCAAATTTACATAAGTATTCAGACCCTTTACTCAGTACTTTGTTGAAGCACCTTTGGCAGCGATTACAGCCTCTAGTCTTCTTGGGCATGACGCAACAAGCTTGGCACACCTGTATTTGGGGAGTTTCTCCCATTCTTCTCTGCAGATCCTCTCAAGCTCTGTGAGGTTGGATGGGGAGCATTGCTGCACAGCTATTTTCAGGTCTCTCAAGAGATGTTAGATCGAGTTCAAGTCCAGTCTCTGGCTAGGCCTCTCAAGGACATTCAGAGACTTGTCCCAAAGCCACTCCTGCGTTGTCTTGGCTGTGTGCTTAGGGTTGTTGTCCTGTTGGAAGGTGAAGCTTCACCCCAGTCGGAGGTCCTGAGCACTCTGGAGCAGGTTTTCATCAAGGATCTCTGTAATTTGCTCCATTCATCTTTGTCTTCATTGTGACTAGTCTCTGAGTCCCTGCCGATGAAAAACATTCCCACAGCATGGTGCTGCCACCACCATGCTTCACCGTAGGGATGGTGACAGGTTTCCTCCAGACGTGATGCTTGGCATTCAGGCAAAATAGTTAAATCTTGGTTTCATCAGACCAGAGAATTTTGTTTCTCATGGTCTGAGTCTCAAACTCCAAGCTTGCTTTCATGTGCCTTTTACTGAGGAGTGGCTTCCGTCTGGCCACTCAACCAAAGGCCTAATTGGTGGAGTGCTGCAGAGATGGTTGTCCTTCTGGAAGGTTCTCCCATCTCCACAGAGGGACTCTGGAGCTCTGTCAGTGACCATCGGGTTCTTGGTCACCTCCCTGACCAATGCCATTCTCCCACGATTGCGCACTTTGGCTGGGCAGCCAGCTCTAGGATGAGTCTTGGTGGTTCCAAACTTCTTCCATTTAAGAATGGTGGAGGTCACTGTGTTCTTGGGGACCTTCCATGCTGCAGACATTTTTTGTTCCCATTTTCCAGATCTGTGCCTGGACACAATCCTGACTTGGCATTCTTGAGGACAATTCCTTCGACCTCCTGGCTTGTTTTTTGCTCTGACATGCACTGTCAACTGTGTGACTTTATATAGACAGGTGTGTGCCTTTCCAATGTCCAATCAATTGAATTCACCACAGGTGGACTACAGTCAAATTGTAGAAACCGCTTAAGGATGATGAATGGAAACAGGATGCACCTAAGCTCAATTTTGAGGTATTTCTGTTTTTAGTTTTTAATATATTTGCAAACATTTCTAAAAACCTGTTTTCGCTGTGTCATATCTCATTCCATCATTCTGCTCCTCTACAATGTACTGTATCACCATAGATGTTTCACAGGAACAAGTTTCTATGACCAGGCACCCTAATCTCCTTCAGCACCTTAATAAGAGAAAAGCAACCGACATACCAGTACCGTATCAACAGACATTTCATCTCGACATTGAGAAAACTTTGAGGGCTCTTTATGTTGTTGGCACGGTGTTGAAAGTTACACTCACCTGTTTAGGTTATCTATGCTAGGCAACTGGACCAATAGATGTCTTCAGGTGGTAGTAGGCTGTTGTTATAGGCTACACCATAGCCAACACTGTAGCGTGACAATACTATATTTTTACAAAGAAAAATACTTTTTTATGGCAATACATTGTTTCACCTGTTATATACTGCTAGATAAACTATTTGGGGATTATCTCTCAGTTGCCTACCCAGCTAGTACATTTGGTGTCTTGTAAGTTGTGAGAACATACATTTTTGTTCATAAGATTCCTGACGGTTAAAACTGAATGTTTTTTAAGCGTTCAAAGAATGGAAATGAACATTTTGCATGTTCTAAGAACATACATTTTTAAGTTGAAGGGAGGTTCTGAGAGTTTTTCTATGGTTCCCTAAAAGTTTTCCTGTGCGGTTTTATTAACATTCTGAGAACAGAAATGATAGGTTATTTGAAGGTAAATAAATTAAGTTACGAGAACATGTTTCAATAAGGCTGCTAACTTAATTTGTGTTAACTGTTTTGAACTACAAGCACAGATGGAAATCCATAGCTCCAGGATGGAGCTAGCATACTACATTTTTTTTATTACTCAAACAAAGCTGTTCATTTTTGTCTATTCAAAGAAAACAAGCACTCATAGAGGGAAAAAATTGTTTTGTTGATGCTGAGAACTGATTGTGTAATGTTTTCAGGGTTTTTTTTAATGGAAAGTTTTCTTAATGTTCTGAGAACATGACTTTAAATATAACCATGAGGAAACCTGTAGAAAACATTATGCTGATGTACTGAAATTCCCACAGAACGTTGTTTCTTAACATTATCGGCCAAATTTGACAACATTACTTTAAAAAGAATCATGAGATAACCGGTAGGACATGTTATGGGAAGGTTGACCATGACCATAGGACAACCACGCCTCGCCATGCTCTAAGAATTATATGGTTCTCATGATGTGTCGTGGATAATTGTTTCAGAAATATAATACTGTCTATAGAAATATAATACTCTCAGAAGAACTTTTAAATTCAATGTAGACTTTAATACAAGTTATTAAAAGCCGTGCTGGTCCGCGGAATAGCCGCTTCTTAGCACTGGCTCTGCTTTTATACATACAGAGTATTTGTGTACATCACATATGTAAATAAAGTTACTCCCCCTTAGTATCTGCTTTTGGTTACAACGATGGCAGAACTCTTTCCATGTCCTAAAAATAATGTATGTACTGCATGCCTATGTTCTACGTGTTAGTCATCAGTTATCTTGCCTACATCTTTCTTCCTGTACCCTGCTGACCACAGCACGTTCAGCTGTCATGAATGCACGTATGGCCTTGGTTAATGTATTCCTACAAAAATAGAGTATGGTCTGGGTGTCATATGGCCTGGATATCATCTTCTCTTAATGTGCATGTCCTTGCTACTTCAGCCTAGCAGCCAAACTTATCTACATGCAATGCTGAGCTTTCCTCAATGGTTCGCTCCAACAGATGTTATAGGCTAGCTGGGTAATTTGTCCCCGGTTTGGAGGCACACAATACTGAATAACCCTATTGCTTTATTTCATTTGTTAAGGCGGATACAATGTTGCACCTCTGTCATGTCGTGTTGCGGACAGGGGCTGGCTGAATACATACAGTTACAGTAACTGCGCGAGACCATTTGTAACCAATCATCAGATGACGCGAGACATTCACCTGCGTTATAATCAGCTGGTCACTAGAGCCAGCCCAGCAGCATGTAGTTACTTCCTGCCAATACTGTATATCAGGGTGAAGGAATTGCGGTACAATTCTATTTTATCATAGCTAACAGCAAACAAATAATTTTGCCGCTGCCGCAGGGAAAGTCATGATCATCCACCCTCGGACACTGAGAATTGAGTATGGAAAAACGACCAAAGTCATGTGCGTGGTTGGCACGGAACTTACTGTAAACATAGACAGGTAACTGTTTGAATGTTAAATGACGAGACAGAGGCATTGATGCGAAGTAACGTTAGGCTAGTTCTCCAAGACATCAAGTATGGGTCGTCATTTATTGATTAATATATTAGAAATATAATTCAATATTTACTAATGTCATGCATTGGTAAGGACGGTTGATTAACATGAATCTCAGTTATTGTTTGTAAAATCGTATCCCTCGTGTTATTATTCAGTTATTATTGAAATGAAAATGGAACACTAGACAATTGATCTAATGTAAAGGGGTGTGGTGCTGTTAACATAAAAAATATAGCCTAGTAATTTAAATCACATGTCAAGTATTCAGGTAGTATATTTCTCTCACACATATTAATAATGGAATATATTAATTTAATTGCTTTATAATCTTATTCCACTTGTAGGTCCTGCGGTGATAATATATTTTTAAATGATTGATTACATCCACTGACTATTTTGTTGTCATTTTACTACTTGGATATTCCAACTGCAAAAGGAATTGGAGGATCATGCCCCGATATTGGGCTGAAAGGACTGTTTGTGGTTGGCATTTGTATTCAGCGGAGGAGTCAGACCTCTTGTTCTTAGCGGAGGGAGTCTGCAACAGTCACTTCTTTCTGCTAGTCAACAGACTCTTGTTTGTTGTCCTTACAAGCTGTCAATTCATATGACTCCAGTGCAACAGAATTCGATGGATTATAATCAGTTCCTATGATTTCCAAGTTAACATGGTAGATGATTTCCAAGTTAGATAGAAAAGAGTGGTAAGGCCAACACAAATCGCCAACCTGAAGAATTAAACATATTGTGGTACTATCATGACTACGGCTGCAGTTAGTTTATCAGACACTCCACATGGTATGATTACACAGCAGATACAGATGGTTTCACAACATTGGTGTGTGTAACAACTTAAATACTTATTGTTAAGAAACACTTCTCTTTGTGCTATTGTTTAGAGAAACCTAGGCTCTGTTCAGGCAAATACTATCCCTCCTCCAAAAACCTAATGTTCCTTTGGTGTGGACCACCTCCAGGGCTTAGCCTGGACTCCAGGTGTTAGGTTTTTACAGCTAAGCTTAATGTTTATAAACAAGTGTCATACTGAGTATAACAACTTGGGATGTTGGTTGATACTTTGACATATAAGTACAATCCTTTTTGCCAGTATTCTTGTGTAGGTTGATAGTCCAGTATTTCTCCCTCTTTGGTACGTTACTCATTGTAGAGGCATGTTGAAGACATCATACCTCTCTGATTACTTTAGCAATGTAACTTTAGAACTAGCACTGCCACCTGTTGCTTCTGGAAATAGGGGATAATGAACGGCACTCACGGATGGTGCTCTACTGCAGTATAGGTATGTCCCCTTGTGTTTACTCTGTTATTGCTATAGATTTGTATAAGAAAAGTATCAGGGTGTGATGTGTAACTGTCACATGTATTTATTGTTCCCCAAGGAGTGCCCCTCCTAGCTCCAAGTACTTCTCTGTGCAATGTAGTCCCAGAGTGCAGTACAGGATCACCCCACCCCCACTGGAGAGTGGGACCCTCCCCACATCTCTCAATGGTAATACAATGCTTCGATTCACCATGGACACTGCCAGCGAAGTGGGAAATGATAGCAAGGTAAATAAAGTAGGCCACTCCCACAGCTATGATAGCTACACTCTTAGGAAAAAAAAGTACTATCTAGAACCTAAAAGGGGTCTTTGGTTGTCCCCAAAGGGGAACCCTTTGAATAACCATTTTTGGCTCCATGTAGAACCCTATTGGGTTCCATTTAGAACTCTTTCCCAGAGGGTTCTGCATGGAACCCAAAAGAGTTCTACCTGGGGACCCTGGGACACTTTTTTCTAAGAGTGAACCCTGAGACTTCAGTATGTTAAATCTTATTAATATAATCCTGAGTTGAATATTTCCTATCGGGACTGAACACCCTACAGTGAATTATGTTAATAAGAAAAACAAATCAAGTATTTGCTGCTCCTACGCCTCTTAAGAGTGGCGTGCAAACCACACTGAAATAATGCAAATGTGGCACTCTCAACCTGATACCAGAGAGATGTCAAACAGTGGAAAGTGATGTGGTTAATCATAGTGCCAGTTCTATTGATAAGGAATTGAAGGAGACTTAGTCAGTTCCAGAATGGGCCAGTTGTTTAGATTCTCCTCTGAAATTATGTACTGTACATATCTGGACATGAATATATCATAGAAGACCCCATCAAAACACAACCACTGCTTAGTCACCAGTGTTCTAGATGTTTAACTTTGTAAACGTTGTCCTTTGTTGTGCAGCTATCGGTCATGTATTATGGAGAGAAGACGGAGGTGTTAGGGAAAGCTGTCGTTCACCTCACCGCTGTTGGTATGTTGTGTTATGCTTAGGACAGGAGAGCACACCCATATAAACTACCACCCTCCCCCACCTTCAAAGCATACCTTTGTGAATGTCATTTGTACATTTTGATATTTAACTTGAGACCCCAGAGCAGCTCATGAGCGTCAGTGACACCCAGGGCCTCTCTGTCTTGTAGAGATTTCTCTGGATGTAGATGCTGATCGAGATGGCCAGGTGGAGAGGAACAACCCCAACAAGGTGGGTTATGTCTGCTGGGTCCGTCCAGGCAGGTCTCTTTCAGCTCAGAGGTCACTATCTTTGTTTCATAACACAGCAGGGTACATAAGGATACATTCTAACATGAATAGGCATGTCAGAAGACTAGTGTTCATGCTGTTTTCCAAAACACAAAGGAAGATTGCCAAGGCACTTCTAGGAAAGATCTGTCAACTCACACAGGGCACAGCCTTCCACTGATATTAATAGGTATATCAAAATACTGTTCATACTATATTCCTGGAAGTGGGAAATTATTTTGAACGTTGTGCTTTTCCACTCAGCTGTAAGTCTAATCTTAACTCATGCTAACACATTGGGAAAAGCTCATTTGGCCGGGCAGTGTTAGTTCTAGTCGCTGAATAACGAGTGTTCATCTCTACAGGGATCCTGGATGTGGGGGCCTAATGGCCATGGTGCCATCCTACTGGTCAACTGTGACTCAGAACACACCTATGGGAAGAGGCGGGACAGTGAGCGGGCTGAGGTCAGCAGGGTCTCAGGTATATAACAACAGCCAAGTCATCCTGGCCCACTGAGCTGACCGGCTGACAGTGCTGCAGGCATTGCAATAAATCAACATTTTAAAGGCTGCAGGTCTGTGTTTTGTGTATAGTCAGCAGAAAGGAGCAGTAGGGATGTGCGTATTTGTGTTAGCTAAACACAAAATGCCTGAGCTAGGGGTATGTCTGGTGTGGTTTGATGGTTCCTTCACGACCACTATCCTCCTAGGATAAGTAGTTGTATTACACATTGTCATACCTATGTTGTCATTGAGATGAGGTCACATTGATTACGACATTGATGGGTTGACACTTGATGTACAATAATGTCAGTATTTGTGAAATGTCAGATCTGAAAGACATGTCCCCAATGGTGCTGCGGACCAGTGGCCCTGCCAAGCTCCCAGAGGGCTACAAGCTGACCATGCACATCTCCCAGGGGGATGCAGAGAGTGTCAGGGTCTTCAGAACCAGGTCCACAGCAGGCATGCACCAAACACTGAGTGAGTCAAGGACATTTTGTCCAGTCAGATCTTTTATGTGTTCTTGTGGCTGTCCATGCATGTATAATGTGTATACAATAGGGTTTTAATGCAGCATATGCATATAAATGGAGATACATTTGATCCTCATTATAAAACATGATTTACTGCTGCAGAAAACCTGTTCTACAAGAGCTTTGTGAAGGACTACCCACTGGTGCTGGGCAGTGAGGATTTGTCCAAGGAGGTCCCGTACCTCGGGGGAAACGCTGAGATGAATTTCTACGTTGAGGGCCTGAGATTCCCTGACAAAGACTTTGAGGGCCTCATCAGCATCAGCCTCAGCCTGCTGGAGCCCAGCTCTCAGGTACATTGTAACTATTTCACTGTTCCTAGTTTAAAACTTCAAAGGGTATATACTGTACCTCTGTCGTGGAATCTATCATTCATGTTTTTGCTCCGTTATTTTGCCAGGGCTTCCCTGAGACGCCCATCTTTACAGACAGGGTGGTGTTCCGTGTGGCTCCCTGGATCATGACACCCAACACACTCAACCCTCTGGAGGTCTTCGTCTGCAGGTGAGCGATGATGAAGAAGAAAATTATGATGATCAAATCACATTTTATTTGTCACATACACATGGTTAGCAGATGTTAATGCGAGTGTAGCGAAATGCTTGTGCTTCTTGTTCCGACAGTCCTGGCATTGATGTTGATGGAAATAATGATGGCGCTGTCTGTAAACTTATTCCGACAACTGTTTCTGTGCATTTGGTTACCCAGCACATCTGATAACTACCAGTTCCTAAAGGGAATGAGGAGGCTGGTGGAGAACAGTGGGTACAAGCTGAAGGTTTGTCATGAGTACATGAACAGAGGAGACCGCTGGATGCAGGTAAGCAGTGAGATTCAGCTCCTAGCCTATCATGCACTTTTGTGCATTTGAACTTTTTTCAATTCCAACCTTTTTTTAAACACCATTTATTTCACATCCTTTTACATCAATGTAAATCATTGTCAGTCTTGTCTCTCGGTTTCAACTAAAATAAATTAGAACATAGACCAGTGTCTTTGTTTCTAACTGCATGAAAAATATAGAAATATAATAGACATGTAAAGAAGGTTTCTCTCTCAGGATGAGATAGAGTTTGGCTACATTGACTCTCCTCACCAACGTTTCCCTGTTGTGCTGGACTCCCCCCGAGACGGAGAACTACAGGATTTCCCTTATGATGTGCTACTGGTAAGAAAAGGCATTCACCACACCTGCAGTTAAAATGTTCTTATTTCCATACTGTGAGGGATGTGGTGGAACTCTTTCTCAACCTCTCTCTGCCTGGTGCCCTCAGGGCCCAGACTTTGGCTATGTGACGAGGACAGCATATGATGAGGAAGTGAGCAGCCTGGACTCGTTTGGTAACCTGGAAGTTAGCCCTCCAGTTATTGTAAATGGAAAAATCTACCCTCTGGGCAGGATCATAATTGGAGTGGCTTTCCCCACGTGAGTGTACCTTAGCCAGGGGTTAGTTGCTTCAACGGAAGAGAATCTGGTTCTTTGATCCCAATATTTGCCGTTATTCGAAAGTTGATTTATTAATTAAATAACCTTGATGCTACTTCCTTCTATAAATCTCTTGCTAATGATTAATTCATATTTGGAACAAAGAGATGGGCTCCCAAGTGGCGCAGCGGTCTAAGGCACTGCATCTCAGTGCTAGAGGCGTCACTACAGACACCCTGGTTCGAATCCAGGCTGTATTGTAACCGGCAGTGATTGGGGGTCCCATAGGGCGGTGCACAATTGGACCAGCGTCGTCTGGGTTTGGCTGGTGTAGGCCGTCATTGTAAATAAGAATTTGTTCTTAACTGACTTGCCTAGTTAAATAAAGGATCATTAAAAAAAATGTTAAATAAAAAATGGCTGTGAGCAGTGGTGATAAGGCTGTTTAACTTTTCAGGGCAACCAAGGGCCGCAACATGACCAAAGTAGTGCAAGACTTCCTTTGGGCACAGAAAGTCCAGGAGCCCATTGCACTGTTCTCTGATTGGCTTCTGGTTGGGCATGTGGATGAATTCATGACTTTTGTCCCAGCTCCTGACAAAAAGGTAAAACAATATTGTCAAGGAAAGTATAGTTGCCCGCTCTATTAGAACATGTGTGTTAAAAACACTGTGTTCTTTAATATAGAGTAGAAATGACGGCGAGCAAAGAATTGTTAATGCCGTCCATTTGCACAAAGTATTTAGACATGACGCAGGCTGTGGCTGCCATGTGGTTTATGTGATAATGTAAAGCTGTCAGGAAGTCAAATGAAGCGCACAGCCAATGTTGTCTTTGTCCTCTGTTTCTCTGTGTAGGGATTCCGGCTGCTGCTCGCCAGCCCCGACGCAGGCTACAAACTATTCAGAGGCTTACAGAACGACGGGCATGGACAAGCCAAAATGTTTGACGGTAGGCCTTCAGTTAGGCGACTAATTTCACTGTCTCAGTGTGTATCACTGTAGTTATAATTGTACCAGTGGAGGCTCCTCAGAGGAGGAAGCGGAGGACCATCCTCAGTGAATTTCATAAGAATGGTAAAACATTGAAAAAGTTATCCTTGTTAGATAACTATACTAGATATATTCACGTCACCTAAAATGGATTAAAACACACTGTTTTGCAATGAAGGTCTCAGTAGCCTCAACAACACTGTGTAGGGTAGCACCATGGTGTAGCCGGGGACAGCTAGCTTCTGTCCTCCTCTGTGTCGTGACTAATGACTGCTATTTGTAGAATAATTGCCTACTATGTTTAATTATTACTCGCTTTAAATTCATCATTTAACAATTAACTAATTAGGAATTTGGGGTACCACGGAAACAGTTGTTGACCTAGCTATTATCTTCCGACTTACACTCTAAAGATGATCTAAATATCTATAACAGTCAGTTATTAATTATTACATTCTGAACATCTCATAATCCTTGGATATCTGCACGCACCCTAACCCTAAGTGATGAATCAGCAATACACAAATTGGTTTAATTATTTATTTACTAACTAATTAAATCATCACACAGAATACGTAAACACACACAGCATAGGTTATTGATTACATACATAATAGAATGAAAACAGGTTCCTAGTGGACTAACAAAAGCATGACCGTTTGGTTACGCAATGGAAAGGGGAGGGTTATGTGAGTCAACTTCTCATACAGTGGGGCAAAAAAGTATTTAGTCAGCCACCAATTGTGCAAGTTCTCCACTTAAAAAGATGAGAGAGGCCTGTAATTTTCATCATAGGTACACTTCAACTATGACAGACAAAATGAGGGGGAAAAAATCCAGAAAATCACATTGTAGGATTTTTAATGCATTTATTTGGAAATTATGGTGGAAAATAAGTATTTGGTCAATAACAAAAGTTTATCTCAATACTTTGTTATATACCCTTTGTTGGCAATGAAAGAGGTCAAACTTTTTCTGTAAGTCTTCACAAGGTTTTCATACACTGTTGCTGGTATTTTGGCCCATTCCTCCATGCAAATCTCCTCTAGAGCAGTGATGTTTTGGGGCTGTTGCTGGGCAACACGGACTTTCAACTCCCTCCAAAGATTTTCTATGGGGTTGAAATCTGGAGACTGGCTAGGCCACTCCAGGACCTTGAAATGCTTCTTACGAAGCCACTTCTTCGTTGCCCGGGCGGTGTGTTTGGGATCATTGTCATGCTGAAAGACCCAGCCACGTTTCATCTTCAATGCCCTTGCTGATGGAAGGAGGTTTTCACTCAAAATCTCACGATACATGGCCCCATTCATTCTGTCCTTTACACGGATCAGTCGTCCTGGTCCCTTTGCAGAAAAACAGCCCCAAAGCATGATGTTTCCACCCCCATGCTTCACAGTAGGTATGGTGTTCTTTGGATGCAACTCAGCATTCTTTGTCCTCCAAACACGATGAGTTGAGTTTTTACCAAAAAGTTATATTTTGGTTTCATCTGACCATATGACATTCTCCCAATCTTCTTCTGGATCATCCAAATGCTCTCTAGCAAACTTCAGACGGGCCTGGACATGTACTGGCTTAAGCAGGGGGACACGTCTGGCACTGCAGGATTTGAGTCCCTGGCGGCGTAGTGTGTTACTGATGGTAGGCTTTGTTACTTTGGTCCCAGCTCTCTGCAGGTCATTCACTAGGTCCCCCCGTGTGGTTCTGGGATTTTTGCTCACCGTTCTTGTGATCATTTTGACCCCACGGGGTGAGATCTTGCGTGGAGCCCCAGATCGAGGGAGATTATCAGTGGTCTTGTATGTCTTCCATTTCCTAATAATTGCTCCCACAGTTGATTTCTTCAAACCAAGCTGCTTACCTATTACAGATTCAGTCTTCCCAGCCTGGTGCAGGTCTACAATTTTGTTTCTGGTGTCCTTTGACAGCTCTTTGGTCTTGGCCATAGTGGAGTTTGGAGTGTGACTGTTTGAGGTTGTGGACAGGTGTCTTTTATACTGATAACAAGTTCAAACAGGTACCATTAATACAGGTAACGAGTGGAGGACAGAGGAGCCTCTTAAAGAAGAAGTTACAGGTCTGTGAGAGCCAGAAATCTTGCTTGTTTGTAGGTGACCAAATACTTATTTTCCACCATAATTTGCAAATAAATTCCTACAATGTGATTTTCTGGATTTTTTCTAATTTTGTCTGTCATAGTTGAAGTGTACCTATGATGAAAATTACAGGCCTCTCTCATCTTTTTAAGTGGGAGAACTTGCACAATTGGTGGCTGACTAAATACTTTTTTGCCCCTCTGTATATACATTTGGAAGCTACGCTCACAGGAATATGAATACTTTGCACATGAACGACAGCTCATTTGGAAAATAAATGCAATACAGTTGAAGTCGGAAGTTTACATACACCTTAGCCAAATACATTTAAACTCAGTTTTTCACAATTCCGGACATTTAATCCTCGTAAAAAGTCAGCTAGGATTCAGTTAGGATCCCCACTTTATTTTAACAATGTGAAATGTCAGAATAATAGTAGAGAATTATTTATTTCAGATTTTATTTATTTCATCACATTCCCAGTGGGTCAGAAGTTTACATACACTCAATTAGTATTTGGTAGCATTGCCTTAGATTTCCACAAGCTTCCCACAATAAGTTGGGTGAATTTCCCATTCCTGGTGTAACTGAGCTGGTGTAACTGAGTCAGGTTTGTAGGCCTCCTCACTCGCACACCTTTTTTCAGTTCTGCCAACAAATGTTCTATGGGATTGAGGTCAGGGCTTTGTGATGGCCACCCCAATACCTTGACTTTGTCCTTTAGCCATTTTGCCACAACTTTGGAAGTATGCTTGGGGTCATTGTCCATTTGGAAGACCCAATTGCAACCAAGCTTTAACTTCCTGACTGATGTCTTGATGTTTCAATATATTCACATAATTCACCAGTCCCTCCTGCAGCAAAGCACCACCGCAACATGATGCTGCCACCCCTGCGCTTCACAGTTGGGATGGTGTTCTTCGACTTGCAAGCCTCCCCCTTTTTCCTCCAAACATAATGATGGTCATTATGGCCAAACAGTTCTACTTTTGTTTCATCAGACCAAAGGATATTTCTACAAAAAGTATGATCTTTGTCCCCATGTGCAGTTGCAAACCATAGTCTGGCTTTTTTTATGGGGGTTTTGGAGCGGTGGCTTCCTCCTTGCTGAGTGGCCTTTCAGGTTATGTCGATATAGGACTCGTTTTACTGTGGATATAGATACTTTTGTACCTGTTTCCTCCAGCATCTTCACAAGGTCCTTTGCTGTTGTTCTGGGATTGATTTGCACTTCTCACACCAAAGTGCGTTCATCTCTAGGAGACAGAACGTGTCTCCTTCCTGAGCGGTATGACTGCTGCGTGGTCCCATGGTGTTTATACTTGCGTACTATTGTTTGTACAGATGAATGTAGTACCTTCAGTCGTTTGGAAAATGCTCCCAAGGATGAACCAGACTTGTGGAGGTCTACGATTTTTTTTTCTGAGGTCTTGGCTGTTTTCTTTTCATTTTCCCATGATGACAAGCAAAGCGACACTGAGTTGGGAGGTAGGCCTTGAAATACATCCACAGGTACACCTCCAATTGACTCCAAATACATCATTTTCTGGAATTTTCCAAAAGGTTTAAAGGCACAGTCAACATAGTGATTCGTAAACTTCTGCACCACTGGAATTGTGAAACAGTGAAATAATCTGTCTCTAAACAATTGTTGGAAAAATTACTTGTCATGCACAAAGTAGATATCCTACCCGAATTGCCAAAACTATAGTTTGTTAACCTGTTACGTCTGGGGTTCCGCCAGCGGAACATTTCGACAACATCCTGTGAAATTGCAGATGCCGAAATTAAAATATATATTTTTTTAAATATTTAACTTTCATACAATCACAAGTTCAATACACCAAATTAAAGCTTATCTTCTTGTTATTCCAGCCACCGTGTCAGATTTCAAAAATTCTTTACGGCAAAAGCAAACCATGTGATTATCTGAGGACAGCACCCCATCAAACAAACACATGACAATCATATTTCAACCTGCCAGGCGCGACACAAAACTCAGAAATAACTATATAATTCATGCCTTACCTTTGAAGATCTTCTTCTGTTGGCACTCCAATATGTCCCATAAACATCACAAATGGTGCTTTTGCTCGATTAATTGCATCGTTATATCTCCAAAATGTCCATTTATTTGACGCGTTTGATTCAGAAAACCACAGGTTCCAACTTGCCCAACATGACTACAAAATATCTAATAAGTTACCTGTAAACTGTGTCCAAACATTTCAAACAACTTTCCTAATCCAACTTTAGGTATTTTAAAATGTAAATAATCAATCAAATTTAAGACGGGATAAACTACGTATAAAATTAAAGTGGAGCGAGCTTCAGGTCACACGCCCCAAGTAAAACAGTCCACTTGGCTATACACCCAGAAAGGAAATGCCTATTTCTTCATTTCTCAAAGGAAAAACATCAACACATTTCTAGAGACTGTTGACATCTAGTGGAAGCCATATGGACTGCAACCAGATGCCTCAGAAATCTAGATTCACATTGAAATTCACAAATTGAAAACACTGTCACCTCAAAAAAAAGATTTCCTGGATGGTTTGTCCTCGGGGTTTCGCCTGCCAAATAAGTTATGTTATACTCACAGACATCATTTTATCAGTTTTAGAAACTTCAGTGTTTTCTATCGAAATCTACCAATTATGTGCATATCCTAGCTTCTGGGCCTGAGTAGCAGGCAGTTTACTTTGGGCACGCTTTTCATCCGGACATGATAATACCGCCCCCTAGCCTGAAGAGGTTTAACAAGAAATTTGGAGTGGTTGAAAAACGTGTTTTAATGACTCCAACCTAAGTTTATGTAAACCTCCGACTTCAACTGTATATATTTATGCATAGATGTCTTTCTCTGTTGTCTCTGTTGAATCCACTCGATCTGTCTATGGGAAGTGGTTTGATTGAAGTCTCTGGTTGTTCACCAGGGGTCACAATGTCCTTCTTAGTTGTAGTCTTCTTCTGTTCTGGAGTATTCATTAGAGAAGATACTACAGGTGTACCACACGGTGTTCAGAGGGATCTGTCTTCCCTCATCTTTGGTCAAATGTTCTAGACTACTTTATATGCACAGCTGCAGACGGTGCATGTTTTGGTCTGGTTTACAAAGTTTCTCACCATTTTAGCGTGTGGACCGTGGCCTCACGTTCTCTGGTCTCAATGGTTGATTATTCAGGGTACAGCTAGGACCACTTAACACGCCGGCAGCACCCCGGCATGTTTTGGCCTAATGTAAATTTCGTTAGCAAATCCTTTTCAGCACTCTGGTCTTAGGGCCTTTCCAACACGCCGACACAATGTCTGTGCTCACATAGGCATGGTTACTGACTGGGCCCAGGTTTATATGAAAAGCCATTATCTCATTTCGAAGGCTAATTTATATAATTTCAAAAATTGTTTCATATTTAATCATATAAGTTTTACATTTAGATGTAAATCTGATATATACAGTGTGCAAGTTACAATGTTTCCGTTATAACGTCTTTCTGATAATTTTAATCACATCACAAAATGGACATTCATTTTCCATATTCCATCTCACATCATTCCCAACATTCTTTATAAGAAATAATGTTTCATTATCCACTTTTGGATGTTGGAGTTTTGGTGGCAAAGTCTCAATGTGTAACAAATTATTTTCACCATTCATACTGTAGGGCAAGAGAGAGAAAGTGTACGACCTGCTGTTAAGTCATAAAACCGGCCCAACTCCCACCTCAGGTGGGAGAGAGTGGGGTCTGGCTATGGGGGGGAGAGAGTGGGATCTGTCAGCTATGTGCAGAGCTGATCTGGCACCAAGGAGAGAGCGTCATGAAGTCTGGGTACATTGACTTCAATACAAAACCTTGGAAGCTCATGTTTCTCACCCCCTTCCATAGACTTACACAGTAATTCTGACAACTTCCTCCAACCTATCAGAGCTCTTGCAGCATAAACTGACGTTGTCCACCGACTCAAAGGATCATAGAATCAATCTAGTACTGAATGCATAAGCTACAGCTAGCTTATTCATTCAGCTGATTCTGCAAAATGTTACTTAAATGATATGAAACGGGGACAAACATACTTCAATTAGTCTAATAGAAACTCTCGCCTGCATCTGTTAGACTAATGATTACACCCTAGATCAGCTAGATACAGGCAAGAGTGTGCAACATGATATTGAATGTGTCAATGTTCGTTACTTTGATTACACAAATTTCTCTTGACCTGTGCACCTACTTTCATAGGCTAGGTTGTAGCATCCTCGATGGGTATAGAGAAAAATTGAGTATCATGTAGTAGCCTAAACCTATTGATGTAACATTTGGCTGGGTGACTGGAGTATGAATGACAGTCATCCAATAGGCTGTAATAGAAATAAGGCCACCCCCTAAAAAAAAGAATCGTCCTCCCTCATCTTAAACGTCACCGACCACCCCTGAACTGTGTGTGTTAATAATCAACACCGACTTCCTTCCCGATCCTAACAGGTCTTGGAGCAGAAGAAGAGATTACGGTAGATGAGATTTTGAGTGATGACAAACTTGGGGCAGAAAACAACTATGTCCAGGTGAGGGAAACTAAACGCCAGATGAACTAGTTACTCAGAGAGGCTAGCAGAGCATTGCAGTGCTTGGTGAAATAACCATGTAGATGTTGTGACTGCTGTCGTCCCACAGAGCTGTATAGACTGGAACAGGGATGTCCTTAAGAGGGAGCTGGGTTTAGACGACGATGATATCATTGATCTGCCCATCCTTTTCCATGTGATGGAGGAGAACAGGGCAGTGGCCTATTACCCAGACATGGTGAGCAGACGCAAATTCTACACTAGAACACCTCCAAACCAAAAGTACTTCCTATTTTATTTGTTATACATTTTACATTACATAATGGCAAAACTCAAAAATGCTGCCAAATCATTTTAGACATTTTGTGATGATTTTCTACATGTGATTAGGAAGTATGGTCAAATAATCTACTACCCAAGTAGCGCAAGAAGCAAATCCTAATTGAGGCATATGTCTCTACCTCCAGGTGAACATGATTGTGTTGGGGAAGAACCTGGGCATCCCTAAACCATTTGGGCCCAAGGTGGACGGCCGCTGTGCCCTGGAGGCAGAGATGACCTCCCTCATGGAGGGCCTGGGACTCAGCTGCACATACATTGATGACTTTGCCTCCTACCACAAACTGCTGGGAGAGGTTCACTGTGGCTCTAACGTTCGCAGGGAACCCTTCTCCTTCAAGTGGTGGAACCTGGAGATGTGAGGGATTTGGGGCAAGGAATGGTTGTAGTTAGAAAGAGGGAATAAGGCTTGACGTAAACAGCAGCAACATTCGCCAGCAGCAGTCATCTTCAAACAACAACAGTCCTTGTACTGTATTACCCCTTTGTCTTTATTAAACATGTATTTGCCTTTTTTTACAAAAGGGTGAACAACTATATTTATAAACAAGACTTTCGGACTTTAACAAGGGCTTAAGGAGATTATCAACGAGAACAGAAATGCAATCATCTGAATTAAGGCTGAAGGCTTAATCTTGTAGGCTGAATCTGTTGTTTGGATTATCTGCGTGCTCAATCCAAGTGTTGTATTTACAGGTACTAAAACCAGTACAGATTAACAGGACCACAGAGAAATTTGGAGCCTTGAAGACTTGTGAGAGTTTTAATACATTTTAATACATTTATTTTAAGCTTTGAGATGAAAATATATTTTGAATTTCAGTGCCTGGAATGCACACTATGACTCCAAAGGCTCTCTTAACCTGATGTAACTTCCAATCACATTTCAATTAATAGTATTTTGTTGAATCATAATCTTTAGAATGGTGTTTGATAATAATACATAATTAAATAAATGTCAGACTAACTGTATTTTGATGTAGTGTTCCATACTTACACAGAGATCCTTCAGATTCAACAAAGATTTCAAAATAATTGTAAAATAAGGTTTATGCACAACTGACAAAGTGCAACTAATTCCATATTGGTTCTTGTTCATTTAATTTAAATAAAAAGTAATGGAAACTATGCCTTCATATCAGGTCTTTTCATTATATAAATCTGAGCTGAGGGAAAATGTAAAACATTACAACAAGATACAAAGGTTCCATTCATTGAGAGCAGATGTCTACAAATGAATACATATATCTGTTTAGTTTTACATTCAAACCAGTTGGTGATAGATTCCAGTTGGCGATATGCACCATGGGATAGATTCCTTATATGAAGGGGGATACCCTCCTACAAAGCAGCTTACTTAACAATCATTTAAAAGGCAACTTGTCACAGTGTAATTATTTTTTTAAACCAAGTCAGATTTTCAAATGATCAGCAATTAATTGAAAATGTAGTGCCGGTTTCCACATCTACACTTGTATCCCCATATTTCTCTATCGAAACTGATGTAAAGAAATAATTACTCTTTATCTGTAGCAGTCGGCGAAGTTTAGGGGTGAGTCTGAGATTGTCGAGGAGTTATGGGACAGATTGGAGGAGAGTGAACGGAGGGGAGATTATGAGACATTCGAGGAGTTGTTGACGAAATTGGAGGAGAGTGAAGAGAGAGAGCTGTTGGGTTGGCGTAGTATGCACGGCATTCGCCCTGAGGAGCGTGTTAGCAGTCCGATGCCACCCGTGTCAGTTCCTCGTGCTCAGCCTGAAACTTGTGTTAAAGTTCCGGAAGATTTGATGCCGGCTATACACACACAAGGTCTCCAGTACACCTTCACAACCCAGTGTGTCTTGTTCCTGCTTCTCGCACTCATCCTGAGGTGCGTGTTCTCAGCCCGGTACCACCAGTACCGGTACCTCGCACCAGGCCTATAGTGCGCCTCGGCAGTCCAGTACGCCCTGTTCCTCCTCCCCGCACTCGCCCTGAGGTGTGTGTCCCCAGCCCGGTACCAGCAGTGCCGGAACCACGCACCAGGCTTCCTGTGCGCCTCCAGGGTCCAGTACGCCCTGTTCCTGCTCCTCGCACTCGCCCTGAGGTGCCTGTCCCCAGCCCGGTACCACCAGTGCCGGCACCACACACCTGGCCTATAGTGCGCCTCGGCAGTCCAGTACGCCCTGTTCCTCTGTGATGTTGCATGTTTGCACTCAGTGTTTATAGCGGTCATGTTCGTTTTGATAGTCTTGTTTGTTTAGTGTACTTTGTGTTATTTTTGTCTTACATTAAAATAATGGATTCATATCACGCTGCGCTTTGGTCTCCTCACTACAACGTTCGTGACAGGATGGTCAGTCCTTGCATCCATAGCTCTGTCTAGGAATTTGAGAGTGGTTACTTTTCGCCAACCCCATCACTCAGCTGGTTATCGAAAAAGTGGCGGGGTAAAGACTTTGTTATTGTTTGAACTGCAGATTACCCCTTTAAATGGCCTGAAATACGTTGACTATAATTATGGAGTCAGTAAAGTATTGTCCATTCATAAACTGTGAACTGTAATTGTACAGTTTGTCAGGGGAAATGAATAATGGAATCAAAACCAGCAGCAGCATGATGATAAAAGTACCTTCTACCAAAAACATGTAACATTTTACTAAAAGTTTCTAGTCAACATCCACCATTACACTCTTAATTGACCATTAATAAAACACAAGGCTTGGTGTGACATCAAAGGATCCGGGACACCAAGAATAACAAATGTACAGTATCATGGTGGGACGTGAGGTTGATGGGAGCAATAATGTCAGTTCTTCCAACAATGACAACAGGACAACACCCTCTTATCCTCCTCATGCATTCCTCTTTAGCCTAACAGAAAACTTCTCCTATGCATGATCAACGGATCTCCTGCAACACCAATCTGTCTAATGCTTAAAATCCATCCCCCACCTTAGAAACAAAACAAAGCCATAGAGAGGACAAGGGAGAGTATACTATGAGTTACCACATGAACAGATTCAGATTTCACGGAGCAGAAATATATGCAGGCTACGCCAGACAACAGCCAGAAGCGATACTGTGTGAGTGGCACTCCTTTTGGGAATGGGTGCTGTCCACTCCTCTCCTTCACCTCTCTAGGCATGCTAGTAGTCAGTCACATAGAGTTGGGATGAGGGAAGGCTGTAAGTGCATGGCCATGGACCTGACTGTTTAGACTGGACTGTTGTGGAACACACGTGTTCTTGCTTCATCTCCTGCAGGGGGTGCCTCTTATGGGAATGCTGTGGGAGGAGGAGGGACTGGGATCAGACACTATCTTTACTACTACAGGTCACACACAAACATCCAAATACAGACATGGGTAACACATGGTCAGTAAGCTACATCTACTGAGTTGAACAACTACAGGTATCTGCTAATGGACATCCATGTACTGATCAGTGGGGTGAGGCTAACAATTCTGGACACAGACACAGAAAGAGAATAACAAGGTTAACAAATACCACAATTACTGAACAACAAGAGGAAAAGTTTAGGGCATTTATACATTTATAAGCAGATTTATGTATGTAATAAGACTTAAGATTTCCTGGGGTAACAGTGAAATAATACATGAATACATGTATAATACATACATAAAAAATGAAATACTGCATTGTTTCCTAAGAAAGCAAAGTAAGGTGACCATCTCTGTGGGCGCAACGTCAACTTACCAACATTACGACCAGGAATACGACTTTCCCGAAGTGGATCCTCTGTTTGGACCACCACGCAGGACAATGGATTGGATCCCAGTAGGCGACCTAAAACAATGGTGCCGCAGAAGGGCCAGACAGAGCGGTCTTCTGGTCAGGCTCCGTAGACGGGCTCACCGCTCCCGAGTATACTACTTGCCAATGTCCAGTCTCTTGACAACAAGGTAGATGAAATTCAAGCAAGGGTTGCCTTCCAGAGAGAAGGCTCCTGAAATAACTTAATTAGACTCAATGTAAACTGGAAACCACATATCCCGAGGCTGCATGTATTGCAGCTGGGGATTTTAACAAAGCTAATCTGAAATCAAAGCTCCCTAAATTTTATCAGCATATCGAAAGGGCGACCCGGGCTGGCAGCATTCTGGATCATTGCTACTCTAACTTCCGCGACGAATACAAAGCCCTCCTTTCGGCAAATCTGACCATGACTCCATTTTGTTGCTCCCAGCCTATAGACAGAAACTAAAATAGGAAACGCCCGTGCTCAGGTCTGTTCAACGCTGGTCCGACCAATCTGAATTCCACGCTTCAAGATTGCTTCGATCACGTGGACTGGGAGATTTTCCAGATGGCCTCAGACAACAACATTGATGTATACGCTGATTCGGTGAGCAAATTTATTAGCAAGTGCATCGGTGATGTCGTACCCACGGTGACTATTAAAACCTTCCCCAAGCACAAACCGTGGATTGATGGCAGCATTCGTGCAAAACTTAAAGTGCGAACCACTGCTTTTAATCATGGCAAGGTGACCGAATACAAACAGTGTAGCTATTCCCTCTGCAAGGCAATCAAACAAGCTAAGCCTCAGTGTAGAGACAAAGTAAAATCTCAATTCAATGGCTCAAACACGAGACGTATGTGGCAGGGTCTACAGTCAATCACGGATTACAAAAAGAAAACCAGCCCCGTCGCGGACACCTACGTCTTGCTCCCAGACAAACTAAACAACTTCTTTGCTCGCTTTGAGGACAGTACAGTGCCGCTGACAGGGCCCGCTACCAAAATCTGGGGGCACTCCTTCACCGCAACCAACATGAGTGAAACAGTTAAATGTGTTAACCCTCGCAAGGCTGCTTGCCCAGACGGCATCTCTAGCCATGTCCTCAGAGCATGCGCAGACCAGCTGGCTGGTGTGTTTACGAACATTCAATCAATCCCTATCCCAGTCTTCTGTTCTCACATGCTTCAAGAGAGCCACCATTATTCCTGTTCCCAAGAAAGCTAAGGTAACTGAGCTAAACGACTATCGCCCCGTAGCTCTCACTTCCGTCATCAGGAAGTGCTTTGAGAGACGAGTCAAAAATCATATCACCTCCACCCTACCTGACACCCTAGACCCACTCCAATTTGCTTACCGCTCCAATAGGTCCACGGACGACGCAATCACACTGCACACTGCCCTAACCCATCTGGACAAGAGGAATACCTATGTAAGATTGCTGTTCATCGATTACAGCTCAGCATTTGACACCATAATACCCTCCAAACTCGTCATTGAGCTCGATTAAGGTCTCGACCTCACCCTGTGCAACTGGGTCCTGGACTTTCCGACGGGCCGCCCCCAGGTGGTGAGGGTAGGAAACATCATGCCCACCCCACTGATACTCAAAACTGGGGCCCGACAAGGGTGTGTTCTCAGCCCTCTCCTGTACTCTCTGTTCACCCATGACTGCATGGCCATGCATGCCTACTTCAATCATTAAGTTTGCAGACGACACTACAGTCATAGGCTTGATTACCAACAACGATGAGACGGCCTACGGGGAGGAGGTGAGGGCCCTCGGAGTGTGGTGTCAGGAAAATAACCTCACACTCAACGTCAACAAAACAAAGGAGATGATCGTGGACTTCAGGAAACAGCAGAAGGAGCACCCCCTTATCCATATCGACGGGACAGTAGTGGAGAAGGTGATTGATTGAAGTAGGCGAGATCATCAAGGACAACAACCACCCGAGCCACTGTCTGTTCACCCCGCTATCATCCAGAAGGCGAGGTCAGTACAGGTCGTCAAAGCTGGGACCGAGTGACTGAAAAACAGCTTCTATCTCAAGGCCATCAGACTGTTAAACATCCATCACTATTATTGAGTGGATGCTGCCAACATACTGACTCAAATCTCTAGTCACTTTAATAATAAAAAATGGGATGCAAAAATGTATCACTAGTCACTTTAAACAATGCCACTTTATATAATGTTTACATACCCTACATTACTCATCTAATATATATATATACTGTACTCTGTACCATCTACTGCATCTTGCCTATGCCGCACTGCCATCGCTCATCCATATATTTATATGTACATATTCTTATTCATTCATTTACACTTGTGTGTATAAGGTAGTTGTGAAATTGTTAGATTACTTGTTAGATATTACTGCACGGCCGGAACTAGAAGCACAAGCATTTTGCTACACTCGCATTAACATCAGCTAACCATGTGTATGTGACCAATAAAATTTGATTTGATACAAATGGTTATACAGTACCTGTGCAGTTGGGGCTGTTTTGAGCCCCACAATATTTGCAAAATAAATTAATATATATATGTATTTTTTTCTGGGCTTGCCTCTTATGCATGTTATTTTGGCATTAATACGGGTCACATACCAGATTGCAAACAATGTAAAAATATATATATATAATTCAGTTAATAAAGCTGCGTACACACATTACCTATTTTTTGTTTTCTTGAGTAAGTCAGCTCCAAAATGTATATGCAGGTGTTTCAGCCTAGCTCAGTGCTTTCTGTGATGGTGGGGCGAGCCAGTAGGAAATAGGAGCATTGCGTTGTGATTGGCTCAGTGTTATGTCACTCATAGGGACAGTACATCAAGTTTAAGTCCTTAGTAAGGATAGACATCCAAAATGTCAGCCCTTTGGGTCCTGCCATAGTGTTATATTACAAGTGCCCTTCCAAGAAGGCTCAAGGTCATTGGCCACAGATAAAATGACGTCAAATAACGTTATATACTGTAGCTTTGATTGGGACTGATCATGTCAACATCTCACTTTCAAAGTCTTAGTTAGCAGTCATTATCGTGAATCAAGTCGACAATCTACTGGCAAATCATTTTTAATCCTTGTCATATGAAGAGAAATAATGAAGAGAAATTATAGATAAAACGTATCGGTGCTCATCGGCCACTGGACATAAAATTGGAAATTGCAAATTCAGCAATGAGTCGTTTGGAAGGAATCAGTGGCCAACTGCAAACATTGCAAGGCAACCACTAACGTTAGCCTGGGATTCAATGGAGTGGCTGTGTGTTTTTTATTCCGAATTCCCACCATAAATCCAGAGAATGACAAAATTTGATAACAATCAAATTTGCCATTAATGGACCGCCGCAATGTCTTGTATGCTGCTGCATAAATTATGTAATATGCAAGGGAGATATGTATACCATAGCTAAGAAAGTAATACTAAGCACATGTTGTGTAATAAGCTGTTAGTAGCCCATGTGCCTCACCCTAATAATTTGGTCTATTTTCACCAAAGCAGTATTGTAAGGTATTGTTCGTGGCCGGTGTGTGCTTGTTTTGTACAGCTTTGACAGTGCTACTGATAGTAGTGGTGGTGCTTGGCTTGCACGTGAACATTCAGCATATGTAACAGTATAACTTTAGACCGTCCCCTCGCCCATACCCGGGCGCGAACCAGGGACCCTCTGCACACATCAACAACAGTCACCCACGAAGCATCGTTACCCATCGCTCCACAAGAGCCGCGGCCCTTGCAGCGCAAGGGGAACCACTACTTCAAGGTCTCAGAGCAAGTGACGTCACTGACTGAAACGCTATTTAGCACGCACCACCGCTAACTAGCTAGCCGTTTCACATCTGTTACACATACACAACATTATATAATAGAATTGTCTTATTTGACGTGTCAAATTAAAAGCTTATTTAACGCATCAAATAGTGTTATATGATGTGTATCTTTTTTGACACACAAAGACCCAAACGGCGTTCATTGTGCCCCACCCTAATAATTTTATATATTTTCACCTCTTAATTCCGCCTAGTGTTCTAACTTGGTTGTGCAAATGTAGCCTATAACCTGTTTTAGAGAAATTTAATCATTGAAAATTCATTGTTTTTCATTGTTCATTGTTTTTTTATATGCCCCCTTTATTTATCCTACGTTTCTGACTTGTTGTACAGGGAGCAGAGGTGGGACCAAGTCATTGTTTTACAAGTCACAGTTTTACAAGTCACAAGTAAGTCTCGAGTCTTAGCACTCAAGCCCCAAGTCAAGACTGTCAAGTATCAAGTAAAGTCTCAAGTCCTAAAGTTTGAGTTTTGAGTACTTAACAGGTCATAATGTGCTCTTCACTAAATGTAATACCATTTCATATTTTTAACAAGAGTAATAGTCTATTACATTTACGCAAATCATGAATGCTTTTAAAAATATCTATATCATTATTACTTTCCAAATAAACGTTATATTTCCATGGAAATACATGGGTAGTCATGAGAAAGACACCCCCCAATAGTGATCGACTATCGAGGATCGCTATGGGGCGCAATAGGCTTGTACACAATCGCCCAACCTTAACACACACACTCTCTCTCTGTGTGGTTACAGTAGGCTAACGTATGTCAATGGTTTTAGGAACAGCAGTAACATCAGGCAAGATTTAGGCTACCAACTGCCTAGCCAGTTGTAGCTCAATCTTGGGTGCAATGATCACGTTCCCACACTGACTGACTGTGTGGAGGCTCATTGATTTAACATTACGTTAGCCTACATGATTCAACAGTAAGCTAATAAAATACACTGCTCAAAAAATAAAGGGAACACTAAAATAACACATCCTAGATCTGAATGAATGAAATATTCTTATTAAATACTTTTTTCTATACATAGTTGAACGTGCTGACAACAAAATCACACAAAAACTATCAATGGAAATCAAATTGATCAACTCATGGAGGTCTGGATTTGGAGTCACACTCAAAATTAAAGTGGAAAACCACATTACAGGCTGATCCAACTTAGATGTAATGTCCTTAAAACAAGTCAAAATGAGACTCAGTAGTGTGTGTGGCCTCCACGTGCCTGTATGACCTCCCTACAACGCCTGGGCATGCTCCTGATGAGGTGGCGGATGGTCTCCTGAGGGATCTCCTCCCAGACCGGGACTAAAGCATCCGCCAACTCCTGGACAGTCTGTGGTGCAACGTGGCGTTGGTGGATGGAGCGAGACATGATGTCCCAGATGTGCTCAATTGGATTCAGGTCTGGGGAACGGGCGGGCCAGTCCATAGCATCAATGCCTTCCTCTTGCAGGAACTGCTGACACACTCCAGCCACATGAGGTCTAGCATTGTCTTGCATTAGGAGGAACCCAGGGCCAACCACACCAGCATATGGTCTCACAAGGGGTCTGAGGATCTCATCTCGGTACCTAATGGCAGTCAGGCTACCTCTGGCGAGCACATGGAGGGCTGTGCGGCCCCCCAAAGAAATGCCACCCCACACCATGACTGACCCACCGCCAAACCGGTCATGCTGGAGGATGTTGCAGGCAGCAGAACGTTCTCCACGGCGTCTCCAGACTGTCACGTCTGTCACATGTGCTCAGTGTGAACTTGCTTTCATCTGTGAAGAGCACAGGGCGCCAGTGGCGAATTTGCCAATCTTGGTGTTCTCTGGCAAATGCCAAACTTCCTGCACGGTGTTGGGCTGTAAGCACAACCCCCACCTGTGGACGTCGGGCCCTCATACCACCCTCATGGAGTCTGTTTCTGACCGTTTGAGCAGACACATGCACATTTGTGGCCTGCTGGAGGTCATTTTGCAGGGCTCTGGCAGTGCTCCTCCTGCTCCTCCTTGCACAAAGGTGGAGGTAGCGGTCCTGCTGCTGGGTTGTTGCCCTCCTACGGCCTCCTCCACGTCTCCTGATGTACTGGCCTGTCTTCTGGTAGCGCCTCCATGCTCTGGACACTACGCTGACAGACACAGCAAACCTTCTTGCCACAGCTCGCATTGATGTGCCATCTTGGATGAGCTGCACTATCTGAGCCACTTGTGTGGGTTGTAGACTCCGTCTCATGCTACCACTAGAGTGAAAGCACCGCCAGCATTCAAAAGTGACCAAAACATCAGCCAGGAAGCATAGGAACTGAGAAGTGGTCTGTGGTCACCACCTGCAGAACCACTCCTTTATTGGGGGTGTCTTGCTAAATGCCTATAATTTCCACCTGTTGTCTATTCCATTTGCACAACAGCATGTGACATTTATTGTCAATCAGTGTTGCTTCCTAAGTGGACAGTTTGATTTCACAGAAGTGTGATTGACTTGTAGTTACATTGTGTTGTTTAAGTGTTCCCTTTATTTTTTTGAGCAGTGTATATAACCGTCGGCTATATTAGCAACGACTTACTGTTCTTTGTGCAGCTTCAAATGTCGAACAAAGTTGGAAATTGTTGATTTTCTCAGCTGGTACAATTTGATTGGCTGCTGTCCGATTCAAACTGTAATCCATTAAATGAAGAGTTGATGCGCTGCACACTTTTTTAAATAGCATCATTTTTTATATTTGGGATGGGGAGGTTTATATCAAGTCAGGTCGAGTCATAAGGCTCAAGTCCAAGTCAAGTCACGAGTCATTGGTGTTAAAGTCAAGTTGCAAGTCATCATATTTGTGACTCGAGTCTGACTCACCTTTGACAGGGAGTACACTGTAAGAACGGCCCATGTTCTGAATTCTGTCGCTGTACATTTCAAAAGTGCTGAACAAATAGTTATATTGACTACGTCCATCGTCGCTCGCTCATTAATGTCTTAATCGAAATGACAGATTGCCCCTTATACGCTTGTCGTCCCCTTATGCCATAGTTTGTACATCTCAACTGTCAGTAGAAACCACAGTTGTTTAAGCAAGTCAGCCATATCAGCTATGTTTTTTAAAGGCAGTAAATGAGGCTGAATGAACTGTTTCGCTAACAGACAAGGCTCCGCTGATAGCCAGGTGTAGCTGTGGTAAGGTGCAGGGACTGCTGTTGGGACTCTGCTGTTGGGACAGCTTTATGTAGGCCCGAACAGTTTGTGGCCACCGTTTGTCACCGTAATAGTGCAATTAATGTATCGTTTAGTATTGTGTTGTGTGTTGGCTTTGCTGGCATGCATCCCACTTTTTTATTTTGCCCCACCAAGATCTACATGCTAAAATCGCCACTGCTGTATGTAAGCAGAATGAAATCTGTCTTCCAATGTACACAGCTAGTACAGTGAACGAGCAGAGATGTTACAGAGGATCTGATTATTAAATTAGTAAAACCGATCTCACCGATGATGACTTATCCTGTGACCGCTCTGTCTTGTCTCGGCTCTCCGCCTTTTTGAGCTCTAGCCCTTTGCACCCCTCAGGCTCCTGGGGCCGTGCAGGTGCTGTCAGAGGGGGTAGACAAGGGGCCATCGTAACAAACAACCTCAACTTTTGGTACCTTAAGACATTGTGTCAAGCCCTGATAAGTTTCACCTGTTCCTGTTCCTGTGATTGTCTCCACCCCCTTCAGGTGTCGCTGATTTTCCCCAGTGTGTGTTTCCTGTCTCTCTGTGCCAGTTCGTCTTGTATGTTTTTTTCAAGTCAACCAGCATTTTTCCTGTTCTCCTGCTTTTTGCTATTCTCCTTATTCTAGTCCTCCCGGTTTTGACCCTTGCCTGTTTCTGGACTCTGTACCCGCCTGCCTGACCATTCTGCCTGCCTTGACCACGAGCCTGTCTGCCACTCTGTACCTCCTGGACTCTGATCTGGTTTTGACCTTTTGCTGTCCATGACCATTCCCTTGCCTACTCCTTTTGGACTAATAAACATTGTAAGACTCCAACCATCTGCCTCCTCTGTCTTCATCTGGGTCTCCCCTTGTGTCATGATAGTACGAACTGGCCATGACAGACCCAGCAGACTTGGACCAGCTCCGCTACACTGTCTCCCTGCAGGGAGCCACCAATGGGAGACATGAGGAGTTGTTACAGGGCCTTTTGGAAGGGCTCAGTTCCTTGATGGAACGCCACGACCATGGGTTAACTTCTTTGGGCTAGGGGGCAGTATTCGGAGGTTTGGATGAATGAGGTGCCCAAAGTATACTGCCTGTTACTCAGACCCACAAGCTAGGCTATTGAATAGAATACACTCTAAAGTTTCCAAAACGGTTAAAATAATGTCTGTGAGTATAACAGAACTGATATAGCATGCAAAGACCCGAGGAGAATCCATCAATTTTTGGGGGGGAGGTGACACCATTTAAAATGCCTGTCTATGGGGAAATCAATGGAGTACCTCCCAGATTGCAGTTCCTAGGGCTTCCAGTAGATGTCAACAGTCTTTAGAAAGAGTTTCAGGATTGTTTTTTGAAAAATGAGCTAGAATTTGTAGTTTTTCTAAGTGGCTCCCATTTTGGCTGAAGTTTAGTGGCGAGCGTGGATGAGGGGGCGCACTTCGTTATTTATCTCCGGAAATGAACATACTATTCTCTGTCTTAAATTTGATCATTTATTTACATATTAGGGTACATGAGGATTGATTAGAAACTCTGACTTGTTTGGACGAAGTTTATTGGTAACCTTTGGGGTTCATTCGTACGCATTTTGAATGAGGAAAACCGGTGGATTACTGAGTCAAGCGTGACTTTTTGGGGATATAAAGAAGGACTTTATAAAACAAAATTACCATTTGTGATGTAGCTGGGACCCTTTGAATTGCAAACAGAGGAAGATCTTCAAATGTAAGTGATTTATTTTATCGCTATGTCTGACTTTCGTGACGCCTCTGCTTGCTTGAAAATGTTTGTTATGCTTTTGTATGCGGGGTGTTGTCCTCAGATAATCACATGGTATGCTTTCACCGTAACTACACCACGTCGGGGTTGGTTGTATTCTCTGTCCGGACCAGAGACAAAAACTATGGAGGAGTACATAGAGTAGTCTCTGGCCACTGGGGCCGTCCGTCCATCTGCATCTCCTGCCGGAGCAGAGCTTTGTGGAAAAGAAGGACAAGACCCTGCGTCCAAGCATTGACTACCGGGAACATAAGGACATTACTTTAAAAAATAGTTATCCCCTACCTCTCCTCGGCGTTTGAACCTCTCCATGGAGCCACCATGTTTTCCAAGTTGGACCTTCAGAATGCCTACCACCTGGTTCGGATTCGCGAGGGGGATGAGTGGAAGACAGCCTTCAACACAGCCAGTGGACATTATGAGTACCAGGTCATGCCATTTGGACTCACAAACGACCCCACTGTTTTCCAGGCTTAGGTCAATGATTCTTAGAGAAAGGCTAAACCGGTTAGTGTTCGTGTACCTTGACAATATCCGGTTCTTTTCCCAATCTGCACAAGAACATGTTCTTCATGTCAGACAGGTCCTTCAGTGCCTCTTGGAGAACAAACTTTTCATGAAAGCCGAGAAGTATGAGTTCCACCATTCTACAATCATCTTTCTGGGATCTGGGGGCAATGTTCAGATGGATCCTCGAAAGGTTGAAAGTAATGGTGGATTGGTCTCAACCAACGTCCAGGGTACAGTTGCAATGGTTTCTTGGTTTTGCAAACTTATACCGCCTTTTCATTCGGGACTACAACACCCTGGCGGCCCCCTTCTCGGCACTCACCTCGCCCAAGGTACTGTTCAAATGGTCTCCTGCTGTCGACAAAGCCTTTGTGGACCTGAAGCATCGGTTCACAACAGCTCCCATCCTCATCCATCCGGACCCCTTGCGTCAATTTGTGGTGGAAGTTGATGCTTCGGATGTTGGAGTGGGAGCCATCCTGTCCCAGCGATCTGCCCAGAACCAAAAGCTTCGTCCCTGTGCCTTCCTGTCCCATCGTCTCAATCCTGCAGAGAGGAACTATGATGTAGGCAATCAAGAACTCCTGGCAGTTAAGATGGCGTTGGAAGAGTGGAGACACTGGCTGGAAGGAGCAGAACAGCCATTCTTGGTCTGGACCGACCATAAAAACGTGGAATATCTCTGTACAGCCAAGCGCCTCAACTCCATTCAACTAGATTCAACTTCACCATTTCCTACCGCCCAGGATAAAAAAATGTGAAACTTGACGCTCTCTCCCGCCTATACAGTTCCTTTGCCACACCCACACCCACACCCTCAACCTCAAAAACCATTCACCCTACCTCATGCCTTGCTGCCACTGTGGATTGGGGTTTGAGAACCTGGTTTGCAAGGTGCAATGCTCCCAGCCTGGACCTGAAGGGGGCCCAGCTAAACGGCTGTTTGTCCCTAACCCATTCCGGTCCTGGGTCCTGGAATGGGCTCATTCCTCCAGGCTGACCTGTCATCCAGGGTCCCGTCGTACACTAGCCTTCCTCTGACAATGTTTCTGGTGGCCCACAATGGTTCCTGACATCTCTGCCTTCGTCGCCGCATGCACAGTGTGTTCTCAGAACAAGACTCTACGGCAAGCTCCTTCTGGCCTCCTTCAGCCAGTCCCTCATCGTCCCTGGTCTCACAAATCTCTGGTCTTTGTCACTGGGCTCCCTCCGTCTGATGGCAACACTGTCATTCTGAAGGTAATCGATTGGTTCTCCAAGGTCACCTATTTCATCCCTCTCCCCAAACTAGCTTCTGCCAAGGAGACGGCTCAGCTTATGGTGCAGCATGTCTTCCGGATCCATGGGCTCCCGGTAGACATGGTCTCCAATCGGGGTCCTCAGTTCTCGTCTCAGTTCTGGAAGGCATTCTGCACCCTTATGGGGTCGTCGGAGAGCCTGTCATCTGGATTCCATCCCCAAACCAATGGTCAGTCGGAGCGAACCAACCAAGATCTGGAAACCACCTTGAGATGCCTGGTCTCAACCAACCCCACTACCTGGAGCCGTCAACTGGTCTGGGTGGAGTATGCTTGGAACACCCTTCCCTGTTCTGCCACGGGACTCTCCTCTTTCGAGTGCTCCATGTGGTATCAGCCTCCACTCTTCCCTGAACAAGAGCAGGAGGTCAGCGTACCCTCAGCCCAGATGTTTGTCCGCCGCTGTCGACGTACCTGGAGAAGAGCCAGGGCGACTATTCTCAAGACCAACTCCAGGTATTGCCGACAAGCGGACCGTTGCAGGACCTCAGCTCCCCACTATCGCATTGGGCAGAGGGTATGGCTTTCCACTCGGGACTTGCCCCTGCGGTTAGAGTCCCATAAACTGTCTCCCAGGTTCATTGGTCATATACAGGGAGACGCCTCCTGAAGGTTCGACCACGGGGCAGGGGTTTCCAGTACCCGGTTGACTGGGAGGTTTATGGCCCGGAGGAGAGGTGCTGGGTTCCTGCTAAAGACATCTTGGACCCGGCCCTCATCGCCGATTTCCACCGCCGACACCCAGACACGACGCCAGGTGGCGTCCCGGGGTGGGGTACTGTCACGCTCTGATCTGTTTCACCTGTTCCTGTGATTGTCTCCACCCCCTCCAGGTGTGACAGTTTGTCTTGTATGTTTTTTCCAAGTCAACCAGCATTTTTATTGAAACAACTCACATGGAGAGCTGATCTGGCGGGTGGCACTAGTACTGCTCACACTATCCTCTACCCAGGAGACGTACGCAAATGAGTCCCTCTTGTGTGGTGTTCCAGAAAAGGACAGGCTCTCCTGTAACAAACAAAAACACAACAGAAATGGTCAGGATCTTTAGCTTTTTGTTCATGTGATGGTGTGCTGTATGCTAATGATTGAGGGTCAAAAAAGAGGGGTACCAGTCCTGTCTCGTACTCCTTGATGCCCTTGTTATTGTGTTCCTCCACCACGCCGGCGAAGCTGCTGCCATTGGACAAGGAGCGGGACAGGTCCTGGGCCTCAGGGATAGACGGGGCCCTGCAACACATGGCCAAGCTACACACCTGGGTCACTCTGAAGAGGGCACGACAAAGCCTATACCCCTCAGGAAACTAAAAAGATTTGGCATGGGTCCTGAGATCCTCAAAGGATTCTACAGCTGCAACATCGAGAGCATCATGACTGGTTGCATCACTGCCTGGTACGGCAATTGCTCAGCCTCTGACCTCAAGACACTATAGAGGGCAGTGCGTACGGCCCAGTACATCACTAAGCAAAGCTGCCTGCCATCCAGGACCTCTACACCAGGTGGTGTCAGAGAAAGGCCCTAAAAGTTGTCAATGACCCCAGCCACCCCAGTCATAGACTGTTCTCTCTACTACCGCATGGCTAGAGGTACCGGAGTGCCAAGTCTAGGACAAAAAGGCTTCTCAACAGTTTTTACCCCCAAGCCATAAGACTCCTGAACAGGTAATCAAATGGCTACCCGGACTATTTGCATTGTGTTCCCCCCAACCTCTCTTTTTACGCTGCTGCTACTCTCTGTTTATCATATATGCATAGTCACTTTAACTATACATTCATGTACATACTACCTCAATTGGGCCGACCAACCAGTGCTCCCGCACATTGGCTAACCGGGCTATCTGCATTGTGTCCCACCCACCACCTGCCAACCCCTCCTTTACGCTACTGCTACTCTCTGTTCATCATATATGCATGGTCACTTTATCTACATGTACATACTACCTCAATAAGCCGGACTAACCGGTGTCTGTATGTAGCTTCGCTCATTTTATAGCTGTAGCGGTTTTCTTCTGGTGAAAGAGAGGCGGACCAAAATGCAGCGTGGTGGTTATTCATGTTTAATTTATAAAGACACTATACATGAATAAACTAACAAAAACAATAAACGTGCGAAAACCTAAACAGCCCTATCTGGTGCAAACACAGAGACAGGAACAATCACCCACAAACACACAGTGAAACCCAGGCTACCTAAATATAGTTCCCAATCAGAGACAATGACTATCACCTGCCTCTGATTGAGAACCATATCAGGCCAGACATAGAAATAGACAAACAAGACATCCAACATAGAATGCCCACTCAGATCACACCCTGACCAACCAAAACATAGAAACATACAAAGCAAACTATGGTCAGGGTGTGACAATAGCCTCGCTACTGTATATAGCCTGTCTTAAAACACACTGTTTTGCAATGGAGATTTACAGTAGCCTCAACTGATAGCTTCCGGCCTCCTCTTGGTACACTGTCTTCGATACAAAACCTAGGAGGCTCTTCATTCTCAGCCCCTTCCATAGACTTACACAGTAATTATGACAACTTCCAGAGCACATCCTCCAACCTATCAGAGCTCTTACAGCATGATCTGACATGTTGTCCAACCAATCAAAGGATCAGACAATCAGATCAATCTAGTACTGAAAGCAAAAGCTAAAGCTAGCTACCACTGCAGTGCATAAAATGTGGTGAGTAGTTGACTCAAAAAAACAGAAAGACAATAGTTGAACAGTTTTGAACAAATTCATTTAGTCAAAAATGAAGAAGAAGCAAGAGAAAGAGAGAGAGATTTAGCTTTTTTTCCAATTTCAGTTTTACTTACTTAGCTAGCAAATGCAGCTGGCTACAAAGGGATGCTATGCTAGCTAGCTGGCTATCATTATCCAACACAACACTGGAACTCTTCCAAGTCAAGGTAGGCTTTTGGTTTTATTAATTTATTGCCACTGGGGCCCGCTGGTGTAACTGCTTAATGACTATACACTGTAACGTTACTGCATGATTGTAGCAGGTTTACTAACGCATTTGTTCTATTTGCTATGTTGACTATGACGTTCCTTTGGCTAATATGGGGACAATGATGTAGACTGTGTAGCTGTAATGACATGGTTTGGCTTGGAAAGTTTGTTTTCGCATGGTCACATACAGCTGATGTGTTGTTCATTGAAGTCCACAAACAAAGGGAAAAACTGAGACGAGGAGAGTGCATAGAGCGGAGGAGGAATACACTGTGGCTGCTATGTAAGTAAACTTTTCTATGTGTGATCAGGGGTGTATTTTAAGTCTTTACTGAAGACTCATCTCTTCAGTGGGTCATATGATTGAGTGTAGTCTGGCCTAGGAATGTGAAGGTGAACGGAAAGGCTCTGGAGCAACGAACCTCCCTTGCTGTCTCTGCCTGGCCGGTTCTCCTCTTTCCATTGGGATTCTCTGCCTCTAACCCTATTACAGGGGCTGAGTCACTGGCTTACTAGGGCTCTTTCATACCGTCCCTAGGACTGGTGCGTCACTTGAGTGGGTTGAGTCACTGATGTGATCTTCCTGTCTGGGTTGACGCCCCCCCTTGGGTTGTGCCGTGGCGGAGATCTTTGTGGGCTATACTCGGCCTTGTCTCAGGATGGTAAGTTGGTGGTTGAGGATATCCCTCTAGTGGTGTGGGGGCAGTGCTTTGGCAAAGTGGGTGGGGTTATATCCTTCCTGTTTGGCCCTGTCCGGGGGTGTCATCGGATGGGGCCACAGTGTCTCCTGACCCCTCCTGTCTCAGCCTCCAGTATTTATGCTGCAGTAGTTTATGTGTCGGGGGGCTAGGGTCAGTTTGTTATATCTGGAGTACTTCTCCTGTCCTATCCGGTGTCCTGTGTGAATATTAAGTATGCTCTCTCTAATTTTCTCTTTCTCTCTTTCTTTCTCTCAGAGGACCTGAGCCCTCGGTCCATGCCTCAGGACTACCTGACATGATGACTCCTTGCTGTCCCCAGTTCACCTGGCCGTGCTGCTGCTCCAGTTTCAACTGTTCTGCCTGTGATTATTATTATTTGACCATGCTGGTCATTTATGAACATAAGAACATCTTGGCCATGTTCTGTTATAATCTCCACCCGGCACAGCCAGAAGAGGACTGGCCACCCCACATAGCCTTGTTCCTCTCTAGGTTCCTTCCTAGGTTTTGGCCTTTCTAGGGAGTTTTTCCTAGCCACCGTGCTTCTACACCTGCATTGCTTGCTGTTTGGGGTTTTAGGCTGGGTTTCTGTACAGCACTTTGAGATATCAGCTGATGTACGAAGGGTTTTATAAATACATTTGATTTGATTTGATTCATTCCACCGATTCTGTTGAAAAACGTTTCTTAAAAGGAACCAAATGAAACAGGGATAGAAATACCTGAATTTTTCCAATATGAACTCTTGTTTGCAACTGTTGGATTAATGATTACACCCTCGATAAGCTAGATGCAGGCAAGAGTGTGCAAGGTGGTATTGAATGTGTCAATGTCTGTCCATGTGTCACCACACATTTTTTTTCAACCTGTGTGCACCTATGTTGTAAACTTTCATTCACAAGCTAGGTTGCAGCAACCTCATGATGGATATAGGGGAAATTAGAGTCGGTGACAACTTAGGCGTCTTAGCTAATAACCAACTTTAGCTAAACACAACAATGCGTTTTGCAATTACTTTATCATGTTAGCTAGCCATACTCTAACCCTAACCATAACATATCCCTAACCCTTAACCTATCCCTAACCTTAAACTACCCCTAACCCTAACCTTATCCTACTAGCTAACATTAGCCACTAATGTTCAAATCAAATCAAATTTTATTTATCACATACACATGGTTAGCAGATGTTAATGCGAGTGTAGCGAAATGCTTGTGCTTCTAGTTCCGACAATGCAGTAATAACGAACAAGTAATCTAACTAACAATTCCAAAAAAACTACTGTCTTACACAGTGTAAGGGGATAAAGAATATGTACATAAGGATATATGAATGAGTGATGGTACAGAGCAGCATAGGCAAGATACAGTAGATGATATCGAGTACAGTATATACATATGAGATGAGTATGTAAACCAAGTGGCGTAGTTAAAGTGGCTAGTGATACATGTATTACATAAGGATGCAGTCGATGATATAGAGTACAGTATCTACGTATGCATATGAGATGAATAATGTAGGGTAAGTAACATTATATAAGGTAGCATTGTTTAAAGTGGCTAGTGATATATTTACATCATTTCCCATCAATTCCCATGATTAAAGTGGCTGGAGTAGAGTCAGTGTCATTGACAGTGTGTTGGCAGTAGCCACTCAATGTTAGTGGTGGCTGTTTAACAGTCTGATGGCCTTGAGATAGAAGCTGTTTTTCAGTCTCTCGGTCCCAGCTTTGATGCACCTGTACTGACCTCGCCTTCTGGATGACAGCGGGGTGAACAGGCAGTGGCTCGGGTGGTTGATGTCCTTGATGATCTTTATGGCCTTCCTGTAGCATCGGGTGGTGTAGGTGTCCTGGAGGGCAGGTAGTTTGCCCCCGGTGATGCGTTGTGCAGACCTCACTACCCTCTGGAGAGCCTTACGGTTGAGGGCGGTGCAGTTGCCATACCAGGCGGTGATACAGCCCGCCAGGATGCTCTCGATTGTGCATCTGTAGAAGTTTGTGAGTGCTTTTGGTGACAAGCCAAATTTCTTCAGCCTCCTGAGGTTGAAGAGGCGCTGCTGCGCCTTCCTCACGATGCTGTCTGTGTGAGTGGACCAATTCAGTTTGTCTGTGATGTGTATGCCGAGGAACTTAAAACTTGCTACCCTCTCCACTACTGTTCCATCGATGTGGATGGGGGGGTGTTCCCTCTGCTGTTTCCTGAAGTCCACAATCATCTCCTTAGTTTTGTTGACGTTGAGTGTGAGGTTATTTTCCTGACACCACACTCCGAGGGCCCTCACCTCCTCCCTGTAGGCCGTCTCGTCGTTATTGGTAATCAAGCCTACCACTGTTGTGTCGTCCGCAAACTTGATGATTGAGTTGGAGGCGTGCATGGCCACGCAGTCGTGGGTGAACAGGGAGTACAGGAGAGGGCTCAGAACGCACCCTTGTGGGGCCCCAGTGTTGAGGATCAGCGGGGAGGAGATGTTGTTGCCTACCCTCACCACCTGGGGGCGGCCCGTCAGGAAGTCCAGTACCCAGTTGCACAGGGCGGGGTCGAGACCCAGGGTCTCGATCTTGATGACGAGCTTGGAGGGTACTATGGTGTTGAATTCCGAGCTGTAGTCGATGAACAGCATTCTCACATAGGTATTCCTCTTGTCCAGATGGGTTAGGGCAGTGTGCAGTGTGGTTGAGATTGCATCGTCTGTGGACCTATTTGGGCGGTAAGCAAATTGGAGTGGGTCAAGGGTGTCTGGTAGGGTGGAGGTGATATGGTCCTTGACTAGTCTCTCAAAGCACTTCATGATGACGGATGTGAGTGCTACGGGGCGGTAGTCGTTTAGCTCAGTTACCTTAGCTTTCTTGGGAACAGGAACAATGGTGGCCCTCTTGAAGCATGTGGGAACAGCAGACTGGTATAGGGATTGATTGAATATGTCCGTAAACACACCGGCCAGCTGGTCTGCGCATGCTCTGAGGGCGCGGCTGGGGATGCCGTCTGGGCCTGCAGCCTTGCGAGGGTTAACACGTCTAAATGTCTTACTCACTTCGGCTGCAGTGAAGGAGAGACCGCATGTTTTCGTTGCAGGCCGTGTCGGTGGCACTGTATTGTCCTCAAAGCGGGCAAAAAAGTTATTTAGTCTGCCTGGGAGCAAGACATCCTGGTCCGTGACTGGGCTGGGTTTCTTCCTGTAGTCCGTGATTGACTGTAGACCCTGCCACATGCCTCTTGTGTCTGAGCCGTTGAATTGAGATTCTACTTTGTCTCTGTACTGGCGCTTAGCTTGTTTGATAGCCTTGCGGAGGGAATAGCTGCACTGTTTGTATTCAGTCATGTCCCCAGACACTTTGCCCTGATTAAAAGCAGTGGTTCGCGCCTTCAGTTCCACACGAATGCTGCCATCAATCCACGGTTTCTGGTTAGGGAATGTTTTAACGCACGTTCTAATGAACTCGCACACCGAATCAGCGTATTCGTCAATGTTGTTATCTGACGCAATACGAAACATCTCCCAGTCCACGTGATGGAAGCAGTCTTGGAGTGTGGAGTCAGCTTGGTCGGACCAGCGTTGGACAGACCTCAGCGTGGGAGCTTCTTGTTTTAGTTTCTGTCTGTAGGCAGGGATCAACAAAATGGAGTCGTGGTCAGCTTTTCCGAAAGGGGGGCAACAGCGACACTTCTGTAAAACGCACAGAAGTGACAGCTGAACGCCATTCAGAGTGACTTGGGGCATTGGACCATACTTCTGGTATGTTTCATTTCTCCATCTCTTTCTATGCTTTCTCTCTGACACTCATTGCACACCCATTTTCCTCTTTCTTCTCCATGTATCCCTCCTCTCACCTCCTCTCCTGCACCTCCTGGATGTTCTCAATCCCGATGGCGCTGCTCCGTCTGGCACTGAAGGACACAGGGTTCTTCCTGTTGGGGCTCTTCCCAGGAATGATCAGAGACTGGGGAGGAGTGGCAAGGTTAGTCAGCCACAATACTATATTCCTCTAGCATGACTTATATAGTAAAAGACAGAGGCTACTGTAGGGCTATAATACACAACTTGGTCTGCTTTACAGTCAGTGAAAACATGAACTCCATTCAAATAGGCATTTGTTGAATGTCATTGAGATTCTGCAGCACAATGACTCAAATGCCTTCCGTATTTGATACTTGCTATCTGCAACAGATGAGAAACATTATGGGGGAACTAAAATGAAGCGACAGTGGCTTGTTGGTGAAAGACTATTTGAGCATGTTGTATGAGTGAAAGAGAGGAATTGAGACACAAAGGAAGGTAATAAACCAGTAATTATTCTCACAGACGTGTCTATTTTTGTGACAAATACTCTTCATAAAATCTTTTAAAATAAATTATAACTTTCTTACAACCCAGGGGTTTTACACCGCACTTGACGGGTAGAAAATGATTGCTTTATAAATGGCTGTAAAAATATTGGTTTCAGCAAAAAGCAACGGTAATTGAATCTTGCAAAGAAACTTAGAACCACAAAGTAAGCAAAGGAAATAGCTGAAGAAATAGCACATTTGAAGGGAGATTTGATACATGAACTTCTTCTGCTGTTCCTATCCCTAGGCACTGCTGCGACACCTACTGGGATTTTCCCTGGGACAAGTAATGACTGAACCACACAGGGGAGGGGGAAGCAGAGAAAGAGAAAGGGATAAAGAGAAAGAGGATGAGAGTAGTAGATACAATAATACACCATTTAAACAGCAAGGTACAAATTAGAATGTGAGCTCACGGTACACCATACAGAAGACAGGAGACATATTGAGCACATGTTTAAAGGCCATTCACATTGAAAGCTGGACTAAAGTTAGTGACCACAGAGTGCGGAAGGAAATTGAATAAGATACAGCTTATGGGCAGAATAGCCCGTGTAGCTTGGTCTCACTCTTCTTTCCTTGTAATGACAATGAACAAACACAAGGAGGAGTTTGTCAAATCACAAAGTGGACCTGTTTAAATAGGTAGATGAGAAGTAGAGAGATGGAGAGGAGGGACTGGCACAATCCAAAGGGCAGATTTACTTTTTGGAATGTAGGAAAAAGTCATTAGTAAACCAACAGTGAACCAACAGCTGTTTCTTTGGATTGCATGCCAGAGTACTTGCAACCTGTAAAATGACACAAAGTGGAAAAAGATGCATGCATACACTTCTTATCTCGACAACTGCCTGCCATGTACAGCTCCATGCCAGACTGGCTTCCTGCAGCGCCTATTTAACACACATGACAGCACGGTAACAAGGGAGGGCAAGGTAACACTCATGACAGCAAGGTAACAGGGGAGGGCAAGGTAACACTCATGACAGCAAGGTAACAAGGGAGGACAAGGTAACACTCATGACAGCAAGGTAACAGGGGAGTCATGACATGGAAATAAACATTACTGTAAAATAAACAGTGGTTCATCTGAAAATGGCATGGAATAACTCATGGAAAATGGTAAACTATCTCTCACTGTCACAAGGAGGAAGAGAGGTATAATGTATCCAAATGACAACAGTCCATATGCCATCACTAAATTACATAACACTGACTAGCCTCTATAAATATTTATGAGGCAGGTAATAGGCAGGAACAAGCAGGACAGTTAGTTCCAGTCAGTTACTGATTGATATCTAATAAGGAATATGCAGGTTGCCTTGGGCCGAGTCTCTATGTATTGAAATAGGAGGCGTGAACAGGTTTATAGACTGTGAGGAGTCCAACTATCCCTCGCCTAACAGTAACTTGTATGTGACGTTGTCTGAGCAGGCATTCTCCACCTGCACCACCACATAGGCATGCAGGAAGTTGGAGGCGATCTCATGTCTGGCACAAAGGGTGTGTTTTCCTCCTGAAACAAGATGGCCACGATGTTGTTGCCTATGTGCCTCTTCCTCTGCAGCTGCAAACACAAGAGCACAAACAACATTGTCACCATTACGGACATAAACTTTAACACTACATTTAGGTCAGCCAAGAATACCTATATACACTGAACAAAAATATAAACGCAACATGTAAAGTGTTGGTCCCATGTTTCATGAGCTGAAATAAAAGATCTCAGAAATGTTCCATATGCACAAAAAGCTTATTTCTCTCTAAACTTGAGCATACATTTATTTTTCGGCCTATATCAAGATAATCCATCCACCTGACAGGTGTGGGATATCAAGAATCTGATTAAACAGCATGATCATTATACAGGTGCATCATGTGCTGTGGACAATAAAAGGCCACTCTAAAATGTGCAGTTTTGTCACATAACAGAATGCCTCAGATGTCTCAAGTTTTGAGGGAGCGTGCAATTGGCTTGCTGACTGCAGGAATGTCCACCAGATTTGTTGCCAGAGAATTTAATGTTTTCTCTACCATAAGTTGCCTCCAACATTGTTTTAGAGGATTCGTCAGTACGTCCAAACGGCCTCACAACCACGGACCACGTTTATGGCGTTGTGTGGGTGAGCGGTTTGCTGATGTCAATGTTGTGAACACAGTGCCCCATAGTGGCAGTGGGGTTATTGTTTGGGCAGGCATAAGCTACACATACACATCGAGGTGTACGAAAGTGTGTTCCAGTTCCCTCCAATATCCAGGAACTTCGCACAGCCATTGCGGAGGAGAGGGACACAATTCCACAGGCCACAATCAACAGCCTGGTCAACTCTATGTGAAGGAAATGTGTTACGCAGCATGATGCATATGTTGATCACACCAGATACTGACTGATTTTCTGATCAACGCTCCTACATGTTTGTTTTTGTTTTTCTACCAACAGATGCGTATCTGTATTCCCAGTCATGCAAAATCGATAGATTAGGGTCTAATTTATTTATTTAAATGTACAGACTTTCTAATGAACTGTAACTCAGTAAAGTCTTTGAAAATGTAGCATGTTGCATTTCTATTTTTGTTCAGTAGAGATGTATTAATTAGGCCAATACTCCACTAAATGCATAGTTTACTACAGAAACTATTTGTGATTACTAATTGTAAATATGAAACATCTCTCGACAAGCACGTTTCATAAAACAGTGGCGGTCATGTGATGCATATTGAAAATGATGTCATGGCTTTAGAAGGTTCTGATAGGCTAATTGACATAATTTGAGTCAATTGGAGGTGTACCTGTGAATGTATTCAAGGCCTATCTTCAAACTCAGTGCCCCCTTGCTTGACATCATGGGAATATCAAAAGTAATCAGCCAAGACCTCAGAAAAACAATTGTAGACCTCCACAAGTCTGGTTCATCCTTGGGAGCAATTTCCAAACGCCTGAAGGTACCAGGTTCATCTGTACAAACAATAGTATGCAATATACTTGCGTACTATTGTTTGTACAGATGAATGTGGTACCTTCACCATGGGACCACGCAGCCGTCATACTGCTCAGAAAGGAGACACGTTCTGTCTTCTACAGATGAACGTACTTTGGTGCGAAAAGTGCAAATCAATCCCGGAACAACAGCAAAGGACCTTGTGAAGATGCTGGAGGAAACAGGTACAAAAGACTACGGTTTGCAACTGCACATGGGGATAAAGATCATACTTTTTGGAGAAATGTCCTCTGGTCTGATGAAACAAAAATAGAATTGTTAGGCCATAATGACCATCATGACCGTTTGGAGGAAAAAGGGGGAGGCTTAAAAGCCAAAGAACACCATCTCAACCATGAAGCACGGGAGTGGCAGCATCATGTTGCACTTCACAAAATAGATGGCTTCATGAGGCAGGAAAATTATGTGGATATATTGAAGCAACATCTCAAGACATCAGTCAGGAAGTTAAAGCTTGGTCGCAGATGGGTTTTCCAAATGGACAATGACTCCAAGCATACTTCCAAAGTTGTGGCAAAATGGCTTAGGGACAACAAAGTCAAGCTATTGGAGTGGCCATCACATTTGTGGGCAGAACTGAAAAAGCATGTGCGAGCAAGGAGACCTACAAACCTGACTCAGTTACACCAGCTCTGCCAGGAGGAATGGGCCAAAAGCTTGTGGAAATCTACCCAAAAAGTTTGACCCAAGTTAAACAATTTAAAGGCAATGCTACCAAATACTAATTGAGTGTATTTAAACTTCTGACCCACTGGGAATGTGATGAAAGAAGTAAAAGCTGAAATAAATAATTCTCTCCACTATTATTCTGACATTTCACATTTTTAAAATAAAGTGGAGATCCTAACTGAGCTAAGACAGGGAATGTTTACTAGGATTAAAATGTCAGGAATTGTGAAAACCTGAGTTTAAATGTATTTAATTACGGCGTATGTAAACTTCCGACATGAACTGTTTTTATGTGATTCAAATATGGCCTTCAACATGACAATCAGTGTGACAACAAAATGTATACTGCAGGCTTAGTTTAGGCCTATGCCTACATTATCCTGTTGCTATTCAAGTGCTGACTGCAATGCAAGTTGGCACATGTTTGGTTTGCTGGGTAATTGCACCCTCTTCTGCCTCAAATTACTGGCAGGAACACACCCCCTTAACAATAGGGCCAAGCCTACCCTCCACCGCCATCTCATTCCATCAATCTGCTCCTCTGCAATATACTGTATCACCATGGATGTTTCACAGGAACAAGTTTCTATGACCAGTCACCCTAATCTTCTTCAGCACCTTAATAAGAGAAAAGCAACCGACATGCCAGTACCGTATCAACAGACATTTCGTCTCGACATTGAGAAAACTTTGAAGGCTCTTTATGTTGTTGGCACGGTGTTGAAAGTGAACCTAAACAGGTGAGTGTGTGTATCTATGCTAGGCTACTGCACCAATAGATGTCTTCAGGTGGTAGTAAGCTGTTGTTGGCTACATTGTAGCCTAAAACACGGTAAAGTGTATGGCAATGTATAGTTTCACCAGTTATATACTGCTATATAAACTATTTCTGGATTATCGCTCAGTAGCCTACACAAATTTTGCCTGTTCTGCGAACATACATTTTTAGGTTGTAGGGAGGTTCAGAGAATGTTTTTCTATCGTTCCCTAAATGTTTTCCTGAGAGGTTTTATTCACATTCAGATAACTGAAATTCTAGGTTAATTGAAGGTATTAAATAAGTTATAACATGTTTCAATAAAACTGCTATCTTAATTTGGGTTAACTGTTTTGAACTGCGAGCACAGATTGCTCCAAAGCTGTTCATTTTAGTCTATTCAAACAGACCCTAATTTCAAAGAAAACGAGCACTTATTAAGATCAGGTGTGGCCAATTAGTGGGCATGGCCAACACACCTAAACACACTTAACAATATAGAGGATATATATAGTCTTGTTGATGCTGAGTGTATATGTTTTAAATCAAATTCTTACAACATTCTTTATACGTCAATGTTTTCTGGTGTTTTTTTATGGAAAGTTGTCTTAATGTTCTGAGAAGATTACTTTAAATAGAACAACGAGGAAACATGCAGAAAAACCTATGCTGAAGTACTGGAAGTCCCACAGAAAAATGTTATTTCTTGATGTCCTCTGAACAATTTGAGAACATTACTTTAAATAGAACCATGAGGAAAGCTGTAGGAAATGCTATGGGAAGGTTGTATCCAAAATAATAGGACAACCACGCTCTGACCAAGCTCTAAGAAACATACGGCAAGATGACAAGATGGAGCCGACAGAGAGGGTCGCCTTGCTTCTAGTCCTTAGGAACCTATGCAGTATTTTGTTTTTTAATGTATTATTTCTTACATTGTTAGGCCAGAAAATTTGAAGTGTTATTACATACAGCCGGGAAGAACTATTGGATATCAGAGCAATGTCAACTCTCGACCAGGAATACGACTTTCCCGAAGTGGATCCTTTGTTCGCATCACCACCCAGGGCATATGATCTGATCCCAGATGCCGACCCAAAACAATGTCGCCTCCAGAAGAGGTAGCCGGAGCAGCCTCATGGTCAGACTTTCGGAGTTGTGCACACCACCCACTGCTTCCGAGTATATTACTCGCCAATATCCAGTCTCTAGATAACAAGGTAGACTAAATTAGGGCAAGGGTTGCTTTCCAGAGAGACATATGGAATTGTAACATACTCTGTTTCACGGAAACATGGCTCTCCCGGGATATGTTGTCAGAGTCGGTACAGCCATCAGGATTCTTTATGCGTAGCGCCGACAGAAATATCTCTCTGGGAAGAGGAATGGCGAGAGTGTAGTTTTCATGATTAACGACTCATGGTGTAATCATAATAACATACAGGAACTTAAGTCCTTTTGTTCACCTGACCTAGAATTCCTCACAATCAAATGCCGACCATATTATCTCCCAAGAGAATTCTTGTTGGTTATTGTCACAGCCGTGTATATCCCCCCTCAAGCTGATACCAGGATGGCCCTCAAGGAACTTCACTGGACTCTATGCAAACTGGAAACCATATATCCTGAGGCTGCATGTATTGTAGCTGGGGATTATAACAAAGTAAATTTGAGAACAAGGCTACCTAAACTCTATCAGCATATTGATTGTTGCACTCGTGCGGGCAATACACTGGATCACTGCTACTCTAACTTCCGCAATGCATACAAGGCCCCCCCCCCTCCCTTCAGCAAATCTGACCACGACTGCATTTAGCTCCTCCCATCCTATAGGTAGAAACAGAATGTACCCGTGACGAGAACTATTCAACGCTGGTTTGGCCAATCGGAATCCACGCTTCAAGATTGTTCTGATCATGCAGACTGGGAAATGTTCCCAGGAAGCCTCAGAGAATAATATTGATTTATAAGCTGATTCTGTGAGTGAGTTTATAAGGAAGTGCATTGGAGATCTTGTACCCACTGTGGATCATACACCTCCACCTTACCTGCCACCCTAGACCAACTTCAATTTACATACCGCCCCAATAGGTCCACAGACCAACTTCAATTTACATACCGCCCCAATAGGTCCACAGACAATGCAATTGCCATCACACTGCACACTGCCCTATCCCATCTGAACAAGAGGAATACCTATGTAAGAATGCTATTCATTGACTACAGCTCAGCATTCAACACCATAATACCCTCCAAGCTCATTAATAAACTTGAGGCCCTAGGTCTCAACCTCGCCCTGTGCAATTGGATCCTGGACTTCCTGACGGGCCGCCCCCAGGTGGTGAAGGTAGGAAACAACTCCACTTCGCTGATTGTTAGATTACGTGTTAGATATTACTGCACTGTCGGAACTAGAAGCACAAGTATTTCGCTACACTCACGATAACATCTGCTAACCATGTGCATGTGACCAATAACATTTAATTTTATTTTGATTTGAACATGTGGTTCTCAGAATATTATGCGCTAGCTGATTTTGCACGCCCAATTCTTCAGTTTTTGATTTGTTAAAGAAGTTTGAAATATCCAATAAATGTCGTTCCACTTCATGATTGTGTCCCACTTGTTGTTGATTCTTCACAAAAAAATACAGTTTTATATCTTTATGTTTGAAGCCTGAAATGTGGCAAAAGGTCGCAAAGTTCAAGGTGGGCCGAATACTTTCGCAAGGCACTGTATGTGCCCTCTGTTCCCCATTGTCCTGGTTGATTATTGTCCCATATCCGTTCATCTTGTGCTCTGCTGTATCCGCTTTCATGCCACGTGTTTTTGTGCAGTTGTTATTACGGGTCTCGTCCCATGTATTATTTAGAGGTTTGCACCTCATTCTTTTGTTTGGGTTACATCCCTGTGTTATATATACGTGTTTGTTTTGGGCTTCGTCCCCGTCGTTTTCATGACGTAAAAAACCCTATTACGTATTCCTGCGCCTGTCTCCTATCATTAGGACTCCAGGTGTTAGGTTTTTACAGCTAAGCCTAATGTTTAGAAACAAGTGTCATACTGAGTGTAACAACTTGGGATGTTGGTTGATACTTAGACATATGTACAATCCTTTTTGCCAGTATTCTTGTGTAGGTTGACAGTCCAGTATTTCTCCCTCTTTGGTACTTTACTCATGTAGAAGACATCATACCTTTACGATTACTATAGCGATGTAACTTTAGAACTAGCACTGCCACCTCTTGCTTCTGGAAATAGGGGATAATGAACTGCACTCACTGCTGGTGCTCTACTGCACTATAGGTATGTCCCCTTGTGTTTACTCTGTTATTGCTATAGATTTGTATAAGAAAAGTATCAGGATGTGATGTGTAACTGTCACATGTATTTGTTGTTTCCCAAGGAGTGCCCCTCCTACCTCCAAGTACTTCTCTGTGCAATGCAGTCCCAGAGTGCAGTACAGGATCACCCCACCCCCACCAGAGAGTGGGACCCTCCCCACCACTCTCAATGGTAATACAATGCTTCTCATCACCATGGACACTGCCAGCGAAGTGGGAAATGATAGCAAGGTAAATAAAGTAGGCCACTCCCACAGCCATGATAGCTATACTCTTAGAAAAAAGGTGCTATATAGAACCTAAAGGGGTTATTTGGCTGTCCCCGAAGGGGAACCCTTTGAAGAACCATTTTTGGTTCAAGGTAGAACCTTATTGGATTCCATTTAGAACCCTTTCCCCAGAGAGTTCTACATGGAACCCAAACAAGTTCTACCTTGAAACAAAACGATTCTCCTAAGGCGACCCTGGAACCCTTTTTTCTAAGAGTGTACCCTGATCTTATTCATAGAATCCTGAGGTTAATATTTCCACTTGGGACTGAACACGCTACAGTGAATTATGTTAATAAGAAAAACAAATCAAGTATTTGCTGCTCCTACGCCTCTTAAGAGTGCCGTGCAAACCACACTGAAATAATGCAAATGTGGCACTCTCAACCTGATACCAGAGAGATGTCAAACAGTGGAAAGTGATGTGGTTAATCACAGTGCTAGTTCTATTGATAAGGAATTGAAGGACACCTTTTGTCAGTTCCAGAAGGGGCCAGTTTAGAAATGATGTACTGTACATATCTGGACATGAATATATCATAGAAGACCCCATCAAAACACAACCACTGCTTAGTCACCAGTGTTCTAGATGTTAAACTTTGTAAATGTTGTCCTTTGTTGTGCAGCTATCGGTCATGTATTATGGAGAGAAGACGGAGGTGTTAGGGAAAGCTGTCGTTCACCTCACCGCTGTTGGTATGTTGTGTTATGCTTAGGACAGGAGAGCACACCCATATAAACTACCACCCTCCCCCACCTTCAAAGCATACCTTTGTGAATGTCATTTGTACATTTTGATATTTAACTTGAGACCCCAAAGCAGCTCATGAGCTTCAGTGACACCCAGGGCCTCTCTGTCTTGTAGAGATTTCTCTGGATGTAGATGCTGATCGAGATGGCCAGGTGGAGAGGAACAACCCCAACAAGGTGGGTTATGTCTGCTGGGTCCGTCCAGGCAGTGACCTCTGAGCTGAAAGAGACCTATCTTTGTTTCTTAACACAGCAGGGTACATAAGGAGACGTTCTAACATGAATAGGCATGTCAGAAGACTAGTGTTCATGCTGTTTTCCAAAACAAAGGAAGATTGCCAAGGCACTTCTAGCTAATTCTGTCAACTCACACAGGGCACAGCCTTCCACTGATATTAATAGGTACATCAAAATACTGTTCATACTATATTCCTGGAAGTGGGAACATTTTTTGAAGGTTGTGTTTTTCAGCTGTAAATCTAATCTAACCTCATGGAAACACATTGGGAAAAGCTCATTCGGTAGGGCGGTGTTAGTTCTTGTTTTTGAAAGACAGTGTTTATCTCTCTGCAGGGATCGTGGATGTGGGGGCCTAATGGCCATGGTGCCATCCTACTGGTCAACTGTGACTCAGAACACACCTATGGGAAAAGGCGGGACAGTGAGTGTGCGGAGGTCACGAGAGTCTCAGGTATATAACAACAGCCAAGTCATCCTGGCCCACTAAGCTGACTGGCTGACAGTGCTGCAGGCATTGCAATGAATCAACATTTTAAAGGCTGCAGGTCTGTGTTTTGTGTGTAGTCAGCAGAAAGGAGCAGTAGGGATGTGTGTATTTGTGTTAGCTAAACACAAACTGCCTGAGCTAGGGGTGTGTCTGGTGTGGTTTGATGGTTCCTTCACGACCACTATCCATCTAGGATAAGTAGTTGTATTACACATTGTCATAACTATGTGTTTTTTAACCTTTATATAACTAGGCAAATCAGTTAAGAACACATTTTTATCTACAATGATGGCCTACCAAATCCTGGGAGCCACATTGAGATGAGGTCACATTGATTATGACATTGATGGGTTGACACTTGATGCACAATAATGTCAGTATTTGTGAAATGTCAGATCTGAAAGACATGTCCCCAATGGTGCTGCGGACCAGTGGCCCTGCCAAGCTCCCAGAGGGCTACAAGCTGACCATGCACATCTCCCAGGGGGATGCAGAGAGTGTCAGGGTCTTCAGAACCAGGTCCACAGCAGGCATGCACCAAACACTGAGTGAGTCAAGGACATTTTGTCCAGTCAGATCTTTTATGTGTTCTTGTGGCTGTCCATGCATGTATAATGTGTATACAATGGGGTTTTAATGCAGCATATGCATATAAATGGAGATACATTTGATCCTCATTATAAAACATGATTTACTGCTGCAGAAAACCTGTTCTACAAGAGCTTTGTGAAGGACTACCCACTGGTGCTGGGCAGTGAGGATTTGTCCAAGGAGGTCCCGTACCTCGGGGGAAACGCTGAGATGAATTTCTACGTCGAGGGCCTGAGGTTCCCTGACAAAGACTTTGAGGGCCTCATCAGCATCAGCCTCAGCCTGCTGGAGCCCAGCTCTCCGGTACATTGAAACTACTGTTCATGGTTTAAAACTTCAAAGGGTATATACTGTACCTCAGTCGTGGAATCTATCATTCATGTTTTTGCTCCGTTATTTTGCCAGGGCTTCCCTGAGACGCCTATCTTTACAGACAGGGTGGTGTTCCGTGTGGCTCCCTGGATCATGACACCCAACACACTCAACCCTGTAGAGGTCTTTGTCTGCAGGTGAGAGATAATGATGATTGATGTTTGTTGTTGTTGATGGAAATTGATGTTGATGGAAATAATGATGGCGCTGTCTGGAAACTCAGACAACTGTTTCTGTGCATTTGGTTACCCAGCACATCTGATAACTACCAGTTCCTAAAGGGAATGAGGAGGCTGGTGGAGAACAGTGGGTACAAGCTGAAGGTTTGTCATGAGTACATGAACAGAGGAGACCGCTGGATGCAGGTAAGCAGTGAGATTCAGCTCCTAGCCTATCATGTACTTTTGTACATTTGAACTTTTTTCAATTCCAACCTTTTTTTAAAACACCATTTATTTCACATCCTTTTACATCAATGTAAATCATTGTCAGTCTTGTCTCTCGGTTTTAAATAAAAGAAATCAGAACATAGACCAGTGTCTTTGTTTCTAACTGCATGAAAAATATAGAAATATAATAGACATGTAAAGAAGGTTTCTCTCTCAGGATGAGATAGAGTTTGGCTACATTGACTCTCCTCACCAACGTTTCCCTGTTGTGCTGGACTCCCCCCGAGACGGAGAACTACAGGATTTCCCTTATGATGTGCTACTGGTAAGAAAAGGCATTCACCACACCTGCAGTTAAAATGTTCTTATTTCCATACTGTGAGGGATGTGGTGGAACTCTTTCTCAACCTCTCTCTGCCTGGTGCCCTCAGGGCCCAGACTTTGGCTATGTGACAAGGACAGCATATAATGTGGAAGTGAGCAGCTTGGATTCGTTTGGTAACCTGGAAGTTAGCCCTCCAGTTATTGTAAATGGAAAAATCTACCCTCTGGGCAGGATCATAATTGGAGTGGCTTTCCCCACGTGAGTATAACTTGCTTCAGTGGAAGAGTCTGGTTTTTAGATACCAATATTTGCCTTTATTCCAAAGTTTGATTGACTTATTAAATAAAGTTGATGCTTCTTCCTTCTTTAAATCTCTTGCTAATGATTCATGCATATTTAGAACAAAGATATGGCTGTGAGCAGTGGTGATAAGGCTGTTTAACTTTTCAGGGCAACCAAGGGCCGCAACATGACCAAAGTAGTGCAAGACTTCCTTTGGGCACAGAAAGTCCAGGAGCCCATTGCACTGTTCTCTGATTGGCTTCTGGTTGGGCATGTGGATGAATTCATGACTTTTGTCCCAGCTCCTGACAAAAAGGTAAAACAATATTGTCAAGGAAAGTATAGTTGCCCGCTCTATTAGAACATGTGTGTTAAAAACACTGTGTTCTTTAATATAGAGTAGAAATGACGGCGAGCAAAGAATTGTTAATGCCGTCCATTTGCACAAAGTATTTAGACATGACGCAGGCTGTGGCTGCCATGTGGTTTATGTGATAATGTAAAGCTGTCAGGAAGTAAAATGTAGCGCACAGCCAATGTTGTCTTTGTCCTCTGTTTCTCTGTGTAGGGATTCCGGCTGCTGCTCGCTAGCCCCGACGCAGGCTACAAACTTTTCAGGGGCTTACAGAATGATAAGCACGGACAAGCCAAAATGTTTGACGGTAGGATTTCAGTTAAGGGTCTAATTTCAGTGTGTATCACCATAGTTACAACTGTATCAGTGGAGGCTCCTCAGAAGATGGTGTAGCGGTATTTATTAGAGAGGGGTAAAGAATGATTTTGTTCGGGCACCAGGCAGGTATTAACCATGCCGAAAGGAAAAGAGTAGAATAGAGAGAGTACCACTACCAGATCCACACACAGCAGAAGAGACTGCCTAGAATGTAGCCTGTTTACCAGATAGCCAGTGGAGAGAAAAAAATAATACACACCATATAAAACACACATCACAGCACAGGGGTAACCCCACCAAGAATACCTCATACAATAATAATAATAATAATAATAATAATAATAATAATAATAATAATAATAATGGGCAGAGCAATTTAACAGCAACTTCATACAAGAAAGAACCCAGTCATCAACAGAGGATTTGCAATAATATGTATTATCGTCCAGTGGAGGAGTGCAGAGGGTATGAATGTGGGGGGTGTTCATAGACACAACAAAGGCCTTAAAAATGTCCACAATCTTCTCGGCCACATGTCATTAGTACACCTCAATACATAACTTGCAAGCAACCTCCCTTTTAACTAAAATGTCCACCCAAATACTTCTGGCAGGGCAATAATAGTCCAGCTCTAATGAACTTCAATGGGAAGTGCATTGGAAAAATAGAGTCTGTTGCAGGGTAAAGCACTGGAACGATAGAGGGAAGAGAAAAAGACAAAGAGAACAAGAGAGATCTTAGCTGTGGTCTTCAGGTGTGCCGGTGTGCTATCTGACTGTCCGATGGTTTGTATGTTAAAGCTTCGCAACAATGTTGCTACTAATCCATGTGATCCATAACGGGCGCGGTCCCAAACGAAAACAACCACGACCTAGAGCGATTACACTGATGATTGAGTTAAATATTTTATAAACTACACACGCTGAAAACAAAAAACTTCTGCAGCACAGCCCACACAATCAAACTGTCGCGCCACCCAAGAGCTCCTCCCCAAAGAGCTGAATGAGCTCTCTTTATTTCCTCCTTCCTTACTGCTCATGCACTCTTAAAGTGGCAGTGCACGGTGAAGGCTCCGTGCAGATTTCGCAACACTCCTCCCCCCATGAAAAAACAAGCCTGTAGAAACAGAGAGGATGCAGGCTTTGCCAGGTTCATGTTCCTGCTACACAAAACCAGAGAAGTCCTCATCATCAGATTCCTCCACGAAGAGGTCCTGCAGGTGTTGCTTTTGCCTGCGATCCAGCTCTTCTGCCGTAGGGTAGCAGGGCTTTAGGTCAACAACATGCACCGTCCTGACATCTTCCCTAGTGTCCTCCAAACAGACCAAGTAGTTCACTGGTCCCAACTGCTGCACTACACGGTATGGACCTTTCCATCTCGAAGCTAGCTTGGCAGTGAACTTCTTAGACGCCTTTGACAGATGATGTGAACGTACCCAGAAACGAGACTTGGGTCGGAAAAACACATCACGTCTATGTTTGTCATAGTTTCTCAGCTGTCGTTGTTTGGCTTTGGTTTTGCTGGCCTCCACTCTGGCTAGCAAGGTGTGGTGGTGTTGTAGGGCATCAAAACGCTGGGCAGTCAGGTGAAACATTGGAACTTTGCAAGACTCTGTCCATCTGACCTTTAAGTGGTCCTCCCAGGTGGAGTTCGGCGGGAGTGACCCCAGAAGTCTCCTGCACGGCAGAGTTCAGTGCGAAATTCAGGGAGATGCTGATCCCACCTTGTGCGCTGATCCCCCACGAATGAAGCAATCATCCCCTTCAGGGTTCGGTTTACCCTCTCGGTCAGGTTGGTCTGAGGATGATAGGCTGTGGTCAACTTGGCATTTACACCCCAGTAGGTACAGAGCTCTTTGTAGATTCCTGATATGAACTGCGGACCTCGGTCAGAGAGGATTTGGTCTGGAATCCCGAATCTGGCAAAGACCTCCCTTCTCAGAATTAGACCAATGGCTGATGCAGTGGCTTTGCGGAAACAACTCCACCCAGTGTGTGTAGTAGTCCACTACCAACAAAAAAAATGTATTCTGTGTCCGCCGGCTGGGAGGAAAAGGTCCCATGAGGTCAATTCCCAACATTTCAATTGGATGGTTCACCACGGTCTGCTGCATTTTCCCGGCAGGTCTGCCAATGTCTGGTTTGTATTTCTGGCAGACTTCACACTGCTGTACAAGCTTCCGGGTATCAACCCACATGCCTGGCCAGTAAACCACCTCTTGTAGTCTTCGATAAGTTTTAAAAACAATCCCATGAGTGGAAGGCCACTCATGGGATTGGCATGATAAACTTGGATTATCTGGTCACTCAATGTAGAGGGAATGAAGACGCGATAATGGGTACTGTGTATTCCATTTCCTCTTGGAGTATTTCGATTCACTTTATCCTGAATTATGCTATACGTATCATTGAAGCGACTCTTGGAGTCTTCTTCAGACAGACTCTTGTGGATCGCCATGATGGCAGCATCCTTCTGCTGTGCTCTCCATACACTCATCATCCAGAGGAAAAGAATCATCCAGACATTTAGCGGTAGTATAAGTACTGCACAAGGGAGGACAAACATTGGCAGTCTCTGTAATCCGAGAAAGGGCATCTGATACAACTTTCAGTTTTACTTTGCGATACTCAATGATGAATTCAAACTTCTGCAGTCTGATAGACCAGCGAATAAGACAGCTGTTGGTCTTGCCTGATGCCAGAACCCACTGCAGAGCAGCATGGTCTGTGACAACGGTGAAGATCTTTGCCTCCAAGTAGTAGCTCCATTTCTCCAAAGCCCAGACCACAGTGAGGCACTCCCTTTCAGTCATTGAATAATTCCTCTCGGCTGAATTAAGGGTGCAACTTGCATAGGCAAGAACTTCTTCTGTTCCAAGTCCTGTTTGTTGAGCCAAGACTGCTCCAAGTCCTGTTTGACATCCGTGTACACAATGAAATGAGCATTCAGGTTAGGATGTCCAAGCACTGGAGGAGTAATTATACTGTTTTTGAGTGCTTCAAATGCACTTTGGCATGCAGGGGTCCATTGGAATTTCACCTCTTAAGGTGGTTGAGGGGTTCGGCTACCTTTGAAAAGTCAGGCACAAACCTGTGGTACCATCTAGCCATACCCAGAAACCGCTGAACAGCCTTGAGGGATGTGGGAATTGGGAATTCCTGCACGGCTGCAACTTTGCCTGGATCTGCATGGATACCTTCAGCATTAACCACATGACCAAGGAACTTGAGTTCTGCCAGACAGAAATGACACTTCTTCAAGTTCAAGGTCAAACCTGCAGCCTTTAATCTGTCGAAGACGGACTGAATGTCTTGCAGATGATCCGCAACAGAGGAGGAGTAGATTATGATGTCATCCAGATACACAAGACAATTTCTACCCCTCAGATCTCCCAGGACAGTCTCCATCAACCTTTGGAAGGTTGCTGGAGCATTCTTCAAACCAAAAGGCATGACTTTGAAGGAGTACAAACCAGCAGGGGTGACAAAGGCAGTCTTATCCTGACTAGCGGGATCCATTGACACCTGCCAATAGCCACTGTTCAGATCCAGATTACTAAAGATGGATGCTCCTGCCAGAGATTCCAGTATGTCATTTATGTTTGGTAGAGGGTAGGCATCGCTTTCCGTTATGGCATCCGGCTTCCTGTAGTCCACACAGAATCGATATCTACCATCTTTCTTAGGAATCAGGACAACCGGAGAAGCCCAACCGGAAAAAGAAGGTTCCACAATTCCATTCTCCAACATGCTTTTGAGCTGTTCATTGAGAATTGCCAGTTTGGCGGGGGACAGCCTGTAGGGACGCTGCTTAATGGGGACCTCATGCCGGGTATAGATTTTGTGTTTGAAGACGGTTGTACGGCCGAGTGTAAGAGTACAGACCTCACTGTTCATGTCCAACATCTGGGAGAGCTGCCACCTTTCATAATCCGACAGACATGCCTGTTCCACTGCTTGTATGATGTAGAAATCCGCATCAGGTTTTGCTCTCGGATAGAAGGGGGGGGGGGGGGAGTAATCAGGGTGATAGTTGGGTTCTCAGACTTCACTGGTGGAACATATTTTTGTCTTTGTCTCTTTATATTTTCTCCGTCTCTGACTTGACCTCGTCTGGACTCTGCATAATGTAGCAGGCTCAAGCCTGAAATCAGTGCATTACCAGGTTGAAATGGATGAGGCTGAGAATAGTCAGAGTGCAGCCGATAGGAGGGTTCGGACATCGAGATGGTCAGTCCACTGAAGAACAGGAAGTCTAGGCCAAGGACTACAGAAAATGCAAGGCTTGAATCTGCAAGAATAGCCACAGGAAGGTTAATAGTCTCACCATGCAGTTTTGTTATTATACTAATCCAGCCCAAGGGGGTGGTAGGTTCTCCATTGGCCAAGTACAATGGTACCTCCTCCCATGTTCATAGCTCCTCATGAGGTAATGCCATGTTCTGCCACAGGGCCTCTTGCATCAGGGTGTAAGATGCCCCTGTGTCGATTATGGCCTTCCCTCTCCAGTTCCTAACAGTCAGAGGAACCAATAGTTGTTGCGGAATAGGAATAAGGCCGCTAGCTGTGCTGTATAAAGGCTTCATGGTGGGCATTAAGGCTGACCCAATTGTATGCAAGCCACCACGCCTGTCTAGACTTTCAGTCTTCGGTCCTTTCTGACCTTTTCCTGAATCCTGACGCTGGACATAGAGTGGGCAAGGATCTGGAGGATGTTGGACTTTACACCTCCAACACATAACTGGACGTTTGTCCTGGATCTTGGGTACAAATATCTGAGACGGTTTAGCCCCAGGAGAGTTATTGGTATACTGGGATGAGGGAACAGGGTTTTTAGTTTGGAGGTGGTTTTTATTTATTTGATTTATTTTACCTTTATTTAACCAGGTAGGCAAGTTGAGAACAAGTTCTCATTTACAATTGCGACCTGGCCAAGATAAAGCAAAGCAGTTCGACACATACAATGACACAGAGTTACACATTGAGTAAAACAAACATACAGTCAATAATACAGTATAAACAAGTCTATATACAATGTGAGCAAATGAGGTGAGAAGGGAGGTAAAGGCAAAAAAGGCCATGGTGGCAAAGTAAATACAATATAGCAAGTAAAACACTGGAATGGTAGTTTTGCAATGGAAGAATGTACAAAGTAGAAATTAAAATAATGGGGTGCATAGGAGCAAAATAAATAAATAAATAAAATACAGTTGGGAAAGAGGTAGTTGTTTGGGCTAAATTATAGGTGGGCTATGTACAGGTGCAGTAATCTGTGAGCTGCTCTGACAGTTGGTGCTTAAAGCTAGTGAGGGAGATAAGTGTTTCCAGTTTCAGAGATTTTTGTAGTTCGTTCCAGTCATTGGCAGCAGAGAACTGGAAGGAGAGGCGGCCAAAGAAAGACTTGGTTTTGGGGGTGACTAGAGAGATATACCTGCTGGAGCGTGTGCTACAGGTGGGAGATGCTATGGTGACCAGCGAGCTGAGATAAGGGGGGACTTTACCTAGCAGGGTCTTGTAGATGACATGGAGCCAGTGGGTTTGGCGACGAGTATGAAGCGAGGGCCAGCCAACGAGAGCGTACAGGTCGCAATGGTGGGTAGTATATGGGGCTTTGGTGACAAAACGGATTGCACTGTGATAGACTGCATCCAATTTGTTGAGTAGGGTATTGGAGGCTATTTTGTAAATGACATCGCCAAAGTCGAGGATTGGTAGGATGGTCAGTTTTACAAGGGTATGTTTGGCAGCATGAGTGAAGGATGCTTTGTTGCGAAATAGGAAGCCAATTCTAGATTTAACTTTGGATTGGAGATGTTTGATATGGGTCTGGAAGGAGAGTTTACAGTCTAACCAGACACCTAAGTATTTGTAGTTGTCCACGTATTCTATGTCAGAGCCGTCCAGAGTAGTGATGTTGGACAGGCGGGTAGGTGCAGGTAGCGATCGGTTGAAGAGCATGCATTTAGTTTTACTTGTATTTAAGAGCAATTGGAGGCCACGGAAGGAGAGTTGTATGGCATTGAAGCTTGCCTGGAGGGTTGTTAACACAGTGTCCAAAGAAGGGCCGGAAGTATACAGAATGGTGTCGTCTGCGTAGAGGTGGATCAGAGACTCACCAGCAGCAAGAGCGACCTCATTGATGTATACAGAGAAGAGAGTCGGTCCAAGAATTGAACCCTGTGGCACCCCCATAGAGACTGCCAGAGGTCCGGACAGCAGACCCTCCGATTTGACACACTGAACTCTATCAGAGTTGGTGAACCAGGCGAGGCAATCATTTGAGAAACCAAGGCTGTTGAGTCTGCCGATGAGGATGTGGTGATTGACAGAGTCGAAAGCCTTGGCCAGATCAATGAATATGGCTGCACAGTAATGTTTCTTATCGATGGGGGTTAAGATAACGTTTAGGACCTTGAGCGTGGCTGAGGTGCACCCATGACCAGCTCTGAAACCAGATTGCATAGCAGAGAAGGTATGGTGAGATTTGAAATGGTCGGTAATCTGTTTGTTGACTTGGCTTTCGAAGACCTTAGAAAGGCACGGTAGGATAGATATAGGTCTGTAGCAGTTTGAGTCAAGAGTGTCCCCCCCTTTGAAGAGGGGGATGACCGCAGCTGCTTTCCAATCTTTGGGAATCTCAGACGACACGAAAGAGAGGTTGAACAGGCTAGTAATAGGTGTGGCAACAATTTCGGCAGATAATTTTAGAAAGAAAGGGTCCAGATTGTCTAGCCCGGCTGATTTGTAGGGGTCCAGATTTTGCAGCTCTTTCAGAACATCAGCTGAATGGATTTGGGAGAAGGAGAAATGGGGAAGGCTTGGGCGAGTTACTGTTGGGGGTGCAGTGCTGTTGACCGGGGTAGGAGTAGCCAGGTGGAAAGCATGGCCAGCCGTAGAAAAATGGTTATTGAAATTCTCAATTATGGTGGATTTATCAGTGGTGACAGTGTTTCCTATCTTCAATGCAGTGGGCAGCTGTTAGGAGGTGTTCTTATTCTCCATGGACTTTACAGTGTCCCAGAACTTTTTTGAGTTAGTGTTGCAGGAAGCAAATTTCTGCTTGAAAAAGCTAGCCTTGGCTTTTCTAACTGCCTGTGTATAACGGTTTCTGGCTTCCCTGAACAGCTGCATATCACGGGGGCTGTTCGATGCTAATGCAGAACGCCATAGGATGTTTTTGTGTTGGTTAAGGGCAGTCAGGTCTGGGGAGAACCAAGGGCTATATCTGTTCCTGGTTCTAAATTTCTTGAATGGGGCATGTTTATTTAAGATGGTTAGGAAGGCATTTAAAAAAAATATCCAGGCATCCTCTACTGACGGGATGAGATCAATATCCTTCCAGGATACCCCGGCCAGGTCGATTAGAAAGGCCTGCACGCTGAAGTGTTTCAGGGAGCGTTTGACAGTGATGAGTGGAGGTCGTTTGACCGCTGACCCATTACGGATGCAGGCAATGAGGCAGTGATCGCTGAGATCTTGGTTGAAGACAGCAGAGGTGTATTTAGAGGGGAAGTTGGTTAGGATGATATCTATGAGGGTGCTCGTGTTTAAGGCTTTGGGGAGGTACCTGGTGGTGCTTCCAGTCCTTCTCCAACTGAGTCCCAAGACGCACCAGATCATCCACGTTCTGCACACGTTCTCGAAGTTGACTCGCAAGGCGGGGAACCATGTTCTTAAGGAGTTTGACCATCTCCTGCTCAGTAATCCATCTCAGCCTTCCATCTCTGGACTCTGTCACCCTGGACTCTGTTACGAACACGTTCCGGCAGTTCATCCCCATAGTCCTCTGAGAGGAAGGCTAAGAAGAATATTTTTTTGAAACTCCTCCCAGGTTGACACATGTTCACGGGCTATCTCCCACCAGTCTCTTGCTGTACCATGGAGAACACTGTGGAGGGTAGCAAGAACCTCCAAGTCAGTAAGGGGCCGGACAGAAAGAAAATCATTACACTTAGATAAGAAAAACAGTGGATCAACATCATCTTCTGGGCTGCCAAAAGTGGGGAAAAGTTGTTTGATAGGGAGGGAGCCCTCTAGAGGAGGCATGGCATTGGCAGCGGGAGTTCTGTTGTTTAACAGTAACTTCAGAGGGGTTTTTGTAGTACTACCTGTTCCTATTCCCTTACTGGCCAAGCCAGTGGCAGAGGTAAAACCTGAGGGAGGTGGGGAAGATTTGTCCAGAAGGGAAAAACACTGCATTACCTCCTGGTGCAGCTCTTCCAGTTGAAGATCTGTGGCCTTCTGTGCTTTTTCCATCTCATTAACGGTGTCCTTTTGAGTCTGTTCAATCAAACATCGTAATTCCCCTGTGAGAGTTTTTCATGTCCTCCATAACTTCCTTCACATAAGAACACACTCCCTTCACAACAGAGGCTGACTCCTCTGCTCTCTGTTTTTGTTCCTCCTCAAGATAGATTATGACTTGATGATGGTTAGTTTCCATTTGTGTTTTGAACCAGTGCAGTTTTCCTTGAATATCCTGCTTCAGAGAATCTTGTAAATATTTCTGTCGCTGAACAATTTGTTGTTGGTTTTCCTCCATTTGACAGGGAAGGTAATCCAACCTCCGCTGCACATCTGTCTGATGAGCCTCCACACATTCACTGAGTTTGCGAATGGCATTCTCCTGCATTGTCAAACTATGATTGGTGTGTGTCCATTGATGTTCCATTTGTCCAGTGATCAGAGACACCTCTTCCAGTCTCTCTGGACAGGGTAACAGGAAGAGGTTGAGGGGAGGGTAATGGTGGAGATGTTATAGGTGAGCCAGAAGCCTGGCGATTAGGGGCAGTGCTATCCAACTCCATTAGTTCATCGAGTCCTTCCACAATGAAAGAATCCCGAACATGATTACCATCAGGTGTGTTCACATTGACACAGTATGGGGTTCCAACAAAAGGCATGATTCAACCTTGTGTGGATGGTGTCATGAGTGTTTCTCTTCAAGTCCCTGTTTGGGTGCCAATTCTGTAGCGGTATTTATTAGAGAGGGGTAAAGAATGATTTTGTTCGGGCGCCAGGCAGGTATTAACCATGCCGAAAGGAAAAGAGTAGAATAGAGAGAGTACCACTACCAGACCCACACACAGCAGAAGAGACTGCCTAGAGTGTAGCCTGTTTACCAGATAGCCAGTGGAGAGAAAAAAGAATACACACCATATAAAACCCACATCACAGCACAGGGGTAACCCCACCAAGAATACCTCATACAATAATAATAATACTAATAATGGCAGAGCAATTGAACAGCAACTTCATACAAGAAAGAACCCAGTCATCAACAGAGGATTTGCAATAATATGTATTATCGTCCAGTGGAGGAGTGCAGAGGGTATGAATGTGGGGGGTGTTCATAGACACAAAGACCTTAATATTTTGTCCACAATCTTCTCGGCCACATGTCATTAGTACACCTCAATACAGTTCACATAACAATGCATAACTTGCAAGCAACCTCCCTTTTAACTAAAATGTCCACCCAAATACTTCTGGCAGGGCAATAATAGTCCAGCTCTAATGAACTTCAATGGGAAGTGCATTGGAAAAATAGAGTCTGTTGCAGGGTAAAGCACTGGAACGAAAGAGGGAATAGAAAAAGAGAAAGAGAACAAGAGAGATCTTAGCTGTGGTCTTCAGGCTGCCGGTGTACTGTCTGACTGTCCGATGGTTTGATGGTTTGTGTGTTAAAGCTTCGCAACAATGTTGCTACTAATCCATGTGATCCATAACGAGCGCGGTCCCAAACGAAAACAACCACGACCTAGAGCGATTACACTGATGATTGAGTTAAATACTTTATAAACTACACACGCTGAAAACAAAAAACTTCTGCAGCACAGCCCACACAATCAAACTGTCGCGCCACCCAAGAGCTCCTCCCCAAAGAGCTGAATGAGCTCTCTTTATTTCCTCCTTCCTTACTGCTCTTAAAGTGGCAGTGCACGGTTAAGGCTCCGTGCAGATTCCGCCACAATGGAGGACCATCCTCAGTGAATTTCATAAAAATGAAAATAATGAGAGCGAGAAGTAATTATAGTAATTAAAGGGATCATGCTGTTTGTATGTGGCTGCTCTGGAAAGTGAACTGTGCCTATAGAAAGTGAACTATGCTTAACGACATAGATTAGGAATCACTGGCCACTTTAAGGAAATGAAACGCTAGCCACTTTAATAATGTCTCCTTATCTTGCATTACTCATCTCATGTGTAAACTGTACTCTATATTATTCTATGGTATCTTAGTCACTTTAGTTGTTTGTAAACATTGCATCACCCATCTCATATGTATATACTGTGCTCTATACTATGCCACTGTAGGGGCGGCAGGTAGCCTAGTGGTTAGAACGTTGGACTAGTAACCGAGATTACAAGATTGAATCCCTGAGCTGACAAGGTAAAAATCTGTCATTCTGCCCCTGAACAAGGCATCAGCATTTGTGGGTTTGATTATAGGCTCCAGATACTCTACTAGTCTGAAGAAGGCCAGTTGTATTGCTTCTTCAATCAGAACAACAGATTTCAGCTGTGCTAACATAATTGCAAAATGGTTTTCTAATTATCAGTTGTCCTTTTAAAATGATCAACTTGGATTAGCTAACACAACGTGCCATTGGAACACAGGAGTGATGGTTGCTGATAATGGACCTCTGTATGCCTATATAGCTATTCCATAAAGAAATCGGACGTTTCCAAGTACAATGTCTACACCGTATTTCTGATCAATTTGATGTTATTTTAATGGACAAAAAAATGCTTTTCCTTCACAAGGACATTTCTAAGTGACCCCACACATTCAAACAGAGGTGTATATATTGTCTTAAACCATTCTTTACTTAGATTTATATGTATTTTGGGTATATGTTATGAAACTGTTAGATATTACTGCGCTGTCTGAGCTAGAAGCACAAGTATTTCACTACACCCACAATAACATCTGCTAAACAAATGTATGTGACCAATACAATATTTATTTAACTAGGCAAGTCAGTTAAGAACAAATTTTTACATTCAAAGACAACCTACCCCAGCCAAACCCTGACAATGCTGGGCCAATTGTGCACCGCCCTATGGGACTCCCAATCACAGCCAGATGTGATGAAGCCTGGATTTGAACCAGGGACTGCAGTGATACCTCTTGCACTGAGATGCAGCTCCACTCGGGAACTCAAAATTTGATTTGATTTGTATGTGATCAGAGGTGTATTCATTCTGTTGAAAAGCTTTACTGAAACGGAATGAAACGGGGATAAACATACCTGAATTTGCCTAATATAAACTCTGGTTTGCAACTGTTGGACTAATGCTTACACCCTAGATCAGCTAGATGCAGGCAATATTGAATGTGCCAATGTCTGTCACCTTGATTACTCACAAAATTCTCTTTACCTGTGCATCTACGTTCATAGGCAAAGTAGTAACAACCTCGTTGGGTATAGGGAACGTTTGAGTATAAAGTAGCCTTAACCTATCAATGTTACATTGAGCTGGGTGAATGGAATACATAATACTGTGTGTGTTACTAATTAACACCCACTTCCTCCTCGATCCTAACAGGTCTTGGAGCAGAAGAAGAGATTACAGTAGATGAGATATTGAGTGATGACAAACTCAGAGCAGAAAACAACTATGTCCAGGTGAGGGAAACTAAACGCCAGATGAACTAGTTACTCAGAGAGGCTAGCAGAGCATTGCAGTGCTTGGTGAAATAACCATGTAGATGTTGTGACTGCTGTCGTCCCACAGAGCTGTATAGACTGGAACAGGGATGTCCTTAAGAGGGAGCTGGGTTTAGACGACGATGATATCATTGATCTGCCCATCCTTTTCCATGTGATGGAGGAGAACAGGGCAGTGGCCTATTACCCAGACATGGTGAGCAGACGCAGGTTCTACACTAGAACACCTCCAAACCAAAAGTACATCTTATTTTATTTGTTATACATTTTACATTTCATAACGGCAAAACTAAAAAATGCTGCCAAATCATTTTAGACATTTTGTGATGATTTCCTACATGTGATTAGGAAGTATGCTCAAATCATCTCCTACACAAGTAGCGCAAGAAGCAAATCCTAATTGAGGCGTATGTCTCTACCTCCAGGTGAACATGGTTGTGTTGGGGAAGAACCTGGGCATCCCTAAACCATTTGGGCCCAAGGTGGACGGCCGCTGTGCCCTGGAGGCAGAGATGACCTCCCTCATGGAGGGCCTGGGACTCAGCTGCACATACATTGATGACTTTGCCTCCTACCACAAACTGCTGGGAGAGGTTCACTGTGGCTCTAACGTTCGCAGGGAACCCTTCTCCTTCAAGTGGTGGAACCTGGAGATGTGAGGGATTTGGGGCAAGGAATGGTTGTAGTTAGAAAGAGGGAATAAGACTTGACGTAAACAGCAGCAACATTCGCCAGCAGCAGTCATCTTCAAACAACAACAGTCCTTGTACTGTATTACCCCTTTGTCTTTATTAAACATGTATTTGCCTTTTTTTTTTTTTACAAAAGGATGAAAAGCTATATTTATATACAAGACTTTCCAACTTAAACAAGGGCTTGAGCGGAATATCAACGAGAACAGAAATACAATCATCTGAATTAAGCACATTGTAGGCAGAATCTGTTGTTTGGATTGGCTGGGTGCTCAATCCAAGTGTCTTGCATTTACATGTACAAACACAGGTACAGATGAACAGGACCACAGAGAAATGTGTAAGTATAATCTAGAGCCACCAGAGGGTGTGATCCAACTATTCAAGCATTTCTGAAGACTCGTGAGTTTTAATACATTTATTTTAAGCTTTGAGATGAAAATTGTGTTTGATATATTTAGAGTTTCAGTGCCTGGAATACACACGGACTCCAAAGGCTCTCTTAAGCTGATGAAAGGTTACTTTCTCATCTTTCCAATCACAATTTCAATTAATAGTTTTTTGTTGAATCATAATCTTTAGAATGGTGTTTAATAATAAATACTTGTCAAACTTACTGTATTTTGATGTAGTGTTCCTTACTTACAGAGATCCTTTAGATTCAACTGAAAGATTTCCAAAGGAGTGTAAAAGGTTTATGCATTAATGCCACAACTGACAAAGTGCAACTAAATTCCATGTTAGCTTTTGTTCATTTAATTTAAATAAAAAGTAATGGAAACTATGCCTTCATATCAGGTCTTTTCATTATATAAATCTGAGATGAGGGAAAATGTAAAACATTACAACAAGATACAAAGGTTCCATTCATTGAGAGCAGATGTCTACAAATGAATACATATATCTGTTTAGTTTTACATTCAATCCAGTGGCGATATCCACCATGGGATAGATTCCTTATATGAAGGGGGATACCCTCCTACAAAGCAGCTTAATTAACACAATCATTAAAAAGGCCACTTCAAAACTTGTCACAGTGTAATTATTTTTAAAAACCAAGTCAGATTAAAAAAAATAAAAATAAAAAAAACAATTAATTGAAAATGTAGTGCCAGTTTCCACATCTACACTTGTATCGCCATATTTCTCTATCGAAACTGATTTATAGAAATAATGACTGTCTGCTTTTCTAGAGAAGTTGGACTGGTTTGAAGAAACAATCTTTTTCCAGTATGGTACTGTACAGTTGACATGGTTTTGCAAGCAGATTTACACCATTCACCATGCATACACATCCAAACACATACTTTAAAACAAACTAGAGGTTTTAAAAAATAAACTGAAGACAGTAGTCACTGGACAATAGCTTGGCTTTGGAGGCTGTGTGCTTTGGTTAGGTCACCTTGGAGGAATGTCTGACTGTGTGGTACTATCTACAGTATGGGACAGTGAAGACTGATGAGTAATTTAGTTTGAACACTAGACCTTATCGGTAATTCAATACTTCATGTTTTTTTCCTCAGTTTATAGGGGCAATCTACGATTGCTACATAGCTTTTTTTTACATTTAAATTAATTATATATACCCATTGATTCTTGAAGAATATTACTTATAAATGCTTCATGCGCTTAGTTCAACTGTCGTACCCCATCAAAACCCAAAATGTGTTTTACTCATTAGTTAGTAAACAAGGTAACTGTAAACAAACACTATATAGCCTCAACATGGTTAAAAGTATAATTTTGCTATCCTGGATGGTCAGTCCTTGCATCCATAGCTCTGTCTAGGAATTTGAGAGTGGTTACTTTTCGCCAACCCCATCACTCAGCTGGTTATCGAAAAAGTGGCGGGGTAAAGACTTTGTTGTTGTTTGAACTGCAAATTACCCCTTTAAATGGCCTGAAATACGTTGACTATAATTATGGAGTCAGTAAAGTATTGTCCATTCATAAACTGTGAACTGTAATTGTACAGTTTGTCAGGGGAAATGAATAATGGAATCAAAACCAGCAGCAGCATGATGATAAAAGTACCTTCTACCAAAAACATGTAACATTTTACTAAAAGTTTCTAGTCAACATCCACCATTACACTCTTAATTGACCATTAATAAAACACAAGGCTTGGTGTGACATCAAAGGATCCGGGACACCAAGAATAACAAATGTACAGTATCATGGTGGGACGTGAGGTTGATGGGAGCAATAATGTCAGTTCTTCCAACAATGACAACAGGACAACACCCTCTTATCCTCCTCATGCATTCCTCTTTAGCCTAACAGAAAACTTCCCCTAATGCATGATCAACGGATCTCCTGCAACACCAATCTGTCTAATGCTTAAGATCCTCCCCTCCCTCCACCTTCGAACCAAAACAAAAACAATGCCATAGAGAGGACAAGGGAGAGTATACTATGAGTTACCACATGAACAGATTTAGGCTTCACAGAGCTCATGGAGCAGAAATATATGCAGGCTAAGCGAGCCAACAGACAACAGCCAGAAGCGATACTGTGTGAGTGGCACTCATTTTGGGAATGGGTGTGGGCTGATCCTCTCCTTCACCCCTCTAAGCATGCTGGGAGTCAGCCACAAAGAGTTGGGATGAGGGAAGGCTGTAAGTGCATGTCCATGGACCTGGCTGTTCAGACTGGACTAGTTTACACCAGGTCTAGCTGTCTGTCCCAGCGACTAGCTCTGCTCCTCCTCTGCATCTGTGGTGGAACACACGTGCGCTTGCTTCATCTCCTGCAGGGGGTGCCTCTTATGGGAATGCTGTGGGAGGAGGAGGGACTGGGGTCAGACACCATCTTTACTACTACAGATCACACACAAACATCCAAATACAGACATGGGTAACACATGGTCAGTAAGCTACATCTACTGAGTTGAGCAACTACAGGTACCTGCTAATGGACATCCATGTACTGATCAATGAGGTGAGGCTAACAGTTCTGGACACAGACACAGAAAGAGAATGACAAGGTTAACAAATACCACAATTACTGAACAACAACGAAGAGGAAAAGTTTAGGGCATTTATACATTTATAAGCAGATTTATAAATGGTTATATATACCTGTATGTAAGCGGAATGAAATCTGTCTTCCAATGTACACAGCTAGTACAGTGAATGAGCAGAGATGTTACAGAGGATCTGATTATTCAATTGGTAAAACCGATCTCACCGATGATGACTTATCCTGTGACCGCTCTGTCTTGTCTCGGCTCTCCGCCTTTTTGAGCTCTTCCCCTTTGCCCCCCTCAGGCTGCCGGGACCGTGCAGGTGCTTTCAGGAAGGGGTAGACAATGGGCCATCATGACAAACAAACTCAACTTTTGGTACCTTATGGCAGTATTGAAAAAAAAATTATGAAACAACTCACCTGGAGAGCTGCCCTGGCTGGTGGCACTAGTACTGCTCAAACTATCCTCTACCCAGGACACGTACGCAAATGAGTCTCTCTTGTGTGGTGTTCCAGAAAAGGACAGGCTCTCCTGCAACAAACAAAAGCACAACAGAAATTGTCGGGATCTTTAGCTTTTCGTTCATTTTGAGTGTGTCATTATTATATTGACATGACCTCTATGTGATGGTGTGCTGTATGCTAGTGATTGACGGTCGAAAAAGAGGGGCACCTACCAGTCCCGTGTCGTACTCTTCGATGCCCTCGTTATCGTGTTCCTCCACCACGCTGGCGAAGCTGCTGGCATTGGACGAGGAGCGGGACAGATCCTGGGCCTCAGGGATAGAAGGGGCCCTGCAACACATGGCCAAACTACACACCAGGGTTATTCTGACGACTCTAGCGCACACACACGCACGCACGCACACACACACACACACACACACACACACACACACACACACACACACACACACACACACACACACACACACACACACACACACACACACACACACACACACACACTCTTCAGCATGGGCTTGACAGCACTATTAAGTATCGTCTATTCACCTGTTCTTTGTTGTGGGCATCTCTGGTGAGCTCTGATTAGATGAGTTCTCTGATTTGGGGTCCTGGGAGATGTGTCCACTGTCTGGAGTCCTCTGTGTGCTGGGGGACACTTCCCGACTGAGATAGGAGGGGATAGAGAGGTATCAGGATGGGCTCATAGACATTACTGCTAATCAGTGGAGGCTCCTCAGAGGAGGAAGTGGAGGACCATCCTCTTCCATGTATTTCATAAAAATAAAAATGATAAAACACTGAAAAGTTATGCTTTTTAGATTAAACTACACTACATATATTCACATCACCAAATAATAATAATTGATTAAAACACAATGTTTTGCAATGAAGGTTTACAGTACTGTGTAAGGTAGCACCATGGTGTAGCCATACGACAGCTAGCTTCCGTCATCCTCTTGGTACATTGACTTCAATAGAACACCTAGGAAGGAGGCTCTTGGTTCTCACCCCCTTCCATAGACTTACACAGTAATTAGGACATCCTCCAACCTATCAGAGCTCTTGCAGCATGAACTGACATGTTGTCCAACCAATCAAATGATCAGACAAGGAATCTAGTACTGAAAGCATAAGCTACAGCTAGCTAGCACTGCAGTACATAAAATGTGGTGAGTAGTTGACTCAAAGAGAGAGAAAGACAAATGCATTTCTTCAAAAATGCAGCAAGAGAAGCAAGAGAGAGAGAGAGAGAGACTTTTTTTCACTTTCAGCAAATCCCGGTGGCCAGTTTAGTTACTCAAACAACCGGCTCAAACAAAGGGATGCTATGTTAGCTAGCTGGCTATGACTATCCAACACAAGACTTGAACTCTTCCAAGTCAAGGTAAGGTTGTCAAGGTTTTATTCATTTATTGCATCCGGGGCCTGATGGTGTAACTGCTTACTGACTATACACTAACGTTACTGCATGATTGTAGCAGGTTTACTAATGCACTAGTTCTATTAGCTATGTTGACTAGGACGTTACTTTAGCTAATATGGGGACAACGATGTAGTATGTGTGTAGTGGTTATGTGTAGTGGTTATGAAATGGTTTGGCTTGGAAAGGTTTTTCCGCCTGGTCACATACAGCTGATGTGTTGTTCATTGAAGTCAACACACAAAGTGAAAAGGTGAGACGAGGAGAGTGCATAGAGGCAAGAAGGAATACAACGAGGCTGCTATGAAAGTGAACTGTGTTTATGCGTGATCAGGGGTGAATTCATTCCGCCGATTCTGTTGAAAAACGTTTCTTTTAAACGGGGGATAAAAATACCTATCAGAGCTCTTGCACCATGAACTGACATGTTGTCCAATCAATCAAAGAGAATCAGTCTAGTACTGAAAGCATAAGCTTCAGCTAGCTAGCAGTGCAGGGCAAAAAATGTGGTGAGTATTTGACTCGGTTATGATATGAAGGTTTGGCTTGGAAAGTTTTTTTTTGCCCGGTCACAGACAGCTGATGTGTTGTGCACTGAAGTCCACAAGCGAAGGGAAAATGTGAGATGAGGAGAGTGCGTAGCTGCGAGAAGAAATTAGACATTGATCAAAAGGATCATGCTGTTTCTATGTGGCTGCTAGGAAAGTGAACTATGTTTGTATGTGATCAGGGGTGTATTCATTCTGTCGAACAACTTTACTTAAATGGGATAAACATACCTGAATTTGTCTAATAGAAACACTTGTTTGCAACTGTTGGACTAATGATTACACCTTAGATAAGCTAGATGCAGACAAGAGTGTGCAAGGCGGTATTGAATGTGTCACTGTCTGTCCATGTGTCACTGTCTGTCATCTCACTTTTTTTCCGACCTGTGTTTTAAACTTTCATTCATGTAGCAAACTCATGATTGACATAGGAGGAAGTGGAGTATCATGTGGTAGCCTAAACCTATCGATGTTACTGTCACGCCCTAACCGTAGAGATCCTTTTATTCTCTATGTTTGTTTGGTTAGGGTGTGACTCGGGTGGGAAAGTCAACAACCCACTACAAACGGACCAAGCAGCGTGGCCGGGAGGAGCAGACAGAGTGGACATGGGAAGACATTCTGGAAGGAAAGGGATCCTGGGAGTGGGAGGAGATCCTGGCTGGAAAGGATCGCCTGCTGTGGAAGCAGGTGGAAGCAGCGAGAAAGGCGGAGGCAGCTAGTAAAGGGGCCCAGCGTTACACAGGGTCACGGCTGGCAAGGAAGACCGGAAGGCCACTCCAAAGAAATGTGTGTGGGGGGGGCACGCGGTGAGGTCGGCGGAGCTAACTCCCCGTGCTCACGGTAGGGAGCGTGGTACTGGTCAGGCACCATGTTATGCGGTGAAGGGCACGGTGTCAACCGTGCGCATTCACAGCCCGGTGCTGTAATTTTCCTGCTCCTCGCATTGGACGGGCTAGAGTGGGCATCCAGCCAGGACGGATGGTGCTGGCTCAGCGCTCCTGGCCTCCAGTATGTCTCTTCGGCCCAGGATATCCTGCGTCGGCTCTGTGCACTGTGTCTCCGGTGCGTCTGCACAGCCCAGTGCGTCCTGTGCTGGCGCCCCACATTTGCCGGGCAAAAGTAACCAGCCAGGACGGGTTGTGCCAGCTCTACGCTTGAGACCTCCAGTGCGCCTCCACGGCCCAGTGTATCCAGTGCCTGCTCCACGCACCAGGCTTCCAGTGCATCTCCCCAGTCCGGTGAGACCTGTTCCGGTTCCACATACCAGGCCTCCAGTATGTCTCCCCAGCCTGGTAAGCAGCTCCAAGCACCAGGCTTCCAGTATGTCTCCTCAGTCCGGTGAGACCTGTTCCGGCTCCATGTTCGAAGCCTCCAGTGATGATCCATGGCCCGAAGCCTCCAGTGATGATCCATGGCCCGAAGCCTCCAGTGATGATCCATGGCACGAAGCCTCCAGTGATGATCCATGGCACAAAGCCTCCAGTGATGATCCATGGCACGGAGCCTCCAGTGATGATCCATTTGCACAGAGCCTCCAGTGATGATCCATGGCCCGGAGCCTGCAGTGAGGATCCATGGCACGAAGCCTCCAGCATTGATCTGCGGTCCAGAGCCTCCAGCGACCGTCCCCAGTCCAGGGCCTGCGAAGAGGGTCCCAAGTCCAGGGCCTGCGGCGAGGGTCCCCAGTTCGGGGTCAGCAACGAGGGTCCCTGCACCAGAGGCGCCACCAAAGTCGGGGGAGCCAGAGGTGGAGCAGGGACTGCGTCCCGCACCGGAGCCGCCACCAAATATAGATGCCCACCAGGACCCTCCCCTATTGTGTCAGGTTTGCGGCCAGAGTCTGCACCTTTGGGGGATAGGGTACTGTCATGCCCCTGACCGTAGAGATCGTTTTATTCTCTGTGTTTGTTTGGTCAGGGTGTGACTGGGGTGGGAAAGTCTAGGCTTTCTGGTTCTTTGTTTTTGGCCGGGTATGATTCTCAATCAGGGACAGCTGTCTATCGTTGTCTCTGATTGGGAATCATACTTAGGCAGCCTTTTTTCCTTTTCTCAATTGGTGGTTGTTTTCTTTGTTAGTGGCAGGTATAGCCTTTACAGAGCTTCACGTTCATTTTGTTGTTTCTTGTTTTGTTGGCGACATTTAAAAATAAAAGAATTTACACTTACCACGCTGCACCTTTGTCAGGTCATTTCCTTGATGACGATCGTGACAGTTACATTGAACTGGGTGAATGGAATATGAATGACAGTCACCTAAACATGCTGTAATAGAAATAAGCAGTGCTCATAAACGACACTGACCGCCACTGCCACTATAATGCATATCAGTTTATCGATGGGAAGAGTCAATCACCAACACGTCTCTCCAGTCACCCGGCATTTCTTTGAATGCCTCATCTCTTTACCCCAAAGGTTGTGTGTTCGAATTGAGTCGGTGACAACTTTAGCATCTTAGCTAATAAACAACTTTAGCTAAACACAACAATGCATTTTCCAAGTACTTTAGCATGTTAGCTAGCCATACTCTAACCCTAACCTTAACATTTCCCTAACCCTTAACCTATCCCTAACCTTAATCTACCATTAATCTGCTAGCTAACATTAGCATGTGTCGCCATGTTATTAACGCAATGGCGACACAGTTGACCGCCATGCAGAGTGACTTGGGGCATTGGACCATACTTCTGGTATGTTTCATTTCTCCATCTCTTTCTATGCTTTCTCTCTGACACTCCCCATTTTCCTCTTTCTTCTCCATGTATCCCTCCTCTCACCTCCTCTCCTGCACCTCCTGGATGTTCTCGATCCCGATGGCGCTGCTCCGTCTGGCACTGAAGGGCCCAGACTTCTTCCTGGTGGGGCTCTTCCCAGGAATGATCAGAGACTGGGGAGGAGTGGCAAGGTTAGTCAGCCACAATACTATATTCCTCTAGCATGACTTATATAGTAAAAGACAGAGGCTACTGTAGGGTTATAATACACAACTCGGCCTGTTTTACATTCAGTGAAAACGTGAACTCCATTCAAATAGGCATTTGTTGAATGGCATTTGTTGAATGTCATTGAGATTCTACAGCACAATGACTCAAATGCCTTCAGTATGAGAAACATTATGGGGGAACTAAAATGAAGTGACAGTGGCTTGTTGGTGAAAGACTATTTGAGCTACTCCATTATGTTGTATGAGTGAAAGAGAGGAATTGATATACAAAGGTAATAAACCAGTAATTATTTTCACAGACCTTTCCACTTTTGTGACGGATACTCTTCATAAAATCTTATTACTTAAATTATAGCTTTCTTACAACCCAGTGGTTTTACCCAACACTTGAGATGTAGAAAAGGATTGCTTTATAAATGGCTATAAAAATATTGGTTTCAGCAGAAAGCAACAGTAATTAAGTCATGCAAAGAGACATAGAACTACACAAGTAAGCGAAGAAAAGAGCAGAGAAATAGCACATTAGAAGGGAGATTTATACATGAACCTCTTCTATTGTTCCTATCCCTATGGCACTGCCGCGACGTCCATGATATCTACTGGGACTTTTCCCTGGGACAAGTAATGACTGAACCACACAGGGGAGGAGGAAGCAGAGAAAGAGAAAGGGATAAAGAGAAAGAGGATGAGAGTAGAAGATACAATAATACCCCACAACATTTCATGCAGCAGGTACCATTTGAACAGCAAGGTACAAATTAGAATGTGAGCTCACAGTACACCATAAGACACAGAAGACAGGAGACATATTTAGCACATATTGAAAGATCATTCATATTGAAAGGCCATTCATATTGAAAGGCCATTCATATTGAAAGGCCATTCACATTGAAAGACCATTCATATTGAAAGGCCATTCCTATTGAAAGGCCATTCACATTGAAAAGCCATTCACATTGAAAGCTGGACTAAAGTTAGAGACCACAGAGTGCGGAAGGAAATTGAATAAGATACAGCTTATGGGCAGAATAGCCCGTGTAGCTTGGTCTCACTCTTCTTTCCTTGTAATGACAATGAACAAACACAAGGAGGAGTTTGTCAAATCACAAAGTGGACCTGTTTAAATAGGTAGATGAGAAGTAGAGAGATGGAGAGGAGGGACTTGCACAATCCAAAGGGCAGATTTACTTTTTGGAATGTAGGAAAAAGTCATTAGTAAACCAACAGTGAACCAACAACTGTTTCTTTGGATTGCATGCCAGAGTACTTGCAACCTGTAAAATGACACAAAGTGGAAAAAGATGCATGCATACACTTCTTATCTCGACAACTGCCTGCCATGTACAGCTCCATGCCAGACTGGCTTCCTGCAGCGCCCATTTAACACACATGACAGCACGGTAACAAGGGAGGGCAAGGTAACACTCATGACAGCAAGGTAACAGGGGAGGGCAAGGTAACACTCATGACAGCAAGGTAACAAGGGAGGGCAAGGTAACACTCATGACAGCAAGGTAACAGGGGAGGGCAGGGTAACACTCATGACAGCAAGGTAACAGGGGAGGGCAAGGTAACACACATGACAGCACGGTAACAAGGGAGTGCAAGGTAACACACATGACAGCAAGGTAACAAGGGAGGGCAAGGTAACAGTCATGACACCAAGGTAACAAGGGAGGGACTCTGGGTAGTCTGACAGCTAAACTCATCTCTTCGCAAATGGCTCTCAGGTTGCCAGAGAAAGCAAATCAAGCCTCACAATCTAATGAGACGCAAACGTTCACAAAGTCTATGAAGTGGCACAAAGGGTTAAAGGTTCTTTGAGATCATTCACATAAAATCAACTTTCCAAAAAGCACACCACCACCTTCTTATAGCCTCAACAGATCTGTGAGCAGATTATACCATCATACCAAGTCCAGTTACATCTAACATCTCTGATCATCTAACAACTGGATTTAACTATATGAAATGAATATGATTTAGGGTTGAGCAAGACTTTGTATGACATGGAAGACACATTTCAGATGAATGTATTCAGTTGTACAACTGACTAGGTATCTCCCTTTCCCATTCTCATGACATGAAAATAAACACTACTGTAAAATAAACAGTGGTTCATTTGAAAATGCCATGGAAAAAGTTATGGAAAAAGGCAAACTATGGCGGTGACTGATACCATATATGAAACACTGTGTTTAATCAAGGGATTTGAGCACAGGTAGGTGCAGTTGGCCAATGACTATCCCACAGTGGAGAGAGGATAGTGTATGTAGTAGTTGGTATTGGGTGTTGTTAGAGGAGGGTCCGTGTCTACTACAGGGGAGTCAGTAGACAGGCCCACGTGGGCCTCTGGTAATACCAAAAGGGTTACTTACTATCCCTGGGGTTTTGGGGGTCTCGGTAAAGCTGCTACTGAGACTAGTGGAGACAGTGTGTGGCTTCTTGTTACTGAGGCCCATGGCATCCATAGACTGGCTTCTGCTGCGGATCACCCGCTACAGAGTACAGAGAGAGATGAGGAGACACGATCGGTGAGTGTGTATGGACCCTAAACCTCGCCTCAACCACATTAACCCTGAATTCTAATGATAACCTGTGATTGAGATTGTGCAGGACCGTATGTGAACACTTGAGAGCAGTGTAGATCAGTGAGAGGGAAAGAGTATAAAAGAGAGAACATGTCTTTTAGTGGAAGAGAGGAGACAGTTCCAGTGCTTCACACTGACAGGTAGGTTTGAATGAAGTCTGAGGGTGGGTATTCAGAGGAGAGTGCATAATAATCCTGTAATGTCTTTCAAGTGTTCAGTAGACTCATCCATGAATGATGTGCAGGGCTGGAGAGAGACTGACAGAGAGTAAGAGAGATGCAGAGAAAGAAAGAGAGTGGAAAAGACAGAGGGAGAGAGAGAGTGAGACAGAAAATAAGAGAGAGGGACAGACAGAAAGAAAGTGGGAGGGACAGAGAAAAGAGAGCAAGAAAAGAAAAAAAGAGAGAGAGAGAGATAGACAAGACAGAGCCAGAGAGGAAGAGAGCAGAGTGGCAAATGGGGAGCCATGCGGGCAGCCTCATCCGCTCCCTAATGAGAGGCCATTACAGTGTTCGTCAGAGACACACAATCACAGCTCCTCCACTGCCATGGCTCACTGCCCTGCCCAAGCTTCACCACCCTAATGGTCATTGATGGAGGACTTAGAGTCAGAGTGCTGGATGCACATTGACAGAGACGCTCCCAACTCTCTGATCCTCCTCTGGTCACGTGACACAGTGGGATACGATATGGCAATACCCAATCTTCAACAGCATCAGCGCACTTCCAGAGAGCAAAAACACTTCCTTTTCTGTGCCTTATTTTTCATGCATGAATACCCAGAATCCCTTCCAGGAAATAAAGAAAGCATTTATTTTTCAATATTCAACCTCTCTCATGCAGGTCAAGTGCCCGATTAAGCTTGCACCTTGCATAGTAGGGGGTTACCTTAAAGGACTCAAAGAAGCCCCCTCCCCCCCCAGCCCCATTCTCCAGTTTGTCCTCGTCCCCTCCCAGGCCCATCATGGACTGGCTGTTAATGTGTAGCTCCTCATACAGGGTCTCCAACAGGGCCGACCGCGTGCGCTCCTGACAACAACACACACTCATCAGTTAGAGGATAGTGTCCTCAATAAAAATCAATGACATGTAAACACTCGTGCAGACAATTCTGCAGGCATTCAGTGTACAATACAGTTCAACACATGAACGCACACACAGAGACACAAACATGTGCCTTTACAGAGATACAAACAAAGGAACATGAGCTAATAGTCTGCAAACGGCCATGATCCAGTCATTCACCCTCACATACAACATCCACACAAACACAGACAGACGGTACGGTAAATGGTGCAGCGAGAGCAGCGTGACTCCGCCCCCACACTGCATAGCATGCCGTGGCACGCTCCTGCTCTCACCTCCAGTTTTGCAAACTTCTCAGCCTTGTAACAGGCATATTCCGCATTGATCAGCTTAGTGAACAGGAACTCATGGAACTCATGCCCCTAGAGAAGAAAGGGAGTGAGGAGGAAAGTCTGAATGAATATATGTTGTCCCTCTCATGGGCTCACCTAGTTTATCCATTATTTAGATACATGACTTCTCACCTTTTTAAAGATGGCCGGGTCCGGTAGAGCGGGTCCAAAGAAAGGCACATCATCTCTCGCTGTCACAGACACCTGGAGGGGAAGAAGAGAGGTAGAATGTACCCATATGACAGTCCATATGACACCACTAAATCTGTCACACCCTGACCTTAGAGAGCTTTTTATGTCTCTATTTTGGTTTGGTCAGGGTGTGATTTTGGGTAGGCATTCTATGGTCTTTTTTCTATGTTTTGTATTTCTTTGTTATGGCCGGGTATTGTTCTCAATCAGGGACAGCTGACTATCGTTGTCTCTGATTGGGAACCATACGTAGGTAGCTTTTTCCCACCTATGTTTTGTGGGTAGTTGTTTTCTGTTTAGTGTTCTGCACCTGACAGGACTGTTTCGATTTCGTTTTGCACGGTGTTATTTTTGCTTCAGTGTTCAGTTCAATAAAATCGGGAACACTTACCACGCAGCGCTGTGGTCCGATTTTTCCTCATCAGACGACAATGACCGTTACATAAATCACATAACACTGACTAGCCTCTATAAACATTTATGAGGCAGGTAATAGGCAGGAACAAGCAGGACAGTTAGTTGCCAGTCAGTTACTGATTGATCTCTAATAAGGAATATGCAGGTTGCCTTGGGCCGAGTCTCTATGTATTGAAATAGGAGGATTGAACAGGTTTATAGACTGTGAGGAGTCCAACTATCCCTCGGCTGACAGTACCTTGTATGTGACATTGTCTGAGCAGGCATTCTCCACTTGCACCACCACATAGGCATGCAGGAAGTTGGAGGCTATCATGTCTGGCACAAAGGGTGTGTTTTCCTCCTGAAACAAGATGGCCACGATGTCGTTGCCTATGTGCCTCTTCCTCTGCAACTGCAAACACAACATTGTCACCATTATGGATATAAACTTTACCACTACATTTAAGTCATTTAAGTCATTTAAGCCAAGAACACTTATGTAGATTAATTAAATAGGTAAATACTTCACTAAATGCATAGTCTACTACAGAAACAATTCGTGATTACTAATTGTAAGTATGAAACATCTCTCTACAAGCAGTTTTCACAAATCAGTGGCGGTCATGTGATGCATATTGAAAGGCATAGGGCGGCCTATAACCCATTCAGTGATTGGAGACTGAAAAAGACAGGACCTTTTTCCCTGTACTGTGATTATAGGCCTCTGCAGCTTAGCTTCCTGCTCTCTAACATGTGTTGACTCACTGATCAGTCACCAGTTTCCATGTTATTCTGCACACCATTGTCAACATGGGGGAATTATTCTACACAGCAGGACCACATGACACCTGTTGATGAATGACATTTACTGCAGGGTAAAGTACTGTCAAAAAATAGCACAGAGCATATTGATTGTATGAATAAAACATTAAGGCAAATATTTATTTTCAGGGATTTATGGATATTTACTCTCTTGTTAGCTGCTGAATTGCTTTATTGTTGTGTATTTTGCCACTGTGTTTTACACATGAAAACAATCCACCATTTTTTCAAGCACTGAAGAAATAAGGAAGAGTTGTTATTGTCATAGAGGCTTTATCTATTTAATAATCTCCTAAAAAAACTCAAGTGAGAGACTCAGGACTGATCACCTGACAAGGTCAAAGGCAGATGTAAGGCTCAAACAAGCCATTTTATACAGTAGTATCATTATGTTGAGCAGGGTTCTTGTGTTGCATGGATGGTCAGTGGGCAGTCTGAGGCCTGTTGTTGATGTTTACACACACACACACACACACACACACACACACACACACACACACACACACACACGTTAGTAGCGGCCAGATGGTACCAGAACATCCACTATGCATGAGAGCAGATGGACAGCGAGTGAGTAAAAGCTGCCATGTATAACCATGGTGAAACACAGACATTCTATAATGAACTCAACACAGGCTCAACACAAGGTCAGGCTCAGCTTTAGACTGCTAGTTGTTTTCCTTCCTCTTCCTCTCAACACATTGTGTCTGTTCATCTTTGCCTTTATGTCGTTGGTGTCACAGTGAATCTCTGATCGTCTTAGCCTACAAGGGTATCTTCTGTGTCTTTACGTGTGTCTGTCTGTCCACGTAGCTCAGATCTTCTGAGTCTCATTGGGATGGTTCTCCCAGGGGGGCAGGTGAGGTAGCTGAGTTCATTCAAAGCAGCAGGAGAAAGCATCAAGCCAACAAACTGTGTCCTCAAATGAGAAACTACATGTTGCCCCATTTTTATCTTCATGGAAGTGGCAACTCGTCATGAGAAATATCCCCTTCAGGTCAAAGCAGACAGGTTCACTGAGCACACCAACAGGAGAAAATAATAACAGGTCTGTTCATGGTGGCTAACACTTGTGAATTTTTTACAAACCGGTACTGATTACCAGTGATGTTTAAAAAAAATATATATATATTATTTATGAATTTTCAGTTTTACAAACAGACAGATAATGACAGCAAACAATACATTGAGAATACCCCCCACCCCTCAACTGAAAATAAATAAATAACAAAACTACAGAACACAACATTGCTCTTAAGGAATTGGCACCCTGCTTCATTGATATTTGTACAGTATAAGGACCATGCTCGGCATTAGTGGATCAGGGCTGGTTGCAGGTTGTATGTTGTGTTTCCCATCATCATGTGAAAGATACGCGATAAAGGGCTGCCATATCTTAACAAATGTATTAGATCTGCCAGAGATATCATGTCGAATCCTTTCTACGTGCAGCAAGCTGGTGACTTCAGCTAACCACGTTTTAAAAACAGGTACAGTCTCCTTATTCCAAATGTTTCTTTTTACAATAACCATGCCATATTGCAAAGTTTTTTGTTCCCAGTAGGTTGAAGTCGTTAGGCGCTGTGACCTGCCTTAAACAGCAGTATCAGGGACTGGTATGAGGTTGCAGCTGTATACTTCTGAGAAAAAAATATCCTGCGAGAATGTGTGCAGTTTGTTGCATGACCAGAAGAGGTGACCCAGAGTACCCTCTGCAGATTTGCACTTAGGGCATATCGGAGAGGCCAAGGGGTAGAATGAGTGTAATTTGGTACAGGAATAGTGTAGTCTGTGAATCACTTTATATTGAATAAGTTGGTGTCAGGAGTTTATCGAGCACAAGTGAATATCTAAAAGGCAACCAGCCCAACAGTCATCAGTAATTTCCAAACCAAGGTCTTCCTCCCAGGTCTCCTTCAAATGTTTTGTGGATACAGAGTAATGTGCTGTAAAGTGATCTTCAAATCTGGAGATCAAACTCTTGGAGCCAGGGGCGAGGTTCATGAAAATATACAGTTCGTGAGCAGGTGGAATTGCCTCAAAATGTGGTATATTTAAGCATTGAGTAATGTTGGATTAAAGCACCAACTGAATTGAGGCTTTGTTCTGCCGAAATCCATTGGTAATAAAACGAGACTGTGATCAGAAATGATTATATTATGCTACTTGGTAGAGGTGACGTTAGATGTCAATTTAGAGTCTGTTAAAAACGAGTCAATCGTTGTGTATGATTTATGCACATGTGAGAAGAAAGAATCATCCTTATCCGTAGGGTGCTGTAATCTCCAAATATCACGAGGTTCATAGTTACAATTAAATGATTCAAGACAGTAGTGGAATTCAGTGAAATGGTAGGGCGAGCAGGAAGCCTATCCATATAAGGGTCCAAAATTCAGTTAAAATCTCCGCCTGTAATTAAATGTGTGGTTGATAAATCTGGTAAGAGATTGAAGACATTCCGAAAGAACCCTGGTTTCGGTGCATAAAGATTTAAAAATGTTACATGTTGTGATAGAATGTGGCCACAATACTAGGGGTCGCTTATAGTTGAAATGTGTTTGAATGGGATAGTTTTTCGAAATAATATGGCTACATCTCTAGCCTTGGATGAAAAAGTTGATTGATAAATACCCAACTACATTTTAATCTCCATTGCTCTGTATGTTTTATGTGAGTTTCTTGCAGAAACATAATATCTCCAGATAAAGATTTCAAATGGGAAAAAACCTTTCCTCTTTTCAAATTCGTTCTCAAACCTCGTACATTCCACGAAAGAATGGTAATGTCGCCACATCATGGAGAAGTAGTAGAGTTATCCGTAGCCATTAGAAATATTTATTTGGTCCTCAAATACATTAGAATTGTAGCAGTAGGGTTGGCGCAAAACAAAAAAACATTCTCCACCTCCCTCCCCCGTCCACTAACCCAAACGAAGTGGAATATAAATTCCCCCATAAACACTGTGGAACTGTTGGACACTACAGGGAGACATACAGTTGAAGTCGGAAGTTTACATACACTTAGGTTAGAGTCATTAAAAATAGTTTTTCAACCACTCCACAAATTTGTTGTTAACAAACTATAGTTTTGGCAAGTCAGTTAGGACATCTACTTTGTGCATGACACAAGTCATTTTTCCAACAACTGTTTCCAGACAGATTATTGCACTTGTAATTCACTGTGTCACAATTCCAGTGGGTCAGAAGTTTACATACACTAAGTTGACTGTGACTTTAAACAGCTTGGAAAATTCCAGAAAATTATGTCATGGCTTTAGAAGATTCTGAAAGGCTAATTGACATCATTTGAGTCAATTGGAGGTGTACCTGTGGATCTATTTCAAGGCCTACCTCCAAACTCAGTGCCTCTTTGCTTGACTTCATGGGAAAATCAAAAGAAATCAGGCAAGACTTCAGGGAAAAAATTGTAGACTTCAACAAGTCTGGTTCATCCTTTCCAAATGCCTGAAGGTACCACATTCATCTGTACAAACAATAGTACGCAAGTATAAACACCATGGGACCAAGCAGCCGACATACCGCTCAGGAAGGAGGTTCTGTCTCCTAGAGATGAACGTACTTTGGTGTGAAAAGTGTGAAGATGCTGGAGGAAACAGTTACAAAAGTATCTATATCCACAGTAAAACTAGTCCTATATCGACATAACCTGAAAGGCTGCTGAGCAAGAAAGAAGCCACTGCTCCAAAACCGCCATAAAAAAGCCAGCTAGGGTTTGCAACTGCACATGGGGACAAAGATCGTACTTTTTGGAGAAATGTCTTCTAGTCTGATGAAACAAAAATAGAACTGTTTGGCCATAATGACCATCATTATGTTGAGGAAAAAGGGGGAGGCTTGCAAGCTGAAGAACACCATCCCAAAAGTGAAGCACAGAGGTGGCAGCATCATGTCGTGGGGGTGCTTTGCTGCAGGAGGGGCTGGTACACTTCACAAAATAGATGGCATCATGAGACAGGAAAATTATGTGGATATATTGAAGTAATATCTCAAGACATCAGTCAGGAAGTTAAAGCTTGGTCGCAAATGGAGAATGACCCCAAGCATACTTCCAAAGTTGTGGCAAAACAGCTTAAGGACAACAAAGTCAAGTTATTGGAGTGGCAATCACAAATCCCATAGAAAATTTGTGGACAGAACTGAAAAAGTGTGTGCGAGTAAGGAGGCCTACAAACCTGACTCAGTTACACCAGCTGTCAGGAGGAATGGGCCAAAATTCACCCAACGTTTGAATATCAGTTCACGCTCTGGTTCTGCAGGTTCAGAGGAGGAGCGTGAAGCATGTGGAAGGCTACCAGAATCGTTTGACCCAAATTAAACAAGTTGAAGGCAATGCTACCAAATACTAATTGAGTGTATGTAAACTTCTGACCCACTGGGAATGTGATGAAATAAATAAATCATTCTCTCTACTATTATTCTGACATTTCACATTCTTAAAATAAAGTGGTGATCCTAACTGAACTAAGACAGGGAATTTTTACTAGGATTAAATGTAAGGAATTGTGAAAAACTGAGTTTAAATGTATTTGGCTAAGGTGTATGTAAACTTCCGACTTCAACTGCAGGCTTGCTAACCAATTTATAATGAAACTAAATTAGCCTTCCTTCAGGTAGTCCGACTGGGACCCCTTACCCTGAGGTCTATAACAATTGCTCTAATAAAATAACTGAATTGAGCAAAACAATATCGTCAATATGTCCCTACTGGAACAGGGAAAACGGTCAGGTGCAGTTTTACCCGCCTGTATAGGGACTATCACATCACCGTCATATCTGAAAACAGTGGGGTAATCCGCCCTACCGATCACGGTGAACAACTACTCAGGACGGCCCTATGGGGTCCTAGACGTTGGTGGCTATAGTATTAATCCTGTCAACGAAAGACTCGGCATCCTGTTGGTTTTCGAACACCTTCTCTACCGTACCATGGATAAGAATCAGCCGACCAGGAAAGAGGAGGCCGTGTCTGATTCCCGCATCTCTGAGTTTCTTCCTAGCTCCATGAAAGTCCTGGCACTGTTTACCTCAGCAGTGTAGTCTGGGTATATGCTAACCCGAGCTCTGTTGAAGGCCAGGGGGAATTGCTGGCGGGACAGGCACAGAATATTTTCCTTCTCGGCGTCGTTGTGTATTTTGGCAATCATGACACGGGGCCGTGTAGCGGAGAACAAACCGATGCGGTATAAATTCTGCCACGAACTGTGTTGGTCAGCCTTTCTCAATTTTTTCTTCCAAGCCTGTGATTTTGATATTCAAACGTCTTGAATGTCCTTCAAGGTCAATTAGCTTGAGTTTCATAGTTTTGTTTGCTGTTAGTAGCTCTTCATACTGTCCCTCGAGGGTGGCAATGCGTTTCTTGTGGTCACCTTCCAGATCAATAATGCGGGTTGTATGTTCAGCCAGGGAGGCTTGCACCGATTGTAAGGATGAGTTGAGATGATTAAATTGAGTGTTCATGTCCTCTTCCATTTTTTTGATAGCTGCTAATATAATAGTCGGTGAGGGCTCTGAGTCAGGGTTAGCCATGCATTAGTTTCCCTTTGGCCGCGTTTCTCATGGAGTTGCTCATTGTAGCAGTTTGGTCGGGCAAAAGTAATAGCATTGTGTATAATTGAAATTTAAGCAAAAGTGAGGATGAGGTAGGCAGTGAAGCGTCTACTCCATGTGGTGCTCACTAGTGCCCCCTGTTCCCCAGTGATGTTTCTTTATTGAAATTAAGTAGATATACTATACATCCAATCTAGCTACTGACAGACATAATGACAGACAGGACAGGGCCTGACAGCTAGTTACCTGCTGAGAGTCTCCCTCTGTATATGGCAGCTTGGTGGACACGTGGAACATGATCTCCTTGTTGTGAAAGTTCGTGTAGACAGACTCTGTTCCTGTCTGGCCGTGGGTGACGTCCAGTCCTCCTCTGAACCTGCAGAACCAGAGCGTGAACCAGACCGTTACATCACCAACAGTAGCACAGGTCGTTTCAGACCAGCCAGTGCATCCACACCCCTCTGTCTCATCCATCATAGAGTGAATGCCAAGGGCAGTTATCCCCTTCCACTCAATCATGATGTCCGTATCACTCAGAATATTATATTGCTCTAAATCGAGAGAATCAGAGCAGATCTACCATAATAAACAAGACTTTAGACTTCTGAAGTGTCATCATTCAGGGAGTCATGTCAAAGTCAATTGTAATCGAGAGACATGACCAGTCTTTCATCTGCCATGTCAATACCATTCTAAGGCCACGCTTACCCTTTAAAGTCATGGAGCTCAATCTTGTCCCCCAGAAACTCCAAGAACTCTACAAAAGCAGGACTCTCGTCGCTGTTCCCAAATAGCTCCTCCTCGGTGGTCTGCAGGGAGAAACACAAGGCTGTGAAGAAGTATTACATCTGAGCTCAACAGGAAATCAGTCAGGCATCCTTTGGAGGAAAGACAGCAAATCCTCTTAGTTTGGGAAGGAGGGAGAAGCTCACACACCTAAACTCTCCTGAGAATGGCTAAGCTGGAGTCTTATGATGACCAGGAAGTAGCACAGTCATAATAATACTCCAAATATGGGAAGCAATCAACTGTATCAACTTTATATGATTTTACCACCACAGGCTATATACCACTCACCTGGCCAAACTTCTGATAAATGACTCCAAACTTGAAATTGTTGCTGATGACATGCTCATCAAAGGTGACAATGAGCCTTGAAGCCTGGGAAAAATGAGAATTGTACATTCAGCAGAGTCAAGGTGAAGGGGACTTGCAATGTAAAGCGGTGAGGGGGAACATAAACACACTGTAGTTGAGAAATAAAACATTAAAACAGCAATAAATGCTCCTTGTTGGACCATACTATTATTGTATTTTAAAATAGTTATAGTTAGCTACTCCATCGTAAATGTACAGAGCTGACCAGGTAACTAAATAATTTCAAGATTAATAAGAGCCTACCTTTGGGTAGAGGACTGGGTAAAATCTGTCCACATTTACCTCTTCAAACACCAGCTGCAAAATAAAAAAGTACTTTAAACTTTTCCTCCTGCCATTGCAACTTTATACAATAACTTAATTTCAACTTCACATCCAGTAAATCCTTTCCAACCATTCTCCACCGGGCTAGAGCATTAACATCTCCTTCTGGACTGTCCGTCATCCTACCTTGGCCATCTGGACCACGTTGGGGAACTCAGTCAGGCAGGAGATAGGAATCACATCATGGTGAGTTTTTAATTTGGTCCTAAAAGACAAATTGATGGAACAGTCACATATATATTCACCATTCTTTCTTTAGAGATAGGATTCTCATGTCAACACTTTGGTTCCATTTTTTTTTAAATCCTTTCCGTTTTGTTGACATCCCTGTTGATGCAAATGTGACGCAAAACCAATGTGGATAATCTTTCTAAGGATGCTGTGGAGACACAATAGTGATTTGCATAGCCAGCCTTGCCACAGTCAACTATGAGCAACACAACCTGTTCACACCTGCTGTCTTTTCAGTGACAGCACAGCAGGCACATGAACCGACATACCTAGGTACTCTCTGGCATACACCCCATGCAAACTGAGCACACTAACTAACAAAACAACCATTACAGCTGGAGTGCACTCTCTAGGGTTGTAAAATTCATTCACAGCTTTTATGGAATGTTACTACTCTATCATTAGTGTTATAACGTGGTGGAATTGATCATTTCATAATGAGCGAGCATGTTGGGTAGAGGTGGGTGTGTTTGTGTTAGCACAGTGCACAGGCGGGCCTGGCCATTGTTTAAGGCTAGAGTGCTGCCATGCTGAGCTAAATGAACCTCTCCCTGAACACATACTGTAGTAGGGGATGGAAATGTGGACACGACTGCTTAACAAACACTATTAGAGGCTGAAGCAGACATATGTCCTCTGCTCTGGGTCAGGTGTTATTGAAAAGCGCCTGCAGTCCTTTAATGGCTGTATTGTCCTGGAACAGTGTGAAGAGAGCCTGAGAGGAGGCCACAATGAAAGAAGAGAGAGAGGGAGAGAAAGAGAGAATAATGAGAGAGAGAGAGAGAGAGAGAGAGAGAGAGGGGGGGGGGGCACATGGGGAGAGAGATAGAGAGAGTGGTGAAGACAGAAGAGAATGGGGGAGAAGGGCAGTGGGCAATAGAGAAATGAAATAAGAGAAGAGACAAATAGTGTGTAGCACAGAAGGCTGGTGTTGGAGGACTTCTCATAATTATCCCTGGAATAGTGTGTGCATGGAATGTATCAAAATGTTTTTGTTTTTAAACCAGTCCATTTATTATTTTCCATGCATTACTATGAGCCTGTCCTCCCCCAATTAAGGTGCCACCAGCCGCCTGTGGTGTGTAGAGAGAAAGAGGAGGCAGGGGATAGATAAAGATAATATGAATGGTACCTTAGCAGCAAGCAGAGATGCTCCTGGTCCCCGATGACATCATACTTCATGGAGAAGACCAGGTGGCCCAGGCCGATGTCCATGGAGTAGTAATTAAAGTGTTCCTATAGAGACATCACCAGAAGGTACACTCAGATAACAAATAATCCACACTTCAGGCAATGTTCATTATTCCTCTTACTGGCCCAGTCCCCCTCAGCCTAGTCCCCCTCAGCCTAGTCCCCCTCAGCCTAGTCCCCCTCAGCTCGACTGCTCAAAGAGAAAAGCTCCTCCAGCTAACTCAACAGTGGTACATACAGATAATACTTTCATTTGTTATAAACACAGTCCCCTGCCAGGAGAATGAATGGACTGAGCCTCAGCCTGTGATGTAAGCCTGTGATGTAAGCATTTTGAGGGACTCTCAGCTAGCAAAGAAATATACTATTCTATTCTATTTCAATCTACTTAAATTTCAGCTGGAATGAAATCTCCAGAAAAAAAGTAGGGAGCAGAATGGTGCTTATCAGATGATGCTCACCTTGCCCATGAACTGTTTCCTGTAGATCTTGGCCATGCTGTTGGTCTCCAGCTTGATGTGGGAGGACGCACAGGGCCTCTGCTCAGGCTCAGGTGTGGCACTGGGTTTGTGATTGGTCCCCTCGATCCAGTAGCCTCCGAACTGAGGCAGCAGGATTAGGGGGAAGGGGCTCCTACGACCCAGGACCTGATTCCAACCAAGATGATGAAGTTAATAAAGTTAAATGAAAATAAACACAATACATGGGATTCAATTCAATAGCAGATAAAGGGCAACCACACTTTGGGTTCATTCAGACTGTTTATGATGTATCAAAGAGCTCTATATGTGATACAGATTTCAGTTTCCAATGTTTTTTATCATACACAGCTCTGTATGTGAGTCAGTTTTAGATTGTTTGTACCTCGTGAACGCTGGGGTAAGGGATATAGTCCTCCTCTGTCTGCAAGAAAACCACATGTCATAATAATGCACAACAATTTTCCATTTACCATCATAGTCCCCTCATTAATGCAGCATGTGACTTTTATGTTGACAGCACAATCAACCAATATGTAAATGCTCAATCTACAAAGCACATACAGTGCCTTGCGAAAGTATTCGGCCCCCTTGAACTTTGCAACCTTTTGCCACATTTCAGGCTTCAAACATAAAGATATAAAACTGTATTTTTTTGTGAAGAATCAACAACAAGTGGGACACAATCATGAAGTGGAACGACATTTATTGGATATTTCAACGTTTTTTAACAAATCAAAAACTGAAAAATTGGGCGTGCAAAATTATTCAGCCCCCTTAAGTTAATACTTTGTAGCGCCACCTTTTGCTGCGATTACAGCTGTAAGTCTCTTGGGGTATGTCTCTATCAGTTTTGCACATCGAGAGACTGACATTTTTTCCCATTCCTCCTTGCAAAACAGCTCGAGCTCAGTGAGGTTGGATGGAGAGCATTTGTGAACAGCAGTTTTCAGTTCTTTCCACAGATTCTCGATTGGATTCAGGTCTGGACTTTGACTTGGCCATTCTAACACCTGGATATGTTTATTTTTGAACCATTCCATTGTAGATTTGGCTTTATGTTTTGGATCATTGTCTTGTTGGAAGACAAATCTCCGTCCCAGTCTCAGGTCTTTTGCAGACTCCATCAGGTTTTCTTCCAGAATGGTCCTGTATTTGGCTCCATCCATCTTCCCATCAATTTTAACCATCTTCCCTGTCCCTGCTGAAGAAAAGCAGGCCCAAACCATGATGCTGCCACCACCATGTTTGACAGTGGGGATGGTGTGTTCAGGGTGATGCGCTGTTTTGCTTTTACGCCAAACATAACATTTTGCATTGTTGCCAAAAAGTTCAATTTTGGTTTAATCTGACCAGAGCACCTTCTTCCACATGTTTGGTGTGTCTCCCAGGTGGCTTGTGGCAAACTTTAAACAACACTTTTTATGGATATCTTTAAGAAATGGCTTTCTTCTTGCCACTCTTCCATAAAGGCCAGATTTGTGCAATATAAGACTGATTGTTGTCCTATGGACAGAGTCTCCCACCTCAGCTGTAGATCTCTGCAGTTCATCCAGAGTGATCATGGGCCTCTTGGCTGCATCTCTGATCAGTCTTCTCCTTGTATGAGCTGAAAGTTTAGAGGGACGGCCAGGTCTTGGTAGATTTGCAGTGGTCTGATACTCCTTCCATTTCAATATTATCTCTTGCACAGTGCTCCTTGGGATGTTTAAAGCTTGGGAAATCTTTTTGTATCCAAATCCGGCTTTAAACTTCTTCACAACAGTATCTCGGACCTGCCTGGTGTGTTCCTTGTTCTTCATGATGCTCTCTGCGCTTTTAACGGACCTCTGAGACTATCACAGTGCAGGTGCATTTATACGGAGACTTGATTACACACAGGTGGATTGTATTTATCATCATTAGTCATTTAGGTCAACATTGGATCATTCAGAGATCCTCACTGAACTTCTGGAGAGAGTTTGCTGCACTGAAAGTAAAGGGGCTGAATAATTTTGCACGCCCAATTTTTCAGTTTTTGATTTGTTAAAAAAGTTTGAAATATCCAATAAATGTCGTTCCACTTCATGATTGTGTCCCACTTGTTGTTGATTCTTCACAAAGAAATACAGTTTTATATCTTTATGTTTGAAGCCTGAAATGTGGCAAAAGGTCGCAAAGTTCAAGGGGGCCGTATACTTTCGCAAGGCACTGTAACTAGAATGAAAGGAACCCACATTAAATCATAGATTGAAACCACATTGATGATATTGGGTGGGCTATCCCAACTAATGAGACCCAATTTTTGGAGTGACCACCACAATAAACACAACAATGTATTCACATCCTTATTGTCCACTAATTGTGACACTCAGAGCTTTGGCGAGCATCCCTTTAAACGGACACAGACTGCCGACCCGCCGAGGATATGCTACACAATCCAGCGTTCCGACACTGCAGTAGTCTGGCTGTGTGATAAGATTGATGAGGTTGGGGTTCTAATTTGAGCGGTGTGTGTCTGAAAGCCTGTCTGACGGGAGACAAGGAGAGGTTCAAGGCTCTGCCATAATGGAGCCTTTGTCCACAGGGAGTCTGTGGGGAAATGTGAGGATGGACTAGACTCACTTTGAGGGGTGGAGGGAAGGTGCATCTCTGCTCGTCCATTCTGCTGCCCTGTGGAGGGAAATGCCAGGGGCCAGGTGATATACACAGCACACACACACACTCACACAGCTGCACAGAAATAACATAGACTTCTCACTCCAAGTTAACTTCAAAACAATAATAATATTCAAGAGTATAATGTTTTAAATGTTTCTCTAAACCAATCTTGGCATTACAGGTACATAGGAAAAGAGAAAAATAGGAAGATTTCAGATTAAGGACAATACATTGCTTCAACATATCAACTAAACATAGCATGAAGATATAGCAAAGGGAGAGAGAATTCAAATGTCAGTGGAAGAAAAAAGATAGGGTAGTAACTGAAGCAGAGGAGTGAGTGTGTGAGAGACAGAGGACAGCAGAGAAGGCGTCACCAACAGCCAGGCCCAGACCACACACATCATTGAGTCAATCAGAGGGAGTAAACCCACTGAAACAGAACAGTTAACACCATCGTCATTAGGCATGGGAGTCCGAGGCTTCATCCCTGGATGTTTTTGGTCCAGCCTGAAACCTTTGTTTTAAATTTCAGTCTGATATGAGTTTCCATAACCACACATCACTTGCACTATGCGGTATTAAAAAATAAATGAATACAGACATTTTTATGACAAAAATAAACAATGCAATATAGATGCGCTAGGCAGTAGCAGGCACTGCAAGAAGTCCCTGGAGTGACGCGGTGACTGATTGGTAGAAATTTCACAACTTTACTACAACATTGAAAGGCTGCTGAAAATATCAAATAACATTGATATTTAACCCAGTTTAAAAATAGCAACATTGAGGAAGTAAAATTGACCAAATGAATTAAATTATAGAGGTCTAATGATCTATTCCATTCAACATGCTTGGCTCATGTCTGTTATTTCCAATATATTTGTAGGTTATATAACTATTTGTAAGAAAAATGGCCAATTATTAAATAGGTGAAATTATTTAATTGAGCTTTTATTTTTATTGCAATTTCTATTCACTTAGCTACTTACTTTTTCTAATGTTGTTGCATTGTCGAGAGGTTAACTTGCAGGTCAGCATTTCATTGCACTGTGTTATTTATTAATTCATTATTTATTTCAGCTTATATTTCTTTCATCACATTCCCAGTGGGTCAGAAGTTTACATACACTCAATTAGTATTTGGTAGCATTGCCTTTAAATTGTTTAACTTGGGTCAAACGTTTCGGGTAGCCTTCCACAAGCTTCCCACAATATGTTTGGTGAATTTTGCCCATTCCTCCTAACAGAGGAGGCCTCCTTGATCTGACACACTTTTTCAGTTCTGCCCACAAATGTTCTATAGGATTGAGGTCAAGGCTTTGTGATGGCCATTCCAATAACTTGACTTTGTTGTCCTTAAGCCATTTTGCCACAACTTTGGAAATATGCTTGGTGTCATTGTCCATTTGGAAGACCCATTTGCGACCAAGCATTAACTTCCTGACTGATGTCTTGAGATGTTGCTTCAATATATCCATATAATTTTCCTGCCTCATGATGCCAGCTATTTTGTGAAGTGCACCAGTCCATCCTGCAGTCACGCACGCACACAACATGATGCTGCCACCCCCGTGCTTCACTTTTGGGATGGTGTTCTTCAGCTTGCAAGCTTCCCCCTTTTTCCTCCAAACATAACGATGGTCATTATGGCCAAACAGTTCTATTTTTGTTTCATCAGACCAGAGGACATTTCTCCAAAAAGTACGATCTTTGTTCCCATGTGCAGTTGCAAACAGTAGTCTGGCTTTTTTATGGCGGTTTTGGAGCAGTGGCTTCTTTCTTGCTCAGCAGCCTTTCAGGTTATGTCGATATAGGACTTGAAAACAGCAGAGGGAACACCCCCCTATCCACATCGATGGAACAGTAGTGGAGAGGGTAGCAAGTTTTAAGTTCCTTGGCATACACATCACAGACAAACTGAATTGGTCCACTCACACAGACAGCATCGTGAAGAAGGCGCAGCAGCGCCTCTTCAACCTCAGGAGGCTGAAGAAATTCGGCTTGTCACCAAAAGCACTCACAAACTTCTACAGATGCACAATCGAGAGCATCCTGGCGGGCTGTATCACCGCCTGGTATGGCAACTGCACCGCCCTCAACCGTAAGGCTCTCCAGAGGGTAGTGAGGTCTGCACAACGCATCACCGGGGGCAAACTACCTGCCCTCCAGGACACCTACACCACCCGATGCTACAGGAAGGCCATAAAGATCATCAAGGACATCAACCACCCGAGCCACTGCCTGTTCACCCCGCTGTCATCCAGAAGGCGAGGTCAGTACAGGTGCATCAAAGCTGGGACCGAGAGACTGAAAAACAGCTTCTATCTCAAGGCCATCAGACTGTTAAACAGCCACCACTAACATTGAGTGGCTGCTGCCAACACACTGTCAATGACACTGACTCAACTCCAGCCACTTTAATAATGGGAATTGATGGGAAATGATGTAAATATATCACTAGCCACTTTAAACAATGCTACCTTATATAATGTTACTTACCCTACATTATTCATCTCATATGCATACGTATATACTGTACTCTATATCATCGACTGCATCCTTATGTAATACATGTATCACTAGCCACTTTAACTATGCCACTTTGTTTACATACTCATCTCATATGTTATACTGTACTCGATATCATCTACTGTATCTTGCCTATGCTGCTCTGTACCATCACTCATTCATATATCCTTATGTACATATTCTTTATCCCCTTACACTGTGTATAAGACAGTAGTTTTTTTGGAATTGTTAGTTAGATTACTTGTTCGTTATTACTGCATTGTCGGAACTAGAAGCACAAGCATTTCGCTACACTCGCATTAACATCTGCTAACCATGTGTATGTGACAAATAAAATTTGATTTGATTTGATTTGATTTGGTTTTACTGTGGATATAGATACTTTTGTAACTGTTTCCTCCAGCATCTTCACAAGGTCCTTTGCTGTTGTTCTGGGATTGTCTTGCACTTTCGCACCAAAGTACGTTCATCTCTAGGAGACAGAACGCGTCTCCTTCCTGAGCGGTATGACGGCTGCGTGGTCCCATGGTGTTTATACTTGCGTACTATTGTTTGTACAGATGAATGTGGTACCTTCAGGCGTTTGGAAAGGATGAACCAGACTAGTGGAGGTCTACATTTTTTTTCTGAGGTCTTGGCTGATTTCTTTTGATTTTCCCCTGATGTCAAGCAAAGAGGCACTGAGTTTGAAGGTAGGCCTTGAAATAGATCCACAGGTACACCTCCAATTGACTCAAATGATGTCAATTAGCCTTTCAGAAGCTTCTAAAGCCATGACATAATTTTCTGGAATTTTCCAAGCTGTTTAAAGTCACAGTCAACTTAGTGTATGTAAACTTCTGACCCACTGGAATTGTGATACAGTGAATTACAAGTGCAATAATCTGTCTGGAAACAGTTTTTGGAAAAATGACTTGTGTCATGCACAAAGTAGATGTCCTAACCGACTTTCCAAAACTATATTTTGTCAACAAGACATTTGTGGAGTGGTTGAAAAATTTGTTTGAATGACTCCAACCTAAGTGTATGTAAACTTCCGACTTCAACTGTACATCATGTGTATATGACAAATAAACGAACTGGGTCTTAGAAGGGAAGAGGGAGGGCAGCCATAAAGAGAGGGGAAAAGATGGCCAGCTTTGTGGTTATTTGTGATTGTAGGTGAACAAAACATTGAAACTACATCGGCCCTTAAGTTATGTGTCCACAAATGTTATGTCATCTAAATATCTCACATTAGCTGGTAGAAACTGACAAAGGTCTACAGGACCATTTTTCGGGCTCATGTCTCTTAATATACATGTAGCTCCTTATATGTTTGTGGACACATTTTTCTTTACAGTTTAGTTGCCCTGGTCGTGTCAGTTGCCCTGGTCGTGTCAGTTGCCCTGGTCGTGTCAGTTGCCCTGGTCGTGTCAGTTGCCCTGGTCGTGTCAGTTGCCCTGGTCGTGTCAGTTGCCCTGGTCGTGTCAGTATACAGTAACTTTCAAAAAGCGGCTGCCCCTAAAAACCAACTTGTCATTTAGAAAACAGCCAACGTGGCACCAATATGAGTCAGAAACATTTATTCTACTGTCAATATTTACTACAAAAAGTCAGTCTCATCCAAAACGGAGTTTTGTGAGACTTGTGGTCGTGATTGCATCACAACATAAATAAAGGTTGGGTTTGTTTCAATCCTGCCCACATACCCACAGCTGGCAGCACACAAGTAATCCTGCCCACATGCCCACAGCTGGCAGCACACAAGTAATCCTGCCCACATACCCACAGCTGGCAGCACACAAGTAATCCTGCCCACATACCCACAGCTGGCAGCACACAAGTAATCCTGCCCACATGCCCACAGCTGGCAGCACACAAGTAATCCTGCCCACATACCCACAGCTGGCAGCACACAAGTAATCCTGCCCACATACCCACAGCTGGCAGCACACAAGTAATCCTGCCCACATGCCCACAGCTGGCAGCACACAAGTAATCCTGCCCACATACCCACAGCTGGCAGCACACAAGTAATCCTGCCCACATGCCCACAGCTGGCAGCACACAAGTAATCCTGCCCACATACCCACAGCTGGCAGCACACAAGTAATCCTGCCCACATACCCACAGCTGGCAGCACACAAGTAATCCTGCCCACATGCCCACAGCTGGCAGCACACAAGTAATCCTGCCCACATACCCACAGCTGGCAGCACACAAGTAATCCTGCCCACATACCCACAGCTGGCAGCACACAAGTAATCCTGCCCACATACCCACAGCTGGCAGCACACAAGTAATCCTGCCCACATACCCACAGCTGGCAGCACACAAGTAATCCTGCCCACATACCCACAGCTGGCAGCACACAAGTAATCCTGCCCACATACCCACAGCTGGCAGCACACAAGTAATCCTGCCCACATACCCACAGCTGGCAGCACACAAGTAATCCTGCCCACATACCCACAGCTGGCAGCACACAAGTAATCCTGCCCACATACCCACAGCTGGCAGCACACAAGTAATCCTGCCCACATACCCACAGCTGGCAGCACACAAGTAATCCTGCCCACATACCCACAGCTGGCAGCACACAAGTAATCCTGCCCACATACCCACAGCTGGCAGCACACAAGTAATCCTGCCCACATACCCACAGCTGGCAGCACACAAGTAATCCTGCCCACATACCCACAGCTGGCAGCACACAAGTAATCCTGCCCACATACCCACAGCTGGCAGCACACAAGTAATCCTGCCCACATACCCACAGCTGGCAGCACACAAGTAATCCTGCCCACATACCCACAGCTGGCAGCACACAAGTAATCCTGCCCACATACCCACAGCTGGCAGCACACAAGTAATCCTGCCCACATACCCACAGCTGGCAGCACACAAGTAATCCTGCCCACATACCCACAGCTGGCAGCACACAAGTAATCCTGCCCACATACCCACAGCTGGCAGCACACAAGTAATCCTGCCCACATACCCACAGCTGGCAGCACACAAGTAATCCTGCCCACATACCCACAGCTGGCAGCACACAAGTAATCCTGCCCACATACCCACAGCTGGCAGCACACAAGTAATCCTGCCCACATACCCACAGCTGGCAGCACACAAGTAATCCTGCCCACATACCCACAGCTGGCAGCACACAAGTAATCCTGCCCACATACCCACAGCTGGCAGCACACAAGTAATCATACATTTGAAGTGCAGCTGCACGCGACCCGATCGTAATGCCTGTTGTAAATTTGAGTTGACTTCGGATATCCCTATGGGCTAGTTAGGGACCATTGGTAAATTACGAAATGTACATGGGACATTATGTTACAATTCCAATAGCTCCAAATTTTTATGACTTAAACCCTCAAACCAACCTTAAATTGTTGAAATGCATATACAAATATTGAAACATTTAATGAGAAAGCTAAAAGGTGTGCAACATGAAAATTGTATAATTTACATTGTGTAAATGTATTGACGGTGTCTATCTAGCCCCGGAGATAGGCTATCCTAAGCCTGAGTCAAATTCAGGTTGCACATCAGCTGGCTCAAGCTAATTGGCAAAATTATTTGGCTAACTCTTCCCAACAGCGGACACACACATCAAACCACACCACGAAACAAACATTTGAATTCAGTCATGGCCGCTAGCATTTCTTAATTAACCAAATCTAAAAAAGGCCAAATCAGGAAGTGTAGTCACCCTTTAAAACTAACTAAAGACATGTTGCACCTTTACCTTGCTACCTTTCAGATGAGCCATGGAGGAAGACAGATAAGAACCACAGGCCAGTGGAGCACTTAGAACAGTAGCAGCCAGGGGCAAATGGTAGGAAAGAGAATAATTTAAGTGACTCGGACACAGGCACAAAACAAGTTAAGCTACCCCAGTATCCCCTTGAATATTTTGAATTGCAAAACTAAGGAGACACACCAGACAAGACAGAGACAGCAACCGAAGTGTAGGATATGATGGAGAGAGAAAAACCAGACAAGAATACACCAGCAACAGAAGAATAGGTGTTGGAGAGAGACACCGGAAGAACAGAACAGGCCATAACAGAAGAGGATAGACAAAGGAGACAGTAACAAACAAGAACCTGAGACAGCAACATACAAGACACAGACACCAACAGACAAGAAGCAGAGAAGGTGACAGAAGAGGGCAGATGGAGAGAGAACAAGGTGGGTTGAGCACACGTAAGAATGTATCACTTGAAGTTGCTCTATAGATTTTATTTAGTTAGATTTATTTACAGGAATAACAACAGGTGAAATACAGACAGTGAAAAGTAAAACATGGTTTACAAAGAAAGCCTGTGAAATTACTATTAAAACAATTATTTACTTTCACACTTTTTACAACTGGGACAGGACGAGAGAGGAGGGTAGACAAGAGAAAGCAACATAGAATACTAAGAGACAGCAACATAAGAGGGCAACAAGAGAGACAGCAACAGACGACACAGGAAAGGCTATGGAGAGGAGGGGTGAGCACACAGTAGACTGTATCACTTAAAGCTGCTCTATGGATTCTAATTACTAAACAGTGTGTGTGTTTAAACATTTGACCAACTGGGGGACATTTTGTTAGTCCTCACAAGGTCAAATGTTATTTCTAGGGGGTTTATGGTTAGAATTAGTGTTAGAATTAGATTTAGGGTTAGGAGCTAGGGTTCATTTTATTGTTAGGAGCTAGGGTTAGGTTTAGGGTTAAGGTTAGGTTTTTGGGTTAGGGTTAAGGTATGGGTTAGGGTTATGGTTAGGGTTTAGGGAAAATAGGGTGTGTGTGTGTGTGTGTGTGTGTGTGTGTGTGTGTGTGTGTGTGTGTGTGTGTGTGTGTGTGTGTGTGTGTGTGTGTGTGTGTGTGCGTGCGTGTGCGTGCATGTGTGTGGGTGTGTGTGTGTGGACATGTTTAACCAGAAGTACCCACAAGAATAGTAAACAGAAAACAAATTGAAACTACAAAGAAGACAAAGCAGTGAGTAAAGTATACAGCAGAGATCTCAGACAACTTACAGTACCTGCATCCTCTCGATCTTTGCAAATAGGTCTGATGTCTGAGGGAGAGAGAGACAGATCAAAGAAGGAGAGCGGTTTACTGGTTGGTGAAATATGCTGGCTCTACAGTCTTCTTCACATGAGATTTTATTGTGTTCATCCCAACACATTTGTGGATGTGGAGCTGGGAGTGTAGTTGATCCAAGCCCTCTTTACATTACAACCAGCCTCTGACTGCATGCTCCTTGGCATCAATGTGTTGTGCTTCTTTCCCAGGCCAGTCACACCCCCCGAGCACACCATCACCCTCACTGAGGCTCCATTTACGACTCACTGAATCGCTCCTAACGAAAACAATTGCCTGGAAACTATGATATTCTCCTCTGAAGGAGCAGGCAGGGTGAAGCCCAGTGCCTCTAAAGGCGGGGAGGGAATATTAAGGTTGCAAACAGCCACTAACCACCTTAACACACAGTCTCAGGCAGGCAGCTAACTCTGTACACTCAGGATGTATTGATGCGTGACTGTAACACACTTAGCCCATTAGATCAACACGGAATGGGGATTGGAGATATTAGTCTGAAAATGAAAACAAATGAGATGCATGGGTTTACAAACTGGTTCTAATAGTACCCTCCATCTGTCATCTCTGTTAATTTCTAATCAATAGTAGTCTACTGTACAAGTCCTGCAGGAAGTGAGCCAAAGATACATAACTTCCAGACTCCTTTAACCAAAAATCAACACAAGTGCTGTAGCCTCATTACAAACTCCATTCACTATCAGCTCCCATTAACGGCATAATCAATTTTTATCCCAGATAAGGTAGTGGCAGGCAGCCTAGCGGTTGAGACTATTGGGCCAGTAACTGAAAGGTCGCTGGTTCAAATCCCTGAGCTGACTAGGTGAAAAATATGTCATTGTGCCTTTGAGCAAGGCACTTAACCGTACTAATATCTCTGGATAAAAGCATCTGCTAAATGACTCAAATGTAAAAATATGAGAATTCATGAAGAGAAAGGATACCCGCTGTCAAGCAGTTGAACTCTACTGAGGCCTGAGGATCTACTCTATTCAAGATAAGGGACACTCATATAAAGTAAGAGAAGGAATACCCACAGCCAGGCAGCTGTTCTCCACAATGCCTGCTATCCTGATGCTGGGCAGTTCCATCCTGACCACAACGCATGGACTAGGGATGTTACCAATTAAAGACTCTGTGCTATTGGGTGAGATAGCCAATGACAGCCCAGTGAGGCACTCTCTGTACCATGTAACACAAGTGGACTGGGGTGTCAAGCTAATGTTTCCACATGACAACATGAATTTACTACGGGTACACCGAAATCTACTGTTTGGGCACATTCACACATACTGACCAACACTGGCTTGTTTTAATAACCCATGGTTCACCGTGTGAACAAACAGTGTCATATGATACGCTGGTCGATCCTGCTGCTGCCTTGAAAGCAAACGAGTGCAAACTAACATGGTCAGTGAGGATCAGAACCAAAAACAGAAATATTACTGTTTTCCAAACACAAATATTCACCTCACCAACTCCTTTATCAAAAACGTGAGTGCAGTAGTAACCTACACATGTGGGGTGACTGAACTCTCTGCCAGAGACAAATTGAGAGGTACCATTGAGAGGTACTGCCATGGTAACAAGTAAAAGTGATGGGACTGGAAACAGCAGTAAAGACTGACCATGATCTAATGATCTCCTTTCCTAGCCTCTCCACTGTCTCTGTGGCTACTGGAAACAGAGTCCTACCAAAACCAATCTCTGTCCACATGAGAAATTACACATTAATATAGGTGATAAGACTAACAGCAAGAGACACAGCAGTGCCTTCAAGTAACGAACAGCTGTTCTGACTGCAACAGAGTAATGGTGAACAGATGTGGATTTACAACACTACACTGTAAGATACCTAAGATCACAGTTATATGCACTACATTATCTCTTACTCATATACAACAGTAAGAATGAATACTTACATCACTGTGTCGTCTCCTCTGGCCCCATGTAATAACCGAAGGACTGAGGAACACATGGCCACTCTTAGTCATCCTGAAGTCACTCATAACTCCAAAACTCCGACTCCAAAAACAGAGTATGGGTATATTTGTTTCTGTGTGTATATTGACCAGAGGAGTGTCAGAGGTCTAACTACTACTGTCACTTTACACTCTGTATTCTACTGCCCCTAAATACAAGACAAGAACTGCTGCGTCTCAGGTCTCTTAACAGGTCTGCATGCCCATTAGAATGCATGGGTTTGTATAGGTCTGTATGTACTATATCTGTGTGAGCATGTGCCTGACTGTAAAGATCCTCATCCCTCCCTTCCTCTTCTCACACACTCTGTCTGTGTTCAAGGAAGAGCGTTTCTCCACCTCCTCTCTCGCTTTGTGGACTTCTCTTTTTTACCCTTTCATATGGTAAGCATATTGTTCTCTCTCTCTCTCTCTCTCTCTCTCTCTCTCTCTCTCTCTCTCTCTCTCTCTCTCTCTCTCTCTCTCTCTCTCTCTCTCTCTCTCTCTCTCTCTCTCTCTCTCTCTCTCTCTCTCTCTCTCTCTCTCTCTCTCTCTCTCTCTGAGTAGTCTGTGCTAAAAAGCCTTTACACTGCAGAAGTAAAGTAAGTCTACCTTTAAGTCTGAATAACATGTATAAACTGCTCTGTAAAGACCTTGATGTTACAGGAAGACCCTCCTTGTTCCTTTATTGACACAGCACATCTTTTCAGGGGCCTTTATTGACCCTGTGAAAGTTTTCATGGGCCGGGTCTGAGAGGAGTCAGCAGGCTGCAGGAGCCCAGAGAGGGTCTGCTGACACAGTCAGGTCCAGGGTCTGAGATCAGGGTCTCATCATCTCATCTTTTCAACTTTCAGAACAGAAAGAAGGGTAGTCATTGTGTACTGTAGTATGTTGGATGACATGTTTGAATAAGAGGAAGAGAAAGAATGAGAGGGTGGAAAGGGGAAGAGTAGTTGTATTATTATGTAAAGTGTACACTGTGGAACTCCTCATCTCGGAAGTACTCTCCCACTATCACATGTCCAACCAATACTGCCCTATTTCATACCACAGGGAAACACATTTCAGGAACCTCTCAATGAAAACAGATTGGACTCATTTTAGAATGGTCTGCATTTATACAATGAGAAACACTATCAGTTCTTCCACCAAAATTGATTTCAGCAGAGAGAAATCAATGGGCAAAACACTCGAGCAGGGAGAGATCTGAGGTTCTGTGATGAGGAGGCTACACAGTGCCTTCGGAAATTATTCAGACTCATTTACTTTTTCCACAATTACAGCCTTATTCTGAAATGGATCAAATAAAATCCTCAGCAATCTACACACAATACCCCATAATGACAAAGCAAAAACAGATTTTTAGAAATGTACAGAAGTATTCAGACCATTGCAGTGAGACTCAAAATTGAGCTCAGATGCATCCTGTTTCCATTGATCATCCTTGAGATGTTTATACAACTTGATTAGAGTCCACCTGTGGTAAATTCAATGGATTGGATATGATTTGGAAAGGCATACACCTGTCTATATAAAGTTCCCACAGTTGACAGTGCATGTATACTCAAGATGGCGTAGCAGTCACACGTCTTTGTCCTCGTCTTGTCGTGTCCCATGTATATATCTTTTTATATATTTTTTCTTCGCATATCTTTTTATATTTTTCTAAACCTCAACTTCAACCCGCAACCCACCTCACCCAATGTGGTGTGGATCTGCATTTTCTAAAGTATTTTTCTTTACTTCTGAACCGGAACCCCAACAGAAGCTAGCCAGGTATCTAGCTACTAGCTAGTAGTCAGCTAACCACTGCTAGCGGTCATCAGGAAAACTCTCGCCAGTTTGCACAACGCAATTCAAACCTGAGCATACCGGACTTATTTTCTCTCCATATCACCGGATTCCAACCGCAAGTTCTGAACCTTTTCACCTGGATCATCACAGCTAGCTAGCTGCCTATCCTGGAGCTAGCCCATGCTAGGGCCATCTCCCAGCTAGCTGAAGAGGTCCATCAGCCACTCCTTGGTTACATTACATATTTAACCAATTGATCTGGACCCCTTTTCCTGCCGTTCTGGAGACCTGCCAATCCTTCACGACTGGACTACCGACGTAATCCGCCCGAGGGGATTCTTCAACTGGCTACTACGTTGCGACGACCCCTGAATGCCCATCTAGAGCATATCGGACTGTTAGCTGAATAGGTCCATCGGCCAATTTCTTGGGCCACTATACCTATTTTGCCAATTGGCCTGGACCCCTTTTACTACACAGAGCACTGCTTATTCATCACGACTGGACTACCGACGTAACAGCACGGGGAGGTTCTGCATGAGGAGGCTATAACAGACTTCTTCCGTCACGACGTCCCTCTTAAGGCCCTTCTGCTAGCTTGCATGCCCTGGCCCGCGAGCTATCTGAATCACTGTGTCTCCAGCCAGCCTAACTACTCACTGGACTCCTATGATCACTCGGCTACGCATGCCTCTCACTAATGTCAATATGCCTTGTCCTTTGCTGTTCTGGTTAGTGATTATTGTATTATTTCACTGTAGAGCCTCTAGCCCTGCTCAATATGCCTTAGATAACCCTTTAGTTCCACCTCCACACATGCGGTGACATCACCTGGTTTAAATGATGTTTCTAGAGACAATATCTCTTTCATCATCACTCAATGCCTAGGTTTACCTCCACTGTATTCACATCCTACCCTACCATGTACATTATGCCTTGAATCTATTCTATCGCGTCCAGAAACCTGCTCCTTCTACTCCCTGTTCCGAACGTACTAGACGACCAGTTCTTATAGCCTTTAGCCATACCCTTATCCTACTCCTCTGTTCCTCTGGTGATGTAGAGGTTAATCCAGGCCCTGCAGTGCCTAGCTTCACTCCTATTCCCCAGGCGCTCTCATTTGTTGACTTCTGTAACCGTATAAGCCTTGGTTTCATGCATGTTAATATTAGAAGCCTCCTCCCTACGTTTGTTTTAGTCACTGCTTTAGCACACTCTGCCAACCAGGATGTCCTAGCCATGTCTGAAACCTGGCTTAGGAAGACCACCAAAAACCCAGAAATTTCCATCCTAATTTTAAGATTTTCTGACAAGATAGAACTGCCAAAGGGGGCTGAGTTGAAATCTACTGCAGAGTCTTACTATCCAGGTCTGTACCCAAACAATTCGAGCTTCTACTTTTAAAAATCCACCTCACCGTTGCCGCTCGACACCATTCTGTATACTTCTGGCCCTTCTTTGGACACTGTGTTAACCAACCTCCAGACGAGCTTCAATGCCATACAACTCTCCTTCCGTGGCCTCCAGCTGCTCTTAAATGCTAGTGAAACTAAATGCATGCTCTTCAACCGATCGCTGCCCACACCTGCTCGCCCGCCCGTCCAGCATCACAACTCTGGATGGTTCTGACTTAGAATATGTGGACAAATATGTGGACAACTACAAATACCTAGGTGTCTGGTTAGACTGTAAACTCTCCTTCCAGACTCACATTAAGCATCTCCAATCCAAAATGAAATCTAGAATTGGCTTCCTATTTTGCAACAAAGCATCCTTCACTCATGCTGCCAAACATACCCTTGTAAAACTGACCATCCTACCGATCCTCGACTTCGGCGATGTCATTTACAAAATAGCCTCCAACACTCTACTCAACAAATTGGATGCAGTCTATCACAGTGTCATCCGTTTTGTCACCAAAGCTCCATATACTACCCACCACTGCGACATGTATGCTCTCGTTGGCTGGCCCTTGCTTCATACTCATCACCAAACCCACTGGCTTCAGGTCATCTACAAGCCTCTGCTAGGTAAAGCCCCGCCTTATCTCAGCACAATGGTCACCAAAACAGCACTCACCCGTAGCATGCGCTTCAGAAGGTATATTTCACTGGTCACCCCCAAAGTCAATTCCTCAGTTTGGCCGCCTTTCCTTCCAGTTCTCTGCTGCCAATGACTGGAACAAACTGCAAAAATCAATGAAGCTGGAGACTCATATCTCCCTCACTAACTTTAAGCACTCACATATCACTGCACCTGTACATAGCCCATCTGTAAATAGCCCATCCAACTACCTCATCCCCATACTGTATTTATGTATTTATCTTGCGCCTTTGCACCCCAGTATCTCTACTTGCACATTCATCTTCTGCACGTCAATCACTCCAGTGTTAAATTGCTATATTGTAATTAATTTGCCACCATGGCCTATTTATTGCCTTACCTACCTTATCTAACCTCATTTGCACACAATGTATATAGACTTTCTTCTACTATATTATTGACTGTATGTTTGTTTATTCCATGAGTAACTCAGTGTTGTCGTACGTGTCGAACTGCTTTGCTTCATCTTGGCCAGGTCACAGTTGTAAATGAGGACTCGTTTTCAACTAGCCTACCTGGTTAAATAAAGATTAAATAAATAAATAAAGGAAACCTGGCACCATCCCTACGGTGAAGCATGATGGTGGCAGCATCATGCTGTGGGGATGTTTTTCAGAGGGAGGGACTGGGAGATTAGTCAAGATCGAGGCAAAGATGAACAGAGCAAAGTACAGAGAGATCCTTTATGAAAACCTGCTCCAGACCTCTCAGGACCTCAGACTGGGGCAAAAGTTTACCTTCCAACAGGACAACAACCCTAAGCACACAGCCAAGACAATGCGGGAGTGGCTTTTGGAAAATTCTCTGAATGTCCTTGAGTGGCCCAGCCAGATTCCGGACTTGAACCCGATCGAACATCTCTGGAGAGACATGAAAATAGCTGTGCAACAAAGCTTCCCATCCAGCCTGACAGCTTGAGAGGATCTGCAGAGAAGAATGTGAGAAACTCCCCAAATACAGGTGCCAATCTTGTAGCGTCATACCCAAGAAGACTCGATGCTGTAATCGCTGACAAATGAGGTCTGAATACTTTAAGGCACTGTATTTATGCCACTTTAAACTTATAATACGGATTGATGTCCTTTGTTAAATAAAATGGAGGCTTGACTGTAAAGGACCTTCTGTTGTGTGAAGAGCTTTGAGTGAAGTGTACATTTACAAAAATGGCAGCAGACTAAGTTGGATTTTGTAGGGGAACACACATAACCAAACCTTTGTTCAGCATCAATATCCTAAAGAAGGTCAATACTGTTGATATTGCAAAGATGTGTACAAATGTTTGAGGCTACAGGGTGACATACAGCAAACATTTGATATTGAAACACACTGAGACAACAAATCTGTATTACCATTTAAAGTAGCCTACACACAAACGTAATGACATGGGTAGACTGAGTCATGCTAGCTATGTGGTCAAAGCCATGCATCCCATTGACATCCATGCACCATGTGAACATTTGACCTAAGATGAAGTTACGATTCTCCACTGGATGTGTTGGGAAGTGAAATACCCTGCATAGGTCATGTTAAAATGAAGTAGAAACTACTCAAATCTCAGCTCACTGTCTGTCTACTGCACAATGTAGCTTAAAATGGAAACCATGTATTCACAGAGAGAAGGGATTTGGGCAAATTAATAAGAGAGAAGTAATAACCAGACAGCATAGTGAACAGATCACAGCACTCTTTCTCAAGCCCCACCATCATATTGAGACTCCAAGTACACGTTACCTTAATTTCCTTTTACGAGTCCTTTAATTTAAACACTCCAGGTTAGTGCTCTAGAATAGATGCAATAACGAGCCTCTCTCCCACTGAATCACTTTTGCTGCCTCCCTGGCCTGGGGGCCTAACGCTATGCATATTTTATATGTATTAATTACCAGATCTGGTCTGTTTGAGTGGCATGACACTCCCCAGACCCTAAATAAAACAGCTTGGTGGAGCTCAGTGAGAAGGCGCCTCACGGCCCAAGGCCTAGATTAATTGGATTAAAGTTAGAATCAGGGTTATGGGAAGGGTTAAATCAAAATTCTACAGTTGTCCTCGACATGACTCAAACGCACAACCTTTGGATTGCTAGACGGTCGCAGTATACGCCTAAACATCCTCTGCGACCAACCTCACTACTTTTGTTTCTGTCTAAAGTCACTAGAATATTAGTAGGTATCATATGTCTTGGAGGTGCTTAGAAATATGTATAATACCAGGCTGGAGGGAGAGACAGTTGCTGAGGCTTATCTGATATCAATTAATTATCGAGCACTGTCGTGTCTGACTATGATTAAATTATATGACATGCTATTTTATGAAATCGATTAATTGATTACGTGATTGAATGAAACCATGCAACAATTATACCATTAATAAGCTGGGGCACCATGGAAGCATTCATTTATATAGAGCGGTTATCTCCCGAATCCACTCTCTTAAAGATCTGAAGATCTTTTATATCAAAAGCAGTCAATTATTAATCGTCACCTCGATCGGTCTCATTCTGATTGTCATAAGTACTTGGTTATCTGCACGAACCCTAGCTAATAGGTTAAATCAGCAATGCACAAATTGTCTTATTTATTTACAAATACCTAAATAATCACACAGAATTACATATATATTTATATGCACAGGATAGATCACACATCAATTACTAATCATGTCATGAAAAGCCCCTAGCGGGCTAACCCGATATGACGGCTGGTTACACAAAGGAAGGGGGTTGGGTTTGAATGAAAGAGCGGGAAGACTGAGGGACAAAGGGATTGAATCTCTATCGGACCTTGAGAAGCTATGCTACAGTAAATACAGAGTCTTACGCATTCTAATAACCACCCATTCGGAAGAGGAAAATGCAAGATATATATATTTACTCTGAGCTGCGCCTCGATAGATGGGTCAAAGATGGAAGACTGGTTTACCCAGCAGAGAACGCCATTGTCCTTTGAAGAATCTTTCTGGTCGTTGTGTTGTAGAGCGGATAAGTTAAAATACCCTGTCGTTCTTCTGAGATTGTCTGTCCTTTTCTAGGCCACGTATGTTTACAGCTGCAGCTGATAACTAAACGTCTAGAAGGTATCACTTCTTCTTTAGTGAATAAACGTTCAAAGATCATACCAAGTTGCCATAATCAGCTCGCGCTGTACTCTGGCTGGTCTAGTCGAAATTCACCATTCCAGTGTGGTGATCGTCACCTCCATGTTGAAATTCACACTTTTAAAGCTTAGGGCAGCAGTCTAATCATTTATGGAACTAAATGTTAATTTTGTTTGGTTGTAGTTGAAATGAGCCCTTTTAAACGTATGGACACCAGTCCTCACATCATCGGTAACAAGGTTTGACTTGCGTCAACGGCCTTTTGTACTGGGGGGAGAAGGGCATGTTTCATATTTCTCAACCAATGTCTGTTCACTTTACTATGAAACAATTCTCTTATTTAGGAGGCTAAAATGACATTTAATCTTTTCACAAATAGTTTCACATTTAAACATTTAAATTGCACAACAATTCCATGTGAATCTGATAACTAGAATGTGTAGACTTTCCAAGATACAATTTATGTCATCGTATCATCAGATAAAGACAGACAACAACTGATCAGACATCATATTCTTTAAGTACCAACGGACATTTTCAACTGGTTGAGAAAGGGAAATATTGTTCTTTCCCCAACCTTTTGATGGTGCCATACTTTCACTGAGGTAACACAGGGCTTTCCAACAGTCCATTCTGTAGAGTGAAGAGAAAAGGGGGGGGAAGGTATTTATGGGATGGTCATAAATCTCACCCAACAGGGCAACCTTATGACAGCACTTACACTGACCCTATTGACCACAAATCAATGACTACGATCACTATAAGGCTGTTGCATGAAAGGACTTGACACTTTCAGCTATTCCAAACTATTTCAGACTATTTCAAACCCATAGTATAATGGAAGGGACCTGACAAACTGGGCTGAGGAAGATGGACCTGATTCCCTGGTCTATTCCATCATCACTATAACTCATAGCCCCCATCACAGCTTTCATCTCGCCCCACCACTCCAATACCAGATACCTGAATTTCCCATCCTCTACCTGTAGTGAGACCTGCCAATGTTTTGGCCACGCCAACCTACCGTCCAGTCCTCTCCAATCATGTCCTCTGAGAAAATCCCTCATTCATCGTGGCCGTCAGCGGCAGGCTCCTGCATGACCTTCCTCTGGCCAGCAGTGGTAGAGCACAACATTTACACTACAGCAGCTGCTCTGGTATGGTCTGCTCTGCTCTCCACACATCCTTCCATCAGAGGGATTGACTGATGCAGTGGGCAGCAGTGTCTCCAGGACCACCACCACCACCAGAGAAACATCTGCAGGCTGAGGTACTAAGGCACTAACCACAGCACACAGCAGTGAAAATATGCCTAGATACTACAGCAATACAGTCTGGACCAAAGGCATTTACCTGATACAGCTACATTGATGAAGAACTCTGTGATTTATAGTCTGCTGAATTTGTTCATATATTACAAGATAATGCATAATGCATTATATCATTGACAGCTTCTTGACAAGGACATTCACCTATAAATGTGTGCATTACTGCAGATTTAATCATTGAATATTCCTCATGTCCAAACGAATCACATCACCTGGGTTCGTAGATCAGCATAAATGAATTCCCATGAGCCAAAACCACAGAGAGTGATTCAGTCATCTGAGTGAGTGACAGCAGGTTTACAGAGGTTGAGGACGGACCACCAGTGTCTAGACCACTGAATCTCTCTTTGCCTCACTCTAACACTCCAATTCCCCCGAGTTCCATAATGTAAGGGGTAGATGTGGGTTTTTGAGACACAGATATTCTTTAGGAGACCCTATGTACCTGTGATGAGCTGGGACCCAAGAATCAAAACAATTTGCTAAAATATTTATTTATGTGTAAAATTGAGAGCATTCTCTATATTCCTCAGCCCCCAGTATCATATAATTATTTAAGGTGTTTTGTAAGTGCACCTACTAGCATCTTGTAAGTGCACCTATTAGCACCTACTAGCACCTACTAGCATCTATAAAACAAAAGCTTTGTCCTTGGCTGTTGGAACAACCTATATATTATTTTATCTAAAAGTAGTAGATCATAGGCCCTTGATAATTACTTTGATTTTGCCTTGCTCAAGGGTACATCGACAGATTTTCTTTTCACCTTGTTGGATGGGGGATTAGAACTAGCAACCTTCCAGTAACAAACGCTCTAACCGCTAGGCTACCTGCCACCCCTGTCTGATTGGTGACACCATTCATCTGCACACAGAGTAGGGCAATAGAACAACACAGGGAGGAGTGGGGCTGAATAGAAAAGAGGAAAGAAAAAGACAGCAAGAGAGAGACTTGTGAAAATAGTTGAGAGGTCAAGGTTGAGCTGACAGGGTGCAGTTGGGGCTTGGACCCCGCTCCTACCTTTGATAACGAGCGAGCGCGATATGGAGGATGGGAGTGTGACAGCAAGGGCTCTAGTGTGTCAGAGATACGAGGTATCCTTCCATCCTGTTTGCTGTGAATCACAAAGGAAAAGTTTGAGTTATTGACATGGATATATTATGACATTATGGGTTACTGTTAGCGGTAGGGTCGATTACATTGGAAAAATCATGTTTGGTTGGTTTTGAGTTGAACATCTCCGGTAGAGATCAGAGAAACGGTAGTGTAAATTCTGGCAATCACGGAGGTGCGAGATTGGACCTCACCACATTAAAGAGAGGAGCACACTGTAGATGATGTGACTGAGCTGACTGTCTTTCCAGTCTCTCCCCAGTAAATACTTGGGATTAACCCATAATTGTCTTTCTGTCTTGCTCGACTGGCCTAGAGTGTTGTCTCCTGAGCCTGTGAAGTGGTGAGGACAGGCTATAACTAGGGCTGTCAGGCAACTGGAATTTCTGAACCATTGAGATAGAATTTGAAATTACTGGGTTGTTCTTTGGTTTGAACAACACAGAGTGAAAAGGGACATGATCCCTCCCTCCCTCTGTCTGATCATGTTTTCTCTGCTGACAAGATCTTATTAGCAGCCTGGCCAGAGCTGTATGATTGAGTCAAAACATGTTACTTCACACAACATCTCACAAAGCAGTCAACTGCTGGATCGACTGGCAGTCAGGCTTTTAACGGCCCATATTAAATAAATGGAAGAGCCTTCTACACACAGAACCTTGAACAGAGGGCACCACGCTGAGGCTTGAAGCAGAAGGCATTCTATTAAGGAGTAAGGCTTGGCACAACAACCTGGCTGGCAGGGAAGGTGAGCTGCTGAGAATATGTAAATCTCTCTCTCTCACATACACACACACAGGCACGCACGCACACACACACACATACACATGCATACTTTTCAATCATATGGCACAGAGGGTAGTTTGTAGGTTCAATAAGCCTATTTACCAAGTGGTGTTGTTATCCTTAAATTGCAGCTCTACTCAGCTGACGGGTTCCCTACCCATTAACCCTTCAGAAACCGTCAGTGCACACCACTGAACATCACTGACAACACACTGTTGACCTGGAGCAGACACTCCTTTAACAGCATTATTTCATATCTTCTATATGAAAACATTGCAGAATCATGTCGGAGAGCTCATTTCAAATGCTTTTCTTAACCAAAGCATGGCACATCATAATATTGCCCCACTACAAAGCAGGGCCCTGCAGTGCTTATTCCATCCTACAACAGTACGACACGTTGGCATCTGGTAGTAGGCTGGTTTAGATGGCGGCTGGGTAAAGCAGGCACTACTACACAGGGAGGGATCAGAGGGTTCAGCCTGACAACTGGTCACCTCACCCCAGGAACACACACAGCCTGCTTAATGGATCGGATTACGGGAGCAGAATGTGTGTGTGTGTGTGTGTGTGTGCACCCATCAATGGTAAACAAAGCACACATCCAGTGAGTGTGTCATCATCTCAACACTAAGGGTGAGCTTTACAGAGAGAAGAGATGATGGGCTCAGTGTGACTGGTGACAGTAACAATGCTATCCCAAGTGTGTCACATCCCAATACCAATTAAAGGGACACCTGCCACACTATGAATGTTTAAAAAGTCCAGAGCAATGGTTTTGCGCACCTCGAGTTAGTACTACGTACAGTAATCTTATACATTTTGTTTATTTTATTAAACTATTTTTATTTAATAGTGACACTGGCCTAAATGACAGAACATTGTGTGAAACAAGTGATTGGTGCAGCTAGTCATCCATAAGTGGCTCAGTTAACATACTGCAGTGGAGGAGTGATTGGCAGAGAGAGACCATGTCCTGGTCCAGGTCTAATCTGGAGAACTGAATCAGAGAATGAGAGTCATGCAGCCATTACATAATACAGCTGTCCAAAAATAGCCCCCGGTGAAGAGGTCACCAACCTTCAACCACAATCTGATTAAAATGCCACTTCCATGAATGCTGTGTGTGTGTGTGTGTATGTGTGTGTGTGTGTGTGTGTGTGTGTGTGTGTGTGTGTGTGTGTGTGTGTGTGTGTGTGTGTGTGTGTGTGTGTGTGTGTGTGTGTGTGTGTGTGTGTGTGTGTGTGTGTGTGTGTGTGTGTGTGTGTGTGTGTGTGTGTGTGTGTGTGTGTGTGCGTGCGTGTTTGGGTGTCCGTGGAAACTTCCAGTCAAGGAGAACATTTTAAACCTGAAAAGTCTTCCTCCACACAGTACTGCTGGGTCATGGGCTCTGATTAGATGATGGAAATGAGCTCTCTCTACTCCTCTGATGGGTGTGGAGTATACATGGAAATACAAATGAGCTGGACTGGTTTGCATATATTGCAACAAAATGGAATGACAAATGCATTTCTCTAGTCCCTGAGCGGCAAAGAAAGAGTGAGAGAGTGAGAGAGTGAGAGAGCATGTTTGCACCAAGACAATAGCTCAATATCCTCAGTAAGGTGTTCCCTGTTTGGTATAATCCATACCAGTCAAAATGTATCAACACATCTCCTGCAGAAGATTGAAAAGGTTTCAATGTGGAGGGCAAACATTCACAAATTATTGGTGCAATCAACAGATCGATACTATGGTTCAAGATGCAGTAAAAATCCAATTTGATCTAGTGTTTAACTTCAGCAGCAAACCAAGTCTGTTGAGGAGGGCTTATATTATACAGTATCATATCAACATGTACTTAATGAGGTATAGTATCAATGCAGGGGTCTGGGACATAGTCCCTAATAAAGGTTCATGAAGACATTGAGTATTTAATGCGTCACTGACTGTTATCTCATCAGGACTGCACAACAAAATCTCCAAAGAAAACACCATATCTGGCCATAACTGCAGCAACAGAGATATGGCATGGCTGGCCCTTTTAATTAGGGCAAGTGGGGCCGTAAATTATGGCTTGTGGGGCTGTCTGTGGTGCAGTCTGCAGATTATGGAGTGTGTTGGCATTTTAATCATGGCATATTTTGCAGTATGTTAACTGTCATATGTCAGCTGTCAGTGAACCCAAAACTAACCTTGACAGTTAAGTTTTGGTATAATTTCTGAGTGGTTAAGCTGAATGTTTGGGATAGGGTTAACCTTGACGATTAAGTTAAGGTATTCATTGGTTAAAGTTTGGTTAGGGTTAAAACAAAACACGTACCTAGTGCTGGGATTGAACTTGCGATCCTCTGAGCCGTAGCTCACGGTTTGAGCCCGTCCCCAACCCCACCCAGAACACCCTAGCTCGTCGTGAACCTACTGGATGGCCATAGGCGCTTGCGTTGCCTGTAATGACGGTAGGAAATTGCAATGGAAATAAAATGATACCCCATGCCATTATTTCAATATGCCTAAATACGTCATAATCCACCAGAGTTTGGCCTGGGATTTCAAACATAGCCAAGAGACATAAAACCATGAATCCAAGCACTATCAGATTCCTGGATCAACATCAAGTATACAAACACCCCTCTACTACACCAACATACTCAGTAATCACCTGTATTCTTATAGCTAACATCTAGCATAATGGTCCTGTCTTTCTATTCCACTGCCCAAACCCACCTGTCCTCTACCCACACACACTGATAGTTACCGGAGCTTAACCGGCCAGTCCAGCCAGACAGAACACAGACAGACAGCAGGCTATCTAATCAACCGCAGCAGCTAATGCACAATGAAAGCAGAGTTACTTACTCTAGGCACCAGTGTGAGCAGAGCGAGTGGAGTGCAGAGGCAGGTCCAGCATGGGATGCAGAGATCAGTGGACGATCAACACTGCTCTATGCAGCAGAACCTAGCCAGGAAAGTGCTGGATACAACTATGTTCTCTCCCTCTCGCTGTCTCTGTCTCTCACAGGCTCTTAGTTTCTACCTCTCCTCTCATTTTACTTAATTGCTTCAGTGGTCTTTTGCTATCGCTCACCTCCAAATGTCTTCCCCTCTTTCTCTCTTTCCTTCTCTCCCTCTACTTCTCTGTCTGATTCAGTGTTAGAGCTCTAACACCTGCTGTTAGATCACAGCCTCTCCTGTCAGATGATGCTATGGAAAGCTCCCCTCTCTCCCCCTCCCTTCTTCATTACTCTCTCTCCCCCTCCCTCTCCCTCTCTCTCCTTCTCTCACATGTACACACACACATCACATGGACATGAGTGAGCAGAGTGCAGTGGGCGTATGGACATGAGTGAGATTCATGATGCGAAGTGCTAAGAAGGACATTATCTACCATACAAGATATCAAATCACTCATTCCCCATTATCTACCTCATCCCTCTGACAATAATTATCCCATCCAGCACATGCTCCATTTGACTCTGTAGCGGACAGCTGAAAACCGCAAAACAAATATCTAATCTCTAACATAGATTATGGATTCACATATGGAGATTAAAATAGCATAATAGGCAAGAGGACCCTGTCAGCTATTAACCATTGATTCTGCTGAGATTCTGTCTTTCATAGAGGACAATTCAAATAAGACACAGTCAAATGCATGTGTAAATAACATAATCTTCAAACGATGTCTACCAGAACCAGAATTCTATCTCATTCCCCATTGAGCCAGACTTCAGTCTCTTTCCACCTCCCCTATGAGTACTTACCAGATATGCTGCACCTTATGGAGGATTGTGTCAGAGAAGCTCCCTCTCCTGGTTCCAAGGCCCATGCTACCTGCTCCTGTCCTCCTACTCTGAGGCATGTTCTCTGGCTGCTGCCTGCTGCAGCTCTACACTGGAAGAGGGTTCCACCTGGACCTACCTGGACCGCGCAGGCTCAGCTAGACAAAGGACCAGGGTGGATGCCCATTGGTGAGGAAACTAAAGGCCATTGACACCCAGCTCAGAGTTTAGTGGTCCACACCCAGCTCAGAGTTTAGTCTTACAGGCCTGCCCAGAGCTCCCTAAAGCACATTGTTTGGGTGTGGTTCCACACCAGTCTCAATAGACACACAAAACCATTTTGTCTTAGTTTTTCACAGCCAGTAGTTTCCCCCTGTCTATCTCCCAGGTGAACTACTTTGGAACTCACACAGGGAAGATCATTTTACCTCTGATAACCTTTCCCCTTATGAGAGGGCAACCAGACCGAGATCCAGGCAGCCTGGAAGGGTCTGATGATGTGCGTGGCATGTGAGGCTAGAAATATATCTCAATCTGGGCCTCTCCAATTGGCAAAGCTGACAATAGGATGGGCAGGGTATCATTGTTCCCAAACAGAGTGAGAATGAGGGAGTCAAACCAGGTCATAGGGAGTCAGTATCCTAAATCACTCTCATTGTCAGCCCAGACAAAGATCAATGTATTTGAGAAATACTTGGAAAAAGAATGCTCTTTGGCCTGTGCTAATTAAAGGGATCCTCCATAATCTCTCTCACTCTCTCTCCCCCATTCACTTCCTCCCCATTCATTCATTCATTCACTCCCCTCTCTCTCTCTCTCTCTCTCTCTCTCTCTCTCTCTCTCTCTCTCCCTCCCCATTCACTCCCTCTCTCACTGTCTTTTCAGCCTCTGCAGTCATCTGTGGAGCCAGCTAGGCTAAATTTCACATTTACACACTGTCATACTGCAGATACTTCACTCCATGCTGAGAGACTAACAATCCCTATGTGGGAGGAGGCACAGATACTATATTGAGTATGTGTGACAGAGAGAGGTAAGGAGAGGGGCAATGGCCTCCTCACTGAGTGTGACTGAAGGAGTAACTTTATCACTTTTTTATCAGTAAGTAACTCCTGTCTGGTCTGTCCTGGGGCTGTGGGATTCATCGTTCCCTCTGAGTCTGCTGGGACTAGGAGGACTACACATGGCTGGACGCACATCAAATGAGAACCCTGTCAACCCTGCTTACCACCTCTGCTTCTCATAATTAAATTGTGTTTGGAACTCTAACTCCATTGATTTTGTTAGTCCTGTGCTGGAAACAGTGTGGTGTGAGACAACACGACAGCCCGGCAGACAGACAGGCAAGGCCATGGCCCCTGTCCCCAGTCCCCTGAAGCCCAACCTGATGATGGAATACAGGCAGGCAGCAGCCTCATAGTTCATTCCCAGTGTCAGCGCCAGTCACACTGACCACTGGGGATGGAGGTAAGCTCCTCTGCTCCGTAATGAGCTCCGGCCCAACCCAGGTCATCCTTTGTCCCTGTGCTTCAGTGTACTTTACTGCTCTGCTCTGGTCATGGTCCGATGGGAGCCCAGCACAGCTGTGGCTTTTGCTCTGCTGACAAGGTGACTAATTAGGTGATTACAGTCATTAAGAGGATGGCCAGTGATCTCAGCATGTGCTCCAGGTGGACATCAGTGGCTGACTGAAGTGCATTCAACTCCAAAAGCTGCAAAAAGCAAAGCTAGCCATACTCAAGGCTAGCCATGACAATACCACCAGTTGAAAGCAGCAGAGTTAAATATAGAAATTGTGTTCAAAACAAATGTTAGAGATGTATCTGAATCACTCAGGTATTGTTATGCTGATGCATCTAGCCACACAATCCCCAAAGCACTGTGATCACATACACATTTAGCAGATGTTATTGTGGGTGTAACGAAATGCTTGTGTTTCTAGTGCAGTAATATCTAACAATTTCACAACAATACACACAGATCTAAGTAAAGGAATGGGATTAAGACTATAGAAATATATGGACGAGCAATATCAGAGTGGCTTAGACTAAGATACAGTATAATAGAATACAGTATATACATATGAGATGAGTAATGCAAAATATGTACACATTATTAAAGTGACTAGTGTTTAATTTATTAAAGTGGCAAGTGATTTCAAGTCTGCCTGTTTACCCCGTTATCATCCAGAAGGCGAGGTCAGTACAGGTGCATCAAAGCTGGGACCGAGAGACTGAAAAACAGCTTCTACCTCAATGCCATCAGACTGTTAAACAGCCATCACTAACATTGAGTGGCTGCTGCCAACATACTGACTCAAATCTCTAGCCACTTTAATAATAAAAAATTGGATGTAATAAATGTATCACTAGTCACTTTAAACAATGTCACTTTAAATAATGTTTACATACCCTACATTACTCATCTAATATGTATATACTATACTCTATGCGATCTATTGCATCTTGCCTATGCCGCACGGCCATCGCTCATCCATATATTTATATGTACATATTATTATTCATTCCTTTACACTTGTGTGTATAAGGTAGTTGTTGTGAAATTGTTACATTACTTATTAGATATTACTGCACGGTCGGAACTAGAAGCACAAGCATTTCGCTACACTCGCATTAACATCTGCTAGCCATGTGTATCTGACCAATAAAATTGTATTTTATTTTATTTGACCATGACAGTTTACAATCTAGTGTTACTCCAAGCAGTTTAGTCATCTCAACTTGCTCAATTTCCACATTATTTATTACAAGATTTCGTTTAGGGTTCAGTGAGTGTTTTGTTCCATGTACAACACTTTAAGTTTTAGAAGTATTTAGGGCTAACGTATTCCTTGCTACCCACTCTGAAACTAACTGCAGCTCTTTGTTGATTGTTGCAGTCATTTCAGTCGCTGTAGTAGCTGGCGTGTATAGTGTTGAGTCATCCGCATACATAAAAACTCTGGCTTTACTCAAAGTCAGTGGCATGTCGATAGTAAAAATTGAAAAAAATCGAGGGGCCTAAACTGCTACCCTGGGGAATTCCTGATTCTAACTGGATTATATTTGATAAGCTTCCATTAAAGAACACCCTCTGTGTTCTGTTAGACAAGTAACTCTTTATCCACATTATAGCAAGAGGTGTAAAGCCATAACATATACGTTTTTCCAGCAGCAGACTATGATCAATAATGTCAAAAGCTGCACTGAATTCTAACAAGACAGCCCCCACAATCATTTGATCATCAATTTCTCTCAGCCAATCATCAGTCATTTGTGCTTGTTGAGTGTCCTTCCCTGTAAGCATGCTGAAATTCTGTTGTCAATTTGTTTACTGTAAAATAGCATTGTATCTGATCAAACACATTTTTTCCCATAAGTTTAGGTTGGCTTTACTATTCTTAGGTAGCAGAATTACTTTAGGTTCCCTCCAGGCCTGAGGGCACACACTCTCTATGTCACGACTCCTATCGAAGGTGGCTCCCCTTACTGTTCGGGTGGCGCTCGGCGGTCGTCGTCACCGGTCTACTAGCTGCCACTGATTCTTTCCTCCCCCTCCTTGTCTGTTTATTGGTTACACCTGTTGTTAATGTGGTTATTAGTTGGGCTTTATTAGCCAACCGGCTCGCCTGCTCTTTGTGCGGGATTGTTCTATGTGTACTTGTCATGCCCGCATGTATGTCACGGCTGTTTTGTGTACGTGAGCTGTTTTTTGGATACAGTTTAGTTCCCCTGTGGTTTTGGGTATTTGTGTTGAGTGGCATCTGCTTTTTCACCTGGTCGGTGTATTAAAGACGTGCCTACTCTGAACTCTCTGTCTCCTGCATCTGACTCCTTCCTCCACTACACCCCGGACATTACACTCTAGTAGGCTTAAATTGAAGATGTGGCAAATAGGAGTGGCAATATTGTCTGCTATTATCCTCAGTCATTTTCCATCTAGATTGTCAGACCCTGGTGGCTTGTCATTGTTGATAGACAACAATAATTTTTTCACCTCTTCCACACTGACACGGAATTCAAATGTACAATTCTTTTCTTTCATAATTTAGTCCGGTATACTTGGATGTGTAGTGACAGCGTTTGTTACTGGCATGTCATCCCTAAGTTTGCTTATCTTGCCAATGAAAAAGTCACTAAAGTAGTTTGCAATATCAGTGGGCTTTGTGATGAATGAGCCCTCTGATTCAATAAATGAAGGAGCCGAGTTGGCTTTTTTCAAAAAATTTAAATTAAGGTGCCCCAAAGTTTTTTACTATCATTCTTATATAATTACTTTTTGTTTCATAGTGTGTATTATTTAGTTTAGTCACATGGTTTCTTAAATTGCAGTAGGTTTGCCAATCAGTTGGGTTGCCAGACTTAATTGCCATACTTTTGCCTCATCCCTCTCAACCATATATTTTTTTATTCCTCATCAATTCAAGGGGTTTTAACAGTTTTTACAGTCATTTTCTTAATGGCTGCATGCTTATTAGTAACTGGAATAAGTTTCATAAATGTGTCAAGTGCAGCGTCTGGTTGCTCTGCATTACACACCACAGACCAGCAAATATTATTTACATCATCAACATATGAATCACTACACAACTTATTGTATGACCTCTTCTACACTATATTAGGCCCAGCCTTTGGAACTTTGGTTTTCCTAAATATGGCTATTATATTGTGATCACTACATCCTATGGATTTGGATACTGCTTTAAAGCAAATATCTGCAGCGTGAGTAAAAATGTGATCAATACATGTTGATGGTTTCATTCCTGGGCTGTTTGTAACTACCCTGGTAGGTTGACTGACAACCTGATCCAGGTTGCAGGCACTGGTTACAGTTTGAAGTTTTTGCCTGAGTGGGCAGCTTGATGAAAGCCAGTCAATATTTAAATCACCCAGAAAATATACTTCCCTGTTGATATCACATACATTAGCATGTCACGCCCTGACCATGTCACGCCCTAACCATAGAGAGCCCGTCGGGGTTCTAGGGGGTGTTCTAGTCTTTCATTTCTATGTTGGTGTGAGTATAGTTCCCAATTGGAGGCAGCTGATGATCATTGCCTCGAATTGGGGATCATACTTGGTGTAGCCCTTTCCCACCTGCGTGGTGGGATATTGTTTTGTTTTGGTTTAGTGCTATGTGCGCTACGAACTGCACATTTATTTATTCTTTGTTGTTTTTTTGAAGGGTCACTTTAATAAATATGTGGAACTCTACTCACGCTGCACCTTGGTCCGCTCATTATGTATACAACGAACGTGACAGAATATCCCACCACTACAGGACCAAGCAGTGTGCCATGGAGGAAAAGGAGAGCTGGACATGTGAGGAAATAATGAGTGGATGCGAGACCCTTATAGGAGTATAGGAGGACAGCGGTGACGCCGGGGTCCGCGGCCACAGAAACCCCAATATTTTTTTTTGGGGGGGGCACAAGGGGCGGTCGGTTGAGCCGAGGAGAGAGCCAGAGACTGTCGGGGAGTCGATTGAACTGTTGGAGGAGGGAGATCGGAGATGTTGGTTAGGTGTATTCTGCAGAGCATTCGGCCTGAAGAGCACCTCCTCAGCCCGGTACGTCCTGTGCCGGCTCCCCGCACTCGCCCTGAAGAGCGTGTCATCAGTCCGGTGAAACCTGTGCCGGCTCCACGCACCAGGACTCCGGTGCGCCTTCCCAGCCCGGTACGTCCTGTGCCGGCTCCCCGCACTCGCCCTGAAGAGTGTGTCACCAGCCCTGAGTCCTCTGCGCCGGTGCCCAGTCCAGGCACGGTGTCCAGTCCCGCTCCATGGCCGGAGCCTTCCTCTGCGCTGGTGCCCAGTCCAGGCACAGCATCCAGTCCCACTCCAGGGTCTGAGCCTTCCTCTCTCCTTCCTCTGCAGCCCAGCCTCATGGCTGGATCCGCAGTCTGAGCGGGTGCTACGTCCCGCACCAGCGCTGTCACTGACGCTAGTTGCCCACCCTAACCCTCCCCATTCAGGTTCAGGTTTTGCGGTCGGGGTCCGCACCTTTGGGGGGGGGGGGGGGGGGGGGGGGCACTGTCACGCCCTGAACCCTCTGGGTTCTCTATGGTGTTTTAGGTCAGGGCGTGACTAGGGAGTGTTCTAGTCTTTAATTTCTATGTTGGTGTGACTATGGTTCCCAATTGGAGGCAGCTGATGATCGTTGCCTGTAATTGGGGATCATACTTGGTGTGGCCCTCTCCCACGTATGTGGTGGGATATTGTTTTGTTTTGGATTAGTGCTATGTGCGCTACGAACTGCACGTTCGTTTATTCTTTGTTGTTTTTTTGAAGGTTCACTTTAATACATATGTGGAACTCTACTCACGCTGTGCCTTGGTCCGCTTATTATGTATACGACAAATGTGACATAGCAAGCATTTCACACATGTTATCCAGATACTGACTGTTAGCACTTGGTGGTCTATAGCAGCTTCCCACAAGAATGGGCTTTAGGTGAGGCAGATGAACCTGTAGCCATATTACTTCAACAGTATTTAACATTAGATCGTCTCTAAGCTTTACAGGAATGTGGTTCTGAATATAGACTTCAAAACCGCCTCCATTGGCATTTCTGTCTTTTTGGTAGATGTTATAACCATGTATTGCTACCACTGTATTATCTGTACAGGAATGTGGTTCTTCCTCTGCGCCGGTGCCCAGTCCGGTGCCCAGTCCGGTGCCCAGTCCGGTGCCCAGTCCGGTGCCCAGTCCGGTGCCCAGTCCGGTGCCCAGTGAGTTTCAGAGATAGTCAGAATGTGAATGTCATCTGTTTTTTGTTTTTTTTAACTCTGTTTATTAAGTTTTACACACACAGACACACACACACACACACACACACACACACACACACACACACACACACACACACACACACACACACACACACACACACACACAGACACACACACACAGACACACACACACACACACACACACACACAGACACACACACACAGACACACACACACACACACACACACACACACACACACACACACACAGACACACACAGACACACACAGACACACACACACACACACACACACACACACACACACACACACACAGACACACACAGACACACACAGACACACACACACACACACACACACAGACACACACAGACACACACAGACACACACACACACACACACACACACACACACACACACACACACACACACACACACACACACACACACACACACACACAGACAAGACAAAGCAATATAAATAATATACTCAACTAGAAAAAAATAATAAAAAATAAAAAATAAAAAAATGGCTTTAAAGATACCAGACTTTAGACAAGTTAAACATACCAGGCAGAAGGCTATAGAGGTTAAAGGGAAATCTATAGTACAGGGACAGAGTTAACACCTCACCATTGTTCCTGTAAACAGTCAAGGGATAAGGGTGGAGAAATGCAACCACTCACAGAGAGTCATGGCCACAGACCGACCATCCACTGGACAGATTTTTTTTTACAATGCTTTAAAATAAAAAAATAAAATGATTATTCATGTAGGCGTGAACAAAATGTAGAAATAACTGGGGAAAACAAGCTCACACTTCAGTCTCTGCCCGAGCAAGATGAACAAGGCATCTGCGGATCACAATCAATAAGCACATGGACCTTAATGCCCCCCCCCCAGCAAAAACACAGAGAGAGGCTCCTCCAACCCTTAAGTCACAGACTTATTTTAGTATTAATTGGAATGCCATCAGAGGATGGATTGTTTAAAGTAAGACCGGAATGGAGCCCAAGCCTTATCAAACAGTTTGGGGTTCCCACGTGAATTGAATTTGATTTTTTCTAGTTTCAGAGAGCACAACACATCCCTCACCCAATATTTATAAGATGGGGGAGCTGCCATCTTCCAGTTCTGTAGTATTAGCCGTCTAGCTAAAAGAGTAGCATAAGCAACAGTGTCCGACTGGATTCTTGATAGGGGGGTACCCATGGGCAGTACTCCAAAAAGGGCTGTAAGGGGAGACGGATCTATAACAGTGTCATATATATCAGAGAAACATTTAAATATTAATTCCCAGAAACCTGACAGTTTATGACAGCCCCAAAACATATGCAACAGTGTGGCTGGTTCCACTTTACATCTGACACAGGTAGGATCAAAATCAGAGAATATTCTTCCAAGGTTGGCCCCCGACCAGTGGATACGGTGAACCACCTTGAATTGAATGAGGCTGTGTCTAGTGCTAAAAGAGGACGAGTGCACCCTGTGCAGCACAGATTCCCAGGCGTCTTCCCCAAGTTCCTCCCCCAAATCCTTTTCCCATCGAGTCTTTAAAGGCACCAAAGAAGGGTTCTGTAAGTCATGAATGATTGCATATACATCTGAAATTGTGCCCCTAGGAAGCTTGTTCAGCTCCAAGATGCTCTCTATAGCTGTATTCGCAGGCCTATTGGGAAATCCAGGTGTGTTAGCCCTGACAAAGTTTCTAGTCTGGAGATAGCGGAAAAAGTGGGATTGGGGGAGATTGAACTTTTCCTGCAGCTGAGAAAAAGAGGCAAATGTATCATCACAGAATAATTGGGCCTGAATGTCATCTGTTACAAGCAAGTTATTGACTTCATGGACCTTGTTATTAGGCTACATATATTAATATGGACAATTTTTTTGCACTTGTCTGGGTTTCTTGATTGATTTTAATGCTTCACTGGGAAGCTTATCAGAGGTAGACTTACTCATGTTAATTACATTGGAGCTGATAGGGCAGGGTGAGCTGCATAATGTGGTCTTCCTACAATTGCACACCGCCTCAGTGCTAACAGTGTAACTCTGGTTTATAGGCTCATGATTACTGCTTACAACAGCTGTAGGATAAACAGATGTATTCGGTGCAATTAGGGATACATAAATTAATTGAATTACATTGTGTTTGCCAATGCCCCTAAGATCATGTACATTTGATGCAGCATTGTCCTTGATGATCTTTTTGGCCTTCCTGTGACATCGGGTGCTGTAGGTGTCCTGGAGGTCAGGTAGTTTGCCCCAGGTGATGTGTTGGGCAGACCGCACCACCCTCTGGAGAGCCCTGCGTTTGCAGGCGGTGGAGTTGCCATACTAGGCGGTCATACAGCCCGACAGGATGCTCTCAATTGTGCATCTGTAAAAGTTTGTGAGGGTTTTAGGTGCCAAGCCAAATTTCTTCAGCCTCCTAAGGGTGGACCATTTCAGCTTGTTAGTGATGTGTATGCCGAGGAACTTGAAGCATTCCACCTTCTCCACTGCGGTCTCATCAATGTGGATAGGGGGGTGCTCCCTCTGCTGTTTCCTGAAGTCCACGATCATCTCCTTTTTGTTGATGCTGAGTGAGAGGTCATTTTCTTGGCACAACACTCCCAGAGCCCTCACCTCCTCCTTGGAGGCTGTCTCGTCATTGTTGGTAATCAAGCCTACTACTGTTGTGTCATCTGCAAACTTGATGGAGTTGAAAGTGTGTGTGGCCACGGAGTCATGGGTGAACAGCGAGTACAGGAGGGGGCTGAGCATGCACCCTTGTGGGGCCCCAGTGTTAAGGATTAGTGAAGTGGAGGTGATGTTTCCTACCTTCAGCACCTGGAGGCAGCTCGTCAGGAAGTCCAGGACCCAGTTGCACAGGGCGGGGTTCAGACCCAGGGCCTCGAGCTTAATGATGAGCTTGGAGGGTACTATGGTATTGAATGCTGAGCTATAGTCAATGAACAACATTTTACATAGGTATATTCCTCTTGTCCAGATGGGATAGAGCAGTGTGCAGTGAGATGGCGATTGCATCGTCTATAGATCTATTTGGCGGTAAGTAAATTGAAGTGGGTCTAGGTTGTTAGGTAAGGTACAGGTGATATGATCCTTGACTAGCCTCTCAAAGCACTTCATGATGACAAAAGTGAGTGCTACGGGGCGATAGTCATTTAGCTCAGTTACCTTTGCTTTCTTGTGTACAGGAACAATTGTGGCCACCTTGAAGCGTGTGGGGACTGCACACTGGGATAGGGAGAGATTGAAAATGTCAGTAAACATACCAGCCAGCTGGTCTGCGTATGCTCTGAGGACGTGGATAGGGATGCCGTCTGGGCCGGCACCATTGCTAGGGTTAACACGCTTAAATGTCTTACTCACGTCGGCTATGGAGAAAGAGAGTCCAGGGTCCTTGGAATCAGGCCAGTCACCTTGCCATGGTTAAATGTGATGGTTTGCGCTTTCAGTTTTGCATGAACACTGCCAAATACCCACGGTTTCTGGTTAGGGTAGGTTTTAATAGTCACAGTGGGTACAACATCTACTATACACTTCCTGATAAACTCAGTCACCGTATCAGTATATTCGTCAATGTTATTCTCAGAGTCTATCCCAGTCCGAGTGATCAAAACAATATTGAAGTGTGGATTCGATTGGTCAGACCAGCGTTGAATAGTCCTTAGCACAGGTACTTCCTGTTTGAGTTTATGCCTATAGGAAGGGAGGAGCAAAATAGAGTTGTGATCAGATTTTGCCGAAGGGAGGGCGGGGGAGGGCCTTGTAGGCATCCCACAAGTTGGAGTAGCAGTGGTCGAGTGTTTTACTGTAGCAGCGCGAGTACTGCAGTCAATATGTTGATAGGACTTCGGTAGCATTTTCCTCAAATTTGCTTTGTTAAAATCCCCAACTACAATAAATGCGGCCTCGGGATATGTGGTTTCCAGTTTGGGGCCATCGTGGTATCGGCTTGAGGGGAATATACATGGCTGTGACTATAACCGAAGATAAATCTCTTGGGAGGTAATACGATCGGCATTTGATAGTGAGGTATTCTAGGTCGGGTGAACAAAAATGACTTGAGTTCCTGTATGTTATCACAATAACACCATGAGTAGTTAATCATGAAACATACACCCCCTTGCTTCTTCTTCTCGGAGAGATATGTATTACTGTCTGCGCGATGAACTGAGAAACCAACTGGCTGTATGGACTCAGACAGTATATCCCGAGAGAGCCATGTTTCCGTGAAACAGAGTATGTTACAATCCCTGATGTCCCTCAGGAAGGAAATTCTCACCCTCAGCTCTTCAACTTTATTATCCAGAGACCGAACATTATCGAGTAATATACTCGGATCTGGTGGGTGTTGTGTGCGCCTCCCGAGTGGGACTAGAAGTCCATTGTGAGCACCTCTTCTCCGCCAGCGATGTTTTGGGTCAGCCTTTGGAATCAGTTCAATTGTCCTGGGTGGTACGAACAAAGGAAAGTTGTATTCCTGGTCGTAATGCTGGTAATGCTGATGAGTTACCGCCCCTCTGATATCCAAAGTTCTTCCCGGCTGTATGTAATAACACAAAAACATTTCTGGCCTAATAATGTAAGAAATATTACATAAAAAAACGAAATACTGCAATGTTGCTTAGGGGCTAGAGGCTCGTATGCCCTCTCTATCGACGCCAGATCCTTGACAATACCAGACCAGATCCATGACATTCTCCTTGTATCATCACTGAGGCATCCTACTGTCATGACGTTGGCCTGGGGGTAGGTTTATGACAGTCATAAATACCTCTTCCCCCCTTTTTCCTCTCTCTACCCGACTGATGTTACATTTGCAAAACCCTTGGTTAACATAGAGATTCTGGGAACATCAGAAGGTGGGGGGAAATGAACAATATTCTGGTAATCCGACAAATTGAACATATGCGGTGCTACTTAATGAATATGATGTCAGTTCGGTAGTCATCTGAGACATTCTCATCAATGATAAGATGACATAAACTCTACAGTGGAAAGTCTACAGACCAGAGATTCACATAGAATTGTTGTTCAATTTAACTGTTTGAATATGAAATTATTCGTGATGGGATGAAATGTGATTTTAGCTTCTAAAATGTGAGATTTGGGTTTTCATAAGGTAGGGCTCTGCTCAATCAGTGGCCCACCCCTGTGAAGGGACATGGGCTATACAACTTTTCAAACACGCCCTCCTCTAACCTTCCTATATAAAGCCTTGACGACAATATAACCATCTGTTCCGAGGATGTGAGGACAACGGTCTGATGTCAGAATGGTTCAGTTAATAACTACAGAACGAAGCCAACATCAGCGTGAGCTTTGGTTGCGAATGGTATGAACTTTGAACTCTTATTCACTTCAGAAGTGATACCTCCTAGCCGTTGAGTTAGCAACAGCAGCTGCAAACGCAGGTTAGGAAGGAACAGACAGAGTATCCCATCTACCACACAATGACGTTACTACAACGTATTCAATTGACCACCAGAGACATTCTTCAAAGGCAACACGGCCTTCCATCTACCACCAACCTACTGAAGCGCAGCTCAGAGTAAATATGTATTGCATTTTCCTTTTCCAAATGGGCGGTAATTTAGAATGCATAAGATACTGTATTTACGATAGCACAGCTTCGCCCTTTGTTCCTCAGTCTTCCCGCTCTTTCACTCAAACCCAGCCCCTTTTCTTTTGTGTAACCAGCTGTCATATCTGTTCCGCCCGCTAGGGACGTTTTCCATTATGACGTAATTTGTAATCAAATTATGATTGAATTATGTGTATGTGTAATTCTGTGTGATTAGTTAGGTATTTAGTAAATAATTAATTAAACCCAATGTTGTATTGCTGATTCAACTTGTTAGCCTGGGTTCGTGCAGATAACCAGAAATGTACAACTTTCAGATGAGACTGAATTAAGATGACGATTAATATTGACTGCTATTGATGTAAAATATTAATAGGTCTTTAAGAGTTTATTCTGAAGATAACAACTCTATAAATATTATTTTGTGGTGCCCCGACTCTCTAATGAATTACATTTAAATGATTAGCTCAATCAGGTCATATTAATTACGGAGAAATGATTTTATAGAATAGCATGTCATATCACTTAATCCGGCATAGCCAAAGACACTACACTACACACTTGAATTCACCCGGGGGACACTACTCTGGCCAATCCCCTGTGCTCATACTTAACCAATTCTATCGACCCTTGATTAGATGAGAATTACCTCCAGACTATAGGGAAGGCTCACAACTGCAAGGGACATTACTCACTCAATGAGTCTCATCTTATTGATTAATAGCATGAATATATGGACCCTGAGTGGAGGCCCTCTTGACAGATTAACTAGATCACAGTTTAGTGAATGTACTCTCAAATGCAAATGCAGAAAGCTAGATGCCGCAAATCAGCAAGCCTCTACGGCGGGAGTGATGGGAGAGGAAGGGAGGGATGGAAGGGAGTGAGGGAGGGATGGGGTGAAGAGGACAGGACACACTGAGGCGCGAAAGAGTTTCCTCTTCAATCCACTCAACTAGACGCTCAAGGGAGGCATTTGTTAGTGCTATGTGTTGTCGCTGAGAAGCATTAACCTACATGATTAGATGGTATTCACAGCCCCATGCATTATCATGTCATCAGATATGAGGGGAAACTGGAGAGGGAATGTGATGAATTGGCATCGAGTCATTAAAAAGAATGGGAAGGGAAAGTGCACATCGCTTTAGACCGCTCCCTCCCTATGTCAGTCTTCAACACATAATCTTCCTAAATTATGATGATGCACGTAGATTTAAAGGTAAGTGTTCTGGTGGAGACAAATTATCCTTGACTAGTAATGTGGGTGCTGGTGATTGGGGAGTTTCTCCCTAAGGTATCTACAGTAACCTATATAACTATAACAGGGCCCATTGGGGATATCAAGTTGGTCATATTTTATTTAAAACCTGCAGCTGTCCGGTATTGTGGGGATGGGATTGGCACACCAGTTGAACAGGGCACGATTGGTGCGATTATCAAAAGGGGCGGATGTGTGTGTGTGTGCCTCCCCCTCCAGCTGCCTGCTGTCTAGCATGCATTAAACAGAACAGGAGCTTAGACAAGAAGTGTAAAGACTTCTGCTCAACAAATCTTGTTCATTGTTGTGTTAGAGGTCTGTATTTTCTACAACCTCCACCAGAGTCACCTCGTGGTAATGGAGGTCATACAATCAAATGGGATTTATCTAACTAGCCTAGACACCACTCTGTCTGGGTCACCACTCAAACTGAATGCTCAGTGAATACTCAGCTTTCTCGACTGTCCTCATGAGGCCTAAGAGTACATGCTCAGTGACTTACAGTACTCCCAAAATAACCAGACCCCATTCCGATGTATAATCCGAAACACTCAAGTAATCAGGATCTTAAGCACTCCCAATAGCAATTGAATAAGTGAGTTCCACCCTCACCTTCTTTCTGTGTCATTAGAGATGCCAAGAGGACTACAGGGACCAGTTTGAAAGGTAAGACACACTGACACTGGTGCCCAAATCCACAATTGTTCTCACTGGGGCTGGGTTCAGCTTTCCCCTCAAGACCTGCTGCCTGCATTCTTGCATTTGGGCGGATGGCAGCCATTACAGAGGAACTCAGGAGTAAGACATCCTGGTAATGAGGTCCTACTTCAGCTCCCCCTCCTCATCACTCACCATCACTTTATGACTTCATGACACAGCGCTCTGGGGCCTGAACGGGAACAGGGCGTCGGCAGCAGTCAGAGGAGATACCCATGGTGTTCACTGACTCGCACACACACACGCATACATGCATGCATACTCACACACACATGCCCACACCACCTCATGAACACTCTCTAACACACAATCAAATTGTTATACACACACAAATGGAGTACTTTAACATGGTTTATAGCTGAGTTATGTCCTTGGGGAAGTGTTATTTCCAAAAGCAAGACTAACACAAAAACATGTCATTCAGAAGAGTCTGTATGGTTATATATTCAGCATGGCAGTGAAGAAGATTTACAACTATTTCACTGCAAGAAGAACATTGAAGAATGTTGAAGAACATTATGTTCATGATTGATCATTAACCACTAGAGGGCACTTGGCAGACATACGCTGAGGGATAAAAAAACAACACAACCTACATGGAAGGAGTTTACTATGTAGTGTGTGTCAAGTTACCATTATCACTGCTAACCATAAGAGGAAAAACAACACACACACACACACACACACACACACACACACACACACACACACACACACACACACACACACACACACGCACGCACACACTCTGACGGCTGCTGAGAGAAAGGATGACTGAGGCTCTGATGGATTTAAGAGGGATGCGACAGCATACTGTGTCTGTTTTAAACCTGCTCTGGTAAATCTGAGTATCAAGCTGCTATTCTTATTCAGTGACAACTTTCAGTCCTTTATAATGGAGATGGAGTCAGTCTGGGACATCCTTCCTATGACTTCTTAGTAAGTCATACATGGCCAGCCTTCCTAAATGATTTATAGCAGTGATGAATGCATTTAATAAATACAGAAGAATGTTTGTCTTATTTCTCAAAAATACAACTTTCTCACATACAAACCCAAAAAGGGCTTTTCATGACTATGGGTTTCTTATCTGCCTGCAGGTAGAGGCTGATATAATCGAACATAATGTCTTACTGAGTGCAGCGAGAGCACTGTTCAGAGCGGCACTGTTCAGAGCAGGACTGTTTAGAGCGGCACTGTTCAGAGCAGGACTGTTCAGAGCGGCACTGTTCAGAGCGGCACTGTTCAGAGCAGGACTGTTCAGAGCAGGACTGTTCAGAGCGGCACTGTTCAGAGCAGGACTGTTCAGAGCGGCACTGTTCAGAGCAGGACTGTTCAGAGCGGCACTGTTCAGAGCGGCACTGTTCAGAGCGGCACTGTTCAGAGCAGGACTGTTCAGAGCGGCACTGTTCAGAGCGGCACTGTTCAGAGCAGGACTGTTCAGAGCGGCACTGTTCAGAGCGGCACTGTTCAGAGCAGCACTGTTCAGTGGCTAGAAGGAATTCCCTTCCTTTGGTGTCCCGCTATATTAGCATGCGCTACAGACATGTTTGGAATGAACCCCCACATCCCCTCTTAATTAAATTCAGCAGCAATACGGGCCCAACGTTACCCTCTGATGGTCTTTCATCTTTCATAGTCTGTATTTATTGACCCTGTTCACATCCCCCCCATCTTCACCCCTCCCCCTATCTCTTTTCAGCATATTATAAGCCCTTTCCAAAGCTCTTATAAGATTGCTTTACACAGAAATATTACATTTCAGATTATAATGTGCTGTGTCAAAGGTAATCTATTTCATGCTTAAACACTGCTTGGCCAAAAACTGTACAGACAGTGGTAGAGTGGCCTAGATACATTAGGGTCCGGTGAGACAATAAGCACTCCCAATCTCTTACTACTCTCTAGTACTATGTTAAATCACTCATGTTTCACCCTGTGGCAGTGGTAAAATAATAATTTATCTGTAATCAGACTGGGTTGTGAGTGTGTCTGTTTGTACCTGTGAAAAGGACATGTGTGAGACACACACACAGCTCCTTGCCCGCCCTACGCCACCCTGGCAAAAGGAAAGATGTCTGATAAGTGCAGGCCTTCTTTCCAAACACTCCATTTCTCTAGCACCCTCTCCATCTGTTACCTTGCCTGTATTTACAGGGAACACATCTTTCTCTCATGCTGCCAAGGATGGAATATTACATTGCCCTCCTCAATATTAATTATGTTACCAGATGGCCTGATCCACAGCCATGACATTAGGCTTCCTCAGTGCCATATATGTTACTGCCTGATGTAGCAGTTTACTGAAGGAATCCCAATTGTGGCTACAACAGCAGTATGGCACATTGAGCATAGACATATGTGGGGGGGGGGGGGGGGGGGTAAACTCACCATAGACTTCTGGTCCTGGAGAAGGTCTTGTCGACACTAGAAAGAGAAAGACCAAAGAGAGATATCAGATCAGACTTCTTGTCTCCCACCATCTTCACTGGTCTGGTTTAATCAATGGGTTCCACTGAGTGTCAAGTCATACCAGACTAAAGAAGAGTCTAGAACAATGCCGTAACCAAATGACTGACTCAGTTGGTAGAGCGTGGCGCTTGCAATGCCAGGGTTGTGGGTTCCATTCCCATGTGGGACCAGTATGAAGATTTTTATTTTTTTTTACCTTTATTTTACTAGGCAAGTCAGTTAAGAACAAATTCTTATTTTCAATGACGGCCTAGGAACAGTGGGTTAACTGCCTGTTCAGGGGCAGAACGACAGATTTTGTACCTTGTCAGCTCAGGGGTTTGAACTTACAACCTTCCGGTTACTAGTCCAACGCTCTAACTACTAGGCTACCCTGCCGCCCCGTATGCACTCACTACTACACTCTGGATAAGAGCATCTGCTAAATGACTCAAATGTAAACAGAGTTTCATCTAAAAAGGTGAAAGCATCAGGGACTTTGGCTGAGGACTAATTTGGCTGAAAATAATATCTACGACATTCACATGCCTGTAAAAATCATCATTTAGAACGAGAATCTAATCATAGTCTGTATTTAAAACAGCATAAACCTCCATGAACCCATGGCACCAGATTAATGGGTCAATAATTTCATCTCCCTCTGCCTGACAACCAGCCGATGGGCACACTCTCAGGTTGAGGCTGGCACCATCTCCTAGGTGAGTAGGCAGTCTGGCTGAGGTGCCAGTCAGACAGTCAGAGCCCATTGTAGTGCCCAAGATATGAGAAAAGCCACAGCGGATAGGATGACGAGAATCATAGAATTAGAAATTAGAATACTATAATGGACATGAACCTTCTTATGATGGGATAAAGGTCAGCCATTTTGGTCAGGTGGTGGATCAACCATTGTTTTCCTGTGCTGTGATAAGATATTGTGTAAATCAATGAGTTTGAAGAATTTATCTGCACTGCATGTTTGTTAGCTAGCTAGCCAGCCAGTTTTAGAGGAATTATTCAAATTAAATGCCAATATGCCAACAGAAAATGTAGTCAATCCACAGCCATACACTGGCTGAAATCAATTGATGATGGGACTTAGACAAGATTTAAATGCAACTAGTACTGATATTGTATCATATAATAGCACTCACATCTTTCCAAGAAAACATTGAGACATGCATGCCTAGCTTCCAATATATGTTTTTTTTACATTTCTGGTCTGTTTACATATATTTTAGAGGCTATTCATACAGAAAATGTGTATAAACTGTATTTATAATGATATGACAATATTTTAGGTTGACAATAATTATATTACACAATTTCTGATATATCACATGCTTTAAAATCAGGACTTTGTCTCTACGGCCATTCATTCCAATTAGACTAGTTTGTCACGCCCTGGTCTTAGTATTTTGTGTTTTCTTTATTTAGTTGGTCAGGCCAGGGTGTGACATGGGTTTATTTTGTGGTGTGTTTTTGTATTGGGGTTTTTCGTAGGTTTTGGGATTGTGGCTTAGTGGGGTTTTCTAGCATAGTCTATGCTGTCTGAATTGGTTCTCAATCAGAGGCAGGTGATTATCGTTGTCTCTGATTGGGAACCATATTTAGGCAGCCATATTCTTTGAGTGTTTCGTGGGTGATTGTTTATGTCTCTGTGTTTGTTTGCACAAGATAGGCTGTTTAGGTTTTCGCGTTACGTTTTTGTATTGTTCGTGTTTTTTCGTCTTCATTAGACATGTATCAGAATTACCACGCTGCATTTTGGTCCGATCCTTGCTACACCTCTTCGTCAGAGGAGGAGAGAGTTTGGATTTCTCCCAGGCCACAATGGCTGTCACCAACCCATTCGGAAACTTAAAGGGTATATGACAGCCCCTCTAGTAATTTAATAGGATCTCTATGGATGAGATAGAGCAACAGCCCATTTTATTCTCTTGGCTATTTTCCATGGAATTGTTTTTGGTGTTTGCACAGAGAGAGATAGTGGTTCAAATTCTGACTACATTTACCATGCTGCATACAAATCAAACCGGGCAAACGCTCTGCCTGGATCAATCACAGGAGCCGTCATTGAGTAAATGCTGAATAAATGCTTAATACGGTCAATCAATCAACTGCTAATCACCACTTATCCCTGCCCCCCTGAATCCTAAGCCAATCAAACAAATGTCTGTCATTCATAGCAAATCAAACTCAAACAAAAGCCATCCATCAGAAAGTATCAGAGAGAGAGAGAGATGAAATAAAAGGTACAGGTACCCTTCACACACCCCATCAACAGGAGATTAGTCTTTAGAACACAACAGGTATTTTCTAGGTTAATATAGGATGGCACAGCAGATTGAATATGCTTTTGTAGTGAAGTCATACAATCTGCTGGGCATAACTAGCATACTGCTGCAGACCTCATCAATGCTGACTAGGTGACATTGGATGGATGACATTCATCTACCCTACCTTTCTCCCTCTCTTTTCATTCAGGCTCTATCAGGTTGATGAATGAGACAAGCGACGGCCCCTGAAGCAGTTCAGGTTTTCCAATGCCAAGCCAGTGACCCAACATGCATCCTAATAGCATACTTTAAGCCCAGCATGGTTTAATATTATCTCCCTTATCTAATCTATTCTGAGGGCATTTTCTACAATTTTCTACAATCACAATAAAGTGATCCATTCATGCCTTGTTTGAGTTCTAGGGGATATTAGCAGCAGAGATTAGATGAATCCCTGTCCTGGGGACAGGACAGTGCAAAGGGATCACTGCCGTTACTACTCCAACCAAGGAGCATGAATTGAGGAGCAAACTGAAGTCGACAGGATATTCATCAACACTTGGAGGACAATGAAATAAAAAAAGGCTTCTTTATTGTTAAAAGTAGAACCAACACATTTTGGCTTCTGGCCTTCTTAAGGGTTTTAGGACAGGACAGGCAGGAGGAGTGGTGAAACATGCTTTAGATGTATGGGTGCATCTTGCAGTAGAATGGCTGTGCCACTGGATGGCTCAGTAGAGCTGAAGGTTCAGTCTGGTTCCCTCAGGATCTCCTCTTTGTCTCTACATGGCTGAACTACCTATAGACCGACTACCTGTTTTATAAGATAGGTAACGTGAAAAATGCAACATTTTGCTTAACAATCCAAAAACCAGAACCAACTGTTAAACTCTCTCGCAAGATGTGTTTATAGTTGTGTTTATACAAACAAATAGTCCCACCTCATTGTTACAGTATGACATTCTGCACAACTTGAAAGCTGTTGTAAGACAACAGGAAACGGCCATTCACGTTCTGCTTGTGTTTGACTGTTAGCAATAACAAATATCAGGCTGTCACTCAGGAGTCGCTCTCTGCTCCTCTTTCTGCTGACTGAGGGGAAATCTCTGTTTTGGTGTTAACGGTACACAGTGGAAAACACTCCTGCACAAAAACAATGTCACAACCAGGCAGCCAGCTTAACAATAATAATAATAATAATACAGATCATGGTATCAAACCATGTCAACATCAGAAGCCTCCTCCCTAAGTTTGTTTTACTCACTGCTTTAGCACACTCTGCTAACCCTGATGTCCTTGCCGTGTCTGAATCCTGGCTCAGGAAGGCCACCAAAAATTCGGAGATTTCCATACCCAACTATAACATCTTCTGTCAAGATAGAACTGCCAAAGGGGGAGGAGTTGCAGTCTACTGCAGAGATAGCCTGCAAAGTAATGTCATACTTTCCAGGTCCATACCCAAACAGTTCGAACTACTAATCTTGAAAATTACTCTCTCCAGAAATAAGTCTCTCACTGTTGCCGCCTGCTACCGACCCCCCTCAGCATCCAGCTGTGCCCTGGACACCATTTGTGAATTGATTGCCCCCCATCTAGCTTCAGAGTTTGTTCTGTTAGGTGACCTAAACTGGGATATGCTTAACACCCCGGCAGTCCTACAATCTAAGCTAGACGCCCTCAATCTCACACAAATCATCAAGGAACCCACCAGGTACAACCCTAAATCTGTAAACAAGGGCACCCTCATAGACATCATCCTGACCAACTGGCCCTCCAAATACACCTCCGCTGTCTTCAACCAGGATCTCAGCGATCACTGCCTCATTGCCTGTATCCGCTACGGAGCCGCAGTCAAACGACCACCCCTCATCACTGTCAAACGCTCCCTAAAACACTTCTGTGAGCAGGCCTTTCTAATCGACCTGGCCCGGGTATTCTGGAAGGACATTGACCTCATCCCGTCAGTTGAGGATGCCTGGTCATTCTTTAAAAGTAACTTCCTCACCATTTTAGATAAGCATGCTCCATTCAAAAAATGCAGAACTAAGAACAGATATAGCCCTTGGTTCACTCCAGACCTGACTGCCCTCGACCAGCACAAAAACATCCTGTGGCGGACTGCAATAGCATCAAACAGTCCCCGCGATATGCAACTGTTCAGGGAAGTCAGGAACCAATACACACAGTCAGTCAGGAAAGCTAAGGCCAGCTTCTTCAGGCAGAAGTTTGCATCCTGTAGCTCCAACTCCAAAAGGTTCTGGGACACTGTGAAGTCCATGGAGAACAAGAGCACCTCCTCCCAGCTGCCCACTGCACTGAGGCTAGGTAACACGGTCACCACCGATAAATCCATGATTATCGAAAACTTCAACAAGCATTTCTCAACGGCTGGCCATGCCTTCTGCCTGGCTACTCCAACCTCGGCCAACAGCTCCGCCCCCCCCCCCGCAGCTACTCGCCCAAGCCTCTCCAGGTTCTCCTTTACCCAAATCCAGATAGCAGATGTTCTGAATGAGCTGCAAAACCTGGACCCGTACAAATCAGCTGGGCTTGACAATCTGGACCCTCTATTTCTGAAACTATCCGCCGCCATTGTCGCAACCCCTATTACCAGCCTGTTCAACCTCTCTTTCATATCGTCTGAGATCCCCAAGGACTGGAAAGCTGCCGCAGTCATCCCCCTCTTCAAAGGGGGAGACACCCTGGACCCAAACTGTTACAGACCTATATCCATCCTGCCCTGCCTATCTAAGGTCTTCGAAAGCCAAGTCAACAAACAGGTCACTGACCATCTCGAATCCCACCGTACCTTCTCCGCTGTGCAATCTGGTTTCCGAGCCGGTCACGGGTGCACCTCAGCCACGCTCAAGGTACTAAACGATATCATAACCGCCATCGATAAAAGACAGTACTGTGCAGCCGTCTTCATCGACCTTGCCAAGGCTTTCGACTCGGTCAATCACCATATTCTTATCGGCAGACTCAGTAGCCTCGGTTTTTCGGATGACTGCCTTGCCTGGTTCACCAATTACTTTGCAGACAGAGTTCAGTGTGTCAAATCGGAGGGCATGCTGTCCGGCCCTCTGGAAGTCTCTATGGGGGTGCCACAGGGTTCAATCCTCGGGCCGACTCTTTTTTCTGTATATATCAATGATGTTGCTCTTGCTGCGGGCGATTCCCTGATCCACCTCTACGCAGACGACACCATTCTATATACTTCCGGCCCGTCCTTGGACACTGTGCTATCTAACCTCCAAACGAGCTTCAATGCCATACAACACTCCTTCCGTGGCCTCCAACTGCTCTTAAACGCTAGTAAAACCAAATGCATGCTTTTCAACCGTTCGCTGCTTGAACCCGCACAGCATCACCACCCTGGATGGTTCCAACCTTGAATATGTGGACATCTATAAGTACCTAGGTGTCTGGCTAGACTGTGAACTCTCCTTCCAGACTCATATCAAACATCTCCAATCGAAAATCAAATCAAGAGTAGGCTTTCTATTCCGCAACAAAGCCTCCTTCACTCACACCGCCAAACTTACCCTAGTAAAACTGACTATCCTACCGATCCTCGACTTCGGCGATGTCATCTACAAAATTGCTTCCAACACTCTACTCAGCAAACTGGATGCAGTTTATCACAGTGCCATCCGTTTGGTAACTAAAGCACCTTATACCACCCACCACTGCGACTTGTACGCTCTAGTCGGTTGGCCCTCGCTACATATTCGTCACCAGGCCCACTGGCTCCAGGTCATCTACAAGTCCATGCTAGGTAAAGCTCCGCCTTATCTCAGTTCACTGGTCACGATGGCAACACCCATCCGTAGCACGCGCTCCAGCAGGTGTATCTCACTGATCATCCCTAAAGCCAACACCTCATTTGGCCGCCTTTCGTTCCAGTTCTCTGCTGACTGTGACTGGAACGAATTGCAAAAATCGCTGAAGTTGGAGACTTTTATCTCCCTCACCAACTTCAAACATCTGCTATCTGAGCAGCTAACCGATCGCTGCAGCTGTACATAGTCTATCAGCAAATAGCCCACCCATTTTTACCTACCTCATCCCCATACTGTTTTTATTTATTTATTTTCCTGCTCTTTTGCACACCAATATCTCTACCTGTACATAACCATCTGATCATTTATCACTCCAGTGTTAATCTGCAAAATTTTAATTATTCGCCTACCTCATGCCTTTTGCACACAATGTATATAGACTCCCCTTTTTTTTCTTCCTATTGTGTTATTGACTTGTTAATTGTTTACTCCATGTGTAACTCTGTGTTGTCTGCTCACACTGCTATGCTTTATCTTGGCCAGGTCGCAGTTGCAAATGAGAACTTGTTCTCAACTAGCCTACCTGGTTAAATAAAGATGAAAAAAATAATAATAATCAAATATCAAATAAATGTCAGTAACATAATTAGGAAGTTATATCTAAAGCCTACTGAATCTAGGGGTTTGTCAAGGGAATCATACTGTCTTGCATGGCGCCTTTATCTTTCGGCGTGGACCTATAGGCTATGTGTGTGGTTGTGTGTGTGTGAGTGCGTGCGTGCATGTGTGTCAATATGCACTCTCATGTCTGACTGCTATATACACGGATGTTACGCACGCCTCTATGAAGAGGGAACGCAACACCCTGCTACAACTAAACTCTCCGTGAGGCGAAAAAGGTATGGACTGTAGGTGCAAGTAAGGATGACAACAGGCAGAATGTGGTACCGTTTACAAGGACTTTATTCCTTTACACGGTAATATGGGGAAAAGGGGCTGGATGGAACCAAAGCAAAGAAAGTAAATCTCAAAGCCCACCCCTCTCCTATCTTACCTGCCTACCCACTACTTACCTAATTTAGCACCACCTGGTGCCCTAACCAAAATACAAGGGGTGGTCCGCCCAGGTCTTACCTAGTGTGCCTAGACAGCGAATATGCTACGGGTATATGTATGCCCGCGGGCCTCTTGCCTAAACACTCCCAAGGTGCCTTCCCCTTCCCCCCTGGGAACAAATGAAACAGAATATAAAACAATTTCACAAACAAACTAAGAAACAAAGGACGTCAAATAAGCTCTATCTGAGCAACAAACTCACAGAACATACCACTTTCCAGCAATGTACTCCCAGCAAAATCAACCTCTATCACAATCAATCTCAGCAAAATCTCTAACAAATCTCTAACAAATCTCTCTAGCAAAATCTCTCTCCAAAAATCTCTCTCTCCTGAACAGAACACTGGCTTTTATATAGCTTCAGAAGGAATGGTAATTGTAGACAGCTGCGTCTTGACGAGGGGGCGGGGTCAGCTCTCCAATTAGCCCTGGAGTCGACCAATCAGCTGCTTGAGGGATTTCAGGAAGCCATTTCCTAAAATAAACACATGTAAATACACAAACTACAACACATAATCTGGGGAACGGAACAACGGAACAAAAATATAAACACAACATACTATATTGTACAATGTTACAATAACACACACTTTTTGGGGGGCTTCCTCTTAGAATGTACAACATTTATAAATTGCTTATATGCAAATAAAAAGTAGAAGGAAAATACATTTTTAGGTACAGTAACACAAAGAAGGAGCATTTCTGTCGTTTAATATATGATAGTCAGCTATGCATACAAAAAGGACAATGTCACCTTTACCCTCTTTATGTTGGGATAGGGAGAGGATAAGAAAAATCCAAAGATAATGAGACCCCCCCAACTCCTTCCCTCCTAGGGTTGTACTACTCCCTCCCTACCTATCTCCGTAGCTCCCTTATGTCCCAGGGTTGTACTACCCCATCTCCCTCCCTCTCTTCATACCTACCTCCCTCCCTACCTGCCTCCCTTCCTCCCAGGGATGTACTACTCCAGCGTTGTTCTAGCTCATGGCTAAACTGAAGGTTGAAATGTCCTTTGTTACAATTTCAGGGCCTTCTTCCTCTCAAGGATTTCTCTTGATACTAAAAGCTAATGTCCCTTTTGAAAAATGAACAAATAAATGCATACAGTCAAAGAAAACTAATAGAAAACCATGTCCAGCCTGAACACTCAAGTATGTACAGTGTACAGTGCATTCAGAAAGTATTCAGACCCCTTGACTTTTTCCACATTTTGTTACGTTACAGCCTTATTCTAAAATGGATTAAATTGATTTTTTCCCTCATAATGACAAAATGAAAACATGTTTTAAGAATTGTTTGCAAAAAATAAAATATTTACATTGGTATTCAGACCCTTTGCTATGAGACTCAAAATTGAGTTCAGGTGCATCCTGTTTCCATTGATCATCCTTGAGATGTTTCTACAACTTGATTGGAGTCCACCTGTGGTAAATTCAATTGATTAGACATGATTTGGAAAGGCCCACACCTGCCAATATAATGTCCCACAGTTGACAGTGCATGTCAGAGTAAAAACCAAGCCATGAAGTCGAAGGAATTGTCCGTAAAGCTCAGAAACAGGATTGTGTCGAGACACAGATCTGGGGAAGGGTACCAAAACATTACTGCAGCATTGACGGTCCCCAAGAACACAATGACCTCCATCATTCTTAAATGGAAGAAGTTTGGAACCACCAAGACTCTTCCTAGAGCTGGCCGCCCGGCCAAAGTGAGCAATCGGGGGAAAAGGGCATTTGACAGAGCTCCAGAGTTCCTCTGTGGAGATGTGAAAACCTTCTAGAAGGACAACCATCTCTGCAGCCCTCCACCAATCAGGCCTTTACGGTATAGTGGCCAGACGAAGCCCCTCCTCAGTAAAAAGCACATGACAGCCCGCTTGAGTTTACCAAAAGGCACCTAAAGGACTCTCAGACCATGAGAAACAAGATTCTCTGGTCTGATGAAACCAAGATTGTACTCTTTGGCCTGAATACCAAGCGACATGTCTGGAGGAAACCTGGCACCATCCCAACGGTGAAGCATGGCGGTGGCAGCATCATGCTATGCAGTTGTTTTTCAGCGGCAGGGACTGGGAGATTAGTCACGATCGAGGGAAAGATTAATGGAGAAATGTACAGAGAGATCCTTGATGAAAACCTGCTCCAGAGCGCTCAGGACTTCAGACTGGGGTGAAGGTTCACCTTCCAACAGGACAATGACCCTAAGCACACAGCCAAGACAACGCGGGAGTGGCTTCGGGACAAGTCTCTGAATGTCTTGAGTAGCCCAGCCAGAGCCCGATCCAACATCTCTGGAGATCCCTGAAAATAGCAGATCTGAGAGGATCTGCAGAGAACATTGGGATAAACTTGTCACGTCTGCTCCCGCTCTTCCCTCCCCCTGGCGCTTGAGGGCGCCAGTTTACACTGCATCACGCACTCCTGCCATCCATCACGCACACCTGCCTTCCCTCGTCACACGCATCAACATTATTGCCCCAGGACTACCTGACATGATGACTCCTTGCTGTCCCCAGTCTACCTGGCCATGCTGCTGCTCCAGTTTCAACTTCCACCTGACTGTGCTGCTGCTCTAGTTTCAACTGTTCTGCCTTATTATTATTCGACCATGCTGGTCATTTATGAACATTGAACATCTTGACCATGTTCTGTTATAATCTCCACCCGGCACAGCCAGAAGAGGACTGGCCACCCCACATAGCCTGGTTCCTCTCTAGGTTTCTTCCTAGGTATTGGCCTTTCTAGGGAGTTTTTCCTAGCCACCGTGCTTCTCCACCTGCATTGCTTGCTGTTTGGGGTTTTAGGCTGGGTTTCTGTACAGCACTTTGAGATATCAGCTGATGTACGAAGGGCTATATAAATAAATTTGATTTGATTTGATTTGATTTGAACTCACCTGGACTCACTTATCTCCTTTTTATTTCCCTCCTATATTTGTCAGTTCCCTGCTCTGTTCCCCACTGCTGAATGAATAGTTTTTTGTCAGTATTACTTTTGCTGATGCTATTCCTGTCTGGTGCCATGTCCGTTATTATTAAATGTTTGACTCCCCGTACCTGCTTCGTCTCTCCAGCGTCATCCATGTGACAAAACTCCCCAAATACAGGTGTGCCAAGCTTGTAGTGTCATACCCAAGAAGACTTGAGGCTGTAATCGCTGCCAAAGGTGCCTCAACAAAGTACTGAGTGAAAGGTAATATTTCAGTTTGACATTTTTTGTAAATTTGCAAGAATTTCAAAAAAACTGTTTTTGCTTTGTCATTGTGGGGTATTGCATGTAGATTGATTAGGGAAAAAAGCAATTGAATCCATTTTCGAATAAGGCTGCAACGTAACAAAATGTGGAAAAAGTCAAGGGGTCCGAATACTTTCCGAATGCACTGTACAGTAATGTCAACATGGCTTTTCACCATGCCTTCTATACAGTATTCCTTATTCTTCCCTGAGGCCCACACCTTCTATAAGGTGCAGTATATTATTTTGAACCACGTGACTGATCTGAACAGTGTTGTTGTGTTTTATTTCTTCATATGGACAAAGGCTCTATGTATTAGTGTTCTCGCCCTATGTATTATTCTCCCCCAATGTCCTGAGTACCATTATCCATTTACATGCTCAGGGAGGCTGTGTATGGAAAGATGCATGCGGTTATAAAGATGTGACAAAAAAACAAATTAGAGGAATAAAATCTCCATTAACAGGGGGACAAGCTCCATTTCTCAGAGTGCAGATGGCGGTCAGTGAGACTATCTAATGTGCTCCACTACTCAGAGCTGTATGTGTGTGTGTGGGTGGGTGGGAGTGTGTGCGTGTCTCCGTGTGTGTGTACACATGCATGTGAATGGTGGTTCCTCCCCCACTTCTATAGCTGCGTAAACCTGACGCACAAAAATATCTAAGAATCTCACTCTATCCATGGAATTCACTACAGTGCCAACCACAGCATTTAGAGCCTGAACAATCGGTTGATGCTTGGCTGGAGGGTGGGCGATTGTGTTAAAACAGTCTTGACGATCCAACTTTGAATCAAACTGTGTCCATGGAACTCCACACACACTGTACTGTACTATTCACACAGGGCCTAAGGGTCAGCCAAAGGCTTAGTTTGTACTCTGAGTCTCATGAGTGAAATGTTTTCCCGCATGTAGCTGTCAGTGCCCAGGGCCAGGGCAACATAATGATGGAAGTTAAGAGTTATTCCAGTGCCAAGGGGTTTCGATGCAGCTAGTCTACACAACATCATACATCCTTGAATGCACATCATTTCTGTGCTAAAGTGTGTAATTTACAGTAAAAACTCACTAACCAACATTCATACCATTATAATGCATTGATGTAAGCCACATCTAGCTAAACTCTTCATATGCCACCCACCGACCGCAAAAACACAATTAATTGTAACAGATCTGTCAATGTGTGTTTTACACAGAGACCGTACACTATATAGACTATTATTTATTTATTTATATATATTTTTGGGGTACTTTTTTACCCCTTCTCCCCAATTGGTAGTTAGTCTTGTCTTGAATGCGATGCAATGGCTTAGACCGCAGTGCCACTCGGGAGGCCCCATATAGACCGGTTTAACAACATCCCTTGAACTCTTGTCCTCATCAATGCAACAAATTCCCAGCAGCATCTAATAGTACCCCGAATCAAACCTAAAACCTATGGTGAACCTCTGTTTCGCAGGCAAACAAATAAACATACACACACCCACTATGCCTAACTTTCCGGTGCTGAGAATAAAAACAATAAAACTCACTGGTTGGTCATAAATGAAAGACATTACTCTCCAACACACATTACTATTGTACTTTAAGAGGTAATGATCACAGTGGTAAATGTGTGTTGGAGAATATTTCATCATTGCCCCTCTATTTCTATCTCCAACTCAACTCCTGTTTCATTGAGCTCATTATGAAATCACTTCAGTAACTTTCAGAGCTAATCATAGATGTTAATGAGCTGTAGCTCAGAGCAGACACTGTTGTCTGACCTTGGTATCTTTCTCTCAACTGCTAGTCTGCTCAATCTAAAGCATTATACCCCAGGTGATCTCATTAGATCTCAGGCCTAATTCTTCAGTGATGGAGTTAATTCCATACCAGGTATTGCTATCTATAGCACCTCCCCATTACTATCCCCCACCAAGGCTATTTCTAGCCTGCCGAGCGACACACATAAGTAAATGTTATCTGTTGTCCGAATGGCTTTCATCCTTACCCTCCATATGCTCCGAAAGTGAAGCTCCTCTTTCTCTGTGACATCCTACTTGCTTGGGCTGCTGATGCTTTCTGGGGAGAATGTCCACATCAGTGGAGTTCACAGCAAGTGAGCAATGGGAGTACTCATACCTCTCCCCTCCCTCCTTCCCTCGCTCTCCCTCCCTCCCTCCTTACCTCCTCTCTGTTATACTCTTTAAACTCTCTAGGCTGACAGAGGCTGTGTGTTTTACAAGACTACATTTCTGTCAATAAGCATCACTGCCTGCCACCTCCCTCTCTCCTTTCTTCCTTTCACCCTCACTTTTCTCCTCCGCTCCCTCAGTAAGTCATATCTCCCTCAGACTAAGAGAAAGGTGCGTCCAACCATTCCGTTACCCTGGTAACGAGCAGGTGCCCCTCTCTCCCTCACTTAGACTAAATTAATTTCTTTGGCACTCACATGTCCTCAATTCCCATCCTCATCCTAAAAAGAGGTAACTTCCTGTTTCATCTTAAAACCTCAGTCATATTATCACTAGAATAGAATATGCCCTTTACTCAAGTAGTCTTAATATTGTACAAGGGAAAACATGTGTATTCATTAGTATCAGCAGCCAGATTCAAGGCTCTGACAGGTTGAATAGTGAAAGAAAATGACTTGCACTGAACTTGTGGTAATCAGCTCACTCCTACTAGAAAATGGAATCCCATGAACTTTTCCTACCCTACAGTCAAGTTAGACAAGTCTACATAAAAATAACCCAGCAAACTAAAAGGTTACGGAGGTCAAACCCAAACAAATAGCATTGCATCTCACATAGAAATGTGGATTGTATAGAAAGCTGGCTAAGGGTGTGGTGCAGGTGGAGTATCTGCTGACAAGAGTGGGTCCTAAGCCTGTCCTAAGGTCAACCAAGGATAAAGGGATGGATCACCCTACAGAGTCCTCTTCTCCCTTCCTCTGCTCTGCCCTCTATATAAGTAGATTCCCCTCTAGCCTGCCTGCTGTCCTGTGGTCAGAGCGTCTTTTCCAGGAGTGTCCTGTCCAGGAGTACAGAGCAACCTCTCCTACTCTGTTCCCCTTCCATCAGCTGTGGTGTCGGGGTGCCCTGGTGCTCATTGAACCTCCTCTTATTCAATTAGGCCAGAATGGACGGTGGCCAGATGTTGGCTCTTAATCAAATCACAAACACGCACAGCATAGGACTGTTCTGCCCGCACCTGTCTGCTCCCCTCCACTCCCATCCGCTCGCCTGCCTGACCCTTGTTTGCTCTCGCCATTGAGTGGAGATTGGTCAGACAACCTCCACAGCAGATATGTCTGTAGGACGTGCCTTCGCATCTGTTGGGCCACAGAAGAATGGGATGTGGACTCCACTTTCATACTTCAGTAATCTCTATATAAAGTGGGCTGAGGTCATAAATGAAGAAAACCCAGGCTCTGTGTGGGATTAAAGTTAGCCATGTTAGAACCTCTTTCATTTGGCAACTGATTATCCAGCGTAATGGTTTATGGATCATATTTTCAAGATGAATGATAAAGATCCCATGATGTTCCTCTGGGGGAGTATGTTTCATGTCTAGTCTTGAACAAGCAATGAGCGATACTGTATACTGAGTCAAACCAGGTGAAATCTTAAGGACAAGCCTGCACTTTGCTCCAGCCAACCAACTACAATATGCTGTCTGGGCGCTGTGTGTGATAGCCATAGCAACTGAAATGTAATTTCTCCAACAGAATGAAAGCAGGATCCTCTGGATCTGTACTGCAGTCTCCTAACTCCTCGTCAATGTTACAAGGTAATGCACTTTGAAGAGTTCTTTTGACTATTGCTTTTCCCCTCCAGAGATGACCAATGCCCCTTTCCAAAAACAATTACCCAGAGTAATGTGTGTGGGGCAGGTGAAAAGGGACGGGTACGTTAGCATAATTAGTATGTCCACCAGTCTCAAAATGCCACAGTGCTGCTTGTGCTCCTATTAAAGTGGGTCAGACGCAACTTTGAGACGGTCTCAGACGGCAACAAGGGCAGCACAGTAATGAGCGACTGCCCTCAGAGATGGGGTTGAGTACACCCTGAGACGCCTCTGTTTTTTCACTGTTTCTTTTTTGTAAGGGTTGGTAGGCCTATACAATAACATGTTTCTCTACCATCTGACAGAGGTGACTTACAGAACCATAAACTATAAAAAATAAAGAGTCACACACGCCATATATAAACTCCCAGTAATTTATTGGGTAAATCACCAACCCTTCAGCATCATCGTACCCTATTCAGGGTGATGTCACCCTACTTGAACCAGGTTATGTGCGACTCCATTTTTATAGTTTATTCGCCGTTAGTCAGCACCTCCACGCAAAATCCTTTTTCTGGGTGTGTGCCAGCTCATGTTTGTTTGTTTTACTTACAGAACCATAACATCACATAGAAATATTACTGTATAGACAATCACTAAGGATTTCTCAGCACTATTTCTTCAAATGAAAAAGTATGGCTCGTCTAATAGAGGTCCGCAGGGCTAACAACCCATTACATGAATGTCATGTCAACTTTGTTCTCCACCCTCTCCACCACTGATTGACATATCACAGTTCCACACTGTTGTTGTGTGGCCCAGTATACCTTGTGCCGCACACCATCCCATCCCACCTGATAAATCAGTCAGAAGCCTTCAGCACCAATTAAATGAGGAAAAATTGGAAGAGGAAGAGACATAGAGACACAGACAGGGAGATAGCATGAGTGTGAGAGCACCTTTCCTTGGAAGAAAAAGAGATGAATAAATTTGGGTTGGGTCAAAAATACTGTTAACCAACCAAGTGTATTGTATGGTATATTCATACAATGTGTACCCTGTACTATTATAGTCCTTTACTTTAAGTGTCACGATCGTCGTGGTAATCATACTCGGACCAAGGCGCAGCGTACGTAGAGTTCCACATGTTTATTAATTGAAAGTCACAAAAACAATAAAGAGCAACGAAATGTGACGTTCTGTAGCGCTCACAGGCATCAACACAAAAACAAGATCCCACAAAAACCAGTGGGGAAATTGGCTGCCTAAATATGATCCCCAATCAGAGACAACGATAAACAGCTGCCTCTGATTGGGAACCATACCAGGCCAACATAGAAATAAATGCACTAGATCACCCACCCTAGTCACACCCCAACCTAACCAAAATAGAGAATAGAAAGACTCTCTATGGTCAGGGCATGACATTAAGTGTAATACTACTACTAAATCACAATGAATTGAAAAGCAATAACAGTCAAGGAGTAGCGGACTAATGCAGTCCTCTTAGAGCACCCCCCCTGATCAGAAGAGGAACTACTTTCCATTTCAGTTGTGCAATGGAGTGGATCGTATCAGGGGCTATTTGCAAAGCTGTGTGAGCCAGATAAGTTTGAATTTCATGCATGGTGTGATGCGTCATTTGCAAACTACAGTTCTTTGTTTGAGTATGAGCAAAAGGATCTTTCGAGAAATTCCAAGACCGCAATCAATTTCTTTAGGAGGATTTGCAGATGCTACAGTATCAGAGGCCCCTATACACCCAGAATATATCAACAGAAGGGAATTAGAATAACAAGGAGAGGAAAGACCTCTCCAGAAAACTTTTCCCATTCATTATCTGACCAAGCCAGAGATTAAAATGATATTAAAATAATATATTTTTTATTCCAGCCAGGACCTGTACACTCATTATGGAAGGATGCAGCGAAAGCCAGTGTTCCATAAATTAATGAAACAAATGAGATTCTGCCTGCCTCAAATTGCAAAACACAGATAAATATACAGACATTTTATAACCCAGTCATCAAACAGACTGCTTTTTTAATAAGGCTATTATTGTCCAGCCTCGCCTAGTCCACTGAATGTCGTGAATTCCACAAATGTCTTCTCTGGGACTGCTAGAGAAAAGTATGTATGCATATTACAACATAAATCACTGGGTTGGTGAGAACAGAGAGAGAGGTGGAGCGAGAGAGCGAAAGAAAGAATGAGCGAAAAGAAAGTGAGAGAGGGGAGATGAAAAGAGAGAGAGATAAAAAGGGTTGGTACTGTATGTAATTAGATGGTAGAGGGATTTAAAAAATGAGGTTACTGCTGGATAGAGAAGGACATTCTTGACTTTGACGTGTGAGGAGAAAAAAGGATGAGGAAGGGGTTCAGGCTCAGTGTATGAGAGAGTTGAATATCACATGAGCGGCAGGTAGCCTAGCGGTTAAGAGCGTTGGGCCAGTAACCCGAAAGGTCGCTAGTTTGAATCCCTGAACCGAATAGGTGAACAATCTGTCAATGTGCCCCTGAGAAAGGTACTTAATCCTAATTGCTACAGGTACTTAACCCTAATTGCTACAGGGTCACCGTTAATGGCTAGCCGTGGCCACACTCTCCAAGCGTGTTTCAGGGGGAGTGGGATATGCAAAAAAACAATTTTCCAATTCACACACGTGCTTCTACACCTGCATTGCTTGCTGTTTGGGGTTTTAGGCTGGGTTTCTGTACAGCACTTTGAGATATCAGCTGATGTACGAAGGGCTATATAAATAAATTTGATTTGATTTGTACATGTGTGAAATAGGACAAATATAAGTGCCCACCTAATTATTGTTACATAGGCACAATTCAAGCCTTTAAAATGTGGTTGGAAATAAGGATCCATTCACCTTTATTCTCCCCACCTACATTGATCAGGTTTACAACTGTGAGGGAGGCAGAGGAGAGGAGATAAAGAAGATATATGAAGACACAAATCCTGTGGAACTGGAAGTATGGCAACACTGCTGAGAGACATGGAGAAAATCCCTGCCTGCCTGTGTGTCTCAACTGGACCAACCCACATACTGTACACACTACAGGACAACACATCTACACCATATGCAACACATTTTCAGAGGGGAATACTGAGAGGCAGAGGCCTCTAGGAGAAACAAAAGAGAGGTGGAGAAGGAGGGATAGAATAGACCAAAGCTGAACTATCTTTCAGCTCAACTAGAAGGAGAGCACCCACAGACCAAAGGCATTGGTTAATGACTCTGCAGACACATACTGGGAGGGACACAGATTTGAGACCTACTTTGATTTATCCAGAGGAGAGGGACAGACACAGAGAGGGACAGACAGAGTGGGGATGTCTCATCACACTGCTTTATTAAAATAACACAGGCCTGCCTACTAGCTCTCACCACCATTAATAAATTAAATATATTTTTACAAACTTGAGTTGGTCATAGCTACTGTAACAGCATCATATACATTTTGAAAATCATAATGAAAAAGCAATCAACAACAGAACTTCCACAAAATCCCAACTGAATCCCTGGATACTAGCAATAGTGGCAATCAGACCACATGGAAAAGGAGAGGTTGAAAATACTACTGCTTCAAAAGGACTGATCTCACTGGGAGCTTTTGGAAGAATGCCAGGTGCGGTTTCCCGGCAACAAGCCACTCTGGGGTTTACTCAACAATGGGCTCTATTGTTTCTTCGGCTGGAGTGTTTCAGCACCATGGACAGCAGCACGAGCTTGGAAAGGGGCCAGAGTAGAGTAAAGGAAACATACAGTACACATACACTCTTTAATTCACAAACACAAGCAATTTCAAATAAGCACACATTAGTGGGAGGAAATATCTATGAGTATTTTCCAGAACCTGATGCTTTTCAATGCCAGCTGTATTGCTGAGGGTATGGACAGTACTGTAAAGGAATGGCCCTTGTGTGCAGTGTGATCCCTGTACCCCCCCCCCTGAGGGAGATCACAGCCAGATAACCACTAACACACTTCACACATCCATAAAACATGGGCAATGACTGCATTAAGCCTGAAAACATGCAACATTTATTTAACTAGGCAAGTCAGTTATGAACAAATTCTTATTTACAATGACAGTCTAAGAACAGTGAGTTAACTGCCTTGTTCAGGGGAAGAACGACAGATTTTTACCTTGACAGCTCGGGATTCGATCTAACAACCTTTCAGTTAATGGCCCAACACTCTAACCACTAGGCTACCTGCCGCCATTACTCTGACTGCAGTCTTCTTTTCAGTATACAGTACGGTATGTACAAACATCCCTGATAGTATCATGAACCACTGCGTTTCAGACCACATTCTCTGAATATTCAACAAGTGAGTCCTGGCGATGAGAGAGAGAGAGATCATCAAACTCATTTGAAAATGCAAAGACGAGTTGGCATAAAATGTCAGAAAAACATGCACCATCCATACGAAATGTAATACAGCACAATTCCATTTTGGGCCCAGAAAGCTGACTTCATTAACATTTTTCTTTGTGCTTATTTCCAAAAAATAATCACACACACTCCATTACATGCAGTTTTCCTTTCTCTATACGGTATGGTACATACAGTGGCTTGTAGATACAGTGGCTTGTAGATACAGTGGCTTGTAGATTCAGTGGCTTGTAGTACAGTGGCTTGTAGATACAGTGGCTTGTAGATACAGTGGCTTGTAGATACAGTGGCCTGTAGATACAGTGGCTTGTAGATACAGTGGCTTGTAGATACAGTGGGTTGTAGATTCAGTGGCTTGTAGATACAGTGGCTTGTAGATTCAGTGGCTTGTAGATACAGTGGCTTGTAGATTCAGTGGCTTGTAGATTCAGTGGCTTGTAGATACAGTGGCTTGTAGATTCAGTGGCTTGCAAAAGTATTCACCCCTTGGCATTTTTCCTATTTTGTTGACTGACAACCTGGATTTAAAATGTATTTTTGGGGGGTTTGTACCTTTTGATTTACACAACATGCCTTTGAAGATGCAAAATATGTTTTATTTTGAAACAAACAAGAAATAAGACAAAAAAATGGAAAAACTTGAGCTTGCATAACAGCTGCAAGTCTCTTGGGGTATGTCTCTATTGTCACGGCCGTTGAAAGAAGTGGACCAAGGGGCAGCGTGGTGAGCGTACATTTTCCTTTTATTTTAAAAATGACGCCAACAAAACAACAAATGAGAAAACAACCGTGAAGCTTACAGGACAAAATGCCACAAACAAAGCTAACTACCCATCACGAAAGGAGGGAAAAAGGGCTACCTAAGTATGGGTCCCAATCAGAGACAACGATAGACAGCTGTCCCTGTTTGAGAACCATACCCGGCCAAAACATAGAATGCCCACCCCAAATCACACCCTGACCAAACCAAATAGAGACATAAAAAGTCTCTCTACGGTCAGGGCGTGACATCTATAAGCTTGGCACATGTAGCCACTTGGATTTTTGCCCATCCTTTAAGGCAAAACTGCTCCAGCTACTTCAAGTTGGAAGGGTTCCACTGGTGTACAGCAAAAGCCATACCACAGATTCTCAATTGGATTGAGGTCTGGGCTTTGACTAGGCAATTCATACACATTTAAATGTTTCCCCTTAAACCACTCAAGTATGCTTAGGGTCATTGTCCTGCTGGAAGGTGAACCTCTGTCTTAGTCTCAAATCTCTGGAAGACTGAAACAGGTTTCCCTCAAGAATTTCCCTGTATTTAGCGTCATCCATCATTCCTTCAATCCTGACCAGTTTCCCAGTCCCTGCCGATGAAAAACATCCCCACAGCATGATGCTGCCACCACCATACTTCACTGTGGGAATGGTGTTCTCTGGGTGATGTGAGGTGTTGGGTTTGCGCCAGTCATAGCGTTTTCCTTGATGGCCAAAAAGCTCAATTTTTGTCTCATCTGACCAGAGAACCTTCTTCCATATGTTTGGAGAGTCTCCCACATGCCTTTTTGCGAACACCAAATGAGTTTGGTTATTTTTTTCTTTAAGCAATGGCTTTTGTTCTGGCTTACTCTTCCGTATAGCCCAGCTCTGTGGAGTGCACGGCTTAAAGTGGTGCTATAGACAGATACTCCAATCTCCGCTATGGAGGTTTGCTGCTCCTTCATGGTTATCTTTGGTCTCTTTGTTGCCTCTCTGATTAAAGGTCTCCTTGCCTGGAGTTTTGGTGGGCGGCCCTCTCTTGGCAGGTTTGTTGTGGTGCCATATTCTTACCATTGTTAATAATGGATTTAATTAATTCATAACCCAATCCTGATCTACACTTCTCCACAACTTTGTCCCTGACCTGTTTGGAGAGCTCCTTGGGCTTCATGGTGCTGCTTGCTTGGTTTTGCAGACTCTGGGGGCTTTCAGAACAGGTGTATATATACTGAGATCATGTGAGAGATCATGTGACACTTAGATTGCACACAGGTGGACTTTATTTAACTAATTATGTTACTTCTGAAGGTAATTGTTTGCACCAGATCTTATTTAGGGGCTTCATAGCAAAGGGGGTGAATACATATGCAAGCACCACTTTTCCGGTTTTTATTTTTTATAAATTTTTTTCATTTCAATTCACCAATTTAGACTATTTTGTGTACGTCCATTACATGAAATCAAAATACAAATCCATTTAAATTACAGGTTGTAATTCAACAAAATAGGAAAAACGCCAAAGGGGCTGAATACTTTTGCAAGGCACTGTAGTACTGTATAATCCATTAGGGAATGGGTTGGAGAACAGTGTCTGTGAAAGCTATAAATAGTTTTGGAGAATGAGGGGGCGACTAAAGCAGAGTGACAGAGGTGTGGGTGAACAGCAACATCCCATTTAATCATAATAGTATTCTGCTCAGGGATGGAAAACTGCCTCTCCCCCAGTCCACACCAAACCAAACCCAATCACCATGGGTGTGTTGGGAATGATGGATGACCTGAGGCGCTGGGAGATGCTGAGGGTAAAATACGAGTTTGGATTTGACTTCATGGCATCTAAGCTTGTAGAAATCCAACTAATCCACACAGTGATTTGGCCCCTTGATAATTGAGTGGTATTTCTACCACGGTCTAATGAAAACCAAAAAGCAAAGTGTTATTTGAATGGAGCTTGATGTTTTAATGCAGTGTAAAGTAGTGACTTGAGACTTGAACACTTTTCTAAGACCCATTAAAGCTGTAGTAAATGTTGTTTCTTTTTTAAATCACACAGCAGTGCTGGTTTTACAACCAGCTGGATACAACAAACTAAACCGTAGCATTGGAAATAATATTCCCTAGACCTTTAATATGGTAGAAAAGAGCTACATAATGGTGAAGAATCACATTGAATCAATTCATAAGTCCACTGTCTAAAACTGCTTTTTACATGCCTTAAAGAGGATTTGGACTGGAATTTTAATATGTTGCTTTAGAAACTGCATTATTAGTGTTGTCTTGTATGATTGATTTAATAAACCATATTCTGTAGCGATATTTTCTGATGGAAATCCGGCTAGTTGCTATTAGGTCCATGATTTGGAATCTTGGTCCTAGGTTGGTTATACCCAGACCCATATACATGGTCAGGGAGTTGGTCAACCATGGCTTACCAGTGCTGTGATAAGATAGTGTAAAATAATTAATTAGAATAATTTATCTGCACTGTATGTTTTTTTGTGTTTTTTTTAAATATCTGAAACATACAATATATTTGCAGTGAAGCCGCTCAACAACTACATCATACCAGTCATCCAACAGACTCCCATTCAGAGTGACACACAGAAGCATTCAGGGTCAATGACCTGCTCAAGGGTACGTTGACAGATGTCCCACCAGGCCAAAAACGTGAACCCGAACCCTCCAAGATACCCCCACAGTTCCCCGAATGCTGTCCCTCAAGACTTCGAGACTCCTCCCACAGTCCCCCCCAAGAAGAAGAAGAGAAAAAAAAATACAATTAATTCCATTCCCACAAGAACCCCCCCCCAATGCAACAATCAAGAGAATTAACTAAAGAGAAAAAGACAGAAGAAAACATTAAACAACAATGCAAAAAAATAAAATTAAGAATAATAATACATTTAAAACAAAGGACATCAAGGGCAACTAAAATCATATCAGCAATGCCAACTGTATACAGTTGAAGTCGGAAGTTTACATACACTTGGGTTGGAGTCATTAAAACTCGTTTTTCAACCACTACAAAAATGTCTTGTTAACAAACTATAGTTTTGGCAAGTTGGTTAGGACATCTACTTTGTGCATGACACACGTCATTTTTCCAACAATAGTTTACAGACAGATTATTTCACTTCTAACTAACTGTATCACAATTCCAGTGGGTCAGAGGTTTACATACACTAAGTTGACTGTGCCTTTAAACAGCTTGGAAAATTCCAGAAAATGATGTCATGGCTTTAGAAGCTTCTGATAGGCTAATTGACATAATTTGAGTCAATTGGAGGTGTACCTGTGGATGTATTCCAAGGCCTACCTTCAAACGCAGTGCCTCTTCGCTTGACATCATGGGAAAATCAAAAGAAATCAGCCAAGACCTCAGAAAAAAATTGTAGACCCCCACAAGTCTGGTTCATCCTTGGGAGCAATTTCCAAATGCCTGATGGTACCACGTTAATCTGTACAAATAATAGTACGCATGTATAAACACCATGAGACCACGCAGCTGACATACCGCTCAGGAATGAGACAAGCTCTGTATCTTAGAGATGAATGTACTTCGGGGGGAAAAGTGCAAATCAATCCCAGAACAACAGCAAAGGACCTTGTGAAGATGTTGGAGGAAACAGGTACAAAAGTATCTATATCCACAGTAAAACGAGTCCTATATCGACATAACCTAAAAGGCCGCTCAGCAAGGAAGAGGCCTCTGCTCCAAAACCGGCATTAAAAAAGTCCGACTACGGTTTACAACTGTACATGAGGACAAAGATCGTACTTTTAGAGTAAATTTTAGGGTCAATTTTAGATCAACGCTATGCATTTTCAGCCATTCCTGAACCTGAGACCAGAAACAGGCTACCTGAGGGCAATACCAAAATAAATGGTCTATTGATTCTGTATCCTCACAAAAAAATCTGCAGAGCTTCAATGATTTTATGCCCCAAATATTCAACATTTTGTTGGTGGCAAGAATTCTATATAATAATTTTAGTTGAAAAGCAAGTTTTGAATCTTGTGTTGTTTTATAAATCAACTCATACACCTGTTCCATGGAATCTGTACATCAAAAACCTCTTCCCAACTATTTTGCAATCTGTATGGCACAGTTGTCAACATCCTGGTCCTCAAATGAAATGGGTATACTTTCCTATTTATGCTATTTTTATTTCTCCGCCAGTTTTGATCCTTTATATTGGGCAGACAGACCAGTTCCCTACCTCCTCCCGCTGCCACCTGCCTCCTCCATTTTTTGAGTAATGCTGTAATCAATTGGTTAGTCTTGGAATGAGCAGACCTTCTCGTACAATTCTGATAACACCATGAAGGACATAACTCATAACATAACTCTAAGAACAAAATACCTTTTTCAAAAATCTTTCCTATAAATACAGGTATTTCATCAACCAGCACATTTGAGTTCAGCCATAATATTTGTTCAGGGGGATGAAATTGAAATTGAAATTGTAGCCAGCTCTGCAATGCTTGTTTGAAAAAGAGAGATACTTTGAAAAAAGTATAATTTTCAATGAATTGAAAATGAGACATGGCAATCTGCACAAAGGCAAAGAGGATAAAGGCAAACAATGCTTTTCTTAGTAATCTACTTGAGAACCATTTAGGGTTCAAATTAAACTTTTGAATAAGTGCAGATTTTAGAGAGAGGTTTAGTGCTTTTATATTTTATCTCAACCCACCCAATTCATACTCATAATATACACAGTCATGTTTTATTTTGTCTGGTTTAGCGTCCCAGATAAAGCTAAATATTTTGCTCATATCAGGAGTAGGCCACGCCATAAGTAAGTGAGTAAAACTGAGATATGACTAAGGAGTTAATCAGGGCAATTTTTTTTCTTTTTTTCTCTCCCAAAAATACACAGGTATTTACCTCTCCATGATTGCAGGATCTGGTCTATTTTTACAAGTTTTCTGATCAAATTAATTGTGGTGAGCTTATTTATATATGTTGTGATATGAATACCAAGTATGGCTACTTCACCATCAGCCCATTGTATAGGTAAACTGCAGGGTAATGTAAAAGTTGTATTCTTTAATAAGTGTCCCGCTAGCGGGACAACTTCCGGTGACGCTGGAGGGCGCGACCGAGAGGTCAGTGGGGTGACGCACAATTGGCCTAGCATGGTCCGAGTTAGGGAGGGCTTGGCCGGTAGGGATATCCTTGTCTCATCGCACACTAGTAACTCCTGTGGCGGGCCGGGCGCAGTGCACACTAACCAGGTCGCCAGGTGCACTGTGTTTCCTCCGACACATTGGTGTGGCTGGCTTCCGGGTTGGATGCGCACTGTGTTAAGAAGCAGTGCGGCTTGGTTGGGTTGTGTTTCGGAGGATGCATGGCTTTCGACCTTCGTCTCTCCCAAGCCCGTACGGGAGTTGTAGCGATGAGACAAGATAGTAACTACTAACAATTGGATACCACGAAAAGGGGGTAAAATTCAAAACAAAAACAAAAAATTAAAAGCAGAGTGTGTGTGTGTTCCTAACCTTGCAAACGGACAAAAAAAAGCTGTAAATGGATCAAGGGTTCACCAATTACGGCCTTGGCGGGCTTGGCAACTGTAACAAGGCGTGATGTGTAATGCAATGTCCGTAATGCAACACCAACCGTAAGAGAATGTTCTAACTTTAACACCAAACTATGCTAAAAAAAAGGTTTTTGCTAACATAGATAGAATGTTCGTTCCCCTAACTAATGGAAAACTTGACGCTCAAACATTACGGGTAACATTATAAAAATGTTCTCTCTTCCCTAGAGTTTTTAGCTGGGCAGGGAAACGGAAGACCTATTGCTCCTATAAATAGAACAATCATACAGCCTGGTTGGAGTTATGAGTATAGCCCATTCTCTAAAACTCCTGAGAAGACTGGCATGGCAGGTCAGTGTACTCATTGCAGTTGAAAATACAGGAAGCCTTATAGTACTATAGAACATCACACATCACACATCACACATCCTGCTGCCTCTGGGCAGATGAAACACTCACATCAAAACACAACTATCCATCCCTCTCCAAATGGATTCAGTACTGAGATGCGTGACAGACAGCAGGGACTAAAGCCATGCATACTCCTCCTGCTGCTGCCTCCATGCTGGGGCAATAATCTGAGCCCATGGAGTCACCAGACTGGCCAGCCCCATGTCAAACGCCACAGGACATAACCTTGAGCCGTCCTCACTGCTGCTTCTGCCGCTCACATCAAGAGCAGGAAATAGAGCAGCAAGTGTGCCTGTTCCTGGCCAACAGACAAAGCTGACAAACCCAAAAGTGTCTGTCAGGTCACCAAACAAACACAGCACAGGTTCAACAAACAACTTGATTTAATTTCTCTCTCAATATTGTCAGAGGTTAAACAGCATGATAACATGTTCATTGTCTTACCTGTTTTATGTCTGTGTATTCTCCTCTTCCTGATTTCCGGAAAATACCTTTAAATCACAAAGAAAACGTAAACATCTTAATAAACACCTTACTGTGATGGGCCCATTTCAGGATTTGGTGTATTCCACTATCAGCATCATCAGTTTCGGAATAATTTTATCTTGCCTAAAATAATTGGTTGACTACACACTAAACAGCATAGTGCTTTTAATGTTTCTACACAAGTAAACTGAATTGAACTGTCAGCTGTTTGCATTATGAAAATCTATTATTCCTAAAGTGCTAGGAAAATTAGCAGGTGGTTTCATTGTGTGTGTTAATGGGAATGCACATGGGCAGTTAACATCACAGGTTAATGCCAGAGCAAAGCCCCAATGACAATTCTCACGTTGGGCCCAGATACTTGATATGGAAGGCAACATAAATAGTCAAAAACACACTGTGCATGAAAATCTGTACATAATTAATATACTGTAGCATGAAAAAAAAAACGATATGTACATTATATAGGCTACATTGTGTGTATCTGCATAGGCTCTGGAGTGATGTACAAGCCAACCCATGAAAACTAGTATGCCTTTCAATCTCTGGAGCCTCTGAAGATTCTAATTCTTAAAAAATGTGATTCCCATCCATATAGTATCAGGGGCTCCTGAGGTCTGTTTTACACCTGTGAGAAAGACTTATAGATACTGTATGCAGTCTGTAAATTGAGCTGTACTTCGATAATGCAGACACAGTTGAGACTAGTCAAATCTAAATCAGGTAAAAGAAGGATTTTTGAGACAATTGAGGCATTTTTTAAAACCTTTATTTTATCAGGAAGTCATAATGATACCAATGTCTCTTTTACAGTTGAGCCCTGAATTACATAAATTACAGAAAATACACAAATAAAAATACAAATACAAAATGCAAGAAAGAAAAACATGGTCATAAAAAACAAACAAGTTCATCAGTAATGAGGTCATCAATTAGCTTTCTTAATTGCCAAAAATTGGCACCAAAACATCAAATTTAAGAACATTTTTGTCACACCCTGATCTGTTTCACCTGTCTTTGTGCTTGTCTCCACCTCCCTCCAGGTGTTTCCCATCTTCCCCATTATCCCCAGTGTATTTATACATGTGTTCTCTGTTTGTCTGTTTCCAGTTTGTCTTGCCTAGCCTACCAGTGGGTACTCCTGTTTTTCCTCTAGTCCCTGATTTTGACAATTCTGCCTGCCCTGAGCCTGCCTGCAGTTCTGTACCTTGTGACACTTACCTGGATTACTGACCTCTGCCTGCCTGCCGTTCTGTACCTTTCGGACTCTGCTATGGATTACTGACCTCTGCCTGCCCTTGACCTGTCATTTGCATGCCCACTGTTTTTGTAAAACTTTTGTTACTTCGAACTGTCTGCATCTCGGTCTTCTCCTGAGCCTTGATCATTTTGAAGATTTGTTCCACAAACAACGTGCAAGAAAAGTAGAGACAAAAGGAATTTCCAGAGTTAGCCATCCCTGAGACCGGGCATGGTAACTCGTATATGTCTAGTTTAGTAAAGATGTTAGGTATAGTGGGACTTTTTGTGCAAGGGCTTTATAAATGAAAATAAGGCAATGTTTGTTTATTTATTTTTATTTCACCTTTATTTAACCAGGTAGGGCAGTTGAGAACAAGTTCTCATTTACAACTGTGACCTGGCCGAGATAAAGCAAAGCAGTGCGACAAAAACAACACAGAGTTACACTTACACAAAAGTACAGTCAGTAACACAATAGAAAATATATGTACAGTGTGTGCAAATGTAGAAGATTAGGGAGGTAAGGGAATAAATAGGCCACAGGCCATGAAGGCGAAATAATTACAATTTAGCATTAACACTGGAGTGATAGATGTGCAGATGATGATGTGTAAGTGGAGATACTTGGGTGCAAAAGAGCAAAAAGATAACAATATGGGGATGAGGTAGTTGGGTGTGCTATTTACAGATTGCCTGTGTACAGGTATAGTGATCTGTAGGCTGCTGTCACAATCGTTTTATGGAATGTACCAAGGTGCAGCGTGGTGAGCATACGTTTTTCTTTATTTACAAATGTCGCTAACAAAACAATAATACAACAAAAACAACCATGAAGCTCCATAAGGCTATACATGCACAAACGAAGACAACTACTCACAACTACCAAAAGTAAAAAAGGCTGCCTATGTATGATTCCCAATCAGAGACAACGATAGACAGCTGTCTCTGATTGAGAACCATACCCGGCCAAAACATAGAAACAAACAATATAGTATGCCCACCCCAAATCACACACTGACCAAACCAAATAGAGAAATAAAACGGCTCTCTAAGGTCAGGGCGTGACAGCTGATGCTTAAAGTTAGAGAGGTATTCGTTCTGGTCATTGGCAACAGAGAACTGGAAGGAAAGGCGGCCAAAGGAAGTGTTGGCTTTGAGATGACCAGTGAAATATACTTGCTGGGCGTGTGCTACCGGTAGGTGTTGCTATGGTGACCAGTGAGCTGAGATAAGGCGGGGCTTTACCTAGCAAAGACTTAAAGATTACCTGGAGCCAGTGGGTTTGGCGACGAATATGTAGCGAGGGCCAGCAAACGAGAGCATACAGGTCGCAGTGATAGGTGGTATATGGGGCTTTGGTGACGAAACGGATGGCACTGTGATAGATTACAGATTACATCCAGATTACTGAGTAGAGTGTTGGAGGCTATTTGGTAAATGACATCGCCGAGGTGAAGGATTGGTAGGATAGTCCATTTATAAGGGGATGTTTGGCAGCATGAGTGAAGGAGGTTGTGTTGCGAATTAGGAAGCTGATTCTAGATTTAATTTTGGATTGGAGATACTTAATGTGAGTTTGGAAGGAGAGTTTACAGTCTAACCAGACACCTAGGTATTTGTAGTTGTCCAGATATTCTAGGTCAGAACCATCCAGAGTAGAGATGCTAGTCGGGAGGTCGGGTGCGGGCAGCAAATCGGTTGAAGAATATGCATTTAGTTTTACTAGCATTTAAAAGCAGTTGTATGGCATTGAAGCTTGTTTGGAGGTTTGTTAACACAGTGTCCAAAGAAGGGCCATATGTGTACAGAATGGTGTCGTCTGCGTAGAGGTGGATCAGAGAATCACCAGCAACAAGAGCAACGTCATTGATATACACATAAAAGTCGGCCCAAGAATTTAACCATGTGGCACCCCCATAGAGACTGTCAGAGGTCCAGAGAACAGGCCCTCCGATTTGACACACTGAACTCTATCTGAGAAGTAGTTGGTGAACCAGGCGAGGCAGTCATTTGAGAAACCAAGGCTATTGAGTCTGCCGATAAGAATGCGGTGATTGACAGAGTCGAAAGCCTTGGCCAGGTCGATGAAGACAGCTGCACAGTACTGTCTTTTATCGATGACGGTTATGTTATCGTTTAGGACCTTGAGCGTGGCTGAGGTGCACCCATGACCAGCTCGGAAACCAGATTGCATAGCGGAGAAGGTACAGTGGGATTCAAAATGGTCGGTGATCTGTTTGTTAACTTGGCTTTCGAAGACTTTAGAAAGGCAGGGCAGGATGGATATAGGTCTATAAGAGTTTGGGTCTAGAGTGTCTCCCCCTTTGAAGAGGGGGATGACCGCGGCAGCTTTCCAATCTTTGGGGATCTCAGACGATACGAAAGAGAGGTTGAACAGGCTAGTAATAGGGGTTACAACAATTTCGGCGGATAGTTTTGGAAAGAGAAAGAGAATTTGAGAAATCCAGAGAGAAATCAGAGATTTGCAGGGATCCAGATTTTGCAGCTCTTTTAGAACATCAGCTGTCTGGATTTGAGTGAAGGAGAAGCGGGTGGGGCTTGGGAAAGTTTGCTGCAGGGGTGCAGAGCTGTTGGTCAGGGTAGGGGTAGCCAGGTGAAAAGCATGGTCAGCCATAGAAAAATGCTTATTGAAATGATCGATTATCGTAGATATTATTCGTAGTTTCCTAGCCTCGGTGCAGTGGGCAGCTAGGAGGAGGCGCTCTTATTCTCCATGGACTTTACTGTGTCCCACAACTTTTTGGAATTAGTGCTACAGGATGCAGTGTATCAACCTACGTAACATCAAAGAGGGCCAACCAACTTTCTGGTAGAGAAGGCAGTGATGAAGGCAGTGATGAAGGCAGTGATGAAGACAGTGATGAAGACAGTGATGAAGGCAGTGATGAGTACTAAAATTGACGCCTGTAATAAAGCGCGGTGCGCTATGATAAACTGCAACCAACGGCTTAAATGAATTGGCAGCTGCATTCATACATGTTCTGGCCTGGTTTAGATCTTATCTGTCGGAAAGATATCAGTTTGTCTCTGTGAATGGTTTGTCCTCTGACAAATCAACTGTAAATTTCGGTGTTCCTCAAGGTTCCGTTTTAGGACCACTATTGTGTTCACTATATATTTTACCTCTTGGGGATGTTATTCGAAAACATAATGTAAACTTTCACTGCTATGCGGATGACACACAGCTGTACATTTCAATGAAACATGGTGAAGCCCCAAAATTGCCCTCGCTAGAAGCATGTGTTTCAGACATAAGGAAGTGGATGGCTGCAAACTTTCTACTATTAAACTCGGACAAAACAGAGATGCTTGTTCTAGGTCCCAAGAAACAAAGAGATCTTCTGTTGAATCTGACAATTAATCTTAATGGTTGTACAGTCGTCTCAAATAAAACTGTGAAGGACCTCGGCGTTACTCTGGACCCTGATCTCTCTTTTGAAGAACATATCAAGACCATTTCGAGGACAGCTTTTTTCCATCTACGTAACATTGCAAAAATCAGAAACTTTCTGTCCAAAAATGATGCAGAAAAATTAATCCATGCTTTTGTCACTTCTAGGTTAGACTACTGCAATGCTCTATTTTCCGGCTACCCGGATAAAGCACTAAATAAACTTCAGTTAGTGCTAAATACGGCTGCTAGAATCCTGACTAGAACCAAAAAAAATTATCATATTACTCCAGTGCTAGCCTCTCTACACTGGCTTCCTGTCAAAGCAAGGGCTGATTTCAAGGTTTTACTGCTAACCTACAAAGCATTACATGGGCTTGCTCCTACCTATCTCTCTGATTTGGTCCTGCCGTACATACCTACACGTACGCTACGGTCACAAGACGCAGGCCTCCTAATTGTCCCTAGAATTTCTAAGCAAACAGCTGGAGGCAGGGCTTTCTCCTATAGAGCTCCATTTTTATGGAACGGTCTGCCTACCCATGTCAGAGACGCAAACTCGGTCTCAACCTTTAAGTCTTTACTGAAGACTCATCTCTTCATTGGGTCATATGATTGAGTGTAGTCTGGCCCAGGAGTGGGAAGGTGAACGGAAAGGCTCTGGAGCAACGAACCGCCCTTGCTGTCTCTGCCTGGCCGGTTCCCCTCTTTCCACTGGGATTCTCTGCCTCTAACCCTATTACAGGGGCTGAGTCACTGGCTTGCTGGGGCTCTCTCATGCCGTCCCTGGAGGGGGTGCGTCACCTGAGTGGGTTGATTCACTGTTGTGGTCATCCTGTCTGGGTTGGCGCCCCCCCCTTGGGTTGTGCCGTGGCGGAGATCTTTGTGGGCTATACTCAGCCTTGTCTCAGGATGGTAGGTTGGTGGTTGAAGATATCCCTCTAGTGGTGTGGGGGCTGTGCTTTGGCAAAGTGGGTGGGGTTATATCCTTCCTGTTTGGCCCTGTCCGGGGGTGTCCTCGGATGGGGCCACAGTGTCTCCTGACCCCTCCTGTCTCAGCCTCCAGTATTTATGCTGCAGTAGTTTATGTGTCGGGGGGCTGGGGTCAGTTTGTTATATCTGGAGTACTTCTCCTGGCCTATTCGGTGTCCTGTGTGAATCTAAGTGTGCGTTCTCTAATTCTCTCCTTCTCTCTTTCTTTCTCTCTCTCGGAGGACCTGAGCCCTAGGACCATGCCCCAGGACTACCTGACATGATGACTCCTTGCTGTCCCCAGTCCACCTGGCCATGCTGCTGCTCCAGTTTCAACTTCCACCTGACTGTGCTGCTGCTCCAGTTTCAACTGTTCTGCCTTATTATTATTCGACCATGCTGGTCATTTATGAACATTTGAACATCTTGGCCATGTTCTGTTATAATCTCCACCCGGCACAGCCAGAAGAGGACTGGCCACCCCACATAGCCTGGTTCCTCTCTAGGTTTCTTCCTAGGTTTTGGCCTTTCTAGGGAGTTTTTCCTAGCCACCGTGCTTCTACACCTGCATTGCTTGCTGTTTGGGGTTTTAGGCTGGGTTTCTGTACAGCACTTAGAGATATCAGCTGATGTACGAAGGGCTATATAAATAAATTTGATTTGATTTGATATAGATGATGTCGCCATAGTCTAGGACCGGTAGGAATGTCGACTGAATAATCTGCTTTCTACTATTTAGCGAGAGGCAGGACCTATTTATTTCCATAGAATAAGCCATTTTTTTCTCAGCTTCTTAACTCATCAATATGCTTTTTAAAGGACAGCTCTTCATCGATCCAGATGCCAAGATATTTGTAAGCTGGGACACAATCAATATGGACACAATCCAAATGACATATGCTTAAATCATCAGAGTTATTTTTATGCACTCTAGAGACAACATATACATAGTTTTAACTGCATTCAATACTCATTTCAGGTCAACGTTTTCTGTAATACAATGAAGGCAGGTTGTAGTTCAGATAGAGCCTGGTCAACTGTGGGAGCAATATCATACACAACAGCATCATCGGCATACAAGTGCAGGTAAAAAAATTACAGTCGATATTGTTAATGTCAACAGTAAAAAGTACAGGACCCAGAATCAACCCCGGCGGGACACCTTTCATAATATCCAGGAAATTGGATTTAACACCATTAGTAGACACACATTGAGTTCGATCTGTCAAATCATTTTTACCAGTGTAACCAGTTACATGCAGCCTGTTCTAAGCCAATTGAGGAAAGACTCAATTGGTCAAAAGCCTTTGACAGGTCAATGAGTGCAGCACAATGTTGCCTTTTATCCATAAAGTTAACCACATGATTCATAAATAGGGATGCAGCAGCGATTGTGCTATGACCTGATCTAACACCCGACTGATTTAGAATACCTTTCAAAGATAAGATCTTAGCTGAGAATTAATCAAGGATTCAAATATTTTAGCTAGGCAAGAAATGTAGAAATAGGGCGATAATTATTTAGGTAACCACCTTTGTGAAGTAGGAGTACATGGGCCGCCTTCCAAACATTGGGGATAGTACCAAATATAATCTTCAGGTAAAAATATGGGTTAATGTTTCAGCAAATCAGGGGGCCAGAGAGATGGATCCAGCATATCAGCCCCAGTGACTTTTTTAAACATAAATCTTAAGCAAGGCATCTAGCACATCACATATAGTAAATTGTTGAAATTAAAACATAGATTCAATAGAAGTTGACAGGTTAACCGTCGAGTCAGCTAGAGGCTGTCACAGGGTAGAGCAGTCGATTGACTGACCAGGGTCAAGTAAACCACAGTTTCACTTGAATAAAAAGCCTGACAAAATAAAATGATGACTAAAAGCATCTCTTATTCCATTCTTCTCAGTTATGATGCCAGAGCCCGACAGAACTTTCTTGTGCAGGGAAGAAGAGGAAATTGTACACTTCAGTGCATTTACTGTTTTCCAACATGTAGAAGGATCATCAGTCAGAGATAGCACTTAATGTAGCTTGATTTAGCTTCCTTAATCGAGATAGTACATCTGTTTCTCATGGATGGATGGACATTGTGTGTGTGTGCCTTTCCGAGGGTGAATGGGCAAGACAAAAGATTTAAGTGCCTTTGAACAGGGTATGGTAGCAGGAGCCAGGCGCACCGGTTTGAATGTGTCAAGAACTGCAATGCTGCTAGGTTTTTCACCCTCAACAGTTTCCCATGTGTATCAAGAATGGTCCACCATGCAAAGGACATTCAGCCAACTTGACACAACTGTGGGAAGCATTGGAGTCAAGATGGGCCAGCATCCCTGTGGAACGCTTTCAACACCTTGTAGTCCATGCCCCGATGAATTGAAGCTGTTCCGAGGGAAAGGGGGGTGCAACTCAATATTAGGAAGGTGTTCCCAATGTTTTGTACCCTCAGTATATTTTCTGCAGAGATGAGTTTATTGAATCGTATTATTCTGTATTTAAAACAGACAGTCACGTGTTGAACAAGTAATAAACAATGTACTCAGTCAACTATTATTATGAATAGACCACCATCATCAGTTATCCTGTAATCTGTCCGCCTATATGTAATTAGTGGGAAATAATGTAGGTAATTAGTTTGTCTCTTATCAGGATGGAGGTCTGGGCTAGCTGCACTCATTTACTCCTAGGCAATGAGGAGCTGGAGGGGGAGACCAAGGACAATCACAAAATCGATTAAGTCAAGGGTGATGGGGGAAAAATGTGGAGAACTTTGAATGTCATAAGTATTTTTATTATGAAACCACGTGACATTGCAAATGACTTAAATCAATATTTTGACGTGCTAAGTGGACAAGTTGAGAAATGCCATGAGTACAACTGATGGCTCTCTGTCATATACACTTATAAAAGGCTGAATAATGAATGAGAGGCATTGCAAGTTAGAATTTTAACAAGTAGAAAAAGAAGAGGTTGAAAGGATGCTGTTGTCTCTTTCCGATGATAAGTTACCAGAAACAGATCATCTTGATGGCAAACTGCTTAGAGCTACAGCCAACCACATATCCACCCCAATTTGTCATATTTTTTATTCAGTATGGGCCATTCTACTGCCAATGTTTGTCTATGGAGATTGCAAGGCTGTGTGCTCGATTTGTAAACACCTGTTAGCAACAGGTGTGGCTGAAATAGCCAAATCCACTCATTTGAAGGGGTGTCCACATACTATTGGCCATGCAGTGTAGGTTCTTGATGTGTGGGCTGTGCCCAAAAGTCTGGAACGAGTTAAAGGCTATTCCACTAATTTGTTACCTGATATCGCCAAGCCAATAGATGGTGGTGCTGTTATGTGTATCTGAGTGTGATACTATATTGTACCAGCGAGCTAAGTTACACATTACTTACTATGCACTGAATGGAGCTGTATGCATGTTACCAAGTGATGCTTAAGCAAAGACTTTCTAATTAACATTACCTTGGTCTTGTATAGAACGAATAGCACTCAAAACATGGTGTCAGAAAAGGAAGCAAAAAGGAAGCAAAAGTCTGCATTGCAACTCTGCTAACCGTGATGGGAAAGGAATGTCATCTCTTACAGCGGCATTTGTATATGCCAGAAGCAGAGAGAACTGACCTGGTAAAAATTATAGAGGCGCTACAGAAACACTTTGAGCCCTCCAGGAACGTGATCTATGAGAGGTATATGTTTAATGCTTGTCAACAAAGTCAATGTGAACCACAGAGCAGTACATTGCAAATCTGAGAAAGCCAGCAGACACGTGAATATGGCGCATTACGAGAGGAACTAGTCCGTGACAGGCTTGTCATAGGCACTAAAGATATAGCTGCGTGAGCGTGCTTGCTCAGAGAACCGAACCTCACTGAACTAAGCTGTTGACATGTGTCTTTCAAGTGAACAAGCACAAAGGCAAATCAGGAAAATTGATGAACCAGAGACTGTACATTATACCTCCCGATGAGCAACGTTCAGAATCAAAACGACAATATGGTCGTAAACAGAGCATTTACAGGGGATAATAACAAACATAGAATGCTAAACGAAGTACCCTGTCATTACTACGGTTCAGTACATGCCAAAGCCAAATGCCCAGCATACGGTGTCACCTGTAAAGCATGTGTCAAATGAAACCACTTTGCCAAAGTTTATAAACAAGCACAACACAAACCTCAACTCAATCTAGTAGAGGAAGAGAATGAGTCAGATGACCAAACAACAGATGCGATGTGGTACATCTCAAAGGTTAATTCTGTGGAAAGAAAGCAAAAAAATGGTTCATTAACCTTAAGCTAACTCCACTCAGTGATGAGCCATTGACATATGACCCCAGCCATACAATTAAATGTCAGCTAGACACAGGATCAACAGTGAATGTCATAAGCTATGGGGACCTACAGCAAGTCATGTAAGACAGCAATCCAGTTCTCCTACCCAGCAAAGCTCCACTCAAGCTATATGACAGCACACTGATAAAGCCAACAGGAGAATGCAATCTCAAAGCAGATCATGATGGAAAAAAAATTCATATCAAATTTCAGGTCACGGAGACATCTCAGCTTTCTTTGCTGTCAGCTGATAAATGTGAAAGACTCAGCCTACTACATGATAAATGCAGCCATGTGTTACATTACGTTGACACCCCAAGCACCACATCCACTGAGGTCATCATGACAACTGAGGAGATCATCTCCAAGTACAAGGACGTGTTCGATGGGCTTGGCTGCCTTCCTGGAGAGCTACACCTTGAAGTAGACAATGCAGCCCGGCCTGTGCAGCAGCTACCAAGACAGATACCTATATCACTGAAGGAAAGCATCACCAAGGCCATACATTCAATGGACAATGCAGACATTATCACGAATGTAACAGAGCCTACACCGTGGATCAGCAACATGGTTGTCATTGAAAAATCTGATAAGCTACGAATATGCATGGACTCCAGTGTACTCAACAAAGCCTTACTGAGATCGCACTTCCAGATGCCCACAATAGAAGTGATTCTACCAGAGATATCCAACGCAAAGATATTCTCAGTACTCGATGCCAAAGATGGATATTGGCAAGTCAAACTTGATTACGTGAGCAGCTATCTAACAACTTTCCGGACATATGTAGGCAGATATAGATGGCCGAGAATGCCATTTGGAATCAAGCCAGCAGCTGAAGTATACCAGCGCAGAAAGTGAGAAGCACTACAGGGACTAAAAGGAGTGAGTGTGATCGCGGATGACATTCTATTCTATGGATGTGGTGACACACACGAAAAGGTGATGGTAGATCATGACAGAAACCTTACAGCTCTCCTGCAGAGAGCAAGAGAAGTCAACCTGAAGCTGAACAAAAAGAAACTCCAGTTAAAGCTGCAGAGTGTAACATACATGGGTCATCTTCTCACCACAGAGGGCCTACGCCCTGACCCAGAGAAAATAACAGTCATTCAGAACATGGGTACAGCGACTGATGTCAAGTCACTACAGCGGCTGTTGGGGTTTGTGTACTACCTTGCAAAATTCATGCCCCGCCTATCTGATGTGTGTGAGCCGCTCAGAAGACTGACTGACAAGGACATTGACTGGATATGGCTACCACAGCATGACGCAGCAGTTGAGACTATCAATCAGTTAGTCACACAACACCCAGTGCTCAAATACTATGACCTGAATGAAGAAGTCACACTGCAGTGTGATGCCAGAGAGACAGATTTGGGCACAGCCCTGCTACAGAAAGGACAACCTGTTGCATTTGCCTCCAGAACATTGACTCAGACAGAGCAAAGATATTCACAGATTGAGAAAGAATGTCTCTCCATTTTTTTTTCATGTGACAAGTTAGACCAGTATCTGCATGGCAGAGAGTTAATCACAATACACTGCTACCACAAACAGCTTAAGATGATCTTCAAGAAATCCCTACTCACAGCGCCCAAGCGACTGCAGAGAATGTTGATAAGGCTACAAAGATACCAACTCCATGTGTAATACAAACAAGGCAAAGAACTACATGTAGCTGACTTCCTGTCCAGAACAGCTCAATCAAGCACAGAGCACAGACAAATGCAAACACCAGCCACGGTCTACGCTATGTGTCTAGCCACAACTGACCTGGAACAGATGGATCACAACAGTGATGTCAACATCTCAACTAAGACAATGGAGTCAATCAAAGCACAATGTTCCCAGGACTCACTGTTTCAGGCTCTGTACGCACAAATCAACAACGGCTGGCCTGGAACCAAACAGGCTGTGAGTCACGCACTGAAAGATTTATGGACGTACAAAGAGGAGCTCACCACAGGAAATGAACTGATATTTACAGGTTCTTCATCCTGGACATGTTACACGCTGAGACTTTCTACACAAAATATACTCTGGCCACTCTCAGAAAGGCATGTGATGCTGTTTTCTGGCCAAGGATTACAGAGGATTTAAAGATCTTTATCAGCAAATATGCCACCTGTAACTCCATCCAGAAGAGACAACAAAAGCAGACACTCATCCTCCACCAAATCCCTCCCCTCACATCCCATGGTCCAAGATCCGGATGGACTTACTCACAGTCAACAAAAGCAACTACCGCATCATGGTCGATTATTACTGAGACTACTGGGAGCTCACTAGCTGAATGACACCACATCAGACACCATCATTGAATGCTGCAAAAAGCAGTTCAGCAGACATAGCGTTGCCACACTGTTGTTTCTGATAATGGCCTCCCCACCTGGAATGGACTTTCAAAAATGTGCTGATGAGTGGGACCTTAATGTGACGTCATCACCGTATCACAGCCAAAGTAATGGAAAAGCAGAATCAGAGCTGAAAATTTGTGAAAATCATGTCCAGACGCACACGCATGATCCTACCCACCATGAAAAAACTCTAACCCCATGTGGTACAAAATGTCATTCCAAGAAAACAAGCAAAAGGGCTGATAGCAAAACACCACTGACACATATGCCTGTGACATGCCCATCATCATTCACAAACAGTAAGGGTTATTTTCCACCCCAACAACTCAGCCAGCAATTGGATGCTGGGAATATGCACTTGTGAACTCAGTGACCAGTCGTATGAGGTACTTGCGAATGGTACAAAGTACAGCAGAAACAGAAAAGACATTTGTGCAGTGACTGAACAACTCAGGATCCTCCCGAACGACCAATAAACATACACGGATGAGGATGATTGGGGACCATGGAATGAACCTGCCATCCAAGCAGGTGGTGAACAACAGGCTGCTGATAAGCAGCCCCACTTCCTGAAAATATAACTCTGAGACACACCAGAACCAGGGCAAATATCAGGCCGCCCGTGAGATACTCCAGAGACTATGATGTTTAATCTTAAAGGTTGTAAATTGTTGGTATTTGTTTTGTAAGTGGGAAGAGGGTAGTCTGCTTATTAACTTTAAAGGCGATGCTTATTGAAGGTACTTGAATAAGAACACAGTTATGTGTTTTTTGTTAACAGTGTAATGTTTTCACTGGCAAGGGTCTAACCCCAGTTCTCCTGTTTGAGTCAAGGAGCAGTAATCTTCATATGTTGTTTAAAGGAAGGTGATACAAGATGTCGCCAAGCCAATAGATGCCGCTGCTGTTATCTGTATCAGAGTGTGATACTATATAGTACTAGCAAGCCAAGTTATGCATTACTTACTGTGCACTGAATGGAGCTGTATGCATGTTACCGAGTGATGCTGAAGTAAAGACTTTCTAATCAACATTATCTTGGTCTTGTATAGAACAAATAGCACTCAAGACAAAAGATTCTGCCTTCACTAGTTCTAATAGTCGTCCTATAAGCTTACTGCCTGTGTTAAAGAAATTATTCCAAAAAATTGTATCTGTAGAAATCCAGGATTTTTTTTAAATGTAATGATCCAGCATTAATACTGTCACACCCTGACCTGAATATTCTTTGTTTTCTTTATTGTTTTGGTTAGGTCAGGGTGTGACATGGGTGATGTATGTGTTTTTGTACTGTCTATGGGTTTTGTAGGTTTATGGGGTTGTTTATCATCTAGGTGTTTATATATGTCTATGGTTGCCTAGATTGGTTCTCAATTAGAGGCAGGTGTTTATTGTTGTCTCTGATTGGGAACCATATTTAGGCAGCCATCTGCTTTGGGTATTTCGTGGGTTATTGTCTATGTCTAGTTGTCTGTGTATGCACAGGGAACAACGCATCCGCAACGCTGATCCTTAACACGGGGGCCACTCAGGGGTGCATGCTCAGCCCCTCCTGTACTCCCTGTTCACTCATGACTGCATGGCCAGGCATGACTCCAACACCATCATCAAATTTGCCGATGACACAACAGTGTGATCACCGACTACGATGAGACAGCCTATAGGGAGGAGGTCAGAGACCTGGTCATGTAGTGTCAAGATAACAACTTCTCCCTCAACGTGATCAGGACAAAGGAGATTATTGTGGACTACACGAAAAGGAGGACCGAGCACGCCCCCATTCTCATCGATTTTTTTACTCTTGTTTATTCAGTGAAACATAAGCTAAAACAGGTTTTAATGTCCCATTGGTAGAATAGTCTTCAACGGAGCTCATCCAGTTTATCCTCCAATGATTGCACATTGGCCAATAGGACGGAAGGTAGAGGCAGGTACCCCACTCATCGACGAATTCTCACAAGGCACCCAGACCTGTGTCCCCTATATCTTCATCTTCCCTTCATGTGAATGACAGGGATTTGGGCCTGCCCGGGTATCTGGAGTAAATCATTTGCGTCCGACTCGTTAAATAAAAAAATATTTGTCCAGTTCGAAGTGAGTAATCGCTGTTCTGATATCCAGAAGCTGTTTTCGGTCATGAGAGACGGTGACAGAAACATTGTGTTGAAAATAAGTTACAAATAACGTGAAAAAACACACAAAATAGCATAATTGGTAATCTGATAACGTGCATGGCTACTCAAACTCCTTGCTCCGTCTAAACGCTACGCCATGCCCACAGACTTGAGTTTCTTCACCGCAATGAGTCTGGATCTGAGTACCTCTCCAACAATTTCTAGAACGCAAGGACATTCTAACCATTCTGATTGGTCCACAGCCATAACACACGTGGTTAAAGCAGCATTTTGAAAATGTGTCATTGGCTTTGATACTCTTGATTGGTTAGAGATGATCCAATCACTGATAACTTTGTTATTGTTGTCAGAGCCGACAGCCAGCCAGGAGCCGCCAGAGCCATCAGCCAGCCAGGAGCTGCCAGAGCCCTCAGCCAGCCAGGACCTGCCAGAGCCATCAGCCAGCCAGGAGCTGCCAGAGCCATCAGCCAGCCAGGAGCTGCCAGAGCCGTCAGCCAGTCCGGAGCTGCCCCTCAGTCCGGAGCTGCCCCTTAGTCCAGCGCTGCCCCTCAGTCCGGAGCTGCCCCTCAGTCCAGAGGAGCTCCTCAGACCAGTGGCGCCCTCTACGATGATCTTCTGTCCGGGGCCCGCTGCGAGGGTCCCCAGTCCTGAGGCGCCAAGACAGAGAGCGGGGTCCACGTCCCGCACCCGTGCCGCCGCGGTTAAAGAGGCCCACCCGGACCCTCCCCTTTAGATTAGGTTTCTGTGGGGGGGGGGGGGTATTCTTTGTTTTCTTTATATATTTTGGTTAGGTCAGGGTGTGACAAGGGTGGTATGTGTGTTTTGTCTCATCTAGGGTTTTTCCACTGTCTAGGGGTTTTGTAGATTTATGGGGTTTGTTTACCATCTAGGTGTTTATGTAGGTCTATGGTTGCCTAGATTGGTTCTCAATTAGAGGCAGGTATTTATCGTTGTCTCTGATTGGGAACCATATTTAGGCAGCCATCTTCTTTGGGTATTTCATGGGTTATGGTCTATGTCTAGTTGCCTGTGTTTGCACTTTTGTATCTTAGCGTCACGTTCGTTTTGTTATTTTGTATAGTTTATTTGGTGTCTCTCTTTATTAAAAGTATTATTTATTCTAACCACGCTGCGCTTTGGTCTACTCCATACGACGATCATGACATCAGGAAATAGGAGTGACATAGTTCAGAATACACAAGATCAAGCACACACAGAACAACCGTTTTTAATTTTTTTTATTTAGAAAGTCATCTTGGTATTGATAGACCTAACAACTCTAAATGGGCAGCTGTTTTAGTAAGCGGTGTCAGGTGTGGTCACGGGACGTTTCCCAGTCGGGACGTTTCCTAGCCAGGTAGCAATAGTTTGTATTATAAAAGGTTCTAGGCCTTGTTTTGTCCCACCCAGGTCAACTGCATATCCCTGGAAAGCTTATCTAATTGGTTGCAAGACTGTCAAGGTGCCATAGTAGCCAATCTCCTGTGTAATGGATGCCTACAGAGAGCGTGAAATAGTCACTCGGTGGACATTCGATGTTGCTATTAAGTCATACATCACCAGATAATAGCTACGACCCAGATGCAGGTTTGAAGGTAAGACCCAGATGCAGACTGTGTCGAAGTAACAATGTTTATTATAGCAACAGGGCAGGCAAACGACAGGTCAAGGCAGGCAGGGGTCGATAATCCATAGTAGTGGGGAAAAGGTACAAGATGGCAGGCAGCTCAGGGTCAGACAGAGTGGTCAGGCAGGCGGGCTCAGAGACAGGACAAGCAAGGGTCAAAAACAGGAGGGCTAAAAAAAGAGAGACTGGGGAAAAGCAGGAGCTGAGACAAAACACTGGTTGACTTGACAACAAGACGAACTGGCAACAGACAAACAGAAAACTAGTATAAATACACAGGGGATAATGGGGAAGATGGGTGACACCTGAAGGGTGGTAGAGACAATCACAGAGACAGGTGAAACCGATCAGGGCGTGACTGATCCCGCCCATGTAGCTATAGCTCAAACGACCAAATTGAAGCTTACTTTGTAAGATGTTTGCTTTTTGGTGAAAATGTGTAAAAGAAACATTTTAACTCTTGGAGCTGGTGATCAATAACGGTAGGTCACAGGCAGACAAATAAGATATCCTCATAATCTCCGGAGATCCGGCTTTCTGTGTGTATCAACGTATTCCGTGTTTAATTTGTTTATGCTTCACGACGCTAACCGGAATGTAGGTAGCAGCCATCTTGAAATGAGGTCATCGGCTCAGCCTGCCTTTATTTATTAGTATGCCCATATATGGTAGTAAGTCACACAAAAGATTTGCAGGCACCAATCAACAGCCAAGATACTCAGGTTTCCACAGACACCCAGCTTTTACAGATAGGGGATACCATTCTCATACCAGACTGAATTAAAACATTTAAAAATCTAATAAGGACCCCAAATATGGGGACTTTACATTTAAAACCTGTTTGGGATAGTGGGCAGCATTTTCATGTTTGGATGAAAAGCGTGCCCAGAGTAAACTACCTGCTACTCAGGCCCAGTTGCTAATATATGCATATTATTAGTAGATTTGGATAGAAAACACTCTGAAGTTTCTAAAACTGTTTGAATGATGTCTGTGAGTATAACAGAACTCATATGGCAGGCGAAGACTTGAGAAAAATCCAACCAGGAAGTGGGAAATCTGAGGTTTGTAGTTTTTCAACTAATTTCCTATCCAATATAAAGTGTCCATGGGGTCAAATTGCATTTCCTAATGCTTCCACTAGATGTCAACAGTCTTTAGAACCTTGTTTGATGCTTCTACTGTGAAGGAGGGGAGAATGGGAGCTGAATGAGTCAGAGGTCTGCCAGAGTGGCATGAGCTGATCACGCATTCACGTGAGAGTTAGCTTGCGTTCTATTGCAATTCTACAGACAAAGGAATTCTCCAGTTGGAACATTATTGAAGATTTATGATAAAAACATCCTAAAGATTGATTCTATACTTCGTTTGACATGTTTCTACGAACTGTAATATGGCTTTTCTTCTGAACTTTGCCTGGACTTGCCCGCGCGTTGTGAGTTTGGATTTGTGAACTGAACGCGCTAACAAAAGGAGGTGTTTGGACATAAATGATGGACTTTATCGAACAAATCAAACATTTATTGTGGAACTGGGATTCCTGGGAGTGCATTCTGATGAAGATCATCAAAGGTAAGTGAATATTTATAATGCTATTTCTGACTTCTGTTGACTTCCAACATGACGGATATCTGTTTGGCTTGTTTTGTTGTCTGAGCACTGTACTCAGATTATTGCATGGTTTGCTCATTTGTTAAATGTTTTTTGAAATCTGACACAGCGGTTGCATTAAGGAGAGGTATATCTCTAATTCTGTGCATAACACTTGTATCTTATATTAACGTTTATGATGACTATTTCTGTAAATTGATGTGGCTCTCTGCAAAATCACTGGATGTTTTCGAGGCACAACATTACTGAACAATAACGTGCCAATGTAAACTGAGATTTTTGGATATAAATATGCACTTTATCGAACAAAACATGCATGTATTGTGTAACATGAAGTCCTATGAGTGCCATCTGATGAAGATCATCAAATGTTAGTGATTCATTTTATCTCTATTTCTGCTTTTTGTGACTCCTCTCTTTTGCTGGAAAATGGATGTATGTGTTTTTGTGACTAGGCTCTGACCTAACATAATCATATGTTGTGCTTTCGCTGTAAAGCCTTTTTGAAATCGGACACGATGTGTAGATTAGCAAGAAGTTAAGATTTCATTTGGTGTATTGCACTTGTGAATGTATGAAAGTTAAATATTTCTAAAAAATATTTTTACATTTCGCGCGCTGCCTTTTCAGAATAATGTTGTCGAGGGGTTCCGCTAGCCATAAGAGGTTTAAGCAGACTAACTTTCTATGCTTATCTTCCATCATGATGTTTAATCACATCCAGCCAAATGATAGCAGCAGCAGACATGATTTTCCATGGTGTAGTTTGAGAGGACGTGTTCATATTAAGAATTGGTCTGCCAATGTATCTGCACCTCTCCACACAGTTTCAGCAGCACATAACTAGCCCACTTCCTCTAGATGGTAAATTACATGGTAGTATTGGATTTCTTTCTAAGCCAGAGGCAGGAGAAATGGCAGTGAAATACAGGGTTTACAGAGGCTGACAATGACTTTTTCTTTTGGAAATCTATACATCAGCAACCTCATATAATACACTGCCAAAGGATACAGAGATAAGAACGAATACCCTTATACTGTGGTAAAGAAAACAGGGATTGGGAGAGTCGGACAGAATTATTCACACGATCAAAAGCATGGAGGTTGTAGTTGTGTGCCAACAGAAAGGCCACAGCAAACTGACCCTCATTCTAGCTGAAGTTCCGAAAAAGCAGAGAACAAAGACAAGCTGGGAAAGATGCTCAAACTTCAAGGCAGGCTCACATCTCAGAGTACATGTTCACCGCCAGATGTCTTTGTATAATACCATGACACATTCCACAAAAATAATGTTGATTATAAAACCTCACCTACACAAAACTCCTTGGACAACAGAACCCACACACATCCATGTGATGATGAGAGCTGTGATCCTACATCTGCAGAGAAACCTCTTCAAGCTGAGAAGAGGAGGAGAACATTACTGTTATCTCACAACCAACAAACTCCACAGAGACTGGGATGAGTGTGAAATGATGTGAACAGATTAACTGATACATGCTGAGAGCATGGGCAATTTTATAGTGTTATCCTAACTGTGGTAAAATACATGATAGGACTTGACATTACATGTGCGGTAAACATTATTCCAATAAACTGGTTTTGGCTGCTCAGAAACAATTTTTATACTCAATTAGTAAATATGAAACTGTTAAAAGTGAATGGGTAGAACTATCTAGATTTTTCAGAATGGTAGCATACATAATTGTGTACTCAATCTCCAATGGATGAGTATTCCCACATTTGAATAATTCAACCTGTTCAGTTGAGACATGAATCTAATAATGCTTTGTAAAGAATCTCTAATGATACGCTTCGGCAGAATCTCCCCAAGGACTGACACAAATACAAAGTAAAATACAAAAGCAGACAGATGGAATAGAGAATAGCAAGGGCAGATGCCCCTGTGAGCTGCAGGCATTGGAGACATTTGGAAAAAGAGAGGGAGAAACAAAGCGAGAAATGCCAGGGAAGACACAAACATGGATATGTTGGGAGTACATTGCAGTAGCTAGTAAAGAATGGAACCAAATTTAAATATTCAGCAAGAAACACCACAGGGTGCCAATGAATATAATGATAGTGCAGGCAAAAACATATACTGAACAAAAATATAAATGCAACATGCAACATTTTCAAAGATTTTACTGGGTTACAGTAAGGAAATCAGTTACTTGAAATAAATTAATTAGGCCCTAATCTATGGATTTCACATGACTGGGAATACAGATATGCATCTGTTAGTCACAGATAACATAAAAAAATGTAGGGGTGTGGATCAGAAAACCAGTCAGTCTCTGGTGTGACCACTATTTTCCTCATGCAGCACCACACATCTCCTTCGCATAGACATTGGAAGCAACTTATGGTAGAGAAATTAACATTCAGTTCTCTGGCAACAGCTCTGGTGGACATTCCTGCAGTCAGCATGCCAGTTGCAGGCTCCCACAAAACTTGGGACATCTGTGGCATGGTGATGTGTGACAAAACTGCAAATTGTGGGGTGGCCTTTTATTGTCCCTAGCACAAAGTGCACCTGTGTAGTGATCATACTGTTTAATCAGCTTATTGATATGCCACACCTGTCAGGTGGATCAATTATTTTTGCAAATGCTCAATGACAGGGAGTAAAATTTTGTGCACAAAATTTGATGGGAATGAGCTTTTTGTGCATATGGAACATTTCTGAGATCTTTTATTTCAGCTCATGAAACATAGGACCAACACTTTACACGTTGCGTTAATATTTTTCTTCAGTGTAAAACATACAGATAATTATTATCGCATGGTCAGATTTTCCCAGCGGAGCTCTAGGGAATGCACGGTAAGCAGATGAGATTTAACTATAGCTGTGATCCAGACTTGTATCTTCTCTTGTGGGGCATATTACCAGTTGTTCATAGTTAGGTGACTCGTGGGACAAATTGGAGTGGTTAAAATCTCCCAACACGATTGTTGTGGGGTCGGGGTGAGATCTTTCCACTGTGGAAATGTGATGTGCTAGTTCGCCGGTGACATTGCTGGCATTAGCTTGCGGTGGGATGTAAACACCAGTTAGCACAATTGAAGCGAATTCCCTTGGGAGATACAATGGCTTACAAATTATAGTTAGGGGAAGCATAATTGATGTAGTATTTTGTGTAGTTGGTACACTAGCGCTGATTAATCATGAAGCAGATACCACCACCTTCTGATTTTAGAGACAACTGGATTGACCTGTCGGCTCGGTGGATGGTAAAATCCGGGGGGGATACGGCAGTCCGGAACAGATTGGTCCAGCCATGTCTCAGTAAGGCATTCCCCTTCATTTCTCTTAGTTCAGATCAAATGCAGGAGTACAAACATTTTATTCCTAAGTGATTGGATGTTCGATATTAACAAGCCAGTGAGAGGGGGCCAGTAGGGCCGTCTCCTGAACCTGGACAGTATGCAGGCTCGCCTTCCATGTCCGGCTGTATTCCCACATGTAGACGGTGAATGCCCACGTTGTTAGTCAGTAATTCCATACGATTTCTCCCTGATGTTTAGAAGTTCCAAATGACTATATTTGTGTAAACATGTAGACCTTGGGATGAATAACACTGACAAGAGAATGAAAAAATCCAACACAAGAACTCATATGGGTCAACATGAAACTACAGCCTGGCCTGAAGTCAAAACAAGTAATGTACATGGTAACGACAAGAAACAACAATACAAGAAACTCAGTAGCCTGCCTGGAGTCTTTACCATGTAAAAATAGATTGAGTCAAAACAGAGAGAAAACAAAACTTTTCTAGTCATAAAGAGCACGAAGAGGCCTACTACTGTGGTCAAACATAGGGGTGTGTCTGTGTGTAAGTACGTACAGTACATGGTTGAGAAGTGAGCCTGCCCTCTGTGAGTAGTGTTGGAATGAGCTTGCATTCTGTGCATAGTGTTGTAGTGAGCCTGCAGTGCAGACAGCACTAGCCCATCATTAAGGTAATTGTATCCTGCACTCCTTGCTCCCTGGGGAGCTGCAAAACAATTTAGATTATCTCCTTGACATTTCACTTCAACATGTGCTCTGCATGTGCTGTGTGCATGCCTCCCAATGTGCCAGTGTAGCAGGATCTTCTCTCTCTCTCTCTTTGTGTGTGTGTGTGTGTGTGTGTGTGTGTGTGTGTGTGTGTGTGTGTGTGTGTGTGTGTGTGTGTGTGTGTGTGTGTGTGTGTGTGTGTGTGTACTGCACTATGTGGGAGTGTGTCAGGATAAAAGTGCATTTCAAACACCGGAGTGTTCAGACCGTTACGTAATGACCAATGTCACAGCAGCAAGCAGTATGAAAGAGAAACAGGGGAAGTCGAGATGTGTTTGACATTTGATGGCGTGGAATGCAGACAAACAGGTCATCATCTGTTCGTCACAAGAGTGACTCATTGCAGAGAGCTCCACCTAACCTTTCCTCTTCCTCCCGACGTCATCATGCTGAAGGCAAGCTTCACAGGAGTGTCTAGTCCATAGAGATAGGTAGAGAACTCTAGTTCCCAAAATCCTGTTTTAGCACAGGCAGTGACATTTAGGACTTTCACCATTTTTAAATATTCAACTGGGTGGGACTTCCTGTGGGTTAAGGAAGGATCACATAATTCCACCCAGGTCACCAGGAGGAATAAACCAATAAATTATACTTATACAAACGTTACATAACTGCAGATGGCAGTAAATTGCCAACCTTGTCTTTATGCCTGTTCAAAGAACACACTCCTGGTGGCAGTATGCACCCTTTCAGTTTGTTTGCCATTTAGTAGACTAAATATACTACTTTAAAATGGAGAAGTCCTCAATGGCACTACCCGTGCTCTCACAGACGCCATAATGGGACAGATACAATGATGTGATGTCTATGGTCTTGACCTTGACGGCACTCTGCAGTATCCACAACCTTATTCCACTCCAACCAATAGGCCACGGATACACAACTGTGACATTTAGAGGAAATTACATTTACACCACTGAGATCTTCAACTTACTTTGCTGATTGACTGATTTGACTGTCCAATAATCACTCTTCTGTCCATAAGACTATTAGACTACAGAAAGCACAGAGTGGTGCCTTGCTGGGCCCTGAATTTGCTATAAGTGCTCACACTTATACAAAACAGTGATGTTGAATTGGAAAAGATCATGTAGCAGGGAAGCACCCCAAGAAACCAACCATTAGCTCTCTAAGTCTTCCTGGCCTTTAAGTGATTAGTGATAGGGTGTTGGTGATAAATCCATCTGTGGTCTAGATAATGAAAGAGGTGGCAGTGCCAGCCAAGGTACCCATGTATACTGTCTAAGTAATGGTGGAGGTGGCACTGCCAAGATGCCCACTGGGACCTGGGGCAGATAATGACTCTTATACTGGGCTCATCCTTCCTTCCTGACCTTTCAGAGTTACCATCTGTCTTCCAATACCCTTTCTCCAAGAGGTAAACACAAGGCTAGTCTATCCAGATGACTAAATCTCCTGATCCATCACAGAGGACTTAACTTGTTAAACCCTAGTCACTGGTACATGTTGAAGATCATGACATCAAAAGAAAGTACTGTACACCAGGACAACCTGCCACTGAGTGGTTCTAGTTATTGCGCAAAAGGGGTGTGTCAATAGAGCAAAGCGGTCCAATTTAAAATGATATGGCGTTGGTTGATCCATCTTCAGATTAGTGAAGCAAAGCCATAGTACAGGACTCCCAATCATACACACCTAACAGGACAGACCACTGGACTACTGTATCCACTAGACTACTGTATTGAGCCCTACATGGTAGAGCGAACATGTTGAACCATGTACAGTTGTGGGTGGTGGCTTCCTCCTCCCCAGCAAAAAGCACCATGCTCCTACTGTTTGTCATGTTATAATTTAAATTCACCCTCAGCACCACATACTGTACCTCCCTTTCAGATTTTCTATGCACATTTGAATGGGGAGAAAAATGTATCACTCAGGGACACTGTATAGAACATAAATGGGAGGTAATTATCATCAAACACATCTGTCATTCCCCATCTTACACACCCTAGCATGCAATCAGTATAGATGAAATGTGGATAGTTGGATGTGATTTAAAATACTGAAATCGGAGTCAAGTCTTCACCATCCTTGCTATCTATTGAGCACACACAACCATACTATACTAAAGGGAGTCCCTGCTAGGACACAACATAGTAGATCTTTGTAGATAGAGGGTGCTCTTTGGTAAAGGTGTTATTTGTTCATTAAAAAACAAGGTGGGGGCCTCCTGGGTGGCGCAGTGGTCTAGGGCACTGCATCACAGCGCTAGCTGTGCCACCAGAGACCCTGGGTTTGCGCCCAGGCCCTGTCGCAACCAGCTGCAACCAGGAGGCTTGTGGGTCGACACAAAATTGGCCTAGCATCGTCCGGGTTAGGGAGGGCTTGGCCGGTAGGGATATCCTTGCCTCATCACACACCAGTGACTCCTGTGGCGGGCTGGGCGCAGTGCACACCAACCAAGGTCGCCAGGTGCATGGTGTCTCCACCGACACATTGGTGCGGCTGGCTTCCAGGTTGGATGCGCACTGTGTTAAGAACCAATCAGAACCGACACCAATCAGAAAATATCTACTTTCAAGCGGTTTTGTGTATTAATCTCGGAACATTTGGAGAATGCTGCACAGCAACAGAGGCTGCTGAAATATTACTCCATTCATATGCCACTGCCTCATAGAACACAACTAGAATGAGGAGAGATAGGGGAAGAAAAAAAGCAGTGGCCTTGGGCGTGTCATCGTCAGGTCCAGACTGAGCCTTGTGTCGAATCCACTCACAGCAGGTTAGCTTTGCTTCCCAGTGGCTCCAGGCTTAAGCTATTAAACTGATGAATCATTGCTCTCCATGTTCCACCGATGACCTCACTGACCCCCCAACTCCTCCGAACAATTATTCTCATAAATTCATATCTGCTGAGTCTCCTCTTGTCAATGCCTTCCCCAGACCGTTCTGGGGTTACTGTCCGTTGGCAAACAAGTTGGTCTTATGTTCCAACAACATCTACAGTAGCCAATTTCATATTCTGGACACACAGTAAACAGTAAACACAGTGAATTAATCAAACTCACACTAACATCAGGGGGACACTTTGACAAAGTGTTTTATAATGGTGGAGAGCACAAGACAGAAATGTAATAACATTTTCAGGATTATTTTGATAACCTACTCTGTCTCTGCCACAGTGTCTGCTGTTACCTGAAGGACAATGTATTTCATGTTTCTATTCAATGTAATGGTAAAGCAATCAAAGAGCAAATCTGTGGCAGAAGGCTTGTCTCAGAGAATCTAAATAACAACTGGCAGGCATGCAGTACACATGCAAACAAATCAGATACACAGAGAGGAGGAATGAAGAATTTGATCTGGAGCTGCTGACTCATTCTGGCAATAATCAGAGCCATTGTGTGATAAGGCATATAACAAGCTGCTCCCTGGAATGCTGAACGTAGTTTGCGCTCTTCTTGAAGGCAGAGTGCGATAGTCAGTATGTCTTACTTTTCCTCTCGCCATCATAACAGATGCAGAATCAGAATCACCGCCCCAACGAGTTAATTTTTTACAGCAAAGGCTGCAGCAAAAGCGAACTCCTTTGTCAGTGACTCTTTCGTCCATTCGCGCGCCTGCATACTCGCCATTGTCTAGGGAACAACGCGTATGCGTTGGTGGCGCCATGGGGAACCTCCTTTAAACCTGTTTGAAACCTCGTATATAGCCTATTGGTTCACTAATGCCGTAAAATATATATATATGTTGTAATATTGAATATTGAACATTGTATATGAATGTATTCATAATAGCAGAATATTGTATATAAATGCATTCATATGGGCAGAATATGGTATATACATTTGTTCATATGGGCAGAATATAGTATATCAATTCGTTCATATGGGCAGAATATAGTATATCAATTCGTTCATATGGGCAGAATATAGTATATCAATGCGTTCATATGGGCAGAATATAGTATATCAATTCGTTCATATGGGCAGAATATAGTATATCAATTCGTTCATATGGGCAGAATATAGTATATCAATTCGTTCATATGGGCAGAATATAGTATATCAATGCGTTCATATGGGCAGAATATTGAATATAAATGTGTTCATATGGGGAGAATATTGTACAAAATAAATAAATAAAAATGTACTGCATTCGTTGCCTTCCTTTTAGACAAAATAAAACAGAGTTATGCAAATAACTTGAAAAATGTTATCCATAAACCTATACATTAAATCATAAATAAAAAAACGTGTACATATAAAGACTCACCAATAGCCTATGTAAAGTCTGTATAAATAGGCTACCAGCTGCATTTCTCGATATTTTCACGTTGGCATGAAGAGAGTTTTTTTTTATTCAGGCCAAATTATGGCGTGCGGTGTAAAGGCACCGGGACGAAGACCAAACAAACACGTACACAAAACACAGGGTTGAAACCCAAACAAAAGAGCGAGGGGTACCTCGAATAAATACACACGCACACAATGATTAACACACGGGACGAGACCCGTAATCATCTGTACAATCCACAAGGGCACGAAAGCCCAAAACACACAGCACAGGTACTCACACGCACCAATAGACATAGTAACAATAATCGACAGATAACGGAAACCAAAGGCCACACTTACACAAGTACAAATCAGTGGGAATTGGGGACAGGTGTGAGTGATGAAAGTTCCGGAGGGATCCGTGACAGCTATGAGGGGCGGCACCGTAGCCTAGTGGTTAGAGCGTTGGACTAGTAACCGAAAAGTTGCAAGTTTGAATCCCCGAGCTGACAAGGTACAAATCTGCCGTTCTACCCCTGAACAAGGCAGTCAACCCACTGTTCCTAGGCTGTCATTGAAAAATAAAATTGTTCTTATCTAACTTGCCTAGTAAAATGGAGAGGAGAGGGAAAAATGACTGCCCTGGACTGTGTCCAGATGACTGTGAGCTGATTGACCAGTAGGCTAGGCGTGATTTTTTACAAACTTAACCCATCAACCAATCAACACCTTATTGCCATCAGCGGGACGAAAGTATTGCTGAGTCTATGAGATGGTCCACTATTAACAGCAGCACTGCTTTATCAAATGTTCATATTGATATTTTATATTACGCCGTGAACAGTTTTTAATGGGCACACAACTCCAATAATTACGATTGCAAAATCTAATGCTTCTAACCAAAAGGCTATGTGTAGGCTAATATACCTATTTGTTGGGTGTGCATTTCGTATCCAGCCAAGTGATATTGTCGAACAAATCAGCTGATCCAGGAAATATTTTTCTGAATGACAGTCAAGTGACAAACAGCTGTCGTGATAGGCCTATAGCACATGATTAAAATACAGACAGTCCGGGAAAACAGTGTTCAGAAGAATGTTTGGATGTCTTGTTTGTTGCGACAGTGAAGACAGTTGTGATCCACGTTGGGTCCAATACAATAACCCCTTTATTTATGTTGATTATTAGCTATTGACTGGTTGATTTAGAGCATGGTCTAGAAGATTTAACAAATAAAGCATCAAGGTAATGAGTTCATGTTTTTATATGTTTCTGTGTGTCGGATTGGACACTGAGTCTAGGCTACTGTGTGCTATTGCGTAGGATAGCCTAGGCAATTTCGCGAACACCCAAGGTATTTCCTTTCTATTATTCAAAAGATTTAATGACAACAAATGAGTAGCCTAGCGGGCTTATAAACAAAATTACTCTGTGAATTTGAATGATGTAAATAATGATAATGATGATGTGAGAGCACAGTAACAGATGGATTCCGATCCCTTTCATCATAGAGGCTATTCTTACTTTGTGTCTATAAAATCACATTGTTTCCATTTCTATTGTCATGTGGCAAAGAGTCTTCTTAAAATGAATCCACCAAATGTCAGCCTTTTACCAGAGCCTTTTACCAGATCACTTCATAAATTACACGCAGCTTAGTAGCTTCCACAAAAGGTTTGCTCACAAAGCAACATGTAAGCCTGAAATTATGCTGCTACAGAGTTAGACAATAACAGACAGACAAACAGACAGAAAATATGAACAATGTGGATGTGGCAGGGCTTGCAAACTATTGTGGATTACAAAGGGAAACTCGGGCTGCGAGCTGCCCAGTGACATGTGCCTACCAGACAAACTAAATGCTTTCTATGCTCTGCTTTGAGACAAGCAATACTGAACCATTCATGAGAGCACCAGCTGTTCTGAACAACTGTGTGATCACACTCTCCAGTCTGTAATACCTACATGTTTCAAGCAGATCACTATAGCCCCCGTTCCCAAGAATGCCATGGTAACATTTCTAAATGTCACTATTGCACTACACACTGCCCTTTTCCACCTGGACAAGAGGAACAGGGATGGCAGGGGCGGCAAGAGGCCTAGCGGTTAAGAGCATTGGACCAGTAACCGAAAGGTCGTTGGTCCGAACCCCCAAGTCAGCAAGTGCAGAATCTGCCGTTCTGCTCTTGAGCAAGACCCCCAACAACAACTGCTCCCGTGGACGTAATTTAAGGAAGCCACCCACACCTCTCTGATTCAGAGGCATGCAACTGACTAGGTATCCCCACACAACACTTATGTGAGAATGTTGTTCATTGACTACAGCTCAGCATTTAACACCATAGCGCCCTTCAAGCTAATTACTAAGCTAAGGAGCCTGGGACTGAACACCTACACCTACCTCAGGAACTGAGATGGGATGCCCCCAGGTGGTGAGGGTAAGCAACAACACATCCGCCACGTGGACTACAGGAAACAAGAGGCCCGAGCACGCCCCCATCCACATCAACGGGGAGTGTACGGGAGCAGGTCAAGAGCTTTATGTTCCTCGGTGTCCAGATCACTAAGGATCTATCATGGTCCATACACACCAACACAGTTGTGAAGAGGGCATGACAACACCTATTCCCCCCTCAAGAGGCTGAAAAGATTTGGCATGGGCCCTCAGATCCTGAAAAAGTTCTACAGCAGCACCATTGAGAGCATATTGACTGGCTGCATCACCGCTTGGTATGGCAGCTGCTTGGCATCCGACTGCACAGCGCTACAGAAGGTAGTGTGTACAGCCCAGTACATCACTGGGGCCAGGCTCCCTGCCATCCAGGACCTCTATAGCAGGCAATGTCAGAGGAAGGCCCTAAAAATGTTCAACGACTCCAGCCACCCAAGTCATAGACTGTTCTCTCTGCTACTGCATGGTAAGTCTGGAACCAACAGGATCCTGAACACCTTTCTTATTTTGACATATTTACCGCACCAAATCAGTATTCTAAAAAAAGAAAGAAAATACAGTGGCCTTAATAAATGCGTCTCCATATTTGCTATAATATATGATCTCTGAATATGAAATCTCTAAAGAGCAACAATAATTTGAGAACCAATTATGGAATCCTCAGATGTATTTGAATGAATTAAGCTTGCATTTCCACATACCATTACAGTGACAATAGGGACACATTTTACATACAAAATGAGAATAAATCAGCTCGTTTACTGTTGAATATTTATGTTCTCATAAATGTTTTCCGCATCCTCTGCATATTGCACAACATGTAATTGTATTATTGACTCCATTTTATATATATGAACACATAAAACTATAACTTACCATTATATCAAAGTCATTAGTTGCACCACACATGAAGCCACCTTCCTCTTAAAAAAGGCACAATCAAGAGTGTGAGCTGTCAGTCATTTACCTGTGGCCAATGACACTGGTCCCTGCAGCGCTGTTGCTGAGGACAGATGGATGAGTCCATCACGGTGGACAAGCCAATTTGCCATGGAATTAAACCTATATGCTACATTTCTGTGTCAATGGAGTGCAGGGATACAATGGATTTCCCACTGTGTAAAAAAGCCATCGATCCCCCCTCAGCACGAACAGGAGACACTCTAAAGGAATCAATAGAAAGGTCATTAACCGCTGGTTAGAACCCACTGGTTTCCTTTATTTAGCTTTTTTTGTTAATTTTCGTTTTGTTTTCCTCTGCTTGGAGCAGTGAAGTGGGCAGGGCAGTACAGATTTCTTCTCTTACATCTGCAAGCAGTGTCTGAACGTCAGACAGGATGGCATTGTCTCCCTCAATCCGTGCAATGGCTACTGCTATAGGTTTCAAAAGTTTCAGGCAAAGGTTTTCAGCTCATCTGCAATGTGGTCCCTTGTGTCGGTGCTCTTGCAGAATACTGGTTGAGGGGTGGAGATGATGTAGTTAATTATTCCTTATCCACGAACATTCGACAACCCATCAGAGGTGATTCAAGTACAGTCTGCTATCTCTATGATTTGCTTGACCTTCACTTGAACTCTGTTGAACTCTGCATCCAGCAAATTAGTAGATAAAGCATGTCTGGTTGGAGGGGTGCATGCTGGGCGAAGAACACTCAGAAATCTCTTCAATACACGTTGCCTGTTAGCATCAGAGGTGAACCAGTTGCATACACAGCTCGAACAAGACATTCATCAGCATTTTTCTGACTACGTTCCTCAATTGAGTCCAAAAAAACTTCTGATTCCAGGAGGACCATGAGCTGTTGCTATCGATAAGGTGTCGAATGCATCATTTTCACCTCGAATAGGAGTAGAGAGACTTTTGTCAGAGGTTGCTTGTTGTGAGCGCTGACAGAACTTTATGCACTTGGCCAGATGATTCTGCATGTTTGTTGCATTCTTCACACACGATTTGGCACATTATTTGCAAATGTACACAGCTTTTCCTTCTACATTAGCTGCAGTGAAATGTCTCCACATATCAGATAGTGCCTGTGGCATTTTCCTGTAAATATTAGAAAACATTTTTTTTTTAAACAAATACAATTCCATGTATAGATAAATAGTTAAGCTGTTAAATTAAACAAGTCCTTTGTAAGTTAAATGTTTTAAATAACATGTATGGAACAAGGGAATTTACACTCCTCAATTAGCAGGCTCAAGCAAGCTAAAACCCACATGGTAGCAAAAACTAACTAGCAGAAAAGTTAGAAATTATTTAAACACATTTTGCTGTAGGCTACTATTTACTCGTTATCACAAAATCATGTATGTCATATAAAATATATTCATCCCACCCAGTATCGTAATCAAAACTTACCAGAAAGCATGTAGTCCTTGGCTCAGACAGTGTAGTAGTGTGGGCTCAATAGCATCTCATTAGAGTGCAAGATCTTGAGAATCAGCTGGACATGTAATGGAAGAATGCACTGTGTATGCAGAGGGTTGCAATTCCATTGAATTGGGGATAGTTTAACCAAAGAAAGAGAGACCTAAAATTGCCTTATGTGTATCCCACAAAAAAGGCTCACTGTTATAAGCTAATGTTTTTGATGAATTTAAGCAAAATTCCACAAATTCCACAACTTAACCTCCCATGGAAGATTACCAGAAAACATCCGTACATTTCCCGGAAAGTTTCCGACCCTTTGCCACTCTAGATGCTGCTGTTGGATACCCAATCTAGAACAAATATAGTCAATATAGCTACACTGACCAACTGGAGATATTAGTGTTGGAGTGTTCAACTGGGGTGTTAAACATAATGGGTGAATAGTGAGTAAAATTCAGAAGGGATATAAAACTATTTAAACTTCCAACAACATTACTAACAACTGACAGATTATTTTAAAAAGTATTCATGTTAATATACTGGTAGACAGTTTTCATCACTCTTTTTTTTGTAATATCATGATTGCTTTTCAATTTCAATGTCTGCATAGAAAAAAAAAGCAAAACGTACAAGATTTATTTAACCTAAGAGAAAAAATATCCACAGATTAACAGGGAATCGCAAATGGACTTTTCTTACTTATACATGCAGTGTATGTAAATTTAAAAATCCATCAGGAAACAACTCAGACAGACAGAGATTCATTGGTGCATACATCCCATAATCGAGGGGGCAAATACTGCGTCATGAGGAAAGGATGCTGATGATGCTAGCCCGACGTGCCTACTGGCACTTCAACCATCAAATACATCTTTATATAGCTATGCCCCTCTATCTTACAATCAACCCCTTTTGGAATTGTCAAAAGATAAGGCAATCAACATATTTTGTTATGGTGACAGCTCTTTTGGTACTGTAGCTCCAGAAATGAGTCATTCCGTTCTTACTCAAAAACATAATTTTTAGTCCTTCACTGATTACAGCATTAATTTGATCGACACTTAGATTAGTAACATCCCAGTCATTCACTTGGGTGTAACTCTATTACAGTAGGTATCTATGTAATTACATTTGCAGGCTTGCCCTCAGAGTCACTAAAGAAACTCGAAAAATACTAATTTGGTCATATTTTCCATGACAAATCAAACTGGAATGGTGACTATGTCATATTTGAGAAAATAGATTAATGTGAAACAAACCGCTTTTAAAGGACATTGGGACATGGAGTGTTCCCCAGGTTTTTTTTAAAATCAATATCGTGACTGTTAGGAATCTGAGTCTGAGGCACAAAGATGTCGCACGGCTGGAGGAAAACTCTGACACCTGCAAGGAGAGATGCCGTTTGCTTACTGAATTTGGTCCTTCAGCAAGCACTGTGTAACGTCGCTGTTCTCAGACGCCTCTGCTTAAAATATCCTCATAGCCACAAGGCCCAGTCAAATAAATGTGTCCTTGTCCCAAACTATTAGACTTTCCTGGAGGTAGCACATTTAGAACAAACTCCATTAATTGACCCACTTAAGCAGGAGCCTACCTATGGCTATTTCTTGGAGGTGTTTAGTATGTTTGTCTTGAGTGGTTATATACTGTTTGTGCACCCTCAGCAAGGAACCTAGATTCTGCATCTGCATAGAGTGTTGAGTAGGTCACAGTGTTTTATGGTGTTTTGTATGTTTGTCTTGAGTGGTTATATACTGTTTGTGCATCCTCAGCAAGGACCCTAGATTCTGCATCTGCATAGAGTGTTGAGTAGGTCACAGTGTTTTATGGTTAATCATGAGTTCACTGTCATTTCATTTTACATAGAAGAATAAACACACACTCTTAGAAAAATAGGGTCTATCCCATAGGAGAACCCTTTGAAGAACCCTTTTTGGTTCCAGTTAGAACCCCTTTTTTTAAGAGTGCAGGCTAAGATGAAGTACATGTTCCAGAATATAGAAAGAGGGCTGCATGAGTGCCAGCTCGGGTGTTTCAAAAGATGAACCGGATACTTCAAGGAGATTTAATCTTAATTTATATATTTGCTTCATTGGCAGACTTATTTCAGGAACAGTTCTGGCTGATACTAATGAGGGATGCTCGGATGGCTCCAAGTGTCCTTATATTTGCCAGCAGATCTGGATGACTTTAATTTACTTAATTGCATAGAAAACTGCTGGAGGGAGGGAGCGTTGTAGTTTTCCAAAGAACTTTATGACAACATCTTATTATGGTAAAAAGAGCAACGATGACATCATCACCAATGACAACAGTCTCTGGCCCTGAACTACACCAGGGCAAGGCCTCATGCTTACATCATCAAGTGGAATTTGCAAAAACAAACCAAAAACTTAACTAGGCCAAAAGTGGACTACAAGCATTGGCCAGTGGCAAAATTCACCCATAAGTAGATTCCCACACTGACAGCACAAAATAATTGTATTTTTCTGTTTTATTCCTGTGAAGTGTAGAGACCCATTACATTTATAAGGTCAGTCTAGAAGGAAACAATCAGAAAATAGCTTTAGGACCCTGCACTCCATAGCATCCAAGCAGCTGTCAGTTTCTCCTCACAGAGAGGAGGGAGCAATGCAAGCTCAGTCATAAGCAACAGGGGCATGCTATGGTGATGTAAAGGCTGGGCTATAGTAAACATTTTTCTCTCAATATAAAATAACTAAATCCATGAATTTCTAGAGAGTGCATTATTTTTAAAACGTTAATAGTTAACAACCTTCATTAGGATAAAGACACAAATACATTGCACAAGCAATCAAACCCATACTGTATCAACTGTTCATTTGTTTACGATTTCTGCTGAGAGAGACAGAAAATAGTCTGCCTGCTCGCCCCGGCTCCTCCAGAGCGGGCAGCACTGAGTCCAACTGGCAATTATATACCAAACAGATAAGAGTCAGAGTCTTGCTCACCAGGTCATAAGCAATCTGTAGATAAAACCACTGGATAGGACAGGTATTACTAATGCGCCTAAGTTTGGAGGGGTGGCAGATAGTCTAGTGGTTAAGAGGGTTCGGCCAGTAACTGAAATGTCGCTGGTTCGAATCCCAAGTCAACTAGGTGAAAAATCTATCGATGTGCCTTTGAGCAAGGAACTTAACCCTAATTGCTCATGTAAGTCGCTCTGGATAAGAGTGTCTGCTAAATGATTAAAATCTAAAATGCTTCCAGATTAGTGCTTTTCTGGGGAATATTACAAACTTGGGGAGGTCTTTAACTTAAAATATTGTCCATTATGCACTATATGAGTGGTCAAATGTGCTGGATCTCGTAAGACAGACAATCCTAATTCACAGGAGAGACGTTTGAAAAAGCGGGTGAAGAGGTGCCGCAGTTCCCAGTTGGACGACGCCTTTGGGGTGACACAACCGTAATAAAAATTAGTCCATTGAGAGGGCAAGAACAATATACAGTATATGTCAGCAGAAGTGCAGTATTATCATAAAGAGACGTATACTACGGAGGAGGAATGGGGGGGAAAGAGAGCCAGAGGAGGTTGAATAGAGAGAGGGAGGAAGGAAGATTGTGAGCTTGAATCGGTTAAAAGTATTGGGGACCCTATTATATAGGGTGGCAGCCCCCCGCCCCTGGCTGTCCGGTGGCAGCCCCCCTCCCCTGGCTGTCTCTCCGTCTCCTCCCTACAGGTGCTCCCGCCTGTCCAGCGCTGCCAGAGTCTTCCTCCTGCCTAGCGCTGCCAGAGTCTCCCGTCTGTCCTGAGCTGCCAGAGTCTCCAGTCTGTCCTGAGCTGCCAGAGTCTCCCATCTGTCCTGAGCTGCCAGAGTCTCCCGTCTGTCCTGAGCTGACAGAGTCTCCCGTCTGTCCTGAGCTGCCAGAGTCTCCCGTCTGTCCTGAGATGCCAGAATCTCCCGTCTGTCCTGAGCTGCCAGAGCAGCCCGTCTGTCCTGAGCTGCCAGAGCCGTCCGTCAGCCAGGAGCTGCAAGAATCGCCTGTCTCGCCAGCGCTGCCAGAATCTCCCTTCACTCCGGAGCTGCCGGAGTCTCCCGCTTGTCTGGTGCTGCCGGAATCTCCCGTCCATTCGGGACCCGTGGCTTGGGTCCCTAGTCAGAGGTCGGTGGCGAGGGTCGCCGCGTTAAAGAGGCCACGGAGGCAGGTAAAGAGGCGGAGAAGGACTATGGTGGATGGGGTCCACGTCCCGCGCCAGAGCCGCCACCGCGGACAGACACCCACCCAGACCCTCCCCTATAGGTTTAGGTTTTGCGGCCGGAGTCCGCACCTTTGGGGGGAGGGGGGGGGGGGGGGGGTACTGTCACATTCTGACCTTATTTTATTATGTCTTTGTTTTAGTATGGTCAGGGTGTGAGTTGGGTGGGTTGTCTATGTTCCTTTTTCTATGTTTTGGGATTTCTGTGTTTGGCCTGGTATGGTTCTCAATCAGAGGCAGCTGTTTATCATTGTCCCTGATTGAGAACCATATTTAGGTAGCCTGGTTTCACTTTTGAGTTGTGGGTGAATATTTTCTGTTTTGTGTGTGTTGCACCTGACAGAGCTGTTTCGTTTGTTCTCTTTTGTTACTTTGTATTTAGTGTTCAGTTTAATAAAAGGATGAACACTTACCACGCTGAGCATTGGTCTGACATTTCTTACTCCTCGTCAGAGGAGGACGAAGATGAACGTTACACTAGGAATACAAGAATTTCACTACACCTGCAATAAAAATCTGGTAAATATGTGTATGCGCCCAATAAAATTGGATTTGATTTGGACACTTTGGAGAGGTTGAAAGGACACTTGAATGTACCCTGGATACCACATAACACCACCACAATGTTTGAGTGAGGTTGATATGATAGAAATTGCGTTTTTATACTGAACATATAGCATTTAGGAATTGCAAATATGTAATAGCACTGGAATGGTCTAATGCAGGGAAACTTAAATCAGTTTTACCAAATTTCTATCAGCATGTTAAATGTGCAACCAGAGGGAAAATAACTCTGGACCACCCATACTCCGCACACAGAGATGCATACAAAGCTCTCCCTTGCCCTCAATTCGGTAAATCCGACCACAACTCTATCCTCCTGATTCCTGCTTACAATCAAAAATGAAAGCAGGAAGCACCAGTGACTCAGTCTATAAAAAAATGGTCAGATGAAGCAGATGCTAAGCTACAGGACTGTTTTGCTAGCACAGACTGAAATATGTTCCGGGATTCCTCCAATGGCATTGAGGAGTACACCACATCTGTCACTGGCTTCATCAATAAGTGCATTGATGACGTCATCCCCACAATGACCCTACGTACATACCCCAACCAGAAGCCATGGATTACAGGCAGCATCCGCACAGAGATAAATGCTAAAGCTGCCGCTTTCAAGGAGCGGGACTCTAACCCGGGAGCTTATAAGAAATCCCGTTATGCCCTGCGACCCACCATCAAACAGGCAAAGCGTCAATACAGGACTAAGATTGAGTCGTACTACACTGGCTCTGACGCTCATCGGATGTGGCTGGGCCTGCAAACCATTACAGTCTACAAAGGGAAGCACAGCCAAGAGCTGCCCAGTGACACGAGTCTACCATATGAGCTAAAATACTTCTATGCTTGCTTCGAGGCAAATAACACTGAAACAGGCACGAGAGCACCAACTGTAGAGGAAGACTGATTACACTCTCTGCAGCCGATGTGACATTCAATATTCACACCTCCGCAGGGTCAGACGCATTACCAGGACGTGTACTGCGAGCATGCGCTGACCAAACAGCAAGTGTCTTCACTGACATTTACAACCTCTCCCTGTCCGAGTCTGTAATACCAACATGTTTCAAGCAGACCACCATAGTGCCTGTGCCCAAGAACACTAAGGTAACCTGCCTGAATGACTACCGACCCGTACCACTCATGTCTGTAGCCATGAAGTGCTTTGAAAGGCTGGTCATGGCTCACATTAACACCATCATCCCAGAAACCCTAGACCCACTCCAATTTGCATAACGCACAAACAGATCCACAGATGATGCAATCTCTATTGCCCTCAACACTGCCCTTTCCCACCAGGACAAAAGGAACACCTATGTGAGAATGCTATTCATTGACTACAGCTCAGCGTTCAACACCAAAGTGCCCTCAAAGCTCATCAATAAGTTAAGGACCCTGTGACTAAACACCTCCCTCTGCAACTTGATCCTGGACTTCCTGACGGGCCGCGCCCAGGTGGTAAGGGTAGGTAACAACACCTCCGCCACGCTGATCCTCAACACAGGGGCCCCTCAGGGTGCGTGCTCAGCCCCCTCCTGTACTCCCTGTTCACTCATGACTGCACGGCCAGGCATGACTCCAACACCATCATTAAATTTGCTGATGACACAACAGTGATAGGCCTGATCACAGACAAAAATGAGACAGCCTATAGGGAGGAGGTCAGAGACCTGGCTGGGTGGTGCCAACAACCTCTCCCTCAACATGATCAAGACAAAGGAGATGATTGTGGACTACAGGAAAAAGAGGACCGAGCATGCCCCCATTCTCATCGACGGGGCTGCAGTGGAGCAGGTTGAGAGCTTCAAGTTCCTTGACCGCAAGGTACTACAGGGTAGCAGTTACTTTTGGGTATGTCTATTTAGGGGGAAATCTAAATGTTGCCATTATATTTAAGAGGTTTTTAAGGAACATTTTTACAAAGTATAAGCAGAGTGAGCTGTACGCCGGATCGAAGACAGGAGGAGAAATGGAAGTGGGTGAGGGCGATGTATCGGAGGGGGTAGGTGTGGTGAAGTTCTCAGAGTCCGAGGCTTACACCAAGGGTCAGGATAAAGATGAGTCACTTATGGTAGGAGTGACTTTTTTAGGAAAAAAGCCATTTGTGGTTTCAGGGTGGGTGAAAACAGAGTTGACTGCTATGGAATCGGTGCAGGTAACCAGAAGTGGTCTGGTGATAATTGTGTGTGCTTCTCCTGGTAAGAGGGAGCAGGTGCTCAATGTTAAACAAATGGGAACAAGACATGTGAATTGTTTTGCTCTCAAGAAAAACGTGCCATTGAAAGGAGTGATTACTGGGGTAGTGGTAAATGTGAAAGTTGACCAACTGAAGAGGAAGAGTGTTTGTGATGCTCGTCATTTGGTGCAACGTAGACAGGGTGGCATGAGTGGTGAAACAGAAGAGTCGTCTGTTCTTTTTAGTTGATGGAGACAAATGATGGAGACAAACAAAACATGTATGATTCTTGGAATATTGATCATTGTCATTGTGAACTGGATTGACATGATATAACGTCCCAAGAGAGCTGAGCAGATGAAACGCAAATGACATAGGAATTCCAGTCTGCTGTGAAGCATGCATACATGTATTTGGACAAGTAAGAGTCTAAAGTTAGCTTCATGTACAGATATTATTTGTATCTCATGTTGTTATAAAGTTATTTGCATTGCTAGTTAAAGCCTTCTGTTAGCTAGCCAACATGAAACTTAGCTAGCTAGTGTTAGTTGCTTGGTATCAAATGCCAGCTAACGTTATAAATTGTATATCATTTTGTCAGAAATCCATTTGCATTGCTAGTTGAAGCCTACTGTTGGTTAGCTTTACCTGCAGATTAATAGTGCATAATTTCATGCATGTTGCCTAGCTAGCTAGGTGTGTGACAAACTGTATGGGTTGCTGGCTTGCTACATTAGCCAGATGTGTAATTCCTGGGGTGTAGTGGAGGAAGAAGTCAGGCGCAGGAAACAGAGTTCAGGGTAGCGAATACTTTTTAATTCACCACACCGGTAAAAACGACACCACCCAAACAAATGCCCCAAAACACGGGGAACTAAACAGTCCAGAAAAACCACACATACACGGACAACCGTGACTTAAAGGCGTGCACAATAGTACACAGAAAATAATCCCGCACACCCAGCAGGCGGGCCAGCTAGGTATTAAAACCCAACCAATTAACCTAACTAAACACAGGTGTAACTAATAAACAGACAAGAGGAAAAAAGGATCAGTGGCAGCTAGTAGGCCGGTGACGACAACCGCCGAGTGCCACCCGAACAGGAAGGGGAGCTACCTTCGGTAGGAGTCGTGACAAGATGATTAGGCTCTATGAACCATAAATTTAGCCAGGTGTGTCTGGGGGTGATTACGGACATCACATGCTTTATGAACATGTGAACAGGTCTAGACAATAGAGACACATCCACTTAGCTAGATGTGTCTGGGATGTAGTTTTGATTTGATTTTATATATAATTTGTTTACCAGAGACAATGTGAAGAACAACATGGTAGGATATAGGCCATGGACTAGATAGTGTATTTCTACCTGGAGATGTTATTTATTGTAGGCTACTACTTTCACTGCTTGTTTACTACACTACTTTAATCACTCACAGTGAATACTTAAAGAGATGGGTGGGGTTAAGGCTTAAGAGGTTGTGAATGACGCTGAATGGATGTACTAAAAAAAAGCTCTGATTCTACACCACCAAGTGAGCTTCTATGGGTATGTTAGAATATAGCTTTATTTCCTGTGGTCATGTTTTGCCAATGTGCATTCATCCTGACATGAACACAGAGGGACGCCAAGAAGAAATCACTTTGATAACACTGACCTAAACCCAAAGGGTTTTGAAATGGGTTGAATGTAACTGGGAATGAAGTCTTTATCCTTGTTCTGGATAGGGCCTTGTAGGGATATTTGGAAATAAAATAAAATGTATTTCTCTACTGTAGTTGTCATCATAGTAAAGTAATAGGTATATAACTAGAGACCATGGACTGTATAACATTTGCATAATAAGGAGCTGTGTGACACCTGATATGTGGACTTTATTTTATTCTTATTATAACTACCTGTTGAAAGTCCTACATACAAATATATACACTTGTCAGTTTCATTAGGACTCAAAGAGGGAAATAATTTATACAACTTTAAACCAGGTATGAAACTGTGTAGGCTGCTACATCAAAAATAAAGGAGTTTACCACTCCTGTTGCAGGTGAAGAGGCGCTCAATAAAAATAAGCCTGGACTGCTCTCTAGTTACTACAACCCGAGAAGTGAACAAGATATAGCGTGCTACTATGTACAACAACAGAGCAGGTTATGATCAGTGACTTGACTATTGCCGTTGTTTAGGCAGATCTAACCTAATTTAAGCATACTATAGAAGGCAAATAAGATGGTCGAACCTTGCGCTTTACGGGACTCGATCATCAGAGATAGAAAAAAAATACTACAACCATAATATTGGGGAAAATACAACGTGCCGACTCTTCTTCTCTAAAGAATTACGGTATCTTACCTTTTGGTGGAGCCCGTGCCTCTATTGCTGAATCGGGTCCTGGATGCTGGCGCGCGACTAACCACAATACACTTGAACTCGTTGAAGGAAGGATGCTTGCATTCCTTTAAAATACGAGCAGTTCATCGATGTTTTTTCGCGTCTTAAGCGTTTGGGTAGGGTAGCTTGCAATGTTTAATTGTGTCCGTTCTCCCCATTCAGAAAGCCTGAGAACAGAGCAGTGTGATGTTCGACCAATCCGCTCTCGACGTATAAGCACAGATCAGCTACACTGAGCACTCTTTTTCCTAAAATGTCACAGGACCAATCCCCACAGACCACTCAATACCTAATGTTCGATACACGCCAAATAGTAACCCCAGGCAGCTAAACAATTCCATCACAACAATGGAATAATGAAGACCATCATATTCTATTATAAAAAATATATATGTTTTTCTTGTCCAATCTCATTGACCAGCATTCACTGCTGTGGAAGATTTAATGTGTCTGTAAGCTTAATCCTTTTAATGTTTTCTCACTGTTGAAAATAAAACATCTATGTTGATTAATTTATTAGTTATTATGTTTATGAGGACACAGGCTACCTCCTGATAATCGTTATTCTCCTTGACAGAATAGCAGTAGGAAGGGACAGATAACATTCTTATTTTCCATTTAAAAGAAGGCTGCACTGTTTCCATACTTTCCTGAACAGCCTAGGCCAGCAGTCTGACAACCATTGGCCCATGGGGATACTGGCACTGTTTTGATCTGACTTCTATTCCCTATTCAGTAGGTGAGGAATATGTCTCATCATGTGTAGACTCCCAACTGTATTTCCCAACTCCCCTTCTAGAGTACTTTCAACAGTACACATTTTTATTGTAGCCTCGGACAAGCACACCTGATTAAACTTCAAGTAATTATCAGGCCCTCAATGAGCTGAATCAGCTATGTTTATCCGGAGCTACAGCAAAAATGTGTGTTTTCTGAGGTACTCGAGGACCGGAGTTGAGAACCACTAGTGTAGACTGCTGGACAGGACATGTGCAGGGTAATCTACAGTTGCAGACTTGTATTCCCTCCTCCAATCCTATGCTTGGTTTTATACATTTCTGTTATTTTACATCCCTCTCCTTCAAAGGCTCATCCATCTTCCTATCTCCCACTCACCTTGTCAATCACAGATAAGAACAGTGCTGATGTACTTCCCTGGCTGCGTTACGACTTAACCCAAACAGGGTAATTGTTTTAGCCATGGACCATGTCAGTATATGAAGCCCTGCAACAAGGGAATAACAGTATCCATCCATAAAATACACCCAAAATATAACTCCCTGTAAAATCTTAGATAAAAGTGTACCAAAAGGGTTCTGATCCGTTGTTACAGAAACGGGAATCTTGATGTGAATCTTGGAATTGTTTGTTTAATATGATAGGCACACTAAAAAACTGTTCTAGAAAATGTATATGTCATTTTTGCTTTTCATAGAGAGATGTAGTATGTTACTGGTGAACATTAAAAAAAACAAAAAAAAGTCCCATATCCACAGCCACATTTTTTATTTATTTATTTTATTTTATTTCACCTTTATTTAACCAGGTAGGCAAGTTGAGAACAAGTTCTCATTTACAATTGCGACCTGGCCAAGATAAAGCAAAGCAGTTCGACACATACAATGACACAGAGTTACACATGGAGTAAAACAAACATACAGTCAATAATACAGTATAAACAAGTCTATATACGAAGTGAGCAAATGAGGTGAGATAAGGGAAGTAAAGGCAAAAAATAGGCCATGGTGGCAAAGTAAATACGATATAGCAAGTAAAACACTGGAATGGTAGATTTGCAGTGGAAGAATGTGCAAAGTAGAAATGAAAATAATGGGGTGCAAAGGAGCAAAATAAATAAATAAATACAGTAGGGAAAGAGGTAGTTGTTTGGGCTAAATTATAGGTGGGCTATGTACAGGTGCAGTAATCTGTGAGCTGCTCTGACAGTTGGTGCTTAAAGCTAGTGAGGGAGATAAGTGTTTCCAGTTTCAGAGATTTTTGTAGTTCGTTCCAGTCATTGGCAGCACAGAACTGGAAGGAGATGTGGCCAAAGAAAGAATTGGTTTTGGGGGTGACCAGAGAGATATACCTGCTGGAGCGCGTGCTACAGGTGGGTGATGCTATGGTGACCAGCGAGCTGAGATAAGGGGGGACTTTACCTAGCAGGGTCTTGTAGATGACATGGAGCCAGTGGGTTTGGCGACGAGTATGAAGCGAGGGCCAGCCAACGAGAGAGTACAGGTCGCAATGGTGGGTAGTATATGGGGCTTTGGTGACAAAACGGATTGCACTGTGATAACTAAATACAATTTTTTGAGTAGGGTATTGGAGGCTATTTTGTAAATAACATCGCCGAAGTCGAGGATTGGTAGGATGGTCAGTTTTACGAGGGTATGTTTGGCAGCATGAGTGAAGGATGCTTTGTTGCAAAATAGGAAGCCAATTCTAGATTTAATTTTGGATTGGAGATGTTTGATGTGGGTCTGGAAGGAGAGTTTACAGTCTAACCAGACACCTAGTATTTGTAGTTGTCCACGTATTCTAAGTCAGAGCCGTCCAGAGTAGTGATGTTGGACAGGCGGGCAGCTGCAGGCAGCGATCGGTTGAAGAGCATACATTTAGTTTTACTTGTATTTAAGAGCAATTGGAGGCCACGGAAGGAGAGTTGTATGACATTGAAGCTTGCCTGGAGGGTTGTTAACACAGTGTCCAAAGAAGGGCCAGAAGTATACAGAATGGTGTTGTCTGCGTAGATCAGATATTCACCAGCAGCAAGAGCGACATCATTGATGTATACAGAGAAGAGAGTCGGTCCAAGAATTGAACCCTGTGGCACCCCCATAGAGACTGCCAGAGGTCCGGACAGCAGACCCTCCGATTTGACACACTGAACTCTATCAGAGAAGTAGTTTGTGAACCAGGCGAGGCAATCACTTGAGGAACCAAGGCTGTCGAGTCTGCCGATGAGGATGTGGTGATTGACAGAGTCGAAAGCCTTGGCCAGATCAATGAATACGGCTGCACAGTAATGTTTCTTATCGATGGGGGTTAAGATATCGTTTAGGACCTTGAGCATGGCTGAGGTGCACCCATGACCAGCTCTGAAACCAGATTGCATAGCAGAGAAGGTATGGTGAGATTCGAAATGGTCGGTAATCTGTTTGTTGACTTGTTCTTTTGAAGACCTTAGAAAGGCAGGGTAGGATAGATATAGGTCTGTAGCAGTTTGGGTCAAGAGTGTCCCCCCCTTTGAAGAGGGGGATGACCGCAGCTGCTTTCCAATCTTTGGGAATCTCAGATGACACGAAAGAGAGGTTGAACAGGCTAGTAATAGGGGTGGCAACAATTTCGGCAGATAATTTTAGAAAGAAAGGGTCCAGATTGTCTAGCCCGGCTGATTTGTAGGGGTCCAGATTTTGCAGCTCTTTCAGAACATCAGCTGAATGGATTTGGGAGAAGGAGAAATGGGGAAGGCTTGGGCGAGTTGCTGTGGGGGGTGCAGTGCTGTTGACCGAGGTAGGAGTAGCCAGGTGGAAAGCATGGCCAGCCGTAGAAAAATGCTTATTGAAATTCTCAATTATAGTGGATTTATCAGTGGTGACAGTGTTTCCTATCTTCAGTGCAGTGGGCAGCTGGGAGGAGGTGTTCTTATTCTCCATGGACTTTACAGTGTCCCAGAACTTTTTTGAGTTAGTGTTGCAGGAAGCAAATTTCTTCTTGAAAAAGCTAGCCTTGGCTTTTCTAACTGCCTGTGTATAATGGTTTCTAGCTTCCCTGAACAGCTGCATATCACGGGGGCTGTTCGATGCTAATGTAGAACGCCATAGGATGTTTTTGTGTTGGTTAAGGGCAGTCAGGTCTGGGGAGAACCAAGGGCTATATCTGTTCCTGGTTCTAAATTTCTTCAATGGGGCATGCTTATTTAAGATGGTTAGGAAGGCATTTTAAAAAAAGAAACAGGCATCCTCTACTGACGGGATGAGATCAATTTCCTTCCAGGATACCCCGGCCAGGTCGATTAGAAAGGCCTGCTCGCTGAAGTGTTTCAGGGAGCGTTTGACAGTGATGAGTGGAGGTCGTTTCACCGCTGACCCATTACGGATGCAGGCAATGAGGCAGTGATCGCTGAGATCTTGGTTGAAGACAGCAGAGGTGTATTTAGGGTGGTCTATAGCAGGTGGCAACGTTGAGAGACTTGTTTTTGGAGAGGTGGATTTTTAAAAGTAGAAGTTCAAATTGTTTGGGTACAGACCTGGATAGTAGGACAGAACTCTGCAGACTATCTTTGCAGTAGATTGCAACACCGCCCCCTTTGGCAGTTCTATCTTGTCTAAAAATGTTGTAGTTTGTGATGAAAATTTCAGAATTGTTGGTGGTCTTCCTAAGCCAGGATTCAGACACAGCTAGAACATCCGGGTTGGCAGAGTGTGCTAAAGCAGTGAATAAAACAAACTTAGGGAGGAGGCTTCTAATGTTAACATGCATGAAACCAAGGCTATTACGGTTACAGAAGTCATCAAAAGAGAGCGCCTGGGGAATAGGAGTGGAGCTAGGCACTGCAGGGCCTGGATTCACCTCTACATCGCCAGAGGAACAGAGGAGGAGTAGGATAAGGGTACGGCTAAAAGCAATAAGAATTGGTCGTCTAGAACGTCTGGAACAGAGAGTAAAAGGAGGTTTCTGGGGGCGATAAAATAGCTTCAAGGTATAATGTACAGACAAAGGTATGGTAGGATGTGAATACAGTGGAGGTAAACCTAGGTATTGAGTGATGATGAGAGAGATATTGTCTCTAGAAACATAATTGAAACCAGGAGATGTCATCGCATGTGTCGGTGGTGGAACTAATAGGTTGGATAAGGTATAGTGAGCAGGACTAGAGGCTCTACAGTGAAATAAGCCAATAAACACTAACCAGAACAGCAATAGACAAGGTATATTGACTTTAAGGAGAGGCATGCTTAGTCGAGTGATCAAAAGGGTCCAGTGAGTAGTGAGGTTGGTTGGGGTCACGGCGATTTAGACAGCTAGCCGGGCCATCGGTAGCAAGCTAGCATAGGATGGAGGTCGGTTATTAGCCACCTCGTGCGTTTCCGTAGGTAGGATTAGTGGGGTTCCGTGTGGTAGAGGGGATGAATCCAATTCGCAAAAAAACAACAACAATAGATATAGTTATAGAGGCCCAAGAAAAAAGAATGAAAAAATTAAATTAAATTAAAAATTAAAAAATAAATTGTCCGATAGGTCTATTCAGATAGCAGCCGATAAGACAGCTAACGGTTAGCGGACCGCAGATGGGCATTCAAGTAACGTCGCGACGGAGGAGCCAGCCAGATAACTCCCTCGGGTAGATACCGTCGGTAGTCCAGTTGTGAAGGCCCGGTGGGGCTCCGCGTTGGCAGTAAAACGGGTCCGGATAGGTGATTGTAGCCCAGGAGTGACTGATGGAACTCTTCAGCTGGCTAGCTCCGGAATAATTGATGTTTGCTCCGGAATTGACGAAAGCCGATAGTCACACGGATAGCAGCTAGTTAGCTGCAAGATCCAGGTGTAAATGTCCTGAGTTAGCGGTTGAAATCCGGGGACATAGAGAGAAAAAATAGGTCCTGTATGTTCTGGTTCGAGCCGCGCCGTACAAAACAGGCAATAGATTTTTGAGCTAAAGGATAGCTGATGACCACAAACCGTGGTTAGCTGAATACTAACGATTAGCCAGTAAAGAAGCTAAGTAGCTTCTGATTAGCTTCAGGCTAGCTTCTGGCTAGCTTCTGGATAGCTTCTGGATGAGCTTCTGGCTAGCTTCTGGTTAGCTTCTGGTTAGCTTCTATGGAGGATTACAGATTTGAGGTAAATAATACTTTATTTTTTATATATATATATATAAATTGGTGAGGCGGGTTGCAGGAGGGTGTTTTGAAGATGAGTTTATGGAAAATAAAATATATATATAAAAAGGTATGCGAATAAGTTGTAAATATATATATATATACGGGACACGACAAGACGAGGACAAAAGACGTCTGAACTGCTATGCCATCTTGGAGCTAATTAACGCTCTATAAATTACTCAAGACCTTTAATTCATTTTCCAGTGTCTTGAATAAGGACATGTATATCATTATATGAATGGAAGTCTTTAGGCGTAATCACACTGCACCTTAGCCCAGGGCCAGCGTAGCCTGGGGCTAAGATAGCCTGGGGCTAAGAACAATGCAGTGTGAAAAGGCCTTTTGGGACAGATGTACTGCTAAAAGTAGAACAGATTCCTACATCTAATATGAGGGCCTTTGAGTGACTCACCATTGAGTTCCTTTGTAATTTTTCTTTCAAAATATAATCAAGGTTAAAGGCCATTAAAGCACTTTGGATTTGGCAAAATAGAAAAATGTTGAGCCTATTATTAAATCATTTGCTGTGGTCTCTCTCCGGTACGACCAAGGCCGCCCATTCCGTGACTCAAGTTATTAGCTCCCATACATTTTTAAAGGTTATTAAAAAGAGGAGAGGCAAATCCCCCGTTGACTGTCTTCTCAACTGTAATGCATACATAAAATCCTCCAGCAATGGAACCTTCCCACTGGGCACATGACATCAATTCAACATCTATTCCACGTTGCTACAATTAAATGATGTGGAAACAACGTTGTTGCAACCAGTGTGTGCCCAGTGGGTTTCTTCATGCTATGGCATCAATTAGTATAAGGTTTACTGCTGCAGCTGCTTGCCCTGTGTGGTTCCTCTTCTGTCACTGAAAAGGCCTGGAAGGGTGCTTACACCCGCACCACTTGCTCGGAAATGACTGCACAGTTCAATGTGCAAAACACCAATGGTGGAAAAAGTATTCAGTTGTCATACTTAAAAGTAAAGATACCAATAGGAAATGACTGAAGTCAAAAAGTATAAAAGCATCTAGTTTTAAATGTACTTAAGTAGAGTGGTAGAAAAAGTAGTCCATTTTTATGTAAAAAGTACAAAGTAAAAGTAAATGCTTTACATCAAATTCTTTATATTAAGCAAACAAGACCGCATACTTTTTTGTTTTTATTTATTTATGGACTAACAGGGGCACACTCCAACACTCATAATTTCCAAACCCAGTAATTATGTATAGTGAGTCCGACAGATCAGAGGCAGTAGGGAGTACAACATGTTATATTGATATGTGTGTGAATCTGAGCATAATTCTGTCCTGTATTTGAAATGTAACTAGTACTTTTTGGTGTCAGGGAAAATGTATGAGAGTAAAAAGTACATATTGTCTTTAAGAATGTAGTAGAGTAAAAGTAAAAATAGGAAAAAAATATATATAAAATAGTAAAGTAAAGTACACACAGCCCAAAAACTACTTTAAAGTATTTTTTACTTAAGTACTTCAGACCACTGTAAAGCACACTCTCGGCTTTCTGAAATCCCTTTCATTCCGGGACTAGAAGGCCATACAAAGCTACTTACTCAGAAACATATGGTCCCTTTTTTATCTAAAAGTGAAGTGGTGAAGGACTACCCTCTCGGCTGATCCTCCTGACTTTAAAAACTCTGTAAAAGTGTATATTTGATGGAGGTCCAGCATGGTGAGGCAAGATGTGGCCTTAAAATCCATCCAGAGCAGAGCCTGCTATGCAAATTCTATTTCTTTCTTTCTCTGGCCCACCTTCCCACTCTCTCTCTCTTTGTTTCTCTTTTGTTCTCTCTCTTTCTCCATCTAGGAATCAGGCTATTGGCCCAATCAGTCCTCCCACACAGCAATGGATTTTGGCTTGAGATATGGCACTGATCATCAACGATGATGTCGAATCAATATATACACAGATTAAACATTTGCAGCTCTTCTCAGGAACTAACCTTTTTCTTTGCTTTTGAAAACTACAATAACAAATCGAATTGATCCAGCTTTCTAAAATAAATATACAATTAATTTGTTTGGATGATGCTATTTTTCCACAATAACTAAAGAGACCACAGACTATTTAGTCTTCTGTCCAGACCAAATACTGAGAAGCGCATTAAAGACTATGGTAAAAAAAAGGTCGACCTCCACCCACAAATATAACCTTTGACCCTTCAAAAAACTCTACCATCTGCTGCACAACAAGGCCACTGGACTGTGATGACTGCTGTGCCATAATAAGTGGCTGCTGTGCAATAATAGCAACACTGCTCTCTGCATCAGCAGAGAGAGTCTGGGAAGCGGACGTGCCGCGTCAGGCTCATCAGCACTTGAGAGACCTGGCTGCAGATACACTAAGACAACTTAGATCCACATGCAAACCATTTAATTCTATATATTTTGTCTGGGTAAAGATGGCGGGTATCTCGTAGAACTAATATCTGGGTTAACCTCCTATATGGGGGCTTCAACCAAATTATGCCCAACAGCTGTCTAATGGATGGGATATTGAAACCCATAGGACTGAAGCCAGTGCTATTCTCCAAAATTACATGGAAAGGCCCATTTCTTGTTCAAAACAAATACATTTTCCTCATATGATTGTTATTCCCTTTGTTATTGCCCTTTTTGTTATTGGATTGTTTTTTGTCATGGGAAATTCAATTTCAGAAATCAAAGCTTGACATTCAGAACACAAATGGTGATTATAAATTAATGTCATATTGAAAGTTGTTTCCAAGGGAAAAACTCATACATTTCCATATAAAAATGTTTCTATTGGTAAACTTTGATTGCTTACAACATGAAAGAAGTCATTACATTTGAAACGCTTAAGTGTCACTGAAGGTACATTTCACACCCAAATCAAATCAAATCATCAAATCAAATTTGTATTTGTCACATACGCATGGTTAGCAGATGTTAATGCGAGTGTAGCAAAATGCTTGTGCTTCTAGTTCCGACAATGCAGTAATAACCAACAAGTAATCTAACTAACAATTCCAAAACTACTGTCTTATACACACAAGTGTAAGGGGATAAAGAATATGTACATAAAGATATATGAATGAGTGATGGTACAGAGCGGCATAGGCAAGATACAGTAGATGGTATCGAGTACAGTAGATACATATGAGATGAGTATGTAAACAAAGTGGCATAGTTAAAGTGGCTAGTGATACATGTATTACATAAAGATGCAGTAGATGATATAGAGTACAGTATATACATATACATATGAGATGAATAATGTAGGGTATGTAAACATTATATTAGGTAGCATTGTTTAAAGTGGCTAGTGATATATTTTACATAATTTCCCATCAATTCCCATTATTAAAGTGGCTGGAGTTGAGTCAGTGTGTTGGCAGCAGCCACTCAATGTTAGTGGTGGCTGTTTAACAGTTTGATGGCCTTGAGATAGAAGCTGTTTTTCAGTCTCTCGGTCCCAGCTTTGATGCACCTGTACTGACCTCGCCTTCTGGATGATAGCGGGGTGAACAGGCAGTGGCTCGGGTGGTTGTTGTCCTTGATGATCTTTATGGCCTTCCTGTAACATCGGGTGGTGTAGGTGTCCTGGAGGGCAGGTAGTTTGCCCCCGGTGATGCGTTGTGCAGACCTCACTACCCTCTGGAGAGCCTTACAGTTGTGGGTGGAGCAGTTGCTGTACCAGGCGGTGATACAGCCCGCCAGGATGCTCTCGATTGTGCATCTGTAGAAGTTTGTGACTGCTTTTGGTGACAAGCCGAATTTCTTCAGCCTCCTGAGGTTGAAGAGGCGCTGCTGCGCCTTCTTCACGATGCTGTCTGTGTGGGTGGACCAATTCAGTTTGTCTGTGATGTGTATGCCGAGGAACTTAAAACTTGCTACCCTCTCCACTACTGTTCCATCGATGTGGATAGGGGGGTGTTCCCTCTGCTGTTTCCTGAAGTCCACAATCATCTCCTTAGTTTTGTTGACGTTGAGTGTGAGGTTATTTTCCTGACACCACACTCCGAGGGTCCTCACCTCCTCCCTGTAGGCCGTCTCGTCGTTGTTGGTAATCAAGCCTACCACTGTTGTGTCGTCCGCAAACTTGATGATTGAGTTGGAGGCGTGAGTGGCCACGCAGTCGTGGGTGAACAGGGAGTACAGGATAGGGCTCAGAACGCACCCTTTTGGGCCCCAGTGTTGAGGATCAGTGGGGTGGAGATGTTGTTGCCTACCCTCACCACCCGGGGGCGCCCCGTCAGGAAGTCCAGTACCCAGTTGCGCAGGGCGAGGTCGAGACCCAGGGTCTCGAGCTTGATGACGAGCTTGGAGGGTACTATGGTGTTAAATGCCGAGCTGTAGTCGATGAACAGCATTCTCACATAGGTATTCCTCTTGTCCAGATGGGTTAGGGCAGTGTGCAGTGTGGTTGAGATTGCATTGTCTGTGGACCTATTTGGGCGGTAAGCAAATTGGAGTGGGTCTAGGGTGTCAGGTAGGGTGGAGGTGATATGGTCCTTGACTAGTCTCTCAAAGCACTTCATGATGACGGAAGTGAGTGCTACAGGGCGGTAGTCGTTTAGCTCAGTTACCTTAGCTTTCTTGGGAACAGGAACAATGGTGGCCCTCTTGAAGCATGTGGGAACAGCAGACTGGGATAGGGATTGATTGAATATGTCCGTAAACACACCAGCCAGCTGGTCTGCGCATGCTCTGAGGGCGCGGCTGGGGATGCCGTCTGGGCCTGCAGCCTTGCGAGGGTTAACACGTTTAAATGTTTTACTCACATCGGCTGTAGTGAAGGCGTACATTCCATGCTTGGGAAGCAGCACTGCTAAACATTTCCCAGAAATGCCAGATATGTATATATTATTAATACTGGTACCAATAAGTATTGGTACCAATGTTACTGAGGCTCTAAAGGTGAAAGAGCACTCAATAGTGTTCCATAAGTTGCTTTAAAGGCTCATATAGTGATCTGATATGGCTGGAAGCACTATAAGAATGTGAGTGGCTGTAAGCCTGATTGGGATTTCAGATGGTTTGGTAACATGTTCATGTAGAAATGAACACATTTACTGCACTCTGCTACTGCATTCAGCCACTATTGGAGAGTCTGACTGGCATTGTGATGTACAGTATCCCAATGTATTGTATTACTGTACCATGCTCTTGATGTGCATTTCAGGGGTAGAGACAGAACACACAGTCTGCCAGTCTGTCAGGAGAAGTGGATCAAGGCTGCCTGATTAATGTAGACTCATTATTCATGTCCTGCCTGGCTACAGTGGAGAAATACGCAGAGAAATATTCATCATCTGCCAAGGAATTAGTTGCATTGTCATCCCATTTAGAACCATTGCTTCTGAAACAGGAGGTACACTACATTACTAAAAGTATGTGGACACTGCTCGTCAAACATCTCATTCCAAAATCATGGGCATTAATATGGATTTGGTCCCCCCTTTGCAGCTATAACATCCTCCACTCTTCTAGGAAGGCTTTCCACTAGATGTTGGAACATTGGTGCGAGGACTTACTTCTATTCAGCCCCATAAGCATTAGTGAGGTCGGGTACTGATGTTGGGCAATTAGGTTTGGATCGCAGTCGGCCTTCCAATTCATCCCAAAGGTGTTCAATGGGGTTGGGGTCAGGGCTCTGTGCAGGCCAGTCAAGTTCTTCCACATCGATCAAACCATTTCTGTATGGACCTCGCTTTGTGCACAGGGGCATTGTCATACTGAAACAGGAAAGGGCCTTTCCCAAACTGTTGCCACAAAGTTGGAAGAACAGAATCATCTAGAATGTCATTGTATGCTGTAGCGTTAAGATTTCCCTTCACTGGAACTAAGGGGTCTAGCCCGAACCATGAAAACTGCCCCAGACCATTATTCCTCCTCCACCAAACTTTACAGTTGGCACTAGGCATTAGGGCAAGTAGCATACTCCTCGCATCCGCCATACCCAGATTCCCGATGAACAGTTATTGTGCTGACGTTGCTTCCGGAGGCAGTTTGGAACTGTACTGAATGTTGAAACCGAGGACAGACGATTTTTATGCGCTACGCACTTCTGTACTCAGCGGTCCTGTTCTGTGAGCTTGTATGGCCTACCACTTTGCGGCTGAGCCGTTGTTGCTCCTAGACGTTTCCCCTTCACAATAAAAGCACTTAAAGTTGACCTTGGCAGCTATAACAGGGCAGAAATTTGACGAACTCACTTGTTGGAAAGGTGGCATCCTGTGACGGTGCCACGTTGAATGTCACTGAGCTCTTTAGTAAGGCCAATCTACTACCAATGTTTGTCTATGGAGATTGCATGGCGGTGTGCTCAATTTTTTACACGTGTCAGCAATCAGTGTGGCTGAAATAGCCAAATACACTAATTTGAAAGGGTGTCCAAATACTTTGTATATATAGTGTAAGGTGAGGCATTCTTTGTGCACTGGCCTCTAAAACAGTTATTTAAGTTTTGATTAGGAGAGGGCATTGCCAAGTGTGCAAAGCTGTCAAGGCAAAGGGTGGCTACTTGATGTAAAGTATTCAGTATTTCATCCCCACATTCGAAGGGGCTGATAATAATAATGTCTTTCCACTCCATACCTCCAACTCCATACTGGGGTAATTAAGTTAACACTCTCACTGACCTAATTCACCACTCTGATGTTCATGAGTCCTATCTGATTATGTGGAATAATAGCCTTTACCTCCAACACAATGATCTGAGCATGAGTCACGCTCTCTTTCCAAGTCTCAGGCATCAGTAGCTAGTACTCTCCTGCTGAACTATCGCAGAACATTATTTCCCATCAGGAACATGGTACAGTATTAATAGGTTCCCTTCCAAACAATGTTTTCTATGAGTCAGGCTGTGCTTACATATCAGAGAGGGTTGTGAGGAGGTGTTCAATCATGCCTGCTTTTGTGGTAGGTTCTGGGAAAAACAGTTTTGCTGACTTGAAGATGATAACTTCCATTGTATCACATTTGAGGTAAGACCCAGATGCAGACAGTGTAGAAGTAACAAGAGTCTATTACAACCACAGGGGCAGGCAAACGACAGGTCAAGGCAGGCAGGGGTCAGTAATCCAGAAAGGGTGTAATGGGTCCAGAACGGCAGGCAGTCTCGGGGTCAGGGCAGGCAGGGGTCAATAATTCAGAATGCTGGGGTAAGGAACAAAACGGCAGGTAGTCTCAGGGTCAGGGCATGGAGATCAGTCAAAACCAGGTAGGACTAGAAAACAGGAGCAGGAAACCAGGCAGGAGCAGGGAAACAAACACTGGTAGGTTTTACAAACAAAACGAACTGGCAACAGACAAACAAAGAACACAGGTATAAATACACAGGGGATAATGAGGAAGATGGGCGACACCTGGAGGAGGGTGGAGACAAACACAAAGACAGGTGAAACAGATCATGGCATGACACAGTGCTTTCTTTGTAGTTACTTTTCCCTTAGGTATATCTGTGATGATGCAACTGTGCAGTATGTTATCAGTGAAGGACTAATATTAAACAGCACGATGCCTGGGCCAAAGCATTCTTCTATAATCATCATCAACATCAATATAATTTATGTTTACAACAGACTCTTGTTATTATTGACAATGTTCACGTTTATGAACAGGCTGAGAAATCACATAGGAGTGAGAAAGCTCCAGCCAGCGTGTCTCCTAAAAGTTTGTGATCGCTTTTTTTGTTGCCTGGGAAGACCTTAGGAAAGAAGGATGAATTATACTTTTGGAATGAGCTAATTCTAACAAAACATATTTATAATTTACATCAACTCTCCACACCCCCCCCCCCAAGGAGAGTTTGCTGTGTGTAACTGTCGATGGCTGTAGATTACGGTTGTTTTTTTCTAAGATGTCCTCTCTAGGGCTGGAGGAGAGCATTTCAAATCCTCTGGGCAGGAAAGAACTGGGAGAGGAGAGGCTGGCTGCATGTTCCATTGAGCGGGGGATCAATACGTTCCTAGTTTAATCCGTGACCTTGTGTAATCAGCTAGCATATTAGTGGTGGGCACCCCTGGTGCACCCCATGATTGCAGGCATGCCCATGAAGAGAGAGTGGGATGTGTAATTGTACTTTCTAAGGGTTGAGGTACAAGGGGTATTTGTCCTCAGTCAAGAACAGTTGAAATTTGGTCAATGGTTTGGTTGGTAGGTGACTGTGCTGTATATACAGTATGTTTGTATTTGTGGGAGAGAATTCATTGTGGACATAGTCCTCTACCTAGTCTTGTACAACATTTAAGTAATTTAGAAGACACTCTTATCCAGTCCAACTTACAAGAGAAATTAGGGTTAAGTGCCTTGCTCAATGACAGATTGTCACATTTTGGGGAATTGAACCACCAACCTTTTGTTACTGGCACAACGCTCTTAACCGCTAGACTACCTGCCACCAATATCTCACAATATTTAACATTATCTTGGTTTAGATCAAAATGCACGGACAACCTGGTAGCCAGTAGTGACATGAGTGTGTTCATCATCAGTGCACTTGAACTGCTACACTATGCATGAAATACACTTTTGACATGTCTGTAAGGATTCATCAAACAAAGCTGATATTTTTATGAAGGCGTTCTATTGACCCCACTGGACAGACAAGGTCAGACAATAGAGAAACTACCTAGCAAGAGCATAGCTGCATAGATACACTCATTGAAATGCAACATCCCTACCTCTCCCACCTACTGTGGTCTTATCAGCCTTTTCCAGCATCCTACACGATCACTTCACCATCACCATGCAGCTCCATTCCTCCTACCTCCTGAGGCCTTTCTAACCTGTATCCACAACCAGGTGGGAGCAGCCCAGCAGGAGCTCCAAACCAAAGAAGTACAAAACCAATCCGCAGTGGTTAGTCACTCCAATGTATACATAGCTCATTGACAGGAAATTTGCAATTACTGGGAGAACTCTGATTATTTATCTATGTAAGCATTCTTATTAATGGGCCAGTGTGAGATGCACCATGCACCACACATTTAGCTGGGCTTATGCTCTTTTTCTTCAGCTAGCTGGCATATTTTGTGCGTTGAGCCCTCTGAAAATGTGAGCAGTGATAATTGTATAATTACACATAAAAACTCGTCCTATGTAATTACAGTCACTGTACGCCAGAGATGAGATTGTCTTTGGAGTCAAATTGTCGCTGATACCACCCCTGTGTGTTTTCCTTTCTAATTTGTGTGCGTTGCACTGCAACATCCTGAAAACCTCTGGCCCATAGGTGTGCTGTGCACTATGCTGAATGTCCTTCTACATCATGACTGAGCTGAGGCTCAGAGTGAATCCTGGTTGTCATGGTGACTGAGTTAGTTCCTGTCCTGGTGGTTGCTGGGTGCTGGGTTCAGGGATAATATCCCCCAGACAGGTCACCTTGGGTCTGCCACAGGCCAAGAGAAAGAGAGAAAGAGAGAGAGGAGCAGCAATGCATATGCAAGCTGGGTGAGCTGTCCTGTACTACAAGCTCAATATGGCTCCTGTGGGACAGAAAACCTCCTCTCTGTTGCAGGCCTGGTGAATTATGGATGCCTTCCTCCCTGCAGCAGACCCACACAGCATGGTGTTACGACTGTGACCAGCTTAATCTCTCTCCACCTCCTGAGTGGCGCAGCTGTTTAAGAGACTGCATCTCAGTGCTAGAGATGTCACTACAGACCCTGGTTTGATTCCAGGCTGTATCACAACCGGCTGTGATTGGGAGTCCCATAGGGCGATGACCAATTGGCCCAGCGTTTTCCGGGTTAGGGTTTGGCTGGGGTAGGCTGTTATTGTAAATAAGAATTTGTTCTTTTACTGACTTGTCTCGTTAAATAAAGGTAAAAAATTTTTTTTTTATAATAAACACCTTACTAAACCTTCAGCCAATCATTTCTGGGGCGGCAGGGTAGCCTAGTGGTTAGAGCGGTGGACTAGTAACCGGAAGGTTGCAAGTTCAAACCCCTGAGCTGGCAAGGTACAAATCTGTCGTTCTGCCCCTGAACAGGCAGCTAACCCACTGTTCCTAGGCCGTCATTGAAAATAAGAATTTGTTCTTAACTGACTTGCCTAGTTAAATAAGTTTCTGTGCAGATATTTGTATCTGCACAGAAACAGAATATATCCAGACCCATTCATTGAAATGAAGTTATTAGCACCATGAAAGTAGGCCAGCAGATGTTAGTAATTTGCCTTCCTAATAGGTATATTACTTTAACGTACCATTGACAGAATTACAGATACTGTTTAGATCACTTTTGTGCTCTCATGCTAATTAGTACAATTCATTACAACATGATGCTAATAAAGTACTATGAAATAATTAGCACACACAAAATGAGCAAGCATGCATGCACACACACACACACACACATGTTCTCTCTAAGCATTCAGCAGCAGCACGCACACACATACACATACACACACATACACACACACACACATAAACCACGAGTGACCAATCTTACATTTCTATCTTTCCTGGCCTGGGTGTGAAAAGAGGGCTCTAAATTGTTCTGACCTTAAAATATTGAAGGGAAAATAATATGCTTCAGGGACCACTTGTTCTCTGTGTAGCTTTTTTCTCTCTCTTACCCTCCTCTTAAATGTCAAATGTGCTTCTCACTTAATGGTCTGCAACACAATACCACCATATATACCATCTCAATGTTTGGAATGATAATGGGGATGTGGTATACTGCTCATTGACATTCATGACGGTCCTAGCCAGAGCGCCATCTAATTAAGACATTCACACAGCCTTCAGGGTAACTCAAGTAGTTTTATTCAGTGACTTGTATGAGACACAACTGTCAAGGGGAAATGGATGCTTCATAAACAACAGGCAAATGGAATTCTTTATGTCTCAGCAACCATGCTATCAAAAATACTTGATACTTTCCCCATCTTGCATCACAGTGCTGTACAGGAGATATCTGGGTTAGAAATAATCTTAGGAGAGAATGCCACCTTTCTCAGCCCTGGTTTCTAATACCATGGTGTCTGGCCTTACATCTATGTTTTCGACAGTTTTCACTTGAATGGGAATCATGGTCACATTAATTCAGCCACCTTCCCACCTTTTGTCTGTGGTTACCCTTTCGAACCCAGGACTCAAATCCCAGCACTGGGGACATGATTCGAGAATATCCCCTGCTGTGCTTTCAACACATAATAAGGTCCTCTATTATGTTCCCCATAGAGCTCTCTCCTCCCCCATGTCCTCCTCACTCAGCTCCTCAGCATCCACCCACTGCTGCCCTGCTTGCTGCTGCCCTGCTTGCTGCTGCCCTGCTTGCTGCTGCCCTGCTTGCTGCTGCCCTGCTTGCTGCTACTGTCCTACTGCTGCCCTGCTTGCTGCTGCTGCCCTACTGCTGCCCTGCTTGCTGCTGCTGTCCTGCTTGCTGCTGCTATTCTACTTGCTGCCCTGCTTGCTGCTGCTGTCCTACTGCTGCCCTGCTTGCTGCTGCTGTCCTACTGCTGCCCTGCTTGCTGCTGCTGTCATACTGCTGCCCTGCTTGCTGCTGCTGTCATACTACTGTCCTGCTTGCTGCTGCTGTCCTACTACTGCCCTGTTTGCTGCTGCTGTCCTACTACTGCCGTGTTTGCTTCTGCTGTCCTACTACTGCCTTGTTTTCTGCTGCTGCCCTGCTTGCTGCTGCTGTCCTACTGCTGCCCTGCTTGCTGTTGCTGTCCTACTACTGCCCTGTTTGCTGCTACTGCCCTGCTTGCAGCTGCTGCCCCGCTTTCTGCTGCTGTCCTGCTTGCTGCTGCTGTCCTACTACTGCCCTGCTTGCTGCTGCTGTCCTACTACTGCCCTGCTTGCTGCTGCTGTCCTGCTACTGCCCTGCTTGCTGCTGCTGTCCTACTACTGCCCTGCTTGCTGCTGCTGTCCTGCTTGCTGCTGCTGCCCTGCTTGCTGCTGCTGTCCTACTACTGTCCTGCTTGCTGCTGCTGTCCTACTACTGCCCTGCTTGCTGCTGCTGTCCTACTACTGCCCTGTTTGCTGCTGCTGTCCTGCTTCCTGCTGCTGTCCTACTACTGCCCTGCTTGCTGCTGCTGTCCTACTGCTGCCCTACTTGCTGTTGCTGTCCTACTACTGCCCTGTTTGCTGCTGTTGCCCTGCTTGCTGCTGCTGTCCTACTACTGTCCTGCTTGCTGCTGCTGTCCTACTACTGCCCTGTTTGCTGCTGCTGTCCTGCTTCCTGCTGCTGTCCTACTACTGCCCTGCTTGCTGCTGCTGTCCTGTTTGCTGCTGCTGTCCTACTACTGTCCTGCTTGCTGCTGCTGCCCTGCTTGCTGCTGCTGCCCTGCTTGCTGCTGCTGTCCTACTACTGCCCTGTTTGCTGCTGCTGTCCTACTACTGCCCTGTTTGCTGCTGCTGTCCTGCTTGCTGCTGCTGCCCTGCTTGCTGCTGCTGCCCTGCTTGCTTCTGCTGTCCTAATACTGCCCTGTTTGCTGCTGCTGGCCTGCTTGCTGCTGCTGTCCTGCTTGCTGCTGCTGTCCTACTACTGCCCTGCTTGCTGCTGCTGTCCTGCTTGCTGCTGCTGCCCTGCTTGCTTCTGCTGTCCTACTACTGCCCTGTTTGCTGCTGCTGTCCTGCTTGCTGCTGCTGCCCTGCTTGCTGCTGCTGCCCTGCTTGCTTCTGCTGTCCTACTACTGCCCTGTTTGCTGCTGCTGGCCTGCTTGCTGCTGCTGTCCTGCTTGCTGCTGCTGTCCTGCTTGCTGCTGCTATCCTGCTTGCTGCTGCTGTCCTACTACTGCCCTGCTTGCTGCAGCTGTCCTGCTTGCTGCCGCTGTCCTGCTTGCTGCTGCTGTCCTACTTGCTGCTGCTGTCCTACTACTGCCCTGTTTGCTGCTGCTATTCTACTTGCTGCCCTGCTTGCTGCTGCTGTCCTACTGCTGCCCTGCTTGCTGCTGCTGTCCTACTGCTGCCCTGCTTGCTGCTGCTGTCCTACTGCTGCCCTGCTTGCTGCTGCTGTCATACTGCTGCCCTGCTTGCTGCTGCTGTCATACTACTGTCCTGCTTGCTGCTGCTGTCCTACTACTGCCCTGTTTGCTGCTGATTTCCTACTACTGCCGTGTTTGCTTCTGCTGTCCTACTACTGCCTTGTTTTCTGCTGCTGCCCTGCTTGCTGCTGCTGTCCTACTGCTGCCCTGCTTGCTGTTGCTGTCCTACTACTGCCCTGTTTGCTGCTACTGCCCTGCTTGCAGCTGCTGCCCCGCTTTCTGCTGCTGTCCTGCTTGCTGCTGCTGTCCTACTACTGCCCTGCTTGCTGCTGCTGTCCTACTACTGCCCTGCTTGCTGCTGCTGTCCTGCTACTGCCCTGCTTGCTGCTGCTGTCCTACTACTGCCCTGCTTGCTGCTGCTGTCCTGCTTGCTGCTGCTGCCCTGCTTGCTGCTGCTGTCCTACTACTGCCCTGCTTGCTGCTGCTGTCCTACTGCTGCCCTGCTTGCTGTTGCTGTCCTACTACTGCCCTGTTTGCTGCTGTTGCCCTGCTTGCTGCTGTTGCCCTGCTTGCTGCTGCTGTCCTACTACTGTCCTGCTTGCTGCTGCTGTCCTACTACTGCCCTGTTTGCTGCTGCTGTCCTGCTTCCTGCTGCTGTCCTACTACTGCCCTGCTTGCTGCTGCTGTCCTGTTTGCTGCTGCTGTCCTACTACTGTCCTGCTTGCTGCTGCTGCCCTGCTTGCTGCTGCTGCCCTGCTTGCTGCTGCTGTCCTACTACTGCCCTGTTTGCTGCTGCTGTCCTACTACTGCCCTGTTTGCTGCTGCTGTCCTGCTTGCTGCTGCTGCCCTGCTTGCTGCTGCTGCCCTGCTTGCTTCTGCTGTCCTAATACTGCCCTGTTTGCTGCTGCTGGCCTGCTTGCTGCTGCTGTCCTGCTTGCTGCTGCTGTCCTACTACTGCCCTGCTTGCTGCTGCTGTCCTGCTTGCTGCTGCTGCCCTGCTTGCTTCTGCTGTCCTACTACTGCCCTGTTTGCTGCTGCTGTCCTGCTTGCTGCTGCTGCCCTGCTTGCTGCTGCTGCCCTGCTTGCTTCTGCTGTCCTACTACTGCCCTGTTTGCTGCTGCTGGCCTGCTTGCTGCTGCTGTCCTGCTTGCTGCTGCTGTCCTGCTTGCTGCTGCTATCCTGGTTGCTGCTGCTATCCTGCTTGCTGCTGCTGTCCTACTACTGCCCTGCTTGCTGCAGCTGTCCTGCTTGCTGCCGCTGTCCTGCTTGCTGCTGCTGTCCTACTTGCTGCTGCTGTCCTACTACTGCCCTGTTTGCTGCTGCTATTCTACTTGCTGCCCTGCTTGCTGCTGCTGTCCTACTGCTGCCCTGCTTGCTGCTGCTGTCCTACTGCTGCCCTGCTTGCTGCTGCTGTCCTACTGCTGCCCTGCTTGCTGCTGCTGTCCTACTGCTGCCCTGCTTGCTGCTGCTGTCATACTACTGTCCTGCTTGCTGCTGCTGTCCTACTACTGCCCTGCTTGCTGCTGCTGTCATACTGCTGCCCTGCTTGCTGCTGCTGTCATACTACTGTCCTGCTTGCTGCTGCTGTCCTACTACTGCCCTGTTTGCTGCTGCTGTCCTACTACTGCCGTGTTTGCTTCTGCTGTCCTACTACTGCCTTGTTTTCTGCTGCTGCCCTGCTTGCTGCTGCTGTCCTACTGCTGCCCTGCTTGCTGTTGCTGTCCTACTACTGCCCTGTTTGCTGCTACTGCCCTGCTTGCAGCTGCTGCCCCGCTTTCTGCTGCTGTCCTGCTTGCTGCTGCTGTCCTACTACTGCCCTGCTTGCTGCTGCTGTCCTACTACTGCCCTGCTTGCTGCTGCTGTCCTGCTACTGCCCTGCTTGCTGCTGCTGTCCTACTACTGCCCTGCTTGCTGCTGCTGTCCTGCTTGCTGCTGCTGCCCTGCTTGCTGCTGCTGTCCTACTACTGTCCTGCTTGCTGCTGCTGTCCTACTACTGCCCTGCTTGCTGCTGCTGTCCTACTACTGCCCTGTTTGCTGCTGCTGTCCTGCTTCCTGCTGCTGTCCTACTACTGCCCTGCTTGCTGCTGCTGTCCTACTGCTGCCCTGCTTGCTGTTGCTGTCCTACTACTGCCCTGTTTGCTGCTGTTGCCCTGCTTGCTGCTGCTGTCCTACTACTGTCCTGCTTGCTGCTGCTGTCCTACTACTGCCCTGCTTGCTGCTGCTGTCCTACTACTGCCCTGTTTGCTGCTGCTGTCCTGCTTCCTGCTGCTGTCCTACTACTGCCCTGCTTGCTGCTGCTGTCCTACTGCTGCCCTGCTTGCTGTTGCTGTCCTACTACTGCCGTGTTTGCTTCTGCTGTCCTACTACTGCCTTGTTTGCTGCTACTGCCCTGCTTGCAGCTGCTGCCCCGCTTTCTGCTGCTGTCCTGCTTGCTGCTGCTGTCCTACTACTGCCCTGCTTGCTGCTGCTGTCCTACTACTGCCCTGCTTGCTGCTGCTGTCCTGCTACTGCCCTGCTTGCTGCTGCTGTCCTACGACTGCCCTGCTTGCTGCTGCTGTCCTGCTTGCTGCTGCTGCCCTGCTTGCTGCTGCTGTCCTACTACTGTCCTGCTTGCTGCTGCTGTCCTACTACTGCCCTGCTTGCTGCTGCTGTCCTACTACTGCCCTGTTTGCTGCTGCTGTCCTGCTTCCTGCTGCTGTCCTACTACTGCCCTGCTTGCTGCTGCTGTCCTACTGCTGCCCTGCTTGCTGTTGCTGTCCTACTACTGCCCTGTTTGCTGCTGTTGCCCTGCTTGCTGCTGCTGTCCTACTACTGTCCTGCTTGCTGCTGCTGTCCTACTACTGCCCTGTTTGCTGCTGCTGTCCTGCTTCCTGCTGCTGTCCTACTACTGCCCTGCTTGCTGCTGCTGTCCTGTTTGCTGCTGCTGTCCTACTACTGTCCTGCTTGCTGCTGCTGCCCTGCTTGCTGCTGCTGCCCTGCTTGCTGCTGCTGTCCTACTACTGCCCTGTTTGCTGCTGCTGTCCTACTACTGCCCTGTTTGCTGCTGCTGTCCTGCTTGCTGCTGCTGCCCTGCTTGCTGCTGCTGCCCTGCTTGCTTCTGCTGTCCTAATACTGCCCTGTTTGCTGCTGCTGGCCTGCTTGCTGCTGCTGTCCTGCTTGCTGCTGCTGTCCTACTACTGCCCTGCTTGCTGCTGCTGTCCTGCTTGCTGCTGCTGCCCTGCTTGCTTCTGCTGTCCTACTACTGCCCTGTTTGCTGCTGCTGTCCTGCTTGCTGCTGCTGCCCTGCTTGCTTCTGCTGTCCTACTACTGCCCTGTTTGCTGCTGCTGGCCTGCTTGCTGCTGCTGTCCTGCTTGCTGCTGCTGTCCTGCTTGCTGCTGCTATCCTGCTTGCTGCTGCTGTCCTACTACTGCCCTGCTTGCTGCAGCTGTCCTGCTTGCTGCCGCTGTCCTGCTTGCTGCTGCTGTCCTACTTGCTGCTGCTGTCCTACTACTGCCCTGTTTGCTGCTGCTATTCTACTTGCTGCCCTGCTTGCTGCTGCTGTCCTACTGCTGCCCTGCTTGCTGCTGCTGTCCTACTGCTGCCCTGCTTGCTGCTGCTGTCCTACTGCTGCCCTGCTTGCTGCTGCTGTCATACTGCTGCCCTGCTTGCTGCTGCTGTCATACTACTGTCCTGCTTGCTGCTGCTGTCCTACTACTGCCCTGTTTGCTGCTGCTGTCCTACTACTGCCGTGTTTGCTTCTGCTGTCCTACTACTGCCTTGTTTTCTGCTGCTGCCCTGCTTGCTGCTGCTGTCCTACTGCTGCCCTGCTTGCTGTTGCTGTCCTACTACTGCCCTGTTTGCTGCTACTGCCCTGCTTGCAGCTGCTGCCCCGCTTTCTGCTGCTGTCCTGCTTGCTGCTGCTGTCCTACTACTGCCCTGCTTGCTGCTGCTGTCCTACTACTGCCCTGCTTGCTGCTGCTGTCCTGCTACTGCCCTGCTTGCTGCTGCTGTCCTACTACTGCCCTGCTTGCTGCTGCTGTCCTGCTTGCTGCTGCTGCCCTGCTTGCTGCTGCTGTCCTACTACTGTCCTGCTTGCTGCTGCTGTCCTACTACTGCCCTGCTTGCTGCTGCTGTCCTACTACTGCCCTGTTTGCTGCTGTTGCCCTGCTTGCTGCTGTTGCCCTGCTTGCTGCTGCTGTCCTACTACTGTCCTGCTTGCTGCTGCTGTCCTACTACTGCCCTGTTTGCTGCTGCTGTCCTGCTTCCTGCTGCTGTCCTACTACTGCCCTGCTTGCTGCTGCTGTCCTGTTTGCTGCTGCTGTCCTACTACTGTCCTGCTTGCTGCTGCTGCCCTGCTTGCTGCTGCTGCCCTGCTTGCTGCTGCTGTCCTACTACTGCCCTGTTTGCTGCTGCTGTCCTACTACTGCCCTGTTTGCTGCTGCTGTCCTGCTTGCTGCTGCTGCCCTGCTTGCTGCTGCTGCCCTGCTTGCTTCTGCTGTCCTAATACTGCCCTGTTTGCTGCTGCTGGCCTGCTTGCTGCTGCTGTCCTGCTTGCTGCTGCTGTCCTACTACTGCCCTGCTTGCTGCTGCTGTCCTGCTTGCTGCTGCTGCCCTGCTTGCTTCTGCTGTCCTACTACTGCCCTGTTTGCTGCTGCTGTCCTGCTTGCTGCTGCTGCCCTGCTTGCTGCTGCTGCCCTGCTTGCTTCTGCTGTCCTACTACTGCCCTGCTTGCTGCTGCTGGCCTGCTTGCTGCTGCTGTCCTGCTTGCTGCTGCTGTCCTGCTTGCTGCTGCTATCCTGCTTGCTGCTGCTATCCTGCTTGCTGCTGCTGTCCTACTACTGCCCTGCTTGCTGCCGCTGTCCTGCTTGCTGCTGCTGTCCTACTTGCTGCTGCTGTCCTACTACTGCCCTGTTTGCTGCTGCTATTCTACTTGCTGCCCTGCTTGCTGCTGCTGTCCTACTGCTGCCCTGCTTGCTGCTGCTGTCCTACTGCTGCCCTGCTTGCTGCTGCTGTCCTACTGCTGCCCTGCTTGCTGCTGCTGTCCTACTGCTGCCCTGCTTGCTGCTGCTGTCATACTACTGTCCTGCTTGCTGCTGCTGTCCTACTACTGCCCTGTTTGCTGCTGCTGTCCTACTACTGCCTTGTTTTCTGCTGCTGCCCTGCTTGCTGCTGCTGTCCTACTGCTGCCCTGCTTGCTGTTGCTGTCCAACTACTGCCCTGTTTGCTGCTACTGCCCTGCTTGCAGCTGCTGCCCCTCTTTCTGCTGCTGTCCTGCTTGCTGCTGCTGTCCTACTACTGCCCTGCTTGCTGCTGCTGTCCTGCTTGCTGCTGCTGCCCTGCTTGCTGCTGCTGTCCTACTACTGCCCTGTTTGCTGCTGCTGTCCTGCTTCCTGCTGCTGTCCTACTACTGCCCTGCTTGCTGCTGCTGTCCTACTGCTGCCCTGCTTGCTGTTGCTGTCCTACTACTGCCCTGTTTGCTGCTGCTGCCCTGCTTGCTGCTCTGCTACTGCCCTGCTTGCAGCTACTGCCCCGCTTTCTGCTGCTGTCCTGCTTGCTGCTGCTGTCCTACTACTGCCCTGCTTGCTGCTGTTGCCCTGCTTGCTGCTGCTGTCCTACTACTGCCCTGTTTGCTACTGCTGTCCTGCTTCCTGCTGCTGTCCTACTACTGCCCTGCTTGCTGCTGCTGTCCTGCTTGCTGCTGCTGTCCTACTACTGTCCTGTTTGCTGCTGCTGTCCTACTACTGTCCTGCTTGCTGCTGCTGTCCTACTACCGCCCTGCTTGCTGCTGCTGTCCTGCTTGCTGCTGCTGTCCTACTTGCTGCTGCTGTCCTACTACTGCCCTGTTTGCTGCTGCTATTCTACTTGCTGCCCTGCTTGCTGCTGCTGTCCTACTGCTGCCCTGCTTGCTGCTGCTGTCCTACTGCTGCCCTGCTTGCTGCTGCTGTCCTACTGCTGCCCTGTTTGCTGCTGCTGTCCTACTACTGCCCTGTTTGCTGCTGCTATTCTACTTGCTGCCCTGCTTGCTGCTGCTGTCCTACTGCTGCCCTGCTTGCTGCTGCTGTCCTACTGCTGCCCTGCTTGCTGCTGCTGTCCTACTGCTGCCCTGTTTGCTGCTGCTGTCCTACTACTGCCCTGTTTGCTGCTGCTGTCCTACTACTGCCTTGTTTTCTGCTGCTGCCCTGCTTGCTGCTGCTGTCCTACTGCTGCCCTGTTTGCTGCTGCTGCCCTGCTTGCTGCTGCTCTGCTACTGCCCTGCTTGCAGCTGCTGCCCCGCTTTCTGCTGCTGCCCTGCTTGCTGCTGCTGTCCTACTACTGCCCTGCTTGCTGCTGCTGTCCTACTACTGCCCTGTTTGCTGCTGCTGTCCTGCTTCCTGCTGCTGTCCTACTACTGCCCTGCTTGCTGCTGCTGTCCTACTGCTGCCCTGCTTGCTGTTGCTGTCCTACTACTGCCCTGTTTGCTGCTGCTGCCCTGCTTGCTGCTGCTGCTGCCCTGCTTGCTGCTGCTGCCCCGCTTTCTGCTGCTGTCCTGCTTGCTGCTGCTGTCCTACTACTGTCCTGCTTGCTGCTGCTGTCCTACTACTGCCCTGCTTGCTGCTGCTGCCCTGCTTGCTGCTGCTGTCCTACTACTGCCCTGCTTTCTGCTGCTGTCCTGCACCAGTAGCCTTGTTGTGTGCTCCGTGGGGCTCTCTCTCTTTTTCTCTCTCAAGATGTATGTCATTGTTGATTGCTGAGATTGTGTTACTCCCTGACATCTTTCAGAATTTCAAACTAGATTGTAAAAGCTGATGTATGATGTCTACAGACCCAATGGAAGAAACAACTAAAAATAAAAAAAGAAGGAAAACGCTAGTTAGAATGATAAAGGCATATGGATTTGGTTGAATAAGAACTCATTTTAATGAACTCCCTACAAAGCACAGTTGCCTGTCTTACATTCTAAAACCAAATAACATGTGTTCTGACATCAGTAAGCCATTTGGCAGAGAGAGAGAGAGAGAGAGAGAGAGAGAGAGAGACAGAGAGACCCAAGGAATGGATGGTTCTTTACTAGATTCACCCAAGCATGGGGATGGCTTCCGGGCCTCTGGGAATTACAGGATTTGCATAACTGTGGCCTTGATGACATGCCGATGCTGTAATTGCTATCAGGAGGGAGACGTGTTGTTAATTAATGCAACCCATTTAATGTGAATGATATACAATAAACGAGGCTAGAGATGGCTAGAGGTATTCTCCTCCCCTTCCAGGTGTCATACCTCTGTGATTCCTGTGACTGACTCTCTTCGATAACAAACCCTAAGCATCTGTCAAGGATCTAACACATATATCTTAGAGAGGAGAGGTAGGCATAGTACGGTCTGTTATCAAAGAGACTCTTCACAGTTTAGTTTTTTTCCTGGCAAATTATAATAATTCCTCTGATTCCTCTGAATCATTGGATATCAAACGGAGAATGTCAAATTTAGCTGACATGGTTGGTCAGAGCTGTCTGTTGGGCTGAGAGTCAAACTGTGGGTTTCATTTGAATTTCAACCTCATGTAACTGCATGTGATTTCAAGTGCACATTAGAAAGTATAATACATTTGAACACATCCAATCTTGTTCAGAGAAACAATAATATGAGTCATCATGGTAGTACATTTTCTTCAGATGAGGAAATTATAGAACACTGTAGACTGCAGAGAGAAGCATGCATGCACGTATACGCACACCGACACACATACGCACGTAACAGAGTTCAGAACGTACCATAAGCTCACTCCACAGCTAGCTTGAAATGTCGCAGATGGAACCTTTTTGGGTGGCTCAAACCTTTGGAAGGTTGTCAAGGAGGGCAGTAACGTGTGTTAGCAAAGCAGAGGTCCCGAATTCCAGCCAGGTATGAGTCGAATCAGGGGGAAGTGATACTCGCTAAGCAAGCAACGCAACGTCGGGTACACACACACAATGCATCCTATTTTGAGATTACTCTGGTTGCTGTCACACCTTTATACAGGATAGGTCACTATCCAACTCAAACAGATTTACATCAGCATCATCTGTGAGGGTTTAATTGAAATATGATCCAACTTCCGTGTTCAGCATTATATTGTGGTACATCATTTTTCCATGAATCAGGTAAAAAAATATACAGCAGTCATTCATGTGGCTGTAGGCAGCGGGCCAGTGGGGAGCATCTCTCATGGCATGACAGGGGGTGCACAGGAATGGCATGATCACCAGGGGCACGAGCTAATGAACACACCACAGGCGCAATAACAATAACAAAAACAATGGGAGGGCACAGCTACAGGACTCTAAACAGGGGAGAATAGGATTATGTATATTTGTGTGTATGTGTGTGTGCGTGTACGTGCGTGTGTGTGTGATATGTATATGTGTTTGTGCTTCACTGCAAGGGCCGTATTCTGACCTTGACTTAATTCCCTAACAATTCCACCACCTTTACACGTGAGGAAGACATGAATAAGCTCTAGCAAACCAACCAATTCCAAGTGGAAAAAGCCTCAAAAAAAATTCTGATAGAAATAATACTATTTTCCATGCAATGTAATTTACAACTTGTTAAGAGCTATTGATAAGATCTAGGTAGATGAGTAATCTGTTTGGCTAAGGGAATTGTAAATATAAATTACACTTGTTTTAGATCTATTTTACCTTATAATCGCTGGAGACAAATGTGAAACCAGTCATATGGCAGCAAACAGGAGCATATCAACATATCAACTTTCCAACAGTAAAGTTTATGAAATACTGTGCCTTTAAGCAGATTTTCAATTGTATGGCTTTTTAACTTGCAGGGATGGAATAGTGGACCAAAGCGCAGCGTGATAAGTGTTCATGATTTTATTCATCAAAGAAACACTCAAACAAAAATAACAAAACAAAAAGCGAAACCTGGACATATAGGGGAGGGTCTGGGTGGGCATTTCTCTGCGGTGGCGGCTCTGGTGAGGGACGTAGCCCCCGCTCCACCTCTGGGGACCCTCGCCGCCGACCCCGGACTGGGGACCCTCGTAGAGAGGCCCAGACTGGAGGACGCCGCTGGAAGCTCCGGATCGAAGGGCGCCTCTGGATCGAAGGGCGCCTCTGGACCGAAGGGCGCCTCTGGACCGAAGGGCGCCTCTGGACCGAAGGGCGCCTCTGGACCGAAGGGCGCCTCTGGACCGAAGGGCGACACTCGAGGCTCTGGACTGGAGGGCACCTCTGGATGCTCTGGACTGAAGGGCGACACTCGAGGCTCTGGACTGGAGGGCGTCGCTGGAGGCTCTGGACTGAAGGGCGCCTCTGGACGCTCTGGACTGAAGGGCGACACTCGAGGCTCTGGACTGGAGGGCGCCTCTGGACGCTCTGGACTGAAGGGCGATACTCCAGGCTCTGGACTGGAGGGCGTCGCTGGAGGCTCTGGACTGAAGGGCGCCTCTGGACGCTCTGGACTGAAGGGCGACACTCGAGGCTCTGGACTGGAGGGCGTCGCTAGAGGCTCTGGACTGGAGGGCGACTCTGGAGGGAGGAGACGCAGAGACAGCCTGGTGCATGGGGCTGCCATAGGGCCCACCAGGAGGAGGCCTGGTGCGTGGAGGAGGCACCAGATGAACCGGGCTGTGGGGGAGCACTGGAGTTCTGGTGCGCAGCCTTGGCACCACTCCTCCAGGCTGAATGCCCACTTTAGCCCGGCCCCTCCAGAGTGCAGGCACAGGTCGAACCGGGCTGTGGGGGAGCACTGGAGATCTGGTGCTTACCACTTGCATCTCTCCCTTAAGCTCAATGCCCACTTTCGCCCGACACGGGCGGAGCGCAGGCATAGGGCGAACTGAACCCTCCCTGCTCTCCGGAGACACAGTACACAGAGCCGGCGCAGGATACCATGGGCCGAAACGGCGCACCGGAGACCAAACGCGCTGAGCTGGCACAATCCACCCTGGCTGGATGCCCACTCTCGCATGGCACTTGCGGGGGGCTGGCATGTCGCGCTACGGGCTATGTGCACTGGAGACACCGTGCGCTTCACCGCATAACACGGTGCCTGACCAGTACCACGCTGCTTCAGGCAAGCATGGGGAGTTGGCTCAGGTCTCTCGCCTGACTCCGCCAATCTCCCCGTGTGCCCCCCTCAAAAAAAATTGGGGGGCTGCCTCTCGTGCCTGCTGCGCTGCCTTGCCTCATATCGCCTGTCCATCCAATATCTCCTCCCATGTCCAGGAGTCCTGAACCCTCTGCTCCCTGTTACCACGCTGCTTGGTACGTTTGTGGTGGGTAGTTCTGTAACGCTCGTCGTCGTAAGGAATAGTGGACCAAAGCACAGCGTGATAAGTGTTCATGATTTTATTCATCAAAGAAACACTCAAATAAAAATAACAAAATGAAAAGCGAACAGTTCTGTCAGGTAACAGAGACTAAACAGAAAATAACAACCCACAAAACCCATGTGGGAAAAAGCTACCTAAGTATGGTTCCCAATCAGAGACAACAATAGACAGCTGTCCCTGATTGAGAACCATACCCATACAAAGATATACAAAACATAGGAAAATGACAGAATGCCCACCCAAATCACACCCTGACCAAACCAAAATAGAGACATAAAAAGCTCTCTACGGTCAGGGCGTGACACTCTGTTTCCTATTTGTATCATATTAAATATTAGCAACTAGCATTATCGACCATCAGTAGGCCTAATAAACAAAAATGTTCAACTGCCAATTTAGTTCCATTGTTTTGTTCACCTTCATTTGCTTCCTCTGTATACGGCATTACATCTGTGTGGTTGTTGCTGAGGATCATTAGTGGTTGTTGCTGGGCATCATTAGTAACAGTTGATAATATAAAAAAAGATATGTAGGCTAATTAAATCGTTATGGAGCAGAGAGCAGACCAAGCTGTAACAATTTGAACCTGACTCTTGCTGCAATACTTAGCCGTGTCATTACAGTTCCATTGTTAGTGCAGGCAATAGATGAGGGTATAGCCTATTATTGTACACTATTCTCCCTATTATAAATTATATGTACACTGTGTGGCAATTTTAAGAATTAATCAAACTACCGTTTTCTTTCTTTCGTGCATAAAGGCTATCCAAACTAGTTTTTTTATGATTCATAAATACTTTCCTAAACCTAAAAATATTTAGATGGCTTTCTTTCATTGATCCCTAATATTCTGAAGATGTTCTCTCGATATATTCTAGTGAGACTTGACAAAATTCAATAGAAAGGTACACCCTGTTTAAAGGGATGGATAAATGTACTGAAACTCCTATTGAATGAAAACTCCTTAAGAAAATCTGTTGGCCAGCAAGAGGGAGGGTTTTCGTCAGTTAAATTAAATGTATTCAGCGTTTGCAAGGGAACCACGCATGTAAAGCCCATAACGCACCTGCATAAGGTAAGTCTGAATACCAACTACCGAGAAGTGCGTAGAAAAGCCGTGCGTAGGAAACGTTTACATTTTCTATGTCTGAACCGGCCCCCTAGTGAATTACTTTTTTTTTTCACCTTTATTTAACCAGGTAGGACAGTTGAGAACAAGTTCTCATTTACAACTGCGACCTGGCCAAGATAAAGCAAAGCAGTTCGGCACATACAACACAGAGTTACACATGGAATAAACAAACATACAGTCAATAATACAGTAGGAAAAAAGTATGTATATATACAGTGTGTGCAAATGAGGTAAGATAAGGGAGGTAAAGACAATAAAATAGGCCATAGTGGCGAGGTAATTACAATATGGCAATTAAACACTGGAGTGATAGATGCGCAGAAGATGAATGTGCAAGTAGACATACTGGGGTGCAAAGGAGCAAAATAAAGAAATAAATACAGTATGGAGATGAGGTAGTTGGATGGGCTGTTTACAGATGGGCTATGTACAGGTGCAATGATCTGTGAGCTGCTCTGACAGCTGGTGCTTGAAGTTAGTGAGGGAGACAAGAGTCTCCAGCTTCAGCGATTTTTGCAGTTTGTTCCTGTCATTGGCAGCAGAGAACTGGAAGGAAAAGCAGCCAAAGGAGGAATTGGCTTTGGGGGTGACCAGTGAAATATACCTGCTGGAGCACATCCTGCGGGTGGTTGCTGCTACGGTGACCAGTGAACTGAGATAAGGCGAGGCTTTTACCTAGCAAAGACTTAAAGATGACATGGAGCCAGTGGGTTTGGCGACGAGTATGAAGCGAGGGCCAGCCAACGAGAGCATACAGGTCGCAGTGGTGGGTAGTATATGGAGCTTTGGTGACAAAACGGATGGCACTGTAATAGACTGCATCCAATTTGTTGAGAAGAGTGCTGGAGGCTATTTTGTAAATGACATCGCCGAAGTCGAGGATTGGTAGGATGGTCAGTTTTACGAGGGTATGTTTGGCAGCATGAGTGAAGGATGCTGTTGCGAAATAGGAAGCCAATCTAGATTTAGTTTTGGATTGGAGATGCTTAATGTGGGTCTGGAAGGAGAGTTTACAGTCTAACCAGACACCTAGGTGTTTGTAGTTGTCCACATATTCTAGGTCAGAACCGCCCAGAGTAGTGGACGGGCGGGCGGGTGTGGGCAGCAATCGGTTGAAGAGCATGCATTTAGTTTTACTTGCATTTAAGAGCAGTTGGAGGCCATGGAAGGAGAGTTGTATGGCATTGAAGCGCATCTGGAGGTTAGTTAGCACAGTGTCCAAAGAAGGGCCAGAGGTATACAGAATGGTGTTGTCTGCGTAGAGGTGGATCAGAGAATCACCAGCAGCAGGAGCGACATCATTGATGTATACAGAGAAGAGAGTCGGCCCGAGATTTGAACCCTGTGGCACCCCAATAGAGACTGCCAGAGGTCAGGACAACAGGCCCTCCGATTTGACACACTGAACTCTATCAGAGAAGTAGTTGGTGAACCAGGCGAGGCAGTCATTTGAGAAACCAAGGCTGTTGAGTCTGCCGATGAGGATGTGGGGATTGACAGAGTCGAAAGCCTTGGCCAGGTCGATGAATACGGCTGCACATTATTGTCTCTTATCGATGGCAGTTATGATATTGTTTAGGACCTTGAGCGTGGCTGAGGTGCACCCATGATCAGCTCGGAAGCCAGATTGCATAGCGGAGAAGGTATGGTGGGATTCAAAATGGTAGGTAATCTGTTTGTTAACTTGGCTTTCGAAGACCTTAGAAAGGCAGGGTAGGATAGATATACTGTAGGTCTGTAGCAGTTTGGGTCTAGAATGTCTCCCCTTTGAAGAGGGGGATGACCGCGGCAGCTTTCCAATCTTTGGGGATCTCAGACGATATGAAAGAGAGGTTGAACAGGCTAGTAATAGGGATTGCAACAATTTCGGCAGATCATTTTAGAAAGAGAAGGTCCAGATTGTCTAGCCTGGCTGATTTGTAGGGGTCCAGATTTTGCAGCTCTTTCAGAACATCAGCTGTCTGGATTTGGGTGAAGGAGAAATGGGGAGGCTTGGGCGAGTTGCTGTGGGGGGGTGCAGGGCAGTTGACCGGGGTAGGGGTAGCCAGGGGAAAGCATGGCCAGCTGTAGAAAAATGCGTAATGAAATTCTCAATTATCGTAGATGTATTGGTGGTGACAGTGTTTCCTACCCTCAGTGCAGTGGGCAGCTGGGAGGAGGTGCTCTTATTCTCCATGGACAGTGTCCCAGAACTTTTTTGAGTTTGTGCTACAGGATGCAAATTTCTGTTTGAAAAAGCTAGACTTAGCTTTCCTAACTGCTTGTGTATATTGGTTCTTAACTTCCCTGAAAAGTTGCATATCATGGGGGCTATTTGATGCTAATGCAGTACGCCACAGGATGTTTTTGTGCTGGTCAAGGGCAGTCAGGTCTGGAGAGAACCAAGGTCTATATCTGTTCCTGGTTCTAAATGTTTTGAATTGGGCATGCTTATTTAAAATGGTGGGGAAGGCACTTTTAAAGAATAACCAGGAATCCTCTGCTGATGGGATAAGTTCAATATCCTTCCAGGATACCCGAGCCAGGTAGATTAGAAAGGAGTTTGACAGTGATGAGGGGTGGTTGTTTGACCGCAGACCCATTACGGATGCAGGCAATGAGGCAGTGAAGACAGCAGAGGTGTATTTGGAGGGCAAGTTGGTTAGGATGATATCTATGAGGGTGCCCGTGTTTACGGATGTGGGGTTGTACCTGGTAGGTTCATTGATCATTTGTGTGAGATTGAGAGCATCAAGCGTTAGATTGTAGGATGGCCGGGGTGTTAAGCATGTTCCAGTTTAGATCACCTAGCAGCACGAGCTCTGAAGATAGATGGGGGGCAATTAATTCACCAATGGTGTTCAGGGCACAGCTGAGGGCAGAGGGTGGTCTATATCAACCATAGTACTGTAGGCTACAAAGATACAAAGGTGTATCATTGGTCGACCTTGTGTTTATGTAAATACGTCCCAGCTTCAAACACCATGCTGGAAAGTGTATGAGTTTGTAGCTACAATAGAGAAACATGGCAGCTGGAATAGGCTTGCCTCCAATCTACAAACGATCTACACACTATGTTGGGGGACATGATGCGCAGTGCTACAGATATCAAAACATCCCATGAAAAATGGAAGCCCAAGGACAATTTTCACCATCCCAAATAATGTGGAATATCTCAAGACAGGAGATACAAGGAAGATTCTCTCTCTCTCTCTGGCTGACATTACGATTTGGCAGTAAGGTGGAAATATCATACTTTCTGTAGGTGTTTCAGTGGCCTATGAAGCAAATTTGAGCCCTCTACCTTAACCTTCAGCTGTGTTACCTAGTAAGATCTCAGCTATTGATTAACAGCTAACTCCAGCTCATACAAATCTATCATCATCTCCATTACCTATGTGGAGGATGATATTGACATAGTCCGTGCAGTTATGTAGTGGACAAAAGATGATTGAGACCTATGAATACCCAAATATCAAAGGGGATATGCATTAATTGTATCTATAAATTGACCTTTACAGTACAACACACATTTTTTTAAATTAAATAGGAATGACCCAATGTGTGATTGGGGTTGGGATGAATTTCATGTCGTACAAGGTATGAATAACAAATCCTAGCTGGAGCACTAAGAGGAGGCCGTGCCAACAACAATTAGGCCTGCCTGGAAAAGGAGACAATCTATGGCAGATGCAGCCCATGCCTGTTAATAGAGGTCAATTGATCTTTTCCCCCCTCTCTCTCGCTCTCTCTCTCTCTCTCTCTCTCTCTGTATGCCCCTCTTCTCTCCACACACCAGTCAATAACAGCATAGGCCAATCGGCATCCCATTTTCATTTAATGCCAAACGTGCCTTTGAGCTAGTTAATCTTATACATGTTAGGAAACCCTTTAATGTGCTTTATGTAACTGTGTGTGTGTGTGTGGGGGGGGGGGTCAGCCTCAGTGTTTGAGATGACTGACATGCGGCCATACCCTGGAGGATGGGTCTATCTCAGTGTGAGATGAGACCATGTACCCTGAGTGTACAAAACACCTGCTCTTTCTATGACAGACAATCCAAGCTATGATCCCTTATTGATGGCACCTGTTAAATCCACTTCAGTCAGCGTAGATGATTTGAGACATAGATTGTGTATATGTGCTATTCAGAGGGTGAATGGGCAAGACAAAGTATTTAAGTGCTTTTGAATGGGGTATGCCGCTTGCTTGGTGGTGCCCCTTGCTTAGTGATGTTGCAGACTCAGTTGAAGTCAGAAGTTTACATACACCTTTGCCAAATACATTTAAACTCAGTTTTTCACAATTCCTGACATTTAATCCCAGTAAAAATTCCCTGTTTTAGCTCAATTAGGATCACCACTTTATTTTAAGAATGTGAAATGTCAGAATAATAGTAGAGAGAATGATTTATTTCAGCTTTTATTTGTTCCATCACATTCCCAGTGGGTCAGAAGTTTACATACACTCAATTAGTATTTGGCAGCATTGCCTTTAAATTGTATAACTTGGTTCTAATGTTTTGGGTAGCCTTCCACAAGCTTCCCACAATAAGTTGGGTTGAATTTTGGCCCATTCCTCCTGACAGATCTAGTGTAACTGAGTCAGGCTTGTAGGCCTCCTTGCTCGCACATGCTTTTTCAGTTCTGCCCACACATTTTCTATTGGATTGAGGTCAGGGCTTTGTGATGGCCACTCCAATACCTTGACTTTGTTGTCCTTAAGCCATTGTGCCACAACTTTGGAAGTATGCTTAAGTCATTGTCCATTTGGAAGACCTATTTGGGACCAAGCTTTAACCTCCTGACTGATGTCTTGAGATGTTGCTTCAATATATCCACATAATGTTCCATCCTCATGATGCCATCTATTTTGTGAAGTGCACCAGTCCCTCCTGCAGCAAAGCACCCCCACAACATGATGCTGCCACCCCCATGCTTCACGGTTGGGATGGTGTTCTTCGGCTTGCAAGCCTCCCCCTTTTTCCTCCAAATATAACGATGGTAGTTATGGCCAAACAGTTCTATTTTTGTTTGATCAGACCAAAGGACATTTCTCAAAAAAGTACGATCTTTGTCCCCGTGTGCAGTTTGCAAACCGTAGTCTGGCTTTTTTATGGCGGTTTTGGAGCAGTGGCTTCTTCCTTGCTGAGCGGCCTTTCAGGTTATGTCGATATAGGACTCGTTTTACTGTGGATAGAGATACTTTTGTGCCTGTTTCCTCTTCACAAGGTCCTTTGCTGTTGTTCTGGGATTGACTTGCACTTTTCGCACCAAAGTGCGTTCATCTCTAGGAGACAGAGCGCGTCTCCTTCATGAGCGGTATGACAGCTGCGTGGTCCCATTGTAACGGGATTCTTCTGTTGAAGGAGAGGTGGACCAAAACGCAGCGTGGTTATTGTGATACATCTTTAATAAAAGATGAAAATAGAACAATATACAAGAAAACATGAAAAACCAAAAACAGCCCTATCTGGTGTAACAAACACAAAGACAGGAACAATCACCCACAAAAGCCAACCCCAAACAGTCTACCTAAATATGGTTCCCAATCAGAGACAATGACTAACACCTGCCTCTGATTGAGAACCATATCAGGCCAAACACAGAAACAGACAAACTAGACACACAACATAGAATGCCCACTCAGATCACACCCTGAGCAAACAAAACATAGAAACATACAAAGCAAACTATGGTCAGGGTGTGACACCCATGGTGTTTATACTTGCGTACTATTGTTTGTACAGATGAGCGTGGTACCTTCAGGAATTTGGAAATTGCTCCCAAGGATGAACCAGACTTGTGGAGGTCTACAATTTGTTTTCTGAGGTATTGGCTGATTTCTTTTGATTTTCCCATGATGTCAAGCAAAGAAGCACTAAGTTTGAAGGTAGGCCTTGAAATACATCCACAGGTACAACTCCAATTGACTCAAATGATGTCAATTAGCCTATCAGAAGCTTCTAAAGCCATGACATCATTTTCTGGAATTTTCCAAGCTGTTTAAAGGCACAGTCAACTTAGTCTATGTAAACGTCTGACCCACTGGAATTGTGATACAGTGAATTACAAACAATTTTGGGAAAAATTACTTGTGTCATGCACACAGTAGATGTCCTAACTGACTTGCCAAAACTATAGTTTGTTAACAAGAAATTTGTAGAGTGATTGAAAAATGAGTTTGAATGACTCCAACCTACAAACTTCTGACTTCAACTGTATATATATACTGAGATCATGTGACAGATCATGTGACACTTAGATTGCACACAGGTGGATTTTATTTAACTAATTATGTGAATTCTGAAGGTAATTGGTTGCACCAGATCTTATTTCGGGGTGAATACATATGCACGCATCAATTTTCCATTTTATATATTTTTTATTTTTTGAAACAAGTAATTGTTTTAATTTCACTTCACCAATATGGACTATTTAGTGTATGTCCATTACATGAAATCCAAATAAAAATCTATTTAAATTACAGGTTGTAATGCAACAAAATAGGAAAAAACGCAGAGGGGGATGAATACTTTTGCAAAGCACTGTATCAGATAAAAAGGTGCACTGAACGATGAGACTCCATGGCCATAAAGTCCCAATCGTATGGTCAGTGAATTCATCGGTTAGATAGGGGTCATTCAGAGTGTACTGGCTTGTGTGGTCCCCATGAGAGAGAGAGAGAGAGAGAGAGAGAGAGAGAGAGAGAGACAGGGAGACAGGGGGGGGGCAGCCCGGGGAGAGAGCTGGTCTTGGGGGGAGAGATTTTGGGTTCAATTGTCCTGGGATCAGACTGGCTCTGACCTTGTGATCTTCAAAGTTTCCTTTGACACAGGGAGAACCACCTTATCTGGCCACTTACCCAGACATACACACTCACTGATGCAAATTCACGCTCACACACATGCGTACGCACACACGTCTACAAATTAATAGAAAGATACATTTTTGTTTCCCTGGCAACAGCATGGTGGCATTTATAAATCAGTAAGGCCTCCTCTCCTACAAAGCTTATAAAATATTATACAAGGGGTATGTCTAATTTTGGATTTGATTGGTTAAAACTGCATTCCAGCCGGAGTCTATTCCACAAGTTACCACGGGCTAAATCTATGATGGTTAGATGAAATGCCTATTTACTCTGTTCCAGCTGACTGCGCAATCCACTGCCTCATCAGCCCAGTCAGGCAAATCAATTATTAGAAAAGTAGAAGGCATTTAGAGCATCTGCAGTCATTGATTACAATCTGAAATGAATTGTTGTGAAAATAAGGAACCCAGCTAATTGACGTTTTCCTGTATGCTTGTTTTATTGAGTCAAACATCCAACCACACATCTTACAAAAGAAAATAAAACCATCAGGAGATTGACACCATGGCACACTGTTTTACAGAAGATCATTCTGTTAGAGGTTCATTTTCACCCAACATATAAACATGCGCTTTTACAAAAATTTAATGCATACTGTTTACTAAAATGTGTAGAAAATAAAAACAACACTAATAAATTAGGCATCTAATAAATAGTATATATCATTCAATGGTTCATGTACAAAGCTGAAGTGAGATTGTGTTAATAGTTATCTCATACGATATTTCTTCAGACAGGAAATCAGACAAAATAAAGGCAGGTGTGTAGATGCACAACTACCGAAACTAGTCATATTCCTCTATAGGTAGTAACTAACATAACATATTTTATACATTTGGGTCCTTTACTATTTGTTGTATTTACATTATAAGTATTGTGGCCCTTTTAGACAATTATTCTGTGCAGTGATGGATTTCTACAACTCTTTTATGCATATATTCTGTGTTAATAAATGGGTTTATAAAATGCCCAAATATAATTGTCAAACTATACACACAAAGTACACTGCATTTGATTTCAGTCCGTAAGTGCATCTTTTGCTCTCCATCACAAGGTTGGAGTTCAATCAGGCATATCTAAAGGACAGTCAAGTCTTGGTGTCTACATTGATCCTGCCATTTGATGACTTAGGGAGACTTACAGTCAATGAGTTTGCGGTGTCTAACCGACACATTGTTGGTGGAGAAGAGAAAGAGTCCCATATATTTTGAAAGACACAAACTATATATTTGCATGGATTCGAACACACAAACTCAGCATGGAATGACTACAATGGATATTGCTTGTGGAGTTCTGTTCGGGTCAAGGTGCATTACTAAAACTATTTAGACCACTTCAAAAACGTATTCAACTGGCCAGATTAGCTTTTATTTGATTATAAAACATATTCTACCAACCTTATGACCTCAAATAACATAGATCTGTGAATGTAGAGATGTACTAGTTAAACAACAACAATGATATCATGTAATCCAACAGTAGCTCTTCAGTCTCTTATCAGTAACATAAGGTTCCATATTTGGTAAAAACATTTTGAGCCAAGCTCCAACTACAATTACGGAAGATTTTCAGTAACAAAACAGCCAATATTGGGATGATAAAGTGCTGCTAAAAAGAAAACTTTTCTCAAAAACATTTATTAGAAAATAGAAAACATTCTTACAGTGGCACAGCAGTCAAAGACAGGAGCCGCTTACATCAATAGATGCTGTTGGCTATATCAGCTGACTATACAGGATTGTCAGCTATGCGTCACAAAACTAAGTTCAACAAGGAAGCAGCAGTGCTGAACTATGCCAAAGGCATTGTGGAGTTACAATAATGAAAAGCACCCAAAAAGAAAGTCACCACTTTTCAAGGAACATGGAGCATTAGCTGGGAGTTTGACCCCGAAGGGTCTAAAAGCACTTTCAGGATGAAGCAGACCTTGGTAAGGCTGGAAGCCACATTACATTTGGTTACTGTTTGAAAGGCAGCCTCCTTTTCTGTCAAAGGCACAAGATCAGAGAACAACGTACAGTCTTGTGAACTGCTAGAAGGCTCTACTGGGAGTGTATGCCTTGTATGATTTTGGACCAGGCGTTTAAACTCAAAGTTGTGAGGGACTTCAGTTACGTTTTAGAGGTGGGGGGGTTGTAAGTCAGATTTGGGTATATTTTACATCTATATTAGTCTGCAGTAAAATGGGCTGATGTTGCTTTTCAACTGAGTATAGTTTGCTATACAAAAAAGAGTAGAAATGTCTCAAATAGTCCCATGATTTCATAGTGTAAAATTCATGCTCATGGGTATTGCTTGGGAATTAAATATAAAATGTATGCATACAGTAACTTATAACAGCTGGCTCATTTGTAACTGTGTCTTTTAACTAAGACATAAACATACAAAATTATCTTTATGATTTTATTTATTTTTCCTTAAGAAATCCATTTGTAAAAAATAATTAAAAGCCTATCAGAGATTAAAAGTGAGTTGGTAAAAACATATTTACAAGGCATGCAATTTCTTGAGGGTATTCAATGAAAATAATTGAGACCTGCATAAGAGGCAGAAGCATGGATATCTAAAATGACAAAATGAGAAAGATAACAGACGAAGGAAGAAAAATAAAGTAAAAGTAACACAGGATTTGACTTTCTGATATAAAATTTGAAGTTAATTGAAATTTAAAGTTAATTTCCTTCTATCTACCATGCCAACCCACCCCCTTACACCCAGGTTCCCTCCCCCACCAAGTGTTTGTTGTGATGAGAAGAGAAGGAGCGCTTGAGACTTTGAGACAGAGGATCGAGCAGGAGGTGAGGGGCATCTGTTCTCTGTTTGGTGAACATACCTGAAATGTGATGGCAGCCAGTGTGTCAGTTTAGTAGTCAGTTTGCACAAATCATTGAGTGGGCTACTCTGGTCCCCTCATGTTGGGGTGGTGAAGGAGGGTTCATAGCCAGGCCTCAGCAGGGGGTGTGGGACGAGAGGAGAGGGGAGGGACAGGTGCTCAGAGCTGAGAGTCAGCCCCCAGGCTGTTGAGCTCCTCCGGTGAGTGCTTCTCTACCCCGGTGCCAGCCGACTGGCGGAACCCGGCAGAGATTTCGTCAAATGTCCGGCCCTTGGTCTCAGGCACCTTGAAGTAGGTGAAGATGAAGAAGCTGAGCAGCAGTATAGTGAAGATGACAAAGACATAAGGGCCACACAACTCCTGTAGGGCGAGACGGAGAAAAGAAGGAGAGAGAACATTGAAGATCATGTTCATTAAGCAGTGGGCTCCAAACAAACACGTCTTCAAACTAACAGTTCACATTCAGTATATCAAGATTAGGATTGCAAAGAGTGGGTATATTACTGGAAACTTTCTAAGTTTATCAGTAAACTACTAGAATGTTGGTATCTTTCAAGGATTTTATGTAATCTATCACAAGACATCTAGCGGCCCTTTTGGGCACTTTAGATTTTTACAGGTGTCTGTAATTATCCCTGGCCCTTGGTGCAACCTTGAAAATAAAAGAAAGCCGCACACTCTTGGAGCTCAGATGCAAAAATGTAATACCAACGTTTCGACAGCCAAGCTGTCTTCATCAGGGTATAATCACAAACACTGCGGGATGACTCGTTTATATGGTGTCAAAAGACACAGGTGTCTGTAATCATGGCCAGGAGTGGCCTAATATCATTGGTTAATAATCAAATATTAAAATGTCATACAAAGAACAGCATACAAACAAATGGATAGCATATGATCATAGATTAAATTGACTATACAAGTTAACACACAATTACAATGGCAAAGTCACAATAATCCCAAGAATGGCTTCAGATCAAAGTCTACGTTGAGACCGAAGGGCGCAAGGGTCTTTAAACTAAAGATCCAGGCAGCCTCTCGTTTTAACAATAAATTATCAAGGTCACCCCCTCTCCTAGGGAGGGTGACATGTTCGATGCCAATATAACGCAGAGACGAAATCGAGTGGCCTGCCTCCAAGAAGTGGGCCGCAACTGGATAAGTAAAGTTTTTACACCTAATGGTGCTACGATGCTCTGAGATACGTACTTTTAATTCGCTTTCGATTTCCCTGTTTGTGGGTGTTTGAAGGATCTACATTTATAAGTGCCATTGCATTGAGCACAGCCATTACATGTGTAATTTCCATCCAGTAGGGGCGCAAATAGACGTTGTTCAGGAATATCTTGGGGTGGTAAATCAGAGTTTACCAATTGGTCTCTGAGATTTCTGCCCCGCGAGAATATGACCAAGGGAAGGTCCGAAAACATATTACCGAGACTATCATCGGATTTTAGGATGTGCCAATGTTTGTGAACAATTCCCTTAATTTGTTCAGAGCACTTTGAATAGCGGGTAGTTAAAACGCAAGAATGCGTCTTTTTGCGAGACTGACCTTGAAAAAGGGTGCAACCTTATCATATATAAATATGTATGAAATAATTAAATAAGATGATTTTAAAATAAACATTAGAATGACAAAGCTGTAAAACATGATCCTAAATTATCTTCAACTTAGTGAATTCCATTGATGTTTAATATGAGGGTTTCAGCAAATATGCTTTATTAATTCTTAACACACTTCTATTTATTTTACTAAGTCAACATTTATTAGTTTTCAGTGTTTTGGCATCAAACTGGTGGCAGCTGTGAACAGAATAAATGTTTGGAAGAGTTGCAGAGTTAATGGAAAATAATGCCAATGTAGATTTTTTTCCTTAATTGGGTTATGTTCTCTTGAACCACATGGTTTATGGACAATATGGACACAGATATAACAAATTCATACTATATATGATTTTTGATTTTTGATTATTAAAGTATAAATGACAACATTTACGATAGATTACCATACATTTTCTGTTAATTACCAAAATTAATGAAGATTCCAGTAACTTTCGTAAAATACCAGTACTTTTGCAACCCTAATCGAGATGAGTATGCAGACAACATCTACCATGATGAGCATCAGTGACTAACAAGGCTGTGCTCAGTGCTTACCTCTACATACTGGAAGGCCATGCCCACTATGAAGTTGGCGGTCCAGTTAGAGAAGCCAGCCACAGCGAAGGCCGAGGGCCGGGGTCCTTGGGAGAACAGCTCAGCCACGATGAACCAGGGGATGGGACCCGGGCCAATCTCAAAGAATGCCACAAAGGCAAAGATGGCCACGATGCTCACGTAGGACATCCACGGCAGCTGTTCCTGATGGAAGACAAACAGACAGCAGGGGGTTAAACTACTGGTATTCATTCAACATATTATATTTACAAGGACGTGTATCAATAAACCAAGTGTTTTTCCTCATTCATTCCGTATGAGAGCTGCTAGCCTTATGTGAAGTGTGCTGTAGTTAGTCTACGTACCAGCAGAGCCAGAGCGACGGTCATCAGAACGGCAGCGCCTGCCATTCCTATCAGCCCCAGCAAGTGGAGAGACCTGCGTCCGGCGCGCTCCACCACAAACAACTGAGAGGAGAGAGGGTTGAGTTACACTGGCCAACCCCTAATGTGGTACATCATGTGCACCATAAATGACACATGCACATCTGCCACAGTTACTCACCGACACCACAGTGAAGGCTGTGTTGACCACACCGGCACCAATTGTAGCATAAACAGGCTGAGCAACTCCGGCCTTCTCAAAGATACGGGTAGAGTAGTAGAAAACCTGCAGGACACCAATAGCACAGTTTAGAGTTGCAAAATAGGTAGTATACTGTATGTCAGGGATCATCAACTAGATTCAGCCGAGGGCCATTTTTTCTTGAGCAGATGGTCGGTGGGCTGGAACAAAATTACAAATAATTTGTAGACTACAAATTGACTGCAAGAAGCCCAAACAGATTTAATATTTGACAAAAACATAATCACTTCAAACCAGTTGTATACGATCACGTGTCTCTCTATTATGCGTGGGAATACTTGGGAACAAACTTGGAGCTGATTTCCTGGTGTTATTGTAGTCTTCTATGTTGAACAATAACAAATAAAAAACCTGGGGGGCTAAATAAAACCACCAAATCAGGGGAACCCTGCTGTATGTGTTTGGGGTGAGAAGTGTGTAGGAGAGGTGACTCACAGCGTTGATGCCAGACAGCTGCTGGGAGAGCTGAAGCATGATAGCGATGAAGATGGGCTGGCGGTAGAGTGGTGAACGGAACAGCTCTAGGATGGTCACCTTCTTCTCCCTCATCATCTGCCTGGCCTCCTCCTTCATCTCCTGCATGTCTGCACTCACGTCTGTGGTCCCACGCAGCTTCTTCAGGACTGACAGAGACAGAGCGAGAATGGAGGTTACATTACAGTCTGCTAGGGCTGGGTCACTCCATACCAGATCAATTCAGGCAATTCAAGGGATAAATTTAAATTAAACACATTTATTGAAACATGGCCCTTATTTTAGATCATTTTCAACTCATTCAAACTGACAGAACTGACATTGGCTGAACTGATGACATCAAGTGTATGAATGTGTGTTTGTGTATAAATGTACTCTACTCACCAGTCTTGGCCTTGTTCTCCTCGTTACGGTTGATGAGGAGGAAGCGGGGGCTCTCGGGGCAGAAGGGCAGCAGTGCACACTGCACTAGTGCTGGGATGAAAGTGAAGCCCAGCAGGAAGGGCCACAGAGATGCGTTCCCCATTAAGGCCTCCATGCCAAACACCTGAAGCACAACACATAGTTAGACCACCATCAGATTATCATATAGCACAGCTCTCAAAGAGATTCCTTTGGAAAAGCATACAAATCATCCATTATTCTCTATCCGATATCCCTGTGCCCATTGGCACTGACCTGTGCCATCAGGATGCCTGTGACGATGCCTAGCTGGTGGAGGGTGCCCAAGGCTCCTCGGAGGGCAGTGGGGGCCACCTCACCCACGTACATCGGCACAAAGCCAGTGGAGAGGCCGGAGTAGAGGCCCACCACGAAGCGCCCGATGATCAGCATCTCCCACGAGCCACCCATCTTAGAGAAGCCCATGAGAGCAGCGGAGACAAAGGCCAGCACGTTGGCCATGAGCATGGAGTTCCTCCTGTAGACACCACAGAAATAGTCATGTCAATTATAGTCCACCTACTTACAGACATTTACATATCACACATGTAAGATCATCTCACATAACACAGTTGTAAATAAACATTGTGAAGTGTCGTATTTACCTGCCAAAGCGGTTAACGAACAGGCCCACGGAGAAGGAGCCGAAGATGCCGCCAACAGAGAAGATGGCGACGGAGATGGACCACAGGGTGGTGAGGGAGGTCTTGGTGATGGGCTCCTGGTACCGGTCGAACCATGTTTCGTTGAGGAACCTCTCAATAACCTAGCAGAGCAGGAGAGAAAACAACACAAGCTCACAACACTGCCATAGACACAAATCATAGTCAAATGTACCATAGACATACAGTAATGTAAGAGACAGTAAAAAAAGGTGTTTCCTTGTCCTCATTGCCATTGGCCAGGTGGCTGCTGTTTGATGTATGGCCAGTAGATGGAGGTAGAGGATTGTATTCCAGCAACAAGGTCGTTTGTGGGAGAGCGAGGTGTCAGGTTTCAGCCCCTTCCCCCACAGTGACTCAGTGTTGATAAACATACATATATCTGATCAGCTTGTGCTGGAAGTTAAGTGGTACAGGCTGGGAGGAATGTCCCCCTCCCCCCAGGTCTCTGCCGTGGCACACTGACAACTGTCATATGTCTAGGACTCCCTCTACCTCTATCTAGCACTTCTAGTACTCGGCACTGAGCCCTGCCCCCTCCTGTCCTCCTCTCCCAAATATCACTGCTGGCTCCTGTCATGTGCTTTACTGATAGATTATACAATATACCCTTTACCAATAATTATATAATGCTGAGTGATTGATATAGATCTGTTAATGTATTTTATAGGGCAGGAGAGGTAAGCTGGGTATGCTGTTCAAGATATGGTATAGCCCAACACTGTCAATATAGTTCCATAAAATAAACATTCTTACAGATAGAGAATGGCAAGTCTACCTTTCATTTCTTATTCTTGATTTCTCTGAATAGGCTTGTGTCTGACTCAAGACCTAGCACGCACCTGGCCACAATGAAAAAAGCTGTCCATTCATGACCGGTGACCCTGTACTGATTAAAGCATTACTGTCTCTGTGGACTCCTGGCCTGGCAATGCGGAGGCATTCAGGTCCGTCTGTCTGTGCTACAAGGGGCCCAATTTGGAGCCGGCAGGCAGGGTGGAGAAGCAAACCAGGGCACTTGAGAGACACCTAATCTAATCAGTGCTACAGTCTTTAGAGCGGAAGGGCTGCAATCACATCGGAGAGAGAGATGGAGATTTGGGCTGGGGGTTATTAAGGGTCACCATATACACGGAGTGTACAAAACATTAGGAACACCTGCTCTTTCCATGACATAGACTAAACAGGGGAATCCAAGTGAATGCTTTGATCCCTTATTCAGTCAGTCTAGATCAGTGGTCACCAACCTTTTCTGAGTCAAGATCACTTTCGCAGTCAAAAAGCAAGCTGAGATCTACTGCTCAGATTTTTTTTTTACATTAACCTCACACAAACAGTTTTGTAGGAATGATGTTTGGGAAGTAGGCCTAACACATTATCACAGCATATTGGCTATATCATTGGCCTGCCAATATTGTTAATCAGACCATATCATATTTTAAAACTCGAGCTTTGATAACAAAATAGATCAGTTGGTTTAGCACTTGTGAGGCACTGTGGAGCATGAATTGAAATAATTCGCTTTTTTATTTTACTGGACTGATGGTCAACGAGGTCAAATTACGACATCAGGGATCTTCAGGTCGAAAAGTCAGAGCTCTAGAAAGATGCCCGAGTTTCCGACTGACTTGGAATTCCAAGTTGGATGACCGTTCAAAACTATTTTTCCCATCCGCCTCTCACGGTCCCTGCTCTCTCATTCCTTTCTTCTATTGAGACTGACCAGAGAAAGGGGACACCGTCTTCCATCTGATCGCGAAACTCGAGCCGCACCGCATCTGCCTCATGCACAAATTCATGTTGTTCCTATGACCAGAGAAAGTGAAATATTCCTTCAAATTAAAAATCGACACAAGCTGCTAATAATAATAAAATGCAGGGCTATCGATACTTGGCTACTCATTCATTGCAGCTGCAGCCCGAGCGGAAGTACGGAGAAGCGCGTTTTGTAATAGTGTAGAATAGTGACATCAGCTGTCAGAGCAGCTTACTGATCATTGCACCTGTACACAGCCCATCTATAAATAGCCCACCCAACTACCTCATCCCCATATTGTTATTAATTTTTTTCTCCTTTGCACTCCAGTATCTCTACTTGCATCATCTTCTGCACATCTATCACCCCAGTGTTAATGCTACATTGTAATTACTTCACCACTATGGCCTATATGTTGCCTTACCTCCCTAATCTTACTCCATTTGCACACACTGTATATAGATTTTTCTATTGTGTTATTGACTGTACTTTTGTTTATCCCATGTGTAACTCTGTGTTGTTCTTTGTGTCGCACTGCTTTGCTTTATCTTGGCCAGATCGCAGTTGTAAATGAGAACTTGTTCTCAACCGTCCTACCTGGTTAAATAAAGGAGAAATAAAAAAACTGTGACAGTGCTGAATATAAACTTAAACATGAACTCACTCATAAAAACAGCATCTCTTTGCCGTATTCGTTGACAGTCTCTCTGTGGTCATGGTTTTAAAAATGATTCAATCTAAAGTAGGCTAGCAGCCTATTAAACTTGGCTGTGGCCAGGGTCATGGAAGCTCTGTAGCCACGGTGATTTGAGCTATCCGATTGGGCAGTGTAGTAGGTGCACTCGATTTAGTAACAGATTTGCCAGTCCGCCGGGTAGTCGGAGTTTGTCTCATGGGAACACTTCGCTTACCCGGTGCAGCAACAGCTCAACATGACTTTAAAAAAGGAGTGCAAGCCTTTATTGTTCGTTGGCTTTTCTACAGAAATATTTGGTGATCGACTAGGAATACCTTGAAGATCGACCATTGGCGACCACTGGTCTAGATGAAGAGGAGGAGGCAGGTTAAAGAAGGATTTTTAAGCCTTAAGACACTTGAAACATGGATTGTGTATGTGTGCCATTTAGAGGGTAAATGGGCAAGACAAAATATTTAAGGGCCTTTGAACAGTGTATGGTAGTAGTGTGTCTAGAACTGCAACGCTGCTGGGTTGTTCACGCTCAACAGTTTCCCGTGTGTACCAAGAATGGTCCACCACCCAAAGGACATTCAGCCAACTTGACACAACTGTGGGAAGCATTGGATGTCAACACTTTTGACACCTTGTAGAGTCCACTTCCCTGCACTCTGTATGTTGCTTCTAAACAGCTGTGGCATTGTGTGGTATTACTGAGCATGTGTCAGTGTGCGTATGTGTGTGTATATACGTAACTGGGACCTCAGCTGAGACTGAGGAGGGGAAGGGAGGGCAGGTTTACACTGGCCCAGTGTCTGAATGACAGCAAACCTCTACATATCCATGTCCTCTACATGTATGTTTGTTTTACTCCATGTGTTGTTGTATGTGTCGAACTGCTTTGCTTTATCTTGGCCAGGTCTCAATTGTAAATGAGAACTTGTTCTCAACTTGCCTACCTGGTTAAATAAAGGTGAAATAAAAATAAAATAAATAAAAATATCCACCCCCTTCTCACCACTGCCCCCCCCTGACCACTCTTACAGGAGGGCACCCCACCTCTACACCTCAGCTAGGCTTATACTTAGAACTAGATCATCTGGTCCTACAATCACATTTGAATTATTCACCGCTGGGGGGTTTAACCAATCAGAATGTCTACCGGTCTGTAATAAACAGGTATCAAAGTATTATTTTCTTCCCTATTGTGTACAGATGTAGGATCTTAATTTGATTACTCTTTTGTTGCTGAGAATTTTCCTGAACATCAGGAATTGCACACTTGTAGTGTATTTCAGTTTTAAAAAGGCTTCTAAAGTTTGTCTTTGTCACCTTGAAATTTCAGACTTGATTTGCCTTAACAAAAAATATATAAATTCCTACAAAAATTTCCATTATAATCCACATAATAATCACTTTTCCTGTTACTGTAGGATTATTTTTCTGCTGTAGCAAACTTGGCTCAAATTAAGATCCTACATCTGTAGCCTACTATTCTATTCACAAAACAGTGCTGGCTCCCAAACATCAATTGAAGCGCTTGGTAGGTATGACAGGTAGGTACTGACAGACAAATGAGTGTGTGTGAAGGAGCAATAAGTGGTCTCCTGAGAAAGGAACATCAGGACAGGAGACAGCTGGGACTGTAGATCACACAGAGCCCCTCATATATCAAAAGTAATGGAGAGGGCAGGTGTCCCATGTATTCAGGCAACAAAGCACCTGGAACTATGAGCCGAGCTGCCAAAAGGCTTGTTCAGACAAAGACCAATACTGTGTGGATTAGCCCTTTCACCTAAATAACAAATAATACTGAAGCATGCATGAGAGCACCAGCTGTACCGGAAGACTGTGTGATCACGCTCTCCGCAGCCGATGTAAGATCTTCAGACAGGTCAACATTCACAAGGCCGCAGATGGATTACCAGGACGTGTACTGCGAGCATGCGCTGACCAACTAGCAAGTGTCTTCACTGACATTTTCAACCTCTCCCTGTCCGAGTCTGTAATACCAACATGTTTTAAGCAGACCACCATAATTGGCAAAGACTCCAGCCACCCTAGTCATAGACTGTTCTCTTTGCTAACACATGGCAAGCGGTACCGGAGCGCCAAGTCTAGGTCCAAGAGGCTTCTAAAAAGCTTCTTCCCCAAGCTGTAAGACTCCTGAGCATCACCCCCCCACCCCCACCCCACCACCACCACTATCTGTTGTCATCTACGCAAAGTAACTTTAATTAACTCTATCTACATGTACATATTACCTCAACTAACCCGCACATTGACTCTGTACCAGCACCCACCTGTAGATATTGTTATTTTTTACTGCTGATCTTTAATTACTTGTTACTTTTATCTCTTATTCTTATCCGTATTTTTTTAAACTGCACTGTCGGTTAGGGGCTGGTAAGTAAGCATTTCACTGCAAGGTCTACTACACCTGTTGTATTCAGCGCATGTGACTAATCAAATTTTATTTTATTTGAAACTGAAAGATTATTATGACCCACAAGACCTAATATCCCCTGGATATTGTGAGCTTTCAGTAAACAAAACCATTTTGTAGATTTAGCAGCTACAGTACAAAACTGTTCAAGGGATCCACTTTCACGAGAAATGTGAAGGAGTAGGGTCAAAGAAACACTTTTTGTTTAAGTAAATGGAAAATAACTTAATTCCATTTTTGGAGACACGTCTCACTGAGAGCTCCTAAATGATGTTCCCTTTAGCGGAGTGAGTAGCACTCTCCTGGCTGTCACCTCACTTACAATCTGAGCCCCTTCGGGGCATGAAAACAGTCCTTTGCACATCACAGAGGCCCTTTAATGGAGAGTGCCTTGGAAGAGATACTTGAGATATTATTAGCTCCCCTTTTTTCACGTGTTGCAGAGAACATCTTGACTGGCCAAGGCAGACACAGCGGCAGTCTCATCTGGGAAAAGGTGTTGGGGAAGATTCGAGCACGGTGTCACTTGGATAAATATAGATAAGCCTTCCCCATCCAATTCCCACAAGACACATCAGCCCCACCTCCCCACCCAATCTAGTTCCCGTGGACTCACCTTCTGAGGGGCGTTGATGACACCCGTGTTGTAACCAAACTGCAGCGAGCCAATCACTGCTGTTCCCACCGTCAGCATCAACTGGAAGGTCACTTGCTGCATATAGACAGGAGAGAAAGTCTGTTAGAAATCCCCTCTCTCCAAATGTCTGTACTGTATCAGAGCATGAAAAGAGCAGCTTGGAGGTACTTGGAGTTGATAGACTTATTGTCTTAAGAATACAAATCTCTAGGCTAAGCTATCCTGTTGTTGCCATTCCATATAGCCTAGGCCTAGGCTAGACAGGCCTTAAGGCATATTTTGGTGAGAACCTCCTTGGCACACTGTACTGTAAAGGTTAATCAATTTAGTTGTACAATATCCATTGACTTTATCTTGTTCAACTAGTTTGACAAGTAATCACTGTCAACACCCTGAAGACGGCATACAAAACATATTGATTGTCCCGTCATGACTCATGTCATTTGTGTGGACCTCCTGTGTTGTTGATTAACTGCAAACCAATCTAAGGATTTTGGGCCTGGTAATGCTTTAGTTTCTAAATATTTGTTTTCCTCCCCCGAAATGAAAAAAAACTTGCCTAACTTGAGCTGCAGTTTCTATAGAATGGGCTAGTGTCCTACATTGCGCAATAGCTGATTGTACTGCCCCAAATGTGTGTGATAGTGACATAACTTGCAAGAAGGCAACCTAGCCTCAGGCCAAGCACAGAGAACGGGGAATTCATCCTAAATCTGTCCACCTCAGGTGGTTGATTGTAAGCCTAAATATTTGTGCATTAGGACCACGTGTCCACACCCAGCCCTCTCAGGAGAGGGGTGATCTAGCCTCAGTCATTGTCTGTGTTCCTGTTATTTCTAAAATTGTTTGATTGGCATAATCCCAGTGGAGCCACAAGGAAGGCAGATATTTTCCTCTTGCCATCAAGTTAACACACATACATACACACAAACACATATTAGGTGAGCCATTATGCAGTGTGTCTGTGGCGTATTGTCTGTATTGTAGGCATATTGGGATATCGTTTTTTGTTGGTTACAATCGTGTGGAGAAGAGATATGTGGGCTACTGGTACTGGGAGTTTTCCTGTGTTTAGGAGTTGTCTGTATCTGTGGTGATGTTTTGATAGTGACATGGCTGTTCTGACATAAGATTTAGCCTTAATGCTTTACACCAGTTGCTATGGAAGCTGAGATCCTCTTTCGTACTCATGTTGTGACTGATTCTAAACTTAAAGCCAGTGTAGTTATGACAAGATCCTAAATGTCTGTAAAATGTAAGGGAAAGTGAACCATCCCAAAATGTATTTCTGCAAGGGTAAATATACAGTAGGCTCTGACACATTGTCACAAAAAGCACTCAACTAGATAAACTTGCATGACAGCCTATATGTGCTTCCTATTCATGAGATAAACTAGGCCCCCCTGGAAGATCAAATCAAATCAAATCAAAGTTTTTTTGTCACATGTATACCTTACAGTGAAATGCTTACTTACAGGCTCTAACCAATAGTCCCCCCAAAAAAGGCTATTTACAGAAACCTGTTAGTCAGGCTTATTGAGGTAGTATGTACATGTAGGTATCGTTAAAGTGACTGTGCATATATGATGAACAGAAAGTAGCAGAAGCGTAAAAGACTATCTACATTTTAGTACTTCAGCAGACGCTCTAATGCAGAGCAACTTAAGTTAGGCTCCCGAGTGGCGCATTGGTCTAAGGCACTGCATCTCAGTGCTAGAAGTGTCATTACAGACCCTGGTTTGATCGCAGTATCACAACCGGCCGTGATCGGGAGTCCCATAAGGTGGCTCACAATTGGCCAGGCGTCGTCCAGGTTAGGGGAGGGTTTGGCTGGGGTAGGCCGTCATTGTAAAATATGAATTTGTTCTTAACTGACTTGCCAGGTTAAATAAAATAGTGAGCATACATTTTCATACTTTTTTCATACTGGTCCCTCGTGGGAATCAAACCCACAACATTGCAAGAGCCATGCTCTACTGTACCAACTGAGTTACACAGCCATATCTGACATGGGATTATCTGACAGGGAAATTGTATTTATTTAAGGATCCTCTTTAAAAAAAATGCTGCTTTAAAGGGCACTAATGAACTTGGCCTACCTCACCTAAAATATCTGTTGAGAACAAGTGCTCAAGGCTATTCTAAACAAAAGGGAAGGCATTCCATTTCTGTTCATTCTGAGATTCTTGAAAAGGGTGGGAGCTACAAAGTGGGCTGGAAACACTCACTACACAGCAATCTTAGTATGGCTCAGTAATAGAGACCTAAACAAGGGCAGGTCTGAAAGTGAGGTGGGGTAAGTTTAAGTCTGAAAAAGTAGCAGCTTAACCAATAAAGTTCCACACAAGCAATGAGTCGCAGGGGTTCAACAACTCCATGGCTGGGTTGTTATAACCAGCCCTAGCACAGGATGTAAACACACACCATCAGGGTAGATCTTGTGTTGTATGGTTTGCTATCAGAAAACATTCCACTGTATTCTTTCTGAAAGGGGATGGTCACGTATCATTCACCTTGGAAACGATGAAGTCACGCCCTCCAGCTCTGAGATGGTTATCACAGCCTTAAAGACTACACTGGCCCTTTAAACAAACACCATTGTTATAAAACAGCTGCTGCCACCAGCCAAGTTTACATTCCTCCCAAAGATAAACTTCCATGCAAATCAATCTCCTCCTTCTCAGGAGTGAGTCTGTAAATTTTTGCCCAGTCACAGTGAGTGGGCTGTAGTATTGGTGACGGTTGCTTTAGGCCTAGTTAGCGCAAAAGGGATTATTTCTCACTATTTAAATTAGTACTAACACAAAAAGATAAATGTCTCAAATGTAGACTATAATTTTAGTCACATCTACCTCGGATCAATAAAAATTTAATATTCAGATGTAAAATGGAACAAAAAAACAACAACAATCTCTCTCCAAATATATGATTATAGTGAATTTTTACGTTTCAGACCTGCCTCAGCTAAATGCATCAACAGTAAAATCTCTTTACATTGATGTATGAGATAGTCTGGGCTTGAGCAAACATCTAAAGTGATCATAAGGCCTGTTCCTTGAGCAACAGTTTACTCAACACAGTTCATGGGTTATATTGGAGGTCGTTAGGTCAATTAAAATCGACTTTATGTGATCAACAAGCAGTCCAACAAGGAAACATGGTATACTGCCCTGACGAATGACGATGGTGAGCAGGGATGGGCCAGAGTTGTATAACAGAGGTATGTGGAATTGTGAGAGTCAATTCCAAGTAGGTACAATGTAAGACGGAACCCTTTTTCACATCATATCAGCACTTTGTCAGGTGACCAAAGCCTTAAAACTGACCTCACTGGTTTTGGGAGGATGTCTGGTGAAACAGAATTACTTCCTGCTGTGAAATGTTTACAGCCACATCTTCCCTGTAAGTGACACCTATAGTATAATGCATTAGTCATCCAGTTCCAGTGTATTGTATAACCTTTCTCTAGTCCCCCTCTTCAAACACCTCAGCCTCTGCTAAAAGTACCGCTGGGAAACACTGTATCATATTGATGAGCAAGGCCATGTTACAGTGACAGTCTGTAAGTGACAACAGTACATACAGATATAATGTGAATCACCCTCAGGTGCTGTAAGGTTAAGGGCCTTCTCTAATCTAAACATCTGAGGTTTCCGATAGGCCTAGTTCTGTTCAGAAAGCAGAAGCCATGGCTGGCTGTGCCACAGCTCCCAGTTCCCCACATACTCACCTCGCCTATGGCTCTCAATGATGGCTATGCCGCCAGCCTCACGTCCCTGCAAACGTCACCTCCTTGACAGCCTCGGGTTTCACAGGGGAACCTAATATCACTCCCTCATCCTCCTCCCTAACCTGACTCACAGCACAGGACAGCACAGAGCCCCTCCTGTGTATCCTGACTGCCTCCCTTAGTCATTCACTGAGTGAAGAGTTCACAGGAACAAGTCTATGGTCCATAACATGGTCTAAAACAAAGAGGTCAATGGATCGACTGCAGTTGAAAATTAGGGGGATGGCAAAAACTGGCACATTTACAGTAATGTGGATGAATTAATATGCACTGTACCTGTCAAACAAAATGTAATAAAGTAAAGACTGTCAGATACAAACAAAACGTTTCCATACACGTGTATTTCTGATCCATTGAATTTCCCACTGATATTTGGTGCAGGTGTTTGTTCAAACCTGACACAATCTCAGATACAGTATAGCTCTATGGAGAACAAGCGAATGAGCCTGTACACTACACTACAGCTTTACAGATTTAACCAAACTCTCCTTCACATGAAAAGCGATTAGCAGAGGTCAGTACAGTGTGCACAATGCCTTCCACTTTTTTTGAGGAAATGAATTAGGCCCTACGTTTCTGCCTGTTTCAATTACAGCATTCACAGATCTCTTAATCCCATCTTTTATATAAAAAGTATTTAGGCCTCATTAGAACACACTGACACTTATATTGAAAGGGCATACTGAAGGGGCAGTCATGCAGAGGGAAATAAAGTGAGTGGAAGAAGCCAGTGGATTGAGTGGAATTAAGTTTTTAGAAGGAAGGAACTGAATGCCGGCTTTAGGTTTAATCAAAAGCCAGAACTGTCCACTCAGTTAAAAATCTAATTGCTTCTTAGAGTTATTCCACTCACCACAGACCAGGTCAACTGTACGCTTGCCCCAATTACCTTGATTCTTACCCAAGAGAAAAAGAGGCTTCCACTGAACTAAAACAAAGTATTTTGTTCAGTCGAGCTTTAAAGGGACTTACAACTTGTGCCCAAACTGCCCATAAATCGGAAGGCTTTGTGTTGGAAGGAAATGCTTGTTATCCAGTCTATAATAGGAACAAATAGGTTAGACAGTATTTTGTTTTGGAGAGAGGTTGGGAGAAGTTAAACACCCCTGGGGTGAGCAGTCAGGCAGGGGAGGTGTCTATCTGAACAGGTGTATCAACGTGAGGCTAAGAGGGCAATGTCTCAGCAATGGTCCTGTGTGGTTCAGTTGGTAGCCCATGGTGCTTGCAACGACAGTGTTGTGGGTTCAATTCCCACAGGGGACCAGTATGAAAATGGACGCACTCACTCACTCTGGGTGAGACTAAAAAATCTAATTAGGGCTGGCATAATTACTGTGTAGCTGACGGTTAATGGATGAAGACTGTCATGAAAATAAAATAACTGTTTAAAAAAAACTGACTGAAGACAGGACAGTCGGGCATTGGTGCGGTTGAGTCTGTTTCTGTGATAACATGGACTCTTACCGATGTGATTAAATTTTGTTGCCCCTTACTGAAACAAGCAAGGTGTTGTAGCAATCGGTGAAAAGAATGGGCTTGGAACCTCTTACCCTGGCAATTTGACTGGTTAACTTCTGGGTACACTAACAATGGATGCCTGGTATTGTGTTGCAATAATTTCCATGGTATGTAGTATGTAAATTCAAATGATGTTAACTGATGCAACGGAATGTATTTTTTGTAATGTCAGTTGAGTTGAATCAACAAATCACAGCACATATTGATGGGTACACTTCCTGTTTTACTCTAGGTTGAAGATGACAAAGGTGAAGACAATGGGATTCTAATTCCAATAACTCTTTGCAACAACGGGACCAGCTATGCTATTTAGCAACGGTGCTGGTCCCAGATTTGTGACAACATAGTCTTAACCGGTATATTTTAGACTTTTTGCTTTTACTTCCTGCTTTGCTACCATGGTTACACTCACGATGGCCACCAGCCAACTCATTATGCCATCATTGATTTGAATGAGGATGCCTGTTCTTCTATTCAAATATTTTTTTATGGCAGCACATGTAGTCAGGAGTGGAGGAAAGGAGAAAATGTGCTATTCGAATGGTTATTACGGAGACCACGGTCATTTGGTTGGCCAATTACAGTCATCCAAAATTCCATGAACGTCACAGCCATATGTAAAATGCAATACAATGATTTCCTTGGAAAGCTCTAGACTGGCAAAGAGGACATTTATCCTAGAGCCAAAACGTAGCCTGCTTTACCTTGCAGACATACAGTATGAACCAGAATATCATTGACAAATGCTTATTACAATGTTATGCACACAGGACTGAACCATGGCTGGGGACAGCTCATTGGTATTTTGGCTTTTGACATATAGCCAGATATCCGCCACACCCTGTGTCACCAACCCCTGGTTCTACCCACACGCTGACTGCCCACTCCCTGTCCAGCTGTGCTGCACACACTCAGGGATCATAAGCACAAGCCAGAGTGCGATGCCCAACCACGAAATGCTGATTATAAACCAGTAGACATGCTCAGTGCGGTGTTAGCCTGGACACATGCTCAAAGCTCAAGATGTCTGACAAAAGCTAAACACTGGCCTAATGGGAATGACTGGAAAGGGGTAATTTTAATTGTGTTCCAGCTGAGCGCCAGGAAATCGAACGTCTATGCCTAACCATAAAAGGGGTTACAGACAAATAACAATAAACATGTTTACCATTTCAACCAGAAGTAAACTCTAAGTGAGGGCTGGGGGAAGTGACTTTAAAGTTGTCAGGGGGGTAGCTAACCACACAGCATCAGCAGTCAGTGGTAAGTCAGCCATATCAGAGACCAGATGAGTCACGTCTCACTCTCTTCCTTTTACTATTGTAAAACAACAATAAGCAAATGTTACATCAAATGCAATGTGAAAATGAACAAAAATGAAGTGAAGACCTCATATGCTGTGATAAAACAGATAATATTTAATCATCTTTAGACTTTAATGTGCTGCCTTCCTGTGAGTAATGCCATCATGCTCTTCACTGAGCTAATTTTAATCCACTACTTTATAAATGGATTACTACACCAGATACAGTCATGATGTCAACAGAGGGGATAGGGTTTACAATTGGCCAGGACGCAGCTAGTTTGTAATGTATGGATGGGGATTATGAATAGCCAATTAGCGGCCATGAACGTAGTAGGCCTACCCCACGACCTGACTTAATGCGATCGCGCCTGTGCTGCATTTTCCCCAGCAGCCGCATATCCGACTGCGTCCAAAGACGATGGTGAGCAGCACAGCACACACGTTTTACGTTTCAATTGAATAAAACAATTACATGATGGGCTAGCTAGTGTAACTTCTTTAAAAAAGACTTAGTATTCGGAACCCATTGACATTAACACAGCTAGGCAGTTTGAGAGTCTCAAGCTAACCTAATCAGTTTTAATTACTGGGAAGCTAGCTTCCCTCTATCTCTCTTAGCTTCTCTCTATCTCTCTCTTTCTCTCAGAGAGACACAAACACATACACAGTTTTGTACATTGGTTTCTACGAATACTGCCAACTAGTCGTTAGCCTCACTCATACAATTAGCCTACCTTGCTGCCTGAATCCATTGCCGCAGTATGGCTTGTCGATATTATTGCTGGCAATCTTGAAATGTCGAGAATATAGTTTGGGTAACTTCCGCGGCAATTTTTTTTACTCAGACGATGTGTCTCATTTTTAAGATGATAATGATACAATATATCATAAACATTAGTATCTTCTTTGTTCTTCTTCTTTATTTTCAGCGTAATTATTTAAATCTCAAATTGTCCTCAGTTCATCGTGTTTATTCCCCTAGTGTAATTTCTGTCATGAGCTCAAAACTTCAGATTCATCATGCCCCAAAGTTTTCTTGGGTTGTTGAAGTAGTTCGTTCTTCGAGTACAGACTGTCTACTCTTTGGGGAAATAAACCGGTGAATATATTTCCTACAGCCCGTCTAGAGTGATTGGCTGACGCAAGAGTTTAGTTCGGCCTCAATGTGAGTTGAGTTCAGCCTCAATTTGTAAGGAGGAGGCCCGTTTCTATCCCTGAGCTTCTATTGGTTTAAACATGCACCCCTATGACGACGTTAAGACATGTAACTCTGAAAAGTGTCACTTAGTTTTGTTTAAGTACTAGGTCGGATAGTTATGTGTTAAGCACATCGTCCTCGATGTATTTAATTGAAATGATACATTTTGATTACAATTTGGTGGAGGCGTGAGCAAAGTATTATATTGTAATAACATGGTTATATAGCCTACTGATCAGACGCTTGCAGCAGGGGGCGCAAATGTATTCACCATTGCTGATAGTCTGAGGTCATGGCAGGAAATGACACTGGCATGCACCACCTTTTCATCCCACTTGCAACCCCCACGTAGGCTATAAGTAAGCAATAACGTGACCTTGCCTACCAAGGGTAGAATTTCTATACTTCATAGGTCTACTTGCTCCTAGTACTTTATCCCAACTATACTAAAAGAGAAGAGATAGTAGTAGCCTAGTAATACATTTGAATGATCCATGACAACACTCATTTTTAGGCACACACAAAAAAAACATCCAGTCTAGAGGTCGACGGATTAATTAGGGCTGATTTCAAGTTTTCATAACAATCAGTAATCAGACTTTTTATTTCAAACTAAATAGATTTTATTTTTGTATTATATGAAGTTAAAATAAATGGGTTCATTGTTCATTCAGTATTGTTGTATTGTTCATTCAGTATTGTCATTATTACAAATATATGTAAAAATCGGCTGATTAATCGGTATCTACTTTTTTTGGGACCTCCAATAATCGGTATCGGCGTTGAAAAATCATAATCGGTCGACCTCTAATCCAGTCAGTCATCCTTTTTTTCTCAGCACCTTACTGTATCCATGCGTGCTCAGTCCTTCATAAACAGTGTTTCAAACATCCAACATCTGTGATCTTTGACCAAAGCTGGTAATGTGACATTGGTACCCTCTATTCAAAACCATAAATTGTGATGGAGATGTTTGTTATTAAAGGTGTGTAAAAACAAATATTTTCATGTGAATAAATGAAACTGCGTAATACCTTTTGTTTGAGATGGCGGGGAAGGGTCCGGTCAGAGTGCATGCAAAAAATTTGGAAAATAATCATTACTACAGAAAGGAAAATGTGTGTGTTTATACAGTGCAAATGAAAGAGTCGGGAACATGAGAACAAATATATAAAAATTGAAGAAATGTGTTCCCTTTTTATATAATCTATTCCCTTAGAAACCATGGGAAAACAATAACAGGCAAATACTGAGACAAAGGCCGGTGAGTGTGCCATATGGTCTGACCTGGCCTAAAGCAACAGGCTGAGGAACAGAGGTAGAGGAAGACCAACATGGTATTTCACATTGTCTGTGGGTTTGTCATGTCTGAATAATCATGAGGCAATGTAAGGTTTATTTGTAAGATTGAAAATTGTCACTCAAAACTAGTTCAACTGGTTACACAAAAAAATGGACTAGTTCTTTGCTGACAAAAACTTTGTGATGTAAACATCAGTAGTTACCAAGGAATGTTGTAGGAATGACTGATGAATGAAAAAATCATCAAAGCTTGTCAAAAGGTGTGATACACTTTCAGGGGTTATAATGCAGTTCTAGAACACCTGACTGTTGCTTGTTGCTGTTGAATGTCTTTGCATAGTCTTACCTATGATTGTTTGACCTGGCTGACCATGTGTTCTCAGTCAACTTACTATGTAAAATAAATACATTAAAGAAAAATGTATATTCTTGAATCCAACAGACAATGCCATGTCTAGTTACGCTTGCCAGATTCATGGCTCTCCACAGCGGTTGTGGGAGGAGACTATGTAATGTCTTATTTATGAGGCTTGCAATAATTTCTGACCTAAAAAGTAACTATAGTTGACCTTGTAAACAAGCATTGAGACATCAAAGTGTCTTCCCTCTGTTATTCTCTGAGCCTCATGGTCCACAGCACCCAGATACAGGATGAGGGGAGGAGGGAAAAGGTGTAGAGTCCCTTCATTACAACATACACGATGCACCTATATCTTTTGTTAGAGATGGCGGGGAGGTGTCCGGTCAAGGCACATTTAAATTAGAAAGTAAATCGAGTGGACGGGAAAAGAAGGGAGACTGGGAAGGACTGACACATTTTAGGAACTGTGTTCTTTTCTGTCCTTTATGAAATTCCTTTGAAATCTAATGAAAACAATAACAAACAAAGAGGGGGTGTATACTCTGAGCGGGCCTGTATTGTGCACTAAATCAAAAGTAGAACATTACGGCATGGGATACATTATAATAACATGGTAAGAGTATGCTAACACATTCCAATATTACTTTCCCAGGTATCCTTTATTGAATTGTTGCTATTTAATTATTGAACATGGTACCTGCGGTAAGAATGTGTGAAACTCCTGACCTGACGCATAGCTTATTGGGTGAAATAAATCAATACAGTTACATATCGGGATATTATTTTTGATGATATATCATATTGTATAGTTTTGACAATATTTCAATATTATTTTTGCACTAGTTGGCTGTACCTGCACCAAAACAGTATTTTTCCTTCATAGCTTGTTCCCCATCTTTTTAACATAGGGAGCCAATTTGTTTTCAGCACTTTTATATCCATAATTGATAAAACATTTCTCATGTCTCTTTCTTGTCCCTCTGCTGTAGACATAACGTGAGCAATGTTTGGAACGTCAAATCACAATACATATAGAATCGTGAGACTCGCAATGCATATCGTATCGGCACCTAACTATCATGATAATATTGTGAGGTCACTGGCAATTCCCAGCCCGAATAGCTTAAATCTGGAGGGATAATTTACAGATGAGCCAAATCCAATTACTCCATTTACTACTAGGCCATAAAATACCTTTGCCGGGCCTGTGGGCTCATGCATGTACTTCTGAGCCTCATTCATCAGCTTCTTTGTCTCAGTAATGCTTTGGTCCTTGCTATCTGGAATCCTTGGGATGTCCAACACAGACGTCACCCCATTGAAGTTGACATTTAAAATGGTTAAGGTAACGGTTAAGGTTACGGTTAGGTAAGGGTTATGGTGAAGGTTATGGTAAGGGTTAGGGTTTGGGGTAGGAAAGTCCCAAGAACCTGGATTGCACTAACCCTAATGCTTTGCTCAATAGTTGCTGTAATCAAAGATTGTTTCATTGAGTGTTCTTTAAATGGCCTTCTCGTCATTGAGCAATGCTCTTAAGCTCAATCCTATTCCATCACTATTTTCTTAAAAACGAGGACGCCTAGAATTGTGGTTACATTTAGCATAAATTCCCAGCACATTTTGGACCTAATCCAAGGAAAGGCCTGGAAGGCGAATCATGGTCATCCATCCCCATGCACATGAGCACTGGATAAGAACTAGCCTATTAGTTACCTGAAGCAGGCTGTCAAAAATGAAGGCCACACAATGTCTAGAACCTTTGTGTTTGTTCGCCCTTTCTTTCCATGTCTAGTCCATGTCCTATTAAAAGGCCCATCTACAGTTGTTGTAACATCTCACCTTTATTCATTGACTGGAATGGAATATTTTTATGTTACAATTCAAATGGAGCTCATTCAGATGATTCACTGTTTTCCTCAGGGAGAAGGAGGGCTACTGAGAGCTAGTTTTGATTCGAGAATTTGTATCAGCGGAAATACGACAATAGAAAGCATCTTACGCCTTCAATCCATGACAGACAAAGAAGCGCACCTTGCATCTTTGCTGGGTCTTTTCCTCCAACTGAGCAGGCAGACGCTGTCTGGAGACATGCATGAGCTTGGGCTTGGGCCTGGGGAACACAAACACATCAAACGGCCTCTTTCTTTATGGAGCCACAATGCTCTACGTCAGCGGCACCTTCATTTCTGTCCACTGCCTGGGTGTCTGTCTGCACATACTGTCAGACCCTGAGCCTCCCTCAAGATCTGCACCCATTGGCCCTGTTTCTTTCTGTCCAGGAGAGCCTTCGCACATTTTTCCTGTGTGACTGCAAATTCTGAATGCAACCATGGATGTCCTTTTCTCAAAATGGGCGCGACTCTGTGGCTTCTCGAAGTGTATGCAACGTTTGGCGTGGCGTTCTTTTATATTTTCATCTATCACTCAAGCCAGTATCATGTGGGCCACCCTCACTGCCCAGAACTGACTTGTCATCTCTTTAGGCTCCCTGTCCCCACCATTTCTTTCCCAATCAATGGGACAGTACTGGTCAGCTGGTGCCCTTTGCTAAGCATTGCCCGCATGTTACTCTGAAACATCCCACAACATTTAGTTTTTATTGACATTTGGTTGAGTTGTCAACTAATGTGAATTCAACGTGAAATATCCAAAACATGTCACCATGTAATTGGATTTAGGTTAAAAGTTGGGTGATTAAATAAAAAAAACATATCTTACAGTGATTACTTTTTTCAAATCCAATCAGTTTTCCACGTTGATTCAAAGTCTTTACATTTTATCTTTTGGTTGAAATGAAGTGGAAACAACGTTAATACAACCAGTTTTTGCCCAGTGGGATATCTCTTCCATTGACTCACTTTTTCTTTGTAAACTCCTCATTTGCAAGAAACTGATGAAGGCCCATAATAACTCCCATTCTGTCTGCTGAATCTGGGCCCCCACTATTATCTTTGCTAAATTTCACAACCTCCTATGCACGACAGCAGTGACAAAGATAACGATGTCCTCTAGACAGAAGAGCTTGAGCATCTCATTATGCAGACTGCTTTATTGGGCCACTAACCTTTCTTAGCAAGGAATGTGTCAAAGGTGTTTCTGAAAACCAGACAGGACCGCTCCTGCTTAGAAACCTATCCTACAATCTGGCATCAATATTCAAGCCTCCTATAGAGAAAGATTACGTAACTCAGAAGTTGTACTTCACTTGAGAGAGTTTGGTTCACAAAATCTGTGTAGTAACATTTGTCATGTAAAGAGAAAATAGAGAATGTTCAATTGACCAAGGAAGTGGCCAAACAATTAACGGCATGTTGTTGTAGAAGAGAGTATCTAAGATGGATCAAATAGGTTAGTACAGTATGTATCAATTTAATCAATAGTTATTCACCATTTGCCCAGTGACCCCTTGAACCCTGCCTTAGCTGACAATGTGTTCATGTTTTCACAGCTTTTAGCATACACTGTATAAATTAAAACACACATCCCCAATGGCTTTGCTGGCCTTAAGTATCTGGTCTTCTCAGCAGCACCATACAATTGGGCCTCTGTTATTAAGGCTAAAGCCGTGGCATGTTAATCTAGTGCCATGGAGATTGTTGGCCCTCCTATGCTTAGAACTGTGGCCCACTTCCAACAATTCTTTCCCAGCTAATGAGCTAATGCTGGATAGCATTGGAAATTCCCAATTAGGGGATAGAGGGATACCTAGCCAGTTGTACAACTGAATGCCTTCAACGGAAATGTGTCTTCCGCATTTAACCAAGCCCCTCTGAATCAGAGAGGTGCGGGGGGCTGCCTTAATCGACATCTACGTCTTCGGCGCCCGGGAACAGTGGGTTAACTGTTATGGCTTCTATGAATGGTGGGTGGAGGAGTCAAGCGCAGAGTGCAGGTTTGTTCCGTATGTGGATCTTTATTCCAATGACAGCGAAAAACGGACATGCAAAACACAAGGGTGCATGAAACAACCGGTCCAAACAAACAGGACTAAAACTGTCCGGAAAAATAGAGACCACAAATTAAACCAACATCATAAAACAGAGAACAAGCCCGCACAATAGCCAGCGGGCCTAGTGCCCTTAAATAGCCTACAAACAAAACTAAACTCAAAACAGGTGTAACCAATTAGACCAAACTAACAGAAACAAAAGGAGAGGGAATCGATGGCAGCTAGTAGGCCGGCGACGACGACCGCCGAGCACCGCCCGAACAGGAAGAGGCACCATCTTCGGCGGGATTTGTGACATTAACTGCCTTGCTTGGGGGCAGAACAACAGATTTTTACTTTGTCAGCTCAGGGATTTGACCCAGCAACCTTTCTGTTACTGGTCCAATGCTCTAACCACTAGGCTTATTAGCTCAATGGTTGCATGTTTGAGTTATTTTAGAATGATGAGTTATTATTCAATTGTTATCCTCCTCTGTATGATGAAACTGGTCTGTAAGGACATCCCTTTGTTAAGATGGTAACACACCGCCAGCTTTAAGGGGAACTATACTGAAGGAATCTCCACTCTTCATTGGTAGGTAATGGACATTGCAAACTCGTTTAGGCTAATTGGTTTTCGTGACTACTTACATCTAAGTCCTATGTTAGCCCTGTGTTGGCAACTTCCCAAGATAGTGAATCTGACCTACAAAAAAGTATGACTGTATTTGTAATTGAAGTAATGCAGTGCAGTCTATGAGAAGAGATCAGGGAGAAAGCTTGTGCATTATAAAACACCATGAAAAAATGTTTCACTTTGATCATTAGTGCCAAGGCAATGGGTTATGACGTAATAGACCTGATCCTGTTCCTTGTCAACACTCTCTCATTTGAGATGGGAAATGCAATGTTTCCTCATGGTACTCTGTCAGGATCAAAGGTGTGCACTTGATTGTTTGCTGAACAACGTGATGTTAAGTGATATTTTCACAGATGAAGGAAATTATGCAGACAACTGCAATAAAAGGAGGAGGGTGTGCATTTTTTATGAGTTGCCTTTTGCCTCCTTTTGATATTTGAAGTCTACATTTTATTTTTGGCATTTTTCTGGTGTTTTGTAGTGGAAAACTGAACAGTCATTTTAATTTAACCTCTTCAGATTGGAAAACATATTTTTTAATATGTGCTCTTTATGACAGAATGTTACATTTTTTACCAAATGACACTTCTAAAAAGGTGCAGACTTGGTGAAACAACCTATTTGGGAGTTCACTGGAAGTTAATCTTATTGTGTAGATACTGTACAGTTAATCACCAGTGCCATGGGCTCTGGCACAACCTAGGCTAATGTCTGTTTGCATCAATTCATATATTATTACCTTATAAAGCAGTGAAAGAGGTCCAAGAATGCAGGACTATCATGCTAAAATATTTACTCAACTATGACAATATACAGCTGACCTTCCATTACCACCAATCTAATGACGTAGTTACTACAGAACAAAAGAAAGCTGGACACTAACACTAACTAAAATACTGAAGGCTAGTAAGAACATTATACACAACACTAACCCAGTGGCGTAGCTCAATTTGACACATTCTGATGTTTTATAGCTAATCTCATGCTGTTTTACACATTTTGCCATGAGACGGAGAGAAAATGTTGCTGTTACACATTTTGCCATGGGGTAGAGAGAAATATGTAGTTGTATAGTTCATCTCATTCTATTCTACACGTTTTGCCATGAGACTGAGAGAAAATGTTGCATTTTTAAGATAATTTCCTGCTATTCTACAAATTTTTCCATGATGTGAGAGAATCTAATTTCACATAATTTGGAGAAAAAAATGTCCATACAACTGCATATGATGCTATCTGGGGAATGGTGGGCCTCATTTTTTTGTAGCCCCCGCACCAGTGCACTGACCATTCCACTAACCCTTCATTCGTCCAATACACTTTTAAATTGCTCCTAGTCTAACACTCAAAACCTTTCACACCTTATGATCCTTATAATCATTACTAAAGGCAGTATTCCTGTGCAGCAGCATGTGGCAGAATTGACATATGCATGCATCAACTGTGCAACTCTGTGTCTAATATTCTTACCAACATCCACTTAGGAGATGACAAACAGCAGACCCACACCCAAATGGGCTTTCAGTGAGTCCTTGCATCCATAGATCCATCTAATGTGCATCTAATGTGAGTAATTGGCTCAGGTTAAAGAACATTGCATAGATAATCTGCCGATGAATTGTGCCATTTTCCTTCACGCTGAAAAAGTTCTGCTGGTGCGCGATGATTGACAGTGAACATGATTTGAACTGCTTGACACTGTGTACTTCACTGTGGTTTTTTTCAATGGTCTGGGGGTCAAAGTATCAATGGAATATCAATGAAAATCGATCTACCTAAAAATAGTATTATTTATTAGGGAACATGTTGGTGCTCGTTTTAAAGGCCAATGTCTTGGCTGCATCCAAGGGTTTGAATCATGCTACCCAACTACATAATGGATTTTAGTCAATGGAGTAAGATAAAGGTTTATCTCTGATAGATGTGTCTATTAATGTCATGGGTGTGTAGTGAATGAATAAAGCAGTTGTATCTGGGTCGATGTAGTTGTGCTACAGTAATCTGAGCTCATGCCAGCTCCATCACAGCGGTTATAGAAGGGGAACTGTAGCCTTCAGTGACCCTTACAAATGGCCATTCTTTCTGAAGGTTTAATAAGCAGCTTAGCAACCTTAGGTCTTGTCTAAAAATGTGTAGAGGGACAAATGCTATTATCCTGTGACTGATATGTAGGTTATAAAGAAAGGTGCACAGTTTCACTTTACATAATCTTATATTGTTTTTCTGTGTTCTCTTATAGACCTTAAGGGCTTACTAAACTTGGTGCCAGTCAGGTTATATGAATAAGGACAAAGGATTTGTTGGTCCACTCTTGTTCCTGGCACTTCGAGTTTGAGCTGGTGTGGACCAGAGAGGACCAGTAACTGACTGGTGTAAGCATGGTATATGGACCAATCCCCTCAGGACTTACACACTGTCACCTTCTCACTCCACTATCTTCTTTCCTTCCTTCCCTCCCTTCTCCCTCCCCTATCCCTATCTCAGTTCCTTTCTGCCCATTTAGCTGGCACTGCCACTATGACCATTTATGTGGGTGGCCATGAGGAGGCCATGAGACAGCCATAGCTCTCCCTCCCAAAGTGCTGACATTCTGCTTTCCTTTCTCCGCAGGGCCTCTGGTCTCTGTGCCCTTAGTGCCACAGTGCCCCTAAACCCATTAAGGTGCCCGACCCGTGTGGAGGGGGAAGGGATTTGGGGAGCACTAAATGTGTTTAATCCCTCAGTAATTAAACAGTAAGAAACAGAGGAGGGTCAGTCGAAAAATATGGGGGTTTATTGTAAATGTTCACCAGCATAACTTTCCCAGGCCCACCTCCTGCCATTTTTAGAAATAGCCTCCTACTTATCTTGCTATAGTAGTCTGTGGTCGATTACATTCTTTCCCTCCATTCTGTATGTGTTGGTCACTGTTTCTAGGCTTGGTATCGGTGCAGTTAGTATATAATACTTTATCAGTGCATGGAAACAAAGGCACTTTGCAGAGCCCCTTTAATTACATTTTTTTTAATATCAAAAGGAATGGTGTCAGTTTAATGTATGGGGTCAGCACTATAGTGTGCACTTACGCATGCAGGTTTCCATGGAGTTTTGTGGGGCTCGGTGTATACAAACCCATTTAAAAAAAAAGAAATACCCTGAATACTGAAAGCAGCAAAAAATAGATATATTTTCTCAGATTGTTCTGGCAATTCTCACATACAGTGTCTTCAGGAAGTATTCATGCCCCTTGACTTATTCCACATTTTGTTGTATTACATCCTTCATTCAAAATGGATTAAATATAATTATTTCTCACACAAAATATCCCATAATGTCAAAGTGAAGGCATGTTTTTTTTACATTTTAGAATTTAAAAATAAAATACAGAAATATCAAATTTACATAAGTATTCACACCCCTGAGTCAATACATGTTAGATTCACCTTTGGGAGCTGTGAGTCTTTCTGTGTAAGTCTCTAAGAGCTTTGCACACCTACAGTTGAAGTCAGAAGTTTACATACACCTTAGCCAAATACATTTAAACTCAGTTCACAACTCCTGACATTTAATCCAAGTAAAAATTCCCTGTCTTGGGTCAGTTAGGATCACCACTTTATTTTAAGAATGTGAAATGTCAGAATAATAGTAGAGAGAATGATTTATTTTTGCTTTTATTTCTTTCATCACATTCCCAGTGGGTCAGAAGTTTAAATACACTCAATTGGTATTTTGTAGCATTGCCTTTAAGTTGTTTAACTTGGGTCAAACGTTTTGGGTAGCCTTCCACAACCTTCCACAGTAAATTGGGTGAATTTTGGCCCATTCCTCCTGACAGAGCTGGTGTAGCTGAATCAGGTTTGTAGGCCTCCTTGCTTGCACGCGCTTTTTCAGTTCTGCCCAAAATGTTTCTATAGGATTGAGGTCAGAGCTTTGTGATGGCCACTCCAAATCCTTGACTTTGTTGTCCTTAAGCCATTTTGCCACAACTTTGGAAGTATGCTTGGGGTCATTGTCCATTTGGAAGACCCATTTGCGACCAAGCTTTAACTTCCTGACTGACGTCTTGAGATTTTGCTTCAATATATCCACATAATTCTCCTATCTCATGATGCCATCTATTTTATGAAGTGCACCAGTCCCTCCTGCAGCAAAGCACACGCACAACATGGTGCTGTCACCCCCGTGCTTCACGGTTGGGATGGTGTTCTTCGGCTTGCAAGCCTCCCCCTTTTTCCTCCAAACATAACCATGGTCATTAAGGCCACACAGTTCTATTTTTGTTTCATCAGACCAGAAGGCATTACTCCGAAAAGTACGATCTTTGTCCCCATGTGCAGTGGCTTTTTATGGCGGTTTTGGAGCAGTGGCTTCTTCCTTGCTGAATGGCCTTTCAGGTTATGTCGATATAGGACTTATTTTACTGTGGATATAGATACTTTCGTATCTGTTTCCTCCAGCATCTTCACAAGGTCCTTTGCTGTTGTCCTGGGAATTATTTGCACTTTTTGACAACAAAGTACGTTCATCTCTAGGAGACAGAACGCGTAGCCTTCCTGAGGGGTATGATGTCTGCGTGGTCCCATGGTGTTTATACTTGCGTACTATTGTTTGTAGAGATGAAAGTGGTACCTTCAGGCATTTGGAAATTGCTCCCAAGGATGAACCAGACTTGTGGTCTACAATTTTTTTTCTGAGGTCTTGGCTAATTTCTTTTGATTTTCCCATGATGACAAGCAAAGAGGCAATGAGTTTGAAGGTAGGCCTTGAAATACATCCACAGGTACACCTCCAATTGACTCAAATGATGTCAATTAGCCTATCAGAAGCTTCTACAGCCATGACATCATTTTCTGGAATTTTCCAAGCTGTTAAGTCACAGTCAACTTAGTGTATGTAAACTTCTGACCCACTGGAATTGTGATACAGTGAATTATAAGTGAAATAATCTGTCTGTAAACAATTGTTGGAAAACTTACTTGTGTCATGCATAAAGTAGATGTCCTAACCGATTTGCCAAAACTATAGTTTGTTAACACAAAATGTGTGGTGTGGTTGAAAAACAAGTTTTAATGACTCCAACCTAAGTGTATGTAAACCTCCGACTTCAACTGTAATTGTTTGTGTGTTAGTTTTAGCGTACTGTGTTTGTTTATTGTGTTGACCTAGATGAAGATCAGATCAAATTTCATGACCAATTTCTGCAGAAATGCAGGTATTTCCAAAGGGTTCACATACTTTTTATTGCCACTGTAGGTGGTGATATTCCATTCGGCACTCTTCTGTAGGACTTGCCTGAGGATGAAGATCTGGTCTGTGCAAGATTACCCTCTTCTGAAGCCTGTTTGCTCTTGACGTATGATAATTTCCACCGCCTCCATGATTCTTTTAAAAATAATTCTGCTGAACAGCTTGCTGGTTATCAGTAATAGCGTGATGCCTCCAGTTGTTACAATTCCCAAAAGTTCCTTTCTTGGGCACCTTTGCTATTAGGCCTGTTCTCCATTCTGTCTGTGCTTGTTCGAGTCCCAAACCTTCTGAAAATCTTACACAGCTGTCTTGGTGTTTGGATGTTCTCTACTTAAAAAAAATCTGGATATATGCCGTCTTCTTGCCGTGGAATATTTCCGATTCAAATTAAAGAGATTTCTTCAAAACATTGATCTTTATTTAATATTGATTAATTATTGCAACAATGAAGCTGGTCGATCCCACACTCTGAAATGTGATGCAGAGAGCTCCACTAGCAGAACCGAGCCACATTATTTTAGAGTTAAGACACATCCTCCTGAATACGTGACAAACAACAGATGTCTGGAATAGGTAAAAAAGTTAGGATTTGTATGTGAGAAAGTATCCCCATGCCAGATAGCATTTACTGTGAAGACTGTTCAAATTCTATAGAAACCATTTGGCCCCTAAGACAATGTTCCCCCATCAGCCGGCCACACCAGAGACATCTACTCCCTGGTACCTCACGGTATACAAACACCAACTCATTCTATGGAATGCAGGCTGTAGATTTTTATCACCAAGCCATCATAAATCAATTGCTAGCGCCAAGGCCCAGATGTCCAACTCAGTCCCACAGACACAGATGAGAGTACTCATCAAACCTTATTTGATGCATAAACAGTATTATAACATAATCTTGTAATTTTTCTACCATATTCTCCTGGTACTTACCACTTTTCTGGGCTCCTATTGCATCCTTCACTTCTGAGATCATTATAGGCCCAAGGTAGATGTCAAGGTCTTCTTCAGATTCAGGGATATCAGCTGTGGTTGTTTGGTCAGAATGCTTTGAAAGTGTTCCTTCCACCAAATCTTTTTTAATTTTTCGTCTGTAATAAGACTCCCATATCTGTTTTTCAGTGGGACATCCTGGCTGGCCTTTTTGTCTCCTGTGCGTTTCACCAGATTGTGGTCACTGCCACTGTCTGCCTGTCCTTTGACTCGTATATCATGCAGAGATCTTCTCAACTTGCTGATAAATCAGAATGTGGTCAATCTGAGTGTCTGTCTTGCCATCTGATGATTTCCATGCAAGGTTGTGGATCCTTTCATGCTTAAACAGCGTGCCACCTATGACCAAGTTGTTTTCCTTCTCACAAACTGCACAGACGTTCACCATTTTCATTTCTCCTTCCTCGTGCATGATTGTCTTCTCCAACTCTTGCGTTGAGCTCTCCTATTATGAGTAGGACATCATGCTTGGGTACTGCTTCTATTTGAAATGAAACAGGCATGGTGCAAGCTCTTATTCATTGATTTTGAATCCCTTTTCCCATTCTCTGTGTTGTTGGTGCTCATAACATGTATCATGCCGTCAAAATTAGCAGATTTTGCAGTGCCCACTCTGGATTTCCGTATTTTAGAGCACAATATTTTTTAAATGTTTTATTTAACCTTTATTTAACCAGGTAGGCTAGTTGAGAACAAGTTCTCATTTGTAACTGCGACCTGGCCAAGATAAAGCATAGCAAATCAAACCAAATCAAATCAAATCAAATTTTATTTGTCACATACACATGGTTAGCAGATGTTAATGCGAGTGTAGCGAAATGCTTGTGCTTCTAGTTTCGACAATGCAGTAATAACCAACAAGTAATCTAACTAACAATTCCAAAACTACTGTCTTATACACAGTGTAAGGGGATAAAGAATATGTACATAAGGATATATGAATGAGTGATGGTACAGAGCAGCATAGGCAAGATACAGTAGATGGTATCGAGTACAGTATATACATATGAGATGAGTATGTAAACAGAGTGGCATAGTTAAGTGGCTAGTGATACATGTATTACATAAGGATGCAGTCGATGATATAGAGTACAGTATATAAGTATGCATATGAGATGAATAATGTAGGGTAAGTAACATTATATAAGGTAGCATTGTTTAAAGTGGCTAGTGATATATTTACATCATTTCCCATCAATTCCCATTATTAAAGTGGCTGGAGTTGAGTCAGTGTCAGTGTGTTGGCAGCAGTTTTTCAGTCTCTCGGTCCCAGCTTTGATGCACCTGTACTGACCTCGCCTTCTGGATGATAGCGGGGTGAACAGGCAGTGGCTCGGGTGGTTGATGTCCTTGATGATCTTTATGGCCTTCCTGTAACATCGGGTGGTGTAGGTGTCCTGGAGGGCAGGTAGTTTGCCCCCGGTGATGCGTTGTGCAGACCTCACTACCCTCTGGAGAGCCTTACGGTTGTGGGCGGAGCAGTTGCCGTACCAGGTGGTGATACAGCCCGCCAGGATGCTCTCGATTGTGCATCTGTAGAAGTTTGTGAGTGCTTTTGGTGACAAGCCGAATTTCTTCAGCCTCCTGAGGTTGAAGAGGCGCTGCTGCGCCTTCTTCACGATGCTGTCTGTGTGAGTGGACCAATTCAGTTTGTCTGTGATGTGTATGCCGAGAAACTTAAAACTTGCTACCCTCTCCACTACAGTTCCATCGATGTGGATAGGGGGGTGTTCCCTCTGCTGTTTCCTGAAGTCCACAATCATCTCCTTAGTTTTGTTGACTAAGTGTGAGGTTATTTTCCTGACACCACACTCCGAGGGCCCTCACCTCCTCCCTGTAGGCCGTCTCGTCGTTGTTGGTAATCAAGCCTACCACTGTTGTGTCGTCCGCAAACTTGATGATTGAGTTGGAGGCGTGCGTGGCCACGCAGTCGTGGGTGAACAGGGAGTACAGGAGAGGGCTCAGAACGCACCCTTGTGGGGCCCCAGTGTTGAGGATCAGCGGGGTGGAGATGTTGTTGCCTACCCTCACCACCTGGGGGCGGCCCGTCAGGAAGTCCAGTACCCAGTTGCACAGGGCGGGGTCGAGACCCAGGGTCTCGAGCTTGATGACGAGCTTGGAGGGTACTATGGTGTTGAATGCCGAGCTGTAGTCGATGAGCAGCATTCTCACATAGGTATTCCTCTTGTCCAGATGGGTTAGGGCAGTGTGCAGTGTGGTTGAGATTGCATCGTCTGTGGACCTATTTGGGCGGTGGGTGTGGGTCTAGGGTGTCAGGTAGGGTGGAGGTGATATGGTCCTTGACTAGTCTCTCAAAGCACTTCATGATGACGGAAGTGAGTGCTACGGGGCGGTAGTCGTTTAGCTCAGTTACCTTAGCTTTCTTGGGAACAGGAACAATGGTGGCCCTCTTGAAGCATGTGGGAACAGCAGACTGGTATAGGGATTGATTGAATATGTCCGTAAACACACCGGCCAGCTGGTCTGCACATGCTCTGAGGGCGCGGCTGGGGATGCCGTCTGGGCCTGCAGCCTTGCGAGGGTTAACACGTTTAAATGTCTTACTCACCTCGGCTGCAGTGAACTAGAGTCCGCATGTTTTCGTTGCAGGCCGTGACAGTGGCACTGTATTGTCCTCAAAGCGGGCAAAAAAGTTATTTAGTCTGCCTGGGAGCAAGACATCCTGGTCCGTGACTGGGCTGGATTTCTTCTTGTAGTCCGTGATTGACTGTAGACCCTGCCACATGCCTCTTGTTTCTGAGCCATTGAATTGAGATTCTACTTTGTCTCTGTACTGACGCTTAGCTTGTTTGATAGCCTTGCGGAGGGAATAGCTGCACTGTTTGTATTCGGTCATGTTACCAGTCACCTTGCCCTGATTAAAAGCAGTGGTTCGCGCTTTCAGTTTCACGCGAATGCTGCCATCAATCCACGGTTTCTGGTTAGGGAATGTTTTAATCGTTGCTATGGGAACGACATCTTCAACACACGTTCTAATGAACTCGCACACCGAAACAGCGTATTCGTCAATATTGTTATCTGACGCAATACGAAACATATCCCAGTCCACGTGATGGAAGCAGTCTTTGAGTGTGGAGTCAGCTTGGTCGGACCAGCGTTGGACAGACCTCAGCGTGGGAGCCTCTTGTTTTAGTTTCTGTCTGTAGGCAGGGATCAACAAAATTGAGTTTTTCCGAAAGGAGGGCGGGGCAGGGCCTTATATGCGTCGCGGAAGTTAGAGTAACAATGATCCAAGGTTTTTCCACCCCTGGTTGCGCAATCGATATGCTGATAAAATTTAGGAGGTCTTGTTTTCAGATTAGCCTTGTTAAAATCCCCAGCTACAATGAATGCAGCCTCCGGATAAATGGATTCCAGTTTGCAAAGAGTCAAATAAAGTTCGTTCAGAGCCATCGATGTGTCTGCTTGGGGAGGGATATATACGGCTGTGATTATAATCGAAGAGAATTCTCTTGGTAGATAATGCGGTCTACATTTGATTGTGAGGAATTCTAAATCAGGTGAACAGAAGGATTTGAGTTCCTGTATGTTTCTTTCATCACACCATGTCTCGTTAGCCATAAGGCAAACACATATAACAACACATAGTTACACATGGAATAACAAAACATACAGTCAATAACACAGTAGAAAAAAGAAAACAAAAGTCTATATACAGTGAGTGCAAATCAGGTAAGGTAAGGGAGTTAAGGCAATAAATAGGCCATGGTATAGCAATTAAACACTGGAATGGTAGATGTGCAAAATATGAATGTGCAAGTAGAGATACTGGGGTGCAAAGGAGCAAGATAAATAAATAAATAACAGTATGGGGATGAGGTAGATTGGATGGGCTGTTTACAGATGGGCTATGTACAGGTGCAGTGATCTGTGAGCTGCTCTGATAGCTGGTGCTTAAAGCTAGTGAGGGAGATATGAGTCTCCAGCTTCAGTGATTTTTGCAGTTCGTTCCAGTCATTGGCAGTAGAGAACTGGAAGGAAAGGCGACCAAATGGGGAATTGGCTTTGGGGGTGACCAGTGAGATATACCTGCTGGAGCGCGTGCTACGAGTGGGTGCTGCTATGGTGACCAGTGAGCTGAGATAAGGCAGGGCTTTACCTAGCAGAGACTTGTAGATAACCTGTAGCCAGTAGGTTTGGCGATGAGTATGAAGCGAGGGCCAACTAACAAGAGCGTACAGTCGCAATGGTGGGTAGTGTATGGGGCTTTGGTGACAAAACGGATGGTACTGTGATAGACTGTATCCAATTTGTTGAGTTGAGTGTTGGAGGCTATTTTATAGATGACATCGCCGAAGTTCGGTAGGATGGTCAGTTTTACGAGGGTATGTTTGGCAACATGAGTGAAGGATGCTTTGTTGCGATATAGGAAGTTGATTCTAGATTTAATTTTGGATTGGAGATGCTTAATGTGAGTCTGGAAGGAGAGTTTACAGTCTAGCCAGACACCTAGGTATTTGTAGTTGTCCACGTATTCTAAGTCAGAGCCGTCCAGAGTAGTGATGCTGGGCGGGCAGGTGCGTTCAGGGATTGATTGAATAGCATGCATTTAGTTTTACCTGCATTTAAGAGCAGTTGGAGGCCACGGAAGGAGAGTTGTATGACATTGAAGCTCGTCTGGAGGTTTGTTAACACAGTGTCCAAAGAGGGGCCAGAAGTATACAGAATGGTGTCGTCTGGGTAGAGGTGGATCAGAGAATCACAAGCAGCAAGAGCGACATCATTGTTGTATACAGAGAAGAGAGTCGGCCCGAGAATTGAACCCTGTGGCACCCCCATAGAGACTGCCAGAGGTCCGGACAACAGGCGCTCCGATTTGACACACTGAACTCTATCAGAGAAGTAGTTGGTGAACCAGGCGAGGCAGTCATTTGAGAAACCAAGGCTGATGAGTCTGCCAATAAGAATTTGAAGATTGACAGAGTCGAAAGCCTTGGCCAGGTCGATGAATACGGCTGCACAGTAATGTCTCTTATCGATGGCGGTTATGATATCATTTAGGACCTTGAGCGTGTCTGAGGTGCACCCATGACCAGCTCTGAAACCAGATTGCATAGCGGAGAAGGTACGGTGGGATTCAAAATAGTCGGTAATCTGTTTGTTAACTTGGCTTTCAAAGACCTTAGAAAGACAGGGTAGGATAGATATAGGTCTGTAGCAGTTTGGGTCTAGAGTGTCACCCCCTTTGAAGAGGGGGATGACCGCGGCAGCTTTCCATTCTTTGGGAATCTCAGACGATACGAAAAAGAGGTTGAAGAGGCTAGTAATATGGATTGCAACAATTTCGGCAGATAATTTTAGAAAGAGAGGGTCCAGATTGTCTAGCCCAGCTGATTTGTAGGGGTCCAGATTTTTCAGCCCTTTCAGAACATCAGCTGTCTGGATTTGGGTGAAGGAGAAATGGTGGGGGCTTGGGTGGGTTGCTGTGGAGGGTGCCGTGCAGTTGACCAGGGTAGGGGTAGCCAGATGGAAAGCATGGCCAGCCGTAGAGAAATGCTTATTGAAATTCTCAAAAATGTTATGGATTTATTGGTGGTGACAGTGTTTGCTAGCCTCAGAGCAGTGGGCAGCTGGGAGGAGGTGCTCATATTCTCCATGGATTTTACAGTGTCCCAGAACTTTCCTAACTTTCCTAACTGCCTGTGTATATTTGTTCCTAACTTTCCTGAAAAGTTGCATGTCACAGGGTATTGTGACACCAAGATATTGTCTGTATCACGTTTGGTTCACAGATCATAGGGTCTTACAGGATTCATGTTTAGGTCTAAAAAGGGCCTAAAGTGGCCCCTTTCATCATGGTCTTCATAAAAAGGGTTTGTAATACAAACGTAAAAAGAATGTCAGTCATTCCTCCCAATAAAGATTATATGTGAGAATTGCCAGAACAATATGAGATACCGAACAAAGTATACAAGCAGTTGTCTGTAGGCGATTCCTACAATGATCTATCACTTTTAACACATATATTGAATGTAATTTCTGATTAGGAATGGGCAAACATTTACACACACTGGCCCACAATCATGCATGGCAACAGTTTAGAATAAAGACTATAGGAGCTGAACTTTCCAGGCCAGTCAGAACGTCCTGGACACGTTTTACATTCACTCAAATGTCCACACTCTCATATATATATAGATTTGGTTGGACACATTCTTTCCTTACCCAAACGAATGCCTGTAATCCTGACTTGAAGTGGAGTCTGATTAGACATAAAGAGGAATGGGCAAACATTTACACACACCGGCCCACAATCATGCATGGCAACAGTTTTGAATAAAGACCATAGGAGCTGAACTTGCCAACTTGCCCTCAGTGTCCACACTCTAATGTAGACTATCTGAACTTGGTTGGACACATTCTTTCCTTATTCAAACTAATGCCTGTAATCCTAGTCTGAGAGACCTAGAATTTAGATGTTTTAAAAACGGATTGTGAACTCTTTATGAACACAGTACGTACGTGTGTTATGATGGGGTTAACATGTAAACCCTTGTCCTCCAAAAAGAGAAAAGTCAGCACATTTTAAGCTCAGATACACATCAGCCATTTGGACACAAGCCTCCCTCTCCCGCATTCATTATGTCCAATTAGAAAAACTTCACTCGGCAGTTCTACTTGGAACAGTGCAAAATAGAAAAACAGACTGTCACCCAGGATTAGAGGCGAGCCCTCTGTTTTTAAAAGGCACTGGAGCATCACTGAGCCTTGGTGACCCAGCCAACACAGGCTATGGTCTGGCTGCTGTGACCAGAGTTAGGCCAGGCTCCTCTTCACAAGGCCCAGTCAGCTACTGTACTGTACTTTACTGTACTGTACTGCCTGTTGGCTGACCTTACACATACCTATTGCACAGCCTCTACCACTAATCAGAACACTATAGTTAGTTAACTAGTTTATTAGCTTTCAATTTGACAAATGTTTAATTAAAACTACATGTTCCAATAATTTTACAGTAGTCTATTTCATATCAAGTCATCTTTCCCCCCACCATGTGATAAATGTTTCATATGATATCTATTGCTCTGTGTGGCTATCCGATGAGGAAATTACTGACAACCCTGTAGCTACCAGTTTACATTTACACAGTGGCAGTAAAGCAAAAGTTAGCCAAGCTATCACACACTGTGTCCCTTTGCCTACATGGAGGATAATGATTAATTATTAAAGCATTACTAGTGTGAGGCAGTGTGTGCCGGCCAGTACAATCAGGATCTTGCTGGTTTGGGCTCACAGACAGGCTGAGCTGTCAGAGGCTGGGTCACCGTGCTGTTGCACACATCTCTCTCTACCTCTCTCTCTTACTCTCTCTAGGCTCTCTCTCCCTCTCGCAGTCACGGCAGACGTGCGCATTGCCTCATACATCCTCTCTCATTCTCTCGCTTCCTCTCTCGCTCTTATCTCTCTCTCTCCCCACCTCAGATGTGCACAAGGCCTCATACCTCCCCTCTCTCTCTCTCTCTCTCTCTCTCTCTCTCTCTCTCTCTCTCTCTCTCTCTCTCTCTCTCTCTCTCTCTCTCTCTCTCTCTCTCTCTCTCTCTCTCTCTCTCTCTCTCTCTCTCTCTCTCTCTCTCTCTCAATTCAATTTGCTTTAATGGCATGACGTAACACTGTACATATTGCCAAAGCTTACTTTTGATATTTACAATATGAAAATAATAAGAATCAAGATTGTCAACGGGACAACAGTAACAATAATAACCAAGGGTCAAAATAACCATACATTGAACAATAACAATAAGCATACAGTAGAGGACATGTGCAGGTTGATTGGTCTGTCAGACACAGCAATGTAGTGCGCTGCCAACCCACAGCTCTCTACTTCCTCCCCCAACAGGATGGGTAGCCTACTCTCATTAGAGAGGTCTTTGAAACCTTGAATAAGGGTTTCAAATTTGGGGAAATGACAGTCCCTAATTGTTTTATATTTTTTACATTTTGTCAGGAAATGCAGCTCTGTCTCAGGTTCTGCTGTTGTGCAGTGGTTGCACAGCCTTTCCTCTATAGGGAGCCAGGTTTTCCTGTGTCTACCCTTCTCAATGGCAAGGCTGTGCTGACTGAGCCTGTACTTTGTCAACGTTTTTCTAAGGTTTTGATCAGTAACCATGGTAAAATAGTTTGCCATGGTGTACTGTCGATTTAAGGCCAGATAGCACTGCATTTTGCTTTGTGCTTGGGTTCCCCAATAAGCAATGCAGTTTTGTTTTGATTGTGTTGTAGTTTGTTTTATTCTGATTGATTTGATGTTCTAGTCCTGAGGCTTCAGTGTGTTAGTGGAACAGGTTTGTGAACTCAGCCCCAGGACCAGCTGAACCACATACCATGAGCTCTGTAATGGCCATAAGGACAGACCATTATAGTCATTTTCTTGCTTGCTCTCTCTCTCTCTCTCTCTCTCTCTCTCTCTCTCTCTCTCTCAGTCATGGCAGACTTGGGCATTGCCTCATATGTCCTCTCTCTTTCTCTCTTTGACTCTCTAGGCTCTCTCTCTCTCTTTGACCCTCTCTAGGCTCTCTCTCTCTCCCCCTCTCTTTCTCGCTCAGTCATGGCAGACGTGCGCATTGCCTCATACGTCCTCTCTCTCTCTCTCTCTCTCTCTCTCTCTTTCTCTGTCTCTCTTTGACTCTCTCTAGGCTCTCTCTCTGTCTCTCTTTGACTCTCTAGGCTCTCTCTCTCTCCCCCTCTCTTTCTCGCTCAGTCATGGCAGACGTGCGCATTGCCTCATACATCCTCTCTCATTCTCTCTTCCTCTGAGTCATGCAGTAGTGGGGATCTGGGCAGCCTCTGTCTCACTCTCTCTAAACCTGTCTAGCTACAGTGGTGTAACACTCTCAATGACATACTGTAGCGGGAACAGATGATGTGTGCGTGACTACAAGCATGTTACATGCAGTCAGTAGAAAGATAACTCACCACAACACTAAACTGGACCATTAAAAGCTTGTAGATGTAAGTTAAGTAAATGTTTCAGAGCAGCTGGTAAATCTTACCTTACACCAAAATGGATAATGTAAAAATCACAAAAATGACATTATATGCCTAGATCGGTGGGGTGAAAAATCTTCAGACTGGCGTCATGTAACAAATGCCATGTTAACTCATTCTTTTGAGGTGCCTCAGGTCTCTCTACTGCCTGCGTGTGAATGGGCCAAACCACTACATCATACCAGACATAGCAGCACTGCCACTAGCCTAGCGCTCAGCTTGGCCGTTCATGTTCACTCACCTCAGGTGAACCCATCGCTTGCATTCACAACGTTACATCAAAACACTCCTTACAATCAACTGAACCAGATGGAGCAGTGTTGCACATTTCCATTTGTATTTCAATATGAACATTGATGCATGTGTGTCCCTAATAATAAGATACAGTGTATATGGTTTCTCACCATAATATTTGATGACACGCTAAATCTCTGGCTCGATTGCCATCCAGGACAACCATCAAAGCCATAGACCATTCTCTCTGCTTCCGCATGGCAAGTGGTACGGTGGCGGCAGGTAGCCTGGCGGGTAGGAGCGTTTGGCCAGTAACCGAAAAGTTTCTGAATCGAATCCCTGAGCTGACAAGGTAAAAATGTGTTGTTCTGCCCCTGAGCAAGGCAGTTAACGCACTGTTCCCCGGACGCCGTGGATGTCAATTAAGGCAGCCCTCCGCACTTTTCTGATTCAGAGGGGTTGGGTTAAATGCAGAAGACACATTTCAGTTGAATGTATTCTGTTGTACAACTGACTAGGTATCTCCCTTCCTTTTCGGTGCATCAAGTCTGACACCAACAGGCTCCTGAACAGCTTCTATTCCCATGCCATAAGACTGCTAAATAGCGAACAAAATGGCAACACAGAGTATCTGAGTTGACCTTAGTATTTTATTCTTATTTTTGCACTCTATGCACACTCACAGGGCAATACACACTACACACACTGATACTCCATCACACATAGAAACACTCACTCCATCATTTGATCACACACACATAATATGCAGATACATTTATACTGACTCTGACACTCACTCACATGCAATCATCATATATGCTGCTGCTCTGTTGATCATATATCCTGATTCCTTCTCACCTTACCCCTATACATATCTACCTCTATCCATCCAGTATCCCTGCACATTGTAAATATGGTACTAAAACTGACCCTGTATATAGTATGCTTACTTACTTTATCATGTTCTTCTTATTTTTATATCTTGTGTGTCTTTATTCTACGTTGTTATTTTTAGTATTATGTTGTTATTGATTTCTGCATTATTGGGGTTATAGCTAGCAAGAAAGGCATTTCACTGTACTTGTGTATGTGACATTAAAACGTAAAACTTTAAACTGAAACAGACTCTCCTTCGTTAGACTCTTTACAATGATACTGAGAAACAGCTAAAGGAATTTGTCACGGACATACAGTATCTCCATTTCACCTGAAGGACAGGCAAATTAGTCTAAACATTTTTGGTTGAGCCCAAGGTAGTCTCGGAAGCTCAGGCTTTTCACGTTCTGTTACAATATTCGAGTCAATGAGAGGGGTTGCTAAACCAGCCCACCCCCCAAAATGAGAAACCACACACCATGAGCTCTGTAATGGCCATATGTACAGACCTAAAACAGACCATTATAGTCATTTTTCTTTCTTTCTCTCTCTCGCTCAGTCATGGCAGACGTGCGCATTGCCTCATACGTCCTCGCTCTTCCGCTCTCTCTCTGTCTCTCTTTGACTCTCTCTAGGCTCTCTCTCACTGTCTCTCTTTGACTCTCTCCAGGCTCTCTCTCTCTGTTTCTCTTTGACTCTCTAGGCTCTCTCTCTCCCCCTCTCTTTCGCGCACAGTCATGGCAGACGTGCGCATTGCCTCATACGTCCTCTCTCATTCTCTCTTCCTCTAAGTCATGCAGTAGTGGGGATCTGGGCAGCCTCTGTCTCACTCTCTCTAAACCTGTCTAGCTACAGTGGTGTAACACTCTCAATGACATACTGTAGCGGGAACAGATGATGTGTGCGTGACTACAAGCATGTTACATGCAGTCAGAAGAAAGATAACTCACCACAACACTAAACTGGACCATTAAAAGCTTGTAGATGTAAGTTAAGTAAATGTTTCAGAGGAGCTAGTAAACCTTCCCTGACACCACATTCCACCCCAGAGATTTCCACCTGCTCAAACAAGGACCTAAGGCTGCCAAGGAGGTAACTACTTGTCGATTATATAGGAATAGTTAATCATCCATTTACAGGAAGCAGAAACATTGACAGGGTCAATCACACTGAGATTGAGTTCTATGTTATGAACAATAATGATTTAGATGAGTTTATTAGTCACATGCACAGGGTCTCACGTGTAACTGCAGTGACATTCTTCAGCTTCGAGCTCCAACAGTGCAGATCAAAAAGAGAAGTTGGAGGTCCGGGGAGCAGGAGGGAGACGGGGTAGAAGCTATTGGTCATTCTGACAGTTTTTGCCAGCGTCTGAGTGATGGATGCGGGGAGAACAGGCTGTGGCTCAGGAGACTGAGGTCATAGATGACTGCCATTTAATGAGTCAGACCAACATATGAGGGGCACTCAAACTGTTAAGTAATTTATGCAACACAAATATCATTTTCAATATGCTTTTCTCAGAAAAACAAGAAAAAGAAAAGCATGTCGTAATCCACATAATTAGATAATAATTGTATTTTGATTGTATTTAAATGAATTGCGATAATTAATGTGTGCACTGTGTAAGGTCACTCAAGCTTACCTCTGAAACGACAGAGACACCTTCACCTCCTAAGCTGTTATTTGCAAACCTGCCCAATGGGAAAAATAATACTTAAAGTATAGTTAAATATACTACAAATTCATAAAGTCTATTTTAATTAGCTGTTTTTCAGTCTTTAAGTCCAAAATTATTGGCATTATTGATAAAGATGAGCAAAAAAGACTATAAAATAAATATTACAAATACTTTGTGGATTTGTGGATATGCTCACACAAAAGCCACACATGATCTGAGAGGACTGCGGGGGACTGAAGCACAGTGGTGTTATCAACATGCTCTTTGTACTAAGTTGCTTTCCTGTGTACTTTTTTTGATTTCTAAAAGGTCATTCTTATTTTGATCTTTTGAGTGTCTTTTGAGTTTCATGAAGTAGGCCCATAGTAAAAAAGAAAAAAGAAAAAATCCAGTGTTCACTGTTTTAAGTCGACTCAGGAGTTTCATGATAACACTATTCGGATGTTGACCTTTTTTATGATGAATCCTTTTGGTGAATCCATCAGTCGCTGAAAGATTCATTCTGAGAATGATAACTCAGTGGGCCCAACAAACCGTGCCCTCTTTGGCAGTATGACCAAAGTTAGGAAAATACTGATGAAATCTGTGGTCAAGCTGTTTGTAACATATTGGCTCCCCCTTGTGGATCAAAACACAAGTCCAAGGTACATTACCACAGTATACTGTAGACACAGCAACAGACAGACATCTGTTCAAATCAAAGATGTTTTGCTCAAAATCATGAATGTTTTTTTTCTTCCTATAATAATAGTAATATAGTAATAGTAATAATAGTCACATCTGGACATGGTAACCTCTGGGTTCTCCTGGACTGCGAAGGAAAGTATTGCATAGTATAGGGAAAGGGAAAGGGGGATACCTAGTCAGTTGTACAACTGAATGCATTCAGCTGAAATGTGTCTTCCGAATTTAACCCAACCCCTCTGAGTCAGAGAGGTGTGGGGGGCTGCCATAATCGATATCCACGTCTTCGGCGCCTGGGGAACAGTGGGTTAACTGCCTTGCTCAGGGGCAGAATGACAGATGTTTACCTTGTCAGCTCTGGGATTCAATCCAGTAACCGAAACTCTAACCACTACGCTACCTGCCGCATAGTGTAGTATAGTGTAGTGCAGGTATTCCCAAACGCACAATGCCGTCGAGGGTACGCCAAATAAAAATGTGATTCACATTTTTAAATAATAAAAATAAACATATATATATATATATATACACACTACCATTCAAAAATTTGGGGTCACTTAGCAATGTCCTTGTTTTTGAAAGAAAAGCTAATTTTTTGTCCATTAATACAACATCAAATTGATCAGAAATACAGGGTAGACAATGTTGTAAATGACTATTGTAGCTGGAAACAGCTGACTTTTAATGAATATCTACACAGGCGTACACGGGCCCATTATCAGCAACCATCACTCCTGTGTTCCAATGGCACGATGTGTTAGCTAATCCAAGTTTATCATTTTAAAAGGCTATTGCCTTGCAACAAGCAGTTCTGTGAAAATTGAATTTAATCAGAAGCCACTGAGAGATTTCTGGATTGGGCTGTGCTCAGAGTATCCTGCCTTGGCAAATTGCGCTGTTAAGACACTGATGCCCTTTGCAACCACGTACCTATGTGAGAGTGGATTCTCGGCCCTCACTATCATAACAACTAAATACAAGCACAGACTGTGTGTGGAAATTATTTAAGACGGAGACTCTCTCCAATACAACCCAACATTGCAGAGTTATGTGCATCCTTTCAAGCACGCCCTTCTCATTAATCTGTGGTGAGTTATTCACAATTTTCAATCAACACATAAGGTTTTATATGTAAGATGGTTAAATAAAGAGCAAAATGATTGATTATTATTATTTGTGCCCTGGTCCTATAAGAGCTTTTTGTCACTTCCCACGAGCCGGGTTGTGACAAAAACTCACACTCATTCTTATGTTTAATAAATGTATCGTATATTGTGTGTGGCAGACTTACAATGATGGCAAAAAACAACCTTTGAGAGTGCGCTGACCCTGGTGCTAGAGGGGTACGCAGCTGGAGTGCGCTGACCCCAATGTTTGAAGGGGTACGACACTATAAAAAGTTTGGGAACCACTGGTGTAGTGTAATACTCTAGTGTAGTAGTATATTTTTTTCCTCTCAGACTTACCCAAGTACTGCTGCTGGCATTTCACATTTCACATTTGCCAAGCATCTCACAGACAGTACTGCCAGACGACCTCACACCCAACTTTCACCACCTTCCAGTCATTGTGCAGATGCTCGCAGATACAGTCATTGTGCAGATGTAGCAGATACCCATAGACTTCCAGTCATTGTGCTAATGCTAGTCATTGGCTCGCAAATCTAACTCTACCTTCCTTCGTACTGGACACAGAGACATACAAATGTATTCCTTTAAGATGAATTACTTACTTTAAGTCGCTCTGGAAAAACACATCTGCTAAATGACAAAAATGTCAAATGTAGATGTTTTACATCCAGATCTGATATTACAATTTTTTACTAATATTGATGTCACATTTTTTACATTTGACTGTTTAAAATGTAGTTATTTGTTACATTTAACTGTGTAAAACCTAGCAGTACTACTTATTTCTCTGAGAGACATTTTGCAAGAAAACATGATTATTTGTCACTCTGAAATGAAACCAAGTAAGTGATAGATTTTAAACAAATATGTCTGTCATTGAACAACCCAATGATATGATTAGATAGTGAAAAAACACACCAATTTCACCGAAGCTCATTTACCAACATTTCTGAAAATGATATACTGTATAGCGTTTTGGAATATATGTCATAGTAATTTAGTGATTGTGTTTTATAGCATAGTCATGGAGTTCAGCAGTTTTGATATATGACTGAAATAAGATATTAAGTTGATAGGTCTATTTCTATGAAGGTCAACTTACAAATGCTGTATATTTACAGGCTCTGTGACCTGACCATGCAGCTGGTCATTCAGTAGCAGCCTTGAATCTCCATGCAAGACAAGATTACTGTCTGCAACACATTTGCAGGAGAGAGCAGGAGTTTACTCTGGGGCAACCAACAGAGCCAAAATAAATCTGCTCTGAGGAAAGTTCTGCCCTCTGACATGAGACCCCCTTTAGTTTTATGGGTGATGCACAGTAACCAGCAGATACAGTTCAAACTGACTGGTACGTCAGTGGAATTGTGACTGGCAGAACTCTTATGCATGAGTCACAGTAAGTTTAGGCCAAATGTTTCCACGCCCATATCAGCTTTTGTTACAGTTGTATCCTATACTAACCAGTCAAATATGTCCGGTATGTACACTACATACATTATTTCAGCTTTAATACCAAACAATTATCTAATTACACAGGAATGCAAGCCTTGTCCCTCATCATTGACTCTCTTCTATCAACACAGTGTAGGTGTTGTTTTCCGGATCCTGACGGTACCACAGAAATATTGTGTAATGAATTTCTTCAGCTTACCTGTTGTCACATTGATTTATTTGACACTCATTCAATAAAGCATAAATTACTTATGCACCCTTTAGCTACAGCACTATAATAGAAGGGATTGCAAGATCTAAGTTGAAAGATATTCACTGTAAAGTAACCAGGTCCAATAATCAAACACGTTCATCAAAGTATATCTACCCCACATTGTAATATGAGTACCCTACATTGACAAAAGTATAAGTATAAATGGTAATGGCCTACCATTGCACAATGAAATCAACAGGTGCTTACCTTTGTATCATAAGGTCCCTTCACCAAGGCTGTTTTCTCTGTGGAGATGATCTGCACCTGTTTAACCCCATTGATAACAGTCATCCTCAAGTCTCTGTTATCACAACAATGGAGTTAATAGAAAGACCATCTGTTATAGGAGCGTACAGCACCAGTCTTCTGAATCTATGATCCTGGAGAGAAAAAAGAGGTGAAGAGAGTAAAAATAAAGTTAGCGAATGTCAGTCAGTCTCAGCCTCCCACTGATGATTCACTTGTCTTCAACAGTCCCTCTCTCTCTCCTCTCCTTTCATCACCTGATGCACTAATGCTATGAAACCATTAGCTTCTCAGGGAGACCATCAGACCATCATGGGGTTTCAGACTGGTTTTTTAAAATTCACTTTATACAAGGCCATTCAGTGAACTTGTGGCAGTATCTCAGATTTCTTAATTGAATTCACAACTAGGCCACCTCTCAAAATAGTGTTCCTCAGAGAGATGGTATCTTACAACTTCATAGCTCTGAGCAAATTGTGGGCCCTTTTTGGTATTATGTAGATTGTTATGTTCTCCTTTTGTTTGGTTATGGGTTTCATGTGGATTTAATTGAATCATTGTAAAGATAGGGTAGCACATCCTGAGTAATGCAGCTTATTTTTCCACCAGCAGGTGGCTGTGTTATTTTGTGATCCTTGCTGCTCATTTCAGGTTGATAAGCTACACACCGTTTCAATATTGTCCACTTGGTGACTGTGAATGTGCTCCGTGCTTAACTAACTGGGTGATTCATATGCAATAAGCCCATTCTCTAATAACTCCTCACATCTGGTCTACAACAGAGAATCTGGTGTTATTACTTAACTTTTTTTTTTACAAGAAAGCCAAACTGCACTGGATTGTAAAACAATTATTCTAACTCTTCTACTCACAACAGTTTATTGTAGACACATCCATGTCGGTTTCTGTTTAGTTTCAGATCTAGGACTATATTCTGTTTCTATATTGATTTGTGAGTTTGCATGCTCAACTAATGATGTTGCTGTTGAAAGCATTGGTGCATATGAGAAAAAGGGATTGGCTCATAGACGACAGGCTAATGTTTTTAGTCAACCAGGGGATCAACTAAGCTGAGGTAGCCATCATTAATATTTCATTATGATTCTCATGAACAATACACACATTTGCTTCATATGGCAGAATGGTGTATTGAACACACCTCATCATAGTTGATTTGAGATATTGCATACCATTGCATTATCCTGCTGTCTGCCTTTTCAGCTCATAATAACTGGTCTTTTGGGAATAACCAAGTTCCTGAAACCTCACATCTATGAAGGTTCTGGGAGGTAGGTATCAAGGGGGCTGTGAAAGAGCAGATAATTAACTCATGGTCCAACCAAATATGTAGTATTCTGATAAATTATTCAGCATTTGCACTCCATTTGCACTTCCTGCTCATGTTACAGGAAACACACCCTGAAACATTAGCAATTCATCTATTCTATCTTCATATTATTACCATTGGTCAAAATTCGAGCCTCAGCCTCATGATTCAACGTTGATGTATAAGGCTTTGAAGAATTACAAAAAAATGTAGAAAAGTACATCATCTTTCAGAATTTTTTGGAGAAAGAGCCTGTCCATCCCTTGTCATCATTTTTCAAACTACAACATTTGCTGGTCTGAATCTGCCTCTGTTCAATCGTACATGTTACTTTTAACAGTAGCTTACATGCAGTGTGAACAGAAAATTTAATTTTTCTCTCATTGTTTTAATGAGAGAAAAATTATGGAAATCTCACTAAGGCTTCAAAGGGGTGGCTGGCTGATGGTGCACAACCCCCTGAGGTCAACGATACGGTTCCGTGCCCCACACATGCCTCATAATGAGGTTTCCCAAATGACATGGGATTGTATGGCCACCAGAGGAGGCTGGTGTGATGAGCTATGGGGGGATGGGCTCATTGCAATGGCTGGAATGGAGTCAAATGTGGTTTCCAAATATTTGCTGTGTTTGATACCGTTCCATAAATTCCATTCCAGCCATTACAATGAGCCCACCCTACAGCTCCTCCCATCACTCTCGGTCTGATGACATCTATGCCCTATTACACCTTTGACCAATCAGCATTGCCACAGAGCCTATTGTGTTTTCATGCACTGCATTTGTGATAGCACTTACACCCTGACATTTGAATACATTTGCCTGCATTGTAACCCCTACCCTCTGACATAATACAACGGGTGTATCCCTTTCCCCAGCCCTGAATTGTACTCTGGACAATATTACCATAATTTAGTGGAAGATGATAGCAGCTGCCATAGAATTGTAGTTCTATATGATCATTTTGAAAATGCCAATTTTTTAAATTGTCTTATCCAGAATTAATGCTGACCTCATTATCGAATAAGATATTTCACAATGCAACATTCACTCTTTTCTATTTCGCTCGCTCTCTCTTTTTACGTTATTTTCAAACACTGCGCTGTCTACGTAACAATTTAAGGGCATGAGCCAATAAAATCCCGGCAAGGGTTAAATCCCTCTGTGTTGCTATGGAGACCATGATAGTCTCAGTAGTACGGTCACCACTAGATAGCACAGTCACAAGTAACAATTCGTACAAATTTGCTTTTCGGTCTTAATATAAGGTTAGGGAGAAGGTTATCCGTGTCGTTAATGTTAGGGTTAAGTTTACAATCAGATTTTAAGAAGATAAATTGTAGAAATATGCGGGGTTAATTACTTTGTGACTGTGGTAACTAGTGATGACCATGTAGTCTGAACGTTCTGCCCATTGGGTGAATGTATGTCACATGTTATATTCTGGAACGCTAATTCATAGATTTTTTTCCTCCCACCCCTGCTCCTACACTTGTGCTGGTTTATTCCGACTGTATCAGAAAAAAACAAGATTCGGAGATGGTGTAGAGTAACAGGAAAGGAACAGGAGAGTATTTCCAAGCAGGGAAATACAAGGCATTTGGGGAAGGTATGGCAACAACATTTTATTTTGTTATGAAAGTTCGTTATCGGCCTCGGTCCTCTAGTTGTACTTCTGCGGTTAATGACCGTGTTTGTCTAAGCGTGTACATGCTAGCCGGGAGGGACCTTTATTGAGCAGACAACCTTCCGTGTCTGATTGGCAGAGCCCTGACAGAGCTGGCTGGCTGTCGTTAGCAGTTAGCTAGCTAAACAATAGGAACTTCATTGCATTTGTGCATTACACAGGAACACACCAATGAGCAGGCATAAACGGAACTATTTTGTGTATTTAAAAACAAAAGTGCTCGAATCAGCTAGGTGGTGTTCGTGCCTTTGCATGGGTTGTACATTCTCGAACACCCAGCACTACCTTCCCTGGACATTTTTGGAGGGGGGAGGTTGGTGCCTTTTGAGACTGTCCCTTGGGTAACGACCCCTAGGGCGTGGGGGAGGAGGGGGTTACTTATTTTGACAAGTGCAGTAACGTTAACGTTATGGCTGAACGCTCATTGTAGTAACGGGCTAGTTGTAGTGCCCTTGGCTCTCTGTGACCCAAATTACACAAATATATAAATATAGGCTACATGAGTACCCCACACCTCTGTTCAATGTGTGTCTGGGTATATTACATGCATATTACATACCTAGCAATCGTCACTATGTAAGCTGTTAAACTGGATAATAAAAAAAATTGGTTACTACTATTACAGTGAGGCTCCTGTAATTTCCTCAAGGCTTTTGAGGTTAATTGTACTGGGACTCCCATTTAGTGCTCAGTATGACAGGAAAGTATTATGGGATAGACATAGTATCTTCCCTTGGATGCCAGGTCACAGTGCTCTGGGATAATTATTTTGAGTAGTGTGTAGGTTACTATTTAAGCATGCACAATTTACAGTCATCCCGTGTGTGTGTGTGTGTGGGGGGGGGAGTAAGTTCTTAACTCGCTCATTTGACCCAACCTAATCGGATATTTAGATTTCCGAATATATGACAACAACTTGCTGCTGGCCAAGGCACTCATTCCATTGTATTCAATAGTTCTGAAGACTCAAGAAATATGCAAATCTCTGCTGTTGGGATAAAGTGGCATTATTTTTATGGTTGATAGTCTACTCTGTAAATAAGCAAGATGGTGGAACTGCCCTTACTGCTAGTCTTGCCCCTGCCCCACCCATGATGCATCAAAGTTGTTATTAATTTACTTCTTCATGGAGAGCTAATCCTTTACCTCTGCAGAGATCATCCCCCACAGGGAGACCTCCTGGTCACAGGGGGATTGGTGTCTGCAGACTTCAGCTGCATGAGCCCACCAGCCCAGGCCTCTTCTCTTCTACCAGGGGGATATCAGTTAAGTCTGGGCCTCCACTGCATCCCAGGGAAAGAGGGCTAATTGAAGACCGTGTCACCCTTGTGGTAGTCTGGGCTTCTCTGAGGATGATTGGAGTGGATGGATGCTTGGCTTTAGTTTGCTCTAGGAGTGTCTGCTGGCTTGTAACTGCAAAGTCATATTTTCTATGCATGAGTTGCTGTTTTCCTTTTATTAACTGAAACTAGACATAGTTCAGAGTAAGCAGTGAGACAGCTCATGTCTAAGGGTAGGCTAGCTTTATTCAAGCAATAATGCCAGAGTAGGTGTGTATTTAAGCGATAAGGCCTGACCCACTTGGCACACATTGGTTGAATCAACGTTGTTTCCAAGTAATTTCAATGAAATTACGTTGAACCAATGTTGAATTGACATCTGTGGGGATGGGGTGTGATATATTAATAATAATGTATACTTTTTCTATGGTGCTTTTTATTACAATCTAAAAATGCTTTAAAGCTGCAATATGTAACTTTTTGGGGCAACCCAACCAAATTCCCATAGAAATGTTAGTTATAGATCTGTAATTCTCATTGACAGCTAGTCTAAGAAACGGTAGATATATTCTGTATATACTTTCTATGTTTCCCGTTCTGACGTTTTTTTTGTCTTTTAACTTTCAGTTTTTTACACCACCTGGAAACACAATATTTGGGGTTATTGAAAATATATTTCACAGCAGTTTAGATGGTACAATGATTCTATACACTATGCATTGCTTGTTTTGTCACAAACTTAACCTAATTTAACTATTTAGATTTTTAGCAACTAGGAAATGGCGCAGCAATTTCTGCATATTGCACCAATAAGCAAAAAATAATAAAAAATGACATTTGCCATATACCACAACCCACCGAAGTGTCTTTTTGCTACTGTAAACTGGTTGCCAACATAAATGGAACAGTAAACAAGTATTTTTGTGTCTAATATACACGGCTGTTTCAGCCGTGAAATGCTGCATCCATGACCCAAACTACCCATTATGACACTGAGGTATCAGACAGAACATTGTGTTCCAAAGCAAGCATTTCTCAAGAAAACATTGATAATGATATCAGAGGGAGCAGAACATCCAGCCAAGGGTTTTGGGAGACCTTGGGAGACCCTGACTATCATGACAAAAAACAAGGGCATAGCAGGCCAGTCACCCAGCTGCATTGAAGGTACAGTAGTTGACTGCTAAGAAAGCAAGTCAACCACCATCACCAGGGTGGTCTTGTCATGCTCTCAGTTATGTCCAACCAGGGACAGGCTGGCCCACAGCTGGCAGAGTCTTGCTAAATGTCTTCTGATGAGCCCAGTGCTTTCAATCCTCTGTGCTCACTAGTCACTACCATTGCTCATGCCTGACCTATTTTTCCCTTTGTTGTTTAGTCCCACATAGGGGAACGATTCCTTTGAGATTGAGTCATAGAATAGTGTCTGGTTTGAACCATGCTGATAATCTGTGGCTTCGGGGGTGCTGTTTGATAGAGGTATTTATAGACTGGAGTAAGCGAGGAATGTTCAGTATGAGATTAGTTATGTGGTTTTGTTATTGAGGTTTACTGGGGGAGTCAGTAGGGTTTTAGCACCTAACAGCTGGGTGTAGTATTGTTCTAATTGAAGATGCAGAGAAAGAGCAGGCAGGTCCTCTGGGCTACATCTGGTGTGGGCGATTTTTTGTTGTTGTTGTAGCATGCTGCCACATAAGGCTGAACAGTATGGGCCCAAAAATCTAATAACAATAAAAATAATAGGGATGCACGATATATATAGGTGAACATATCGGAATTGAACAATATTAGCTAAAAATGCCAACATCGGTATTGGCCCGATGTCTAGTTTAACGTCAATGTCAACAGGACGTAATCACGCTACATAACATTTTGCGCTACACGTGCAACACAGCATTCCTAACCTAGCCCACAATGTCTGATGTGTGGATCGAGCAGTCAACAAGTTGAGCAGTCATTTGAAAGAGTAAGAACATTTCAGAGAGACAACTCAAATGCGAAATACATTAACGCCAAGATAATGGAATTCATTGCCCTTAATTAACAATTAGCCGTTCTCTGTCATGGGTGATGTTGGCTTTCGCCGATTGGTCGAGCACCGGTACACACTACAAAGTGCGCTATTTTCCAGATGTTGCTCCACCGGAACTACACAGTAATAGCGTCACTGCTATTAGCTTCACAACATGCATACTATGGAACACCGTTGGGTCATTGCATGTCAAAAAATATACAGTAGCACTGTCAAAGCTGTACAAAAAAGTCTGCAAACAAGTAAAGACTTGCCACGAACTATGTGTTTACAGTATTTGACGTGTATCTTTTTTGACACGCTTAGACCCAAACGGCGTTCCATAGAAATCCGGTTTGAGAATGAAACGACTGAACAAATGAACAAGAAACAGCACAGCAAGTAAGTGAAAGAAATAGGTTTCGATTATGTTTTACTGGTAATGGGGACATACGTAAATGCCAACGAAATAACGTTTTGGTGTGTGTAACCTTTTATTTAACTAGGCAAGTCGGTTAAGAACAAATTCTTATTTACAATGACGGCCTGGATTCGAACCAGGAACTGTAGTGACGCCTCTTGCACTGAGATTCAGTGCCTTAGACCGCTGTGTCCATGTGTGTTTGTTACAGTGCCTTGCGAAAGTATTCGGCCCCCTTGAACTTTGCGACCTTTTGCCACATTTCAGGCTTCAAACATAAAGATATAAAACTGTATTTTTTTGTGAAGAATCAACAACAAGTGGGACACAATCATGAAGTGGAATGACATTTTTTGGATATTTCAAACTTTTTTAACAAATCAAAAACTGAAAAATTGGGCGTGCAAAATTATTCAGCCCCTTTACTTTCAGTGCAGCAAACTCTCTCCAGAAGTTCAGTGAGGATCTCTGAATGATCCAATGTTGACCTAAATGACTAATGATGATAAATACAATCCACCTGTGTGTAATCAAGTCTCCGTATAAATGCACCTGCACTGTGATAGTCTCAGAGGTCCGTTAAAAGCGCAGAGAGCATCATGAAGAACAAGGAACACACCAGGCAGGTCCGAGATACTGTTGTGAAGAAGTTTAAAGCCGGATTTGGATACAAAAATATTTCCTAAGCTTTAAACATCCCAAGGAGCACTGTGCAAGCGATAATATTGAAATGGAAGGAGTATCAGACCACTGCAAATCTACCAAGACCTGGCCGTCCCTCTAAACTTTCAGCTCATACAAGGAGAAGACTGATCAGAGATGCAGCCAAGAGGCCCATGATCACTCTGGATGAACTGCAGAGATCTACAGCTGAGGTGGGAGACTCTGTCCATAGGACAACAATCAGTCGTATATTGCACAAATCTGGCCTTTATGGAAGAGTGGCAAGAAGAAAGCCATTTCTTAAAGATATCCATAAAAAGTGTTGTTTAAAGTTTGCCACAAGCCACCAAACATGTGGAAGAAGGTGCTCTGGTCAGATTAAACCAAAATTTAACTTTTTGGCAACAATGCAAAACGTTATGTTTGGCGTAAAAGCAACACAGCTCATCACCCTGAACACACCATACCCACTGTCAAACATGGTGGTGGCAGCATCATGGTTTGGGCCTGCTTTTCTTCAGCAGGGACAGGGAAGATGGTTCAAATTGATGGGAAGATGGATGGAGCCAAATACAGGACCATTCTGGAAGAAAACCTGATGGAGTCTGCAAAAGACCTGAGACTGGGACGGAGATTTGTCTTCCAACAAGACAATGATCCAAAACATAAAGCAAATTCTACAATGGAATGGTTAAAAAATAAACATATCCAGGTGTTAGAATGGCCAAGTCAAAGTCCAGACCTGAATCCAATCGAGAATCTGTGGAAAGAACTGAAAACTGCTGTTCACAAATGCTCTCCATCCAACCTCACTGAGCTTGAGCTGTTTTGCAAGGAGGAATGGGGAAAAAAATTCCGTCTCTCGATGTGCAAAACTGATAGACATACCCCAAGCGACTTACAGCTGTAATCGCAGCAAAAGGTGGAGCTACAAAGTATTAACTTAAGTGGGCCGAATACTTTCGCAAGGCACTGTAACTATTTAACTGTACTAGAATGCTTAAAAGGGCGCTAAAATTGTAAATATCGGGTATCAGGTTTTTTTGCAAGGAAAATATTGGGTATCGGCCAAAAATGTCATATCGGTGCATCACTAAAAAATACATTTTAAAAAGATTGCGATTTGACTTGGGATTTAGATCAAAAGACTTGGGTGAACTGTTGCAATTGGAAATAAAATTAATATTCTAGTTATATAGTTGGAATTACAACGGGCACTTTGAATGTGTTTGACATGTTAACGAATTAAAAAGCCAGGGAATTCTTGTGACATTGTAGGAACCTGTTGGCCAATGTTTTCTAGGGGAAACATTTTTCTCTTAATTCAAATTCATGAAACATATTCATGCGTTGCCTATTCTTTTATTTAGAACATACCGTAGCACAAACAACTTGCTGATCTAAGCCTACATCAGCACTAGTGTCAGGCTGTAGCGAACTAGTGATTAACATTAGCGGGTAGCACCATTTTTTTTATGCCACAACTTTGTAAGAAAATACAAACTAACTAGCTATTTGCAGAGAGTAAGATACACAAACAAATAGTGTAAATATAGAACTCATATGGATTGTTGCATTGACCATGCACAGTGAACTTGGAACGGCAAGTGGTGGTGTTCGAGCAACTGCACTCCTTGATTGACAGGGGCGGGGCCTGGTGTGTGTGGGAAGCGGGAGAGAGATGACTCAAGTAGCAAATGGAGTAAACTATTAAAACGGACATTACATGCGGCAGAGTAGCGTTTCAAAATATTGCAGATTCACAGCCTCTTGCAATATGGATATTGAATTTTCTATCTAAATTTGATTAATTCTGCAGCCTTACTGCCACACATCCTTAGTGAATGGACCACGTGTGGCTAATTGTCAATACACACACACGCATCCACACTTACGAAGGCACACACTGCCACGAGTCGTAGACACACACACCTGGAAGGGGGCCAGACTCTCTTTGTAATGGCCTACTCAGCTGTGTAATAAAAGTCCATCCGAGTCAGACAGCTCAATTACACCCCAGATCGATCTGGCCTCTGGATCAAGGGAGACTTTCTCTCTCTTGTTACTATGGGGGATATACCATTTATACTGTTTCCTGGGGGTATTGTTTTTTTGGGGGTGGGGGGGTTGAGGGCATCCCTACATTGTGGGGGTGCGTGCTACGCCACTGCTTATAACTATAAGTAGAAATCTTAAGATGTGTCAAATAAATTATATCCAGCTCAGGGCTCCAGCAATGCATTTGGTTTGCTAACATGCTAGCTAAGTGGCTAGATGTCAAGCTCAAGCTTCTTGGTTACAGCAGAGACATTCAATCCCCTCCTGGATCAAAGATCCCTGTTGCTTAAATTGTTTTGTATGTCAAATATAGCGGCCCTTGTGTGCATTTTTGGTTATACCGTATAGCCGGTATGGTACAGAAACAGTAAGACTGTATGAAAATCTGGATTTAAAAAAAAAAAATTCTTTCACCTTTTTTTGGGGGAAGTTAAAACTTCTTGATACTACCCATCCCGCATGCGGGAGTGTAATCATAGCCTCAAACTAATTAGCATAACTCAGCGGACATAAATCTTCCTAGAAAATGTTCCTATTCATGAAAATCCTTTTGTTAATCACACTGTCATCTCAGATTTTCTAAATATGCTTTACAGCCAACGCTAGACAAGCATTTGTGTAAGTTTATCATGGCATAATGCTATGGCTAGGCTCTGCTAGCATCAGGCAACATTTTCACTGAAAATAAGAAAAGCAATCAAATTAAATCATTTATCTTTGAAGGACTTCGGATGTTTTCACTCAGGAGACTCCTAGTTAGATAGCAAATGTTCCTTTTTTCCAAAAATATTATTTTTGTAGGCGAAATAGCTCCGTTTGTTCTTCACGTTTGGCTGAGAAATCGACCGGAAAATGCAGTCACTACAATGGCAAACTTTTTTCCAAATTAGCTCCATAATATCGACAGAAACATGGCAAACGTTGTTTAGAATCAATCCTCAAGGTGTTTTTCAAATATCTATTCGATAAAATATCCACCGGGACAATTAGTTTCTCATAAGAAGCGATTGGAAAAATGGCTACTTGTGTACTTTACGCAAGATTTTCTGCGGGAGCCATCATGTGACCACTTGCTAAATGTGGTCCCTTACGGCTATTATTCAACATAAATGCGTAAAAAGACGTCACAATGCTGTAGACACCTTGGGGAATACGTAGAAAACGTAAGCTCATTCACAGCCATATAAGGAGTCATTGGCATGAGGCGGTTTTAAAAAATGCAGCACTTCCTGATTGGATTTTTATCTGGGTTTTGTAGTACACTGACTGTCTGTTTGGGCAGAGTACTCATCCACCATCTACAACCTCAAGGGATGGCCATTTCTATTTCCATGGAGTGAACAAAATACAGCATGAACTCTGAATAGAAGCTATTGGCATATTGTTGTTTTCTAATACTATGCTCTCTTACATCTTGCTTTCCTACATTCCCTGAATCATGCATTTGGCATCTACACAGTACTTAAGCTCAATATTGTTTACAAACTCAACTGTGGTGTACTGTATTCATAGTCCATGGCACCAGAATGGCAACTGATGAACACTAGGCACACCATAGAATTACGGTACGTCTTTCCTTTATTAGCATATTACTTCTCTTTGAATTCCCACATGAAAAAATACTACAGTATACTTTGGTATAAATACTATATTATTCACTGTAGTGTTTATGCAGACTTTGCTGCAGTTAACTATAGTATAAATACTGTAGTAAATAAAGTGTAGTATGTCATAGTATTTACAGTAGTATTTGTGAGAACTGTACTATACTGTAGTATATACAGTAGTGTTTTTTTCAGACATTACTGTAGTTTTTACTATAGTGTTTTTGTTTGTCTTTGAGATCGAAGTAGAAGCTTTCTCCTTCATGAAACCGACTGGAGAAATGGTAAGAGCAAATTTTCCATAACCTGTAGGTAGGTAGGATTGGCGTCTAAACTAGAGGTCGACCAATTAATCAGAATGGATGATTAATTAGGGCCGATTTCTTAACAATCGGAAATCTGTATTTTTGTTCAGGGGCAGAACAACAGATTTTTACTTTGTCAGCTCAGGGATTCAATCTTGCAACCTTACGGTTAACTAGTCCAACACTCTAACCACCTGCCTCACGAGGAGCCTGCCTGTTACGCAAATGCAGTAAGAAGCCAAGGTAAGTTGCTAGCTAGCATTAAACTTATCTTATAAAAAATAATCACTCAATCATAATCGCTAGTTATAACTACACATGGTTGATGATATTACTAGTTTATCTAGCGTGTCCTGGGTTGCATATAATCGATGCGGTGCGCATTCGCGAAAAAGGACTGTCGTTGCTCCAACGTATACCTAACCTTAAACATCAATGCCTTTCTTTAAAAAAACACACAGAAATATATATTTTTAAACCTGCATATTTAGCTAAAAGAAAGGTTAGCAGGCAATATTAACCAGGTGAAATTGTGTCACTTCTTCATTGCACGCAGAGTCAGGGTATATGCAACAGTTTGGGCCGCCTGGCTCATTGCGAACTAATTTACCAAAATGTTATGTAATTATGACATAACATTGAAGGTTGTGCAATGTAACAGCAATATTTAGACTTAGGGATGCCATCCGTTAGATAAAATACGGAACAGTTCCGTATTTCACTGAAAGAATAAACGTTTTGTTTTCGAAATTATAGTTTTTGGATTCGACCAAATTAATGACCTATGGCTTGTATTTCTGTGTGTTATTATGTTATAATTAAGTCTATGATTTGATAGAGCAGTCTGACTGAGCGATGGTAGGCACCAGCAGGCTCGTAGACATTCATTCGAACAGCACTTTTCTGAAGACCAAAGGAATTCTCCGGTTGGAACATTATTTATGTTTTATGTTAAAAACATCCTAAAGATTGATTCCATACATCGTTCGACATGTTTCTAAAGGACTGTAACGGAACTTTTCGAGTTTTTGTCTGGATGAAGTGCCTGCGCCTCATGAAGATGGATTACTGGGCTGAACACGCTAACAACAAGTGGCTATTTGGACATAAATGACGGAACTTTATGGAACAAATCAGTCATTTATTGTCGAACTGGGATTCCTGGGTGTGCCTTCTGATGAAGATCATCAAAGGTAAGTGAATATTTATGGTGTTGTTTCTAACTTTGTTTATTCCAAAATGGCGGATATTCCTCTGGCTGTTTTGGGTTCTGAGCGCCGTTCTCAGATTATGCTTTTTCCGTAACGTTTTTTTGAAATCGGACACAGCGGTTGCATTAAGGAGAAGTCTATCTTTTAATTCTGTGAATAACACTAGTATCTTTTATCAATGTTTATTATGAGTATTTCTGCAAAATCACCGGATGTTTTGGAATCAAAACATTACTGCACGTAAGGCACCAATGTAAACTGAGATTTTTGGAAATAGATATACACATTATCGAACAAAACATACATGTATTGTGTAATATGATGTCCTATGAGTGTCATCTGATGAAGATCATCAAAGGTTAGTGATTAATTTGATCTATTTCAGCTTTTTGTGACTCTCTTTGGCTGGAAAAATTGCTGTGTTTTTTCGACTTGGCTATGACCTAACATAATCGCATATTGTGCTTTAGCTGTAAAGCATTTTTTAAATCGGACACGATGGGTAGATTAACAAGATGTTTATCTTTCATTTGCTGTATTGGACTTGTTAATGTGTGAAAGTTACATATTTCAAAAATATATATTTTGGAATTTCGCACGCTGCCTTTTCAGTGGAATGTTGTTGAGGGGTTCCGTTGGGCGTTCACTAGTTGCAGACAAAATGAGAAAAAGCTCTGTAGAAACATGTCAAACGATGTATAGAATCAATCTTTTGGATGGTTTAGCTGTAAAGCATGACACAAGTAATTTTTCCAACAATTGTTTACAGACAGGTTATTTCATTTATAATTCACTGTATCACAATTCCAGTGGGTCAGAAGTTTACATACACTAAGTTGACTGTGCCTTTAAACAGCTCGGAAATGTCAAGGCCTACCTTCACTCAGCGCCTCTTTGCTTGACATCAGGTGAAAATCAAAAGAAATCAGCCAAGACCTCAAACAAAATTGTTGACCTCCACAAGTCTGGTTCATCCTTGGAAGAAATTTCCAAACTCCTGAAGGTACCACGTTCATCTGTACAAACAATAGTACACAAGTATAAACACCATGGGACCACGCAGCTGTCATACCGCTCAGGAAGGAGACGCGTTCTGTCTCCTAGAGATGAACGTACCTTGGTGCGAAAAGTGCAAGTCAATCCCAGAACAACAGCAAAGGACCTTGTGAAGATGCTGGAGGAAACAGTTACAAAAGTATCTATATCCACAGTAAAACTAGTCCTATATCGACATAACCTGAAAGGCCGCTCAGCAAGAAGGAAACCACTGTTCCAAGACCGAAGCCAGACTATGGTTTGCAACTGCAAATGGGGACAAAAATCTGTATTTTTGGAGAAATGTCCTATGGTCAAAAATATTAAACTAAAAATGGCAAAATCTGAGACGACAGGGTGATTAACAAAAGGCTAAGGCTGTGTTTCGCTATATTTCACTTGTGATTTCATTAATATTTTCTAGTAAGATTATTTGACCGTTGTGCTATGCTAATTAGTGTAGTTGCTGACAATTCTCCCGGATCCGGGATGGGTAGTTCCAAGAGTTAAATGTATATGGCTAAGGTGTATGTAAACGTCCAACGTCAACTGTACATGAGTATTCAGACCCTTTACTCAGCACTTTGTTGAAGTTTCTTTGGCAGCGATTACAGCCTCGAGGCTTCTTGGGTATGATGCTACAAGCTTGACACACCTGTATTTGGGGAGTTTGTACCAATTCCTCTCAGCAGATCCTCGCAAGCTTTGTCAGGTTGGATCGGGAGCGTTGCTGCACAGCTATTTTCAGGTCTCTCCAGAGATGTTCGATCCAGTCTCTGGCTAGGCCACTTAAGGACATTCAGACTTGTCCTGAAGCCACTCCTGCGTTGTCTTAGCTGTGTGCTTAGGGTCGTTGTACTGTGTGAAGGTGAACCTTCACCCCAGCTGAGGTCCTGAGCACTCTGGAGCAGGTTTTCATCAAGGATCTCTCTGTACTCTGCTCTGTTCATCTGGCATTCAGGCCAAAGAGTTCAATCTTGGTTTCATTAGATCATTGTCTGAGTATTTAGGTGCCTTTTTGGCAAACTCCAAGCAGGCGTTTTTTGAGGAGTGGCTTCCGTCTGGGCACTCTACCATAAAGGCCTGATTGGTGGAGTGCTGCAGAGATGGTTGTCCTTCTGAACGATTATCCTCCACAGAGGAACTCTAGAGCTCTGTCAGTGACTATCGGGTTCTTGGTCACCTCCCTGACCAAGGCCCTTCTCCCCGATTGCCCAGTTTGGCCGGGCGGCCAGCCCTAGGAAGAGTCTTGGTGGTTCCAAACTTCTTCAATTTAAGATTGATGGAGGCCACTGTGTTTTTGGGACCTTCAATGCTGCAGAAATATTTTTGGTACCCTTCCCCAGATCTGTGCCTCGACACAATCCTGTCTCGGCGCTCTACGGACAATTCCTTCGACCTCATGGCTTGGTTTTTGCTCTGACATGCACTGTCAACTGTGGGACCTTACATAGACAGGTGTGTGCCTTTCCAAATCCAGTCCAATTAATTGAATTTACCACAGGTGGAGTCCAATCAAGTTGTAGAAACATCTCAAGGATGATCAATGGAAACAGGATGCACCTGAGCTCAATTTCGAGTCTCATAGCAAAGGGTCTGAATACTTATGTAAAGGTATTTCTGTTTTAAAAACCTGTTTTCGCTTTGTCATTATAGGGTGTTATGTGTAAATTATGAAGAAAAAATATATTTAATACATTTTATAATAAGGCTGAAACGTAACAAAATATGGAAAAAGTCAAGGGGTCTGAATACTTTCCGAAGGCATTGTATATGACCCTAACCTGAATGTTCATGTGTAGACTACAATGTATGCTTATAGACTGATGTTATAGCCTAACTTATGTCCTAATGCAATAATAACAGATTTAATAACATTTTCTATAAAATAAATAGATAGCTCTATACATTTACAGATTGAGTTTTGTGCTTATCCAATATGATTTTGGTGATGGTTTGGCTATTATATGGCCTAGGCTTCATGCTACCATATTCAGTATTCTGGCAGGGGGAGGGTAGAGGGTGACATCATTATCATCATCTTCATTAGAGAGGGTCCTTCTGACCAATCAGCATACTGCACTGCACTGCACTGGGATTCCATAGGCACCCAGTTGACTGTCGCTAGGATACCTCATAATCAGGAGGAAGGCAGGGGCCTGGTTGGTAGGCTGTGTCTGTGTTGATGTTGGGATGGGGAGCAGAGTGTTAGTAGGGGATAGAGAGGCTAATGTTTGAATCCACCACACAGACATAGGCAGACAAAGAGGAGCAGCATCCTACAGGACCAGGGTCCCGGGGGATGGGGCATCACACTCCCGCAACACGCTGGGGGGCCCAGAGGAGGTAGGAGCATTGGGGGCGTTGTCTCTGCAGCACCCCTTGTTCTATTATACCCATAAAGCCTTTCTAAAAGCCATTGATGTACATTAGCTGTGCTCTTTTACTATATTGATCCCGATAATTTGACTAATGCATTTTGTGGTGTGTGTGTATGTGTATATATATATATATATATATAACAAATATGCTATTGGATTCATAGGCTTGCTCTTGTCATTCCAGACAAAAATGAGTCTGGTGTCAATTTGCATTTGTCTCTACAAAGCTAAGAGTGCAGTAAGAGCAGTAGCCCCCATCACTTATCGAGGACCAGGACAGTTTGTGTTGACACAAATTATATATAGTGTAGCCCTGTGCTCTCACCAACGCGACCCAGTATAGGATTCCTGCTGCCTGCCAGTTGTGGGGGAGTAGTGTTCCATGACTGATGGATGAGTGATTCCTCTTGGAGAGACAGGGGCAGCAGGTTTGCCAGAAAAGGCAATAAGTCCGAGGCTGTTCCCTACACCATGATGAAGAGAACAATGCTTTGTTCGATCCAAAATCCCTGTGTAACCAGACTAGATGTCAGGCGTAACTCTCTCTCTGGAGCAGGCTTAATTATAGGGGGTACATCCAGATGTGAAATAATGCTCTCAATGATCGGAATTTTTGGCAGCATAATGCTTTTGTATTCTATAGCCATGGGTAACCAGTAACTGTATGATGCTGTGTGTTGGAGTTAGTCTGGTTGTGCATGAGGTTGTAATACACAGTATCAGACTTTATGGTGGAACAAGGCGAGGTTTGTCATCACTCAATGTTTCTTAACCTACAGTGCACTGTATGCTACAGCTATGCCTGAATCCACTGAAAGTAGAATTAAAAGGAGGGGAGAGAAAATAACTTAGGAATTGCAGCATCGCTGTTAAAGACCTTATTAAATTATTTCCATCACAACCCTCCCCCAACCACTCACACAGTCAAAATCCACAATACATTCCAAAAACTCAATCTCATCCCTAGGTTCTCTCTTTCCCAGTCCACCTTCCTCCCAGCGTTCTTAACCCCATCAGCTGTTCTGCTCTCTCAGCCCATCCATCTCATCTGCTCAGTCTACTGAACCTCACTTCCTCTGCTAATGGAGCAGCAGAGCACTAGGGTGACAGTCAATTACTGGGATGCTCTAGAGTCAACTACTAATCTGTTCATTTACCAGCCTGTTCAACCTCTCTTTCATCTCGTCTGAGATCCCCAAGGATTGGAAAGCTGCCGCAGTCATCCCCCTCTTCAAAGGGGGAGACACCCTGGACCCAAACTGTTACAGACCTATATCCATCCTGCCCTGCCTATCTAAGGTCTTCGAAAGCCAAGTCAACAAACAGGTCACTGACCATCTCGAATCCCACCGTACCTTCTCCGCTGTGCAATCTGGTTTCCGAGCCGGTCATGGGTGCACCTCAGCCACACTCAAGGTACTAAACGACATCATAACCGCCATCGATAAAAGACAGTACTGTGCAGCCGTCTTCATCGACCTCGCCAAGGCTTTCGACTCTGTCAATCACCATATTCTTATCGGCAGACTCAGTAGCCTCGGTTTTTCGGATGACTGCCTTGCCTGGTTCACCAATTACTTTGCAGACAGAGTTCAGTGTGTCAAATCGGAGGGCATGCTGTCCGGTCCTCTGGCAGTCTCTATGGGGGTGCCACAGGGTTCAATTCTCGGGCCGACTCTTTTCTCTGTGTATATCAATGATGTTGCTCTTGCTGCGGGCGATTCCCTGATCCACCTCTACGCAGACGACACCATTCTATATACTTTCGGCCCGTCTTTGGACACTGTGCTATCTAACCTCCAAACAAGCTTCAATGCCATACAACACTCCTTCCGTGGCCTCCAACTGCTCTTAAACGCTAGTAAAACCAAATGCATGCTTTTCAACCGGTCGCTGCCTGCACCTGCATGCCCGACTAGCATCACCACCCTGGATGGTCCCGACCTAGAATATGTGGACGTCTATAAGTACCTAGGTGTCTGGCTAGACTGCAAACTCTCCTTCCAGACTCATATCAAACATCTCCAATCGAAAATCAAATCAAGAGTCGGCTTTCTATTCCGCAACAAAGCCTCCTTCACTCAAGCCGCCAAGCTTACCCTAGTAAAACTGACTATCCTACCGATCCTCGACTTCGGCGATGTCATCTACAAAATGGCTTCCAACACTCTACTCAGCAAACTGGATGCAGTCTATCACAGTGCCATCCGTTTTGTCACTAAAGCACCTTATACTACCCACCACTGCGACTTGTATGCTATAGTCGGCTGGCCCTCGCTACATATTCGTCGCCAGACCCACTGGCTCCAGGTCATCTACAAGTCTATGCTAGGTAAAGCTCCGCCTTATCTCAGCTCACTGGTCACGATGGCAACACCCATCCGTAGCACGCGCTCCAGCAGGTGTATCTCACTGATCATCCCTAAAGCCAACACCTCATTTGGCCGCCTTTCGTTCCAGTACTCTGCTGCCTGTGACTGGAACGAATTGCAAAAATCGCTGAAGTTGGAGACTTTTATCTCCCTCACCAACTTCAAACATCAGCTATCTGAGCAGCTAACCGATCGCTGCAGCTGTACATAGTCTATTGGTAAATAGCCCACCCTTTTCACCTACCTCATCCCCGTACTGTTTCTATTTATTTACTTTTCTGCTCTTCTGCACACCAATATCTCTACCTGTACATGACCATCTGATCTTTTATCACTCCAGTGTTAATCTGCAAAATTGTAATTATTTGCCTACCTCCTCATGCCTTTTGCACACATTGTATATAGACCCCCCCTTCGTTTTCTACTGTGTTATTGACTTGTTAATTGTTTACTCCATGTGTAACTCTTTGTTGTATGCTCACACTGCTATGCTTTATCTTGGCCAGGTCGCAGTTGCAAATGAGAACTTGTTCTCAACTAGCCTACCTGGTTAAATAAAGGTGAAATAAAAATAAATAAATAAACACATGTTGAAGATTGAAGACAGAAAGGGTTCAGCAGCCAAAAGTCTAATAAAAGAGTGATTGGAGTAGATACAGTATAGGTGTACTTTAACTGTCATTTAAGTCCTTATGTTGTCAGTCCAGTTGTGATTAGATGCACCCTTCTTTCACTTAAATATGTCACTGGAATTCATTGTCTTTCAGAACTTGCATTTTTCTGCCACTACCAAATTGGATTTAATGCTCACCATTAGACATGTTGAATTAAGTGGGCAATTGTTGTGGTAATCTGAGAATGGCGTGGGGTTAGTTTATTTTTAAAAGGCCCTTGAAACTCCGTTCATCTTCTCTGTTATGAATTTCAATACGAAAACAAAACGGCCTTCATTCACCAGAGAGCTCACGCATGGTGTGATAGTTACGGGCATTTGTATTGATGAAAACCTACACGTCCCCTGTCTGATTTAAGTTGCCTATTGTCCATGGGGTTGGTTTGAGATAGAATATCGAAAGGAACATAATAATAAACCAACTTTCCAAATGTGGGTCTGCTGCGCTCTCTTCCTCTGTCAAAGTAAAAGTCCCCCCACTAGTTATCGCTTGCTTGCGCACATAAGGAGCACGTGCATTACTTTTATTTTGTGTTGAAGCAGAGAGTAGGTGATATGCAATGCACCTGCTGCAAACCCACATTTATTTAAGTTTCTTTGGATATTTTGTCAAATTCCACCCTATAGAAGAACCAACCGCATGGCAATCGGCGGAATAAGTTCAAATGGAATTGTATTCAACATTCGTGACACAGTGGACGTGAAGCTAGCTTTGCTGTTTTGACAATAGCTTTTTGCGTGCTGATGTCCAAGAGATAGCATCGGTGCATCACGCCTGAGTGTGATGGGGCCTGTGACGATGTGGACTGCAGCCAGCTAGTTATCTAGTTTCCTAACTCACTCATTCTCCTCTATTCCCCATTCATGGACCAAACCATAAGTGCCTGAATATGACCTGCAAATTTTTTATTTAGCTAGCTAGTGTTCTTGATACTGTGTAACATTATGTTAATGTGTAAAATCGCTATGAAGGCCAAGTATGCATATCATCACCCTTGCAAGATGCTTTTAGCAACGCTGATATATTGACACTAGCGTTGTTGGGAATTGGGTTGCAAAAAAACCTTAACAGACGGCAGGAAGCCAGAAGTTATATAAAATTCAATTTCAACTTACTCTACCGGTGGTCTGGATGGTTGGTCCTTATAACCTGGCAATTAGAGACAACATATCTAAAATAACGTATTAATAAAAATACTAATATTATTGTGGGTCTGTTTTATTTTGACATGAGGTAAACAGAAGAAGTGGGTCAACAACAGATCCACTTTTGGAAAGTCTTTAATAATACGTTCCCTTTAGACATTTTGTGTCAAATTCTGCTTGGCCTTCATTGCGACATTAGACATTAACAACGATGTTACGCAGTGTAAAGAACATTAGCTAGCTAAATAAAAATGTGGGCAGGTCATATTCAGGCAGTTATGTTTATTGAATGTGTATTGGTAAGTATGAATACTGAAGGCCTAAATATTAGCTGTACATTGACATATTTCCTGTTTACAATTTAATGTTTATAATTAAAATTGAGGTACTTGAAGCTCACCTGTTTTGAAGTCTGAGTTTAATTTACCCCTTTTATTGGACCAAGAGTGATTGTTCAGGGAAGGGATAGGCAATTGAATTGTTTTCAGTCTGCTGAGGTTGTGAAACAAAGAGGGGCTATATTCCTAATGAACAATGTCATTGTAAGCTGTGCCATGTCGCTTATGCATTTGTATTTAGCTGTCTAGGGATCTTAAAGTTAATTCAGCAAAAACATATTTGTAACTCAATTTCCTTTTTGTTTTGAGTACATAGTTTGGTATTTTCGTCATTCACTAATGTTATATGGACATCCTGCTTTCCTGCACCTGTAGTAACCCATTCTGTCTCATTTTAGCACATACTGAAATAAGACAAGTATGTATACACAATGATACATTGTATATCACCTTAGGAGCATAATTTCATGCTTATAGGCTTTAGGGATGCTTTCTTAAGTTATACTGAGTGGGCTTACATAGTGACTGTCATGAACATGGCCCAATATGTCTGAGCCCTATGGCTTCATTTTAACGTCCCTGTTTCCTGTCTTGTAGGTTCAGGAGAGCTTGTCCAAAGGGCAGCAGGGGAAGGGCCAAACGAGGAGAGGGCACCATGGACATTGAGCAGGGGCCTCCAGCCTCTAGTGCCAGCAGCACTGGAGCCACTGCCACCAGTACCAGTACGACCAGTAGCAGCACTACCACCAGCAGCAACAGCACAGGAAGGCAGGCTGTGCCTCAGATCTCTGTGTACAGCGGGATTCCTGACAGGCAGACGGTTCAGGTAAACTTCAGGGTAAAAAAACATGCCAGTCCAGTGTGACACACACCCACATACACGTGTTTTGCATAAACCGTTTTCTCCATTTACGTTCCCTGCAATAATGAAATTGTCATTGCCCTACTGCCATCTGCTGGTTAAACCATGCATGCACTGTACATCGGCCAGTATTGTACTAAGCTCACTATGTAATTTACTACAATACTTATAATAAACAAGACTATTATTACATTTAGACGAAGGTGCAATTTGATAATGTTTTTGCATTGTTATTTGATGTAGTACACTGGCATCATGTAATCTATCATTACTGACGACAGCAGATCAGGGTTGCTATGGTTCCAGGCTCTGTCCTCTGCTATTTGACCATTGACCAATGTGAAACCCAGCTTGGATTAGGCTCTCCGTTTTCCCTCCTCTTAAAGGGTGACTGACAGATCTTAGGTCTCTTCTATCCTTTCTTTCTAATGCGTGCGCTCATCTGCCCGTAGGGAACTAGCAGCATTGTCACTACCGGCCTACTTAACATAGTGCAAGGCTTGTCATTTGGGCTCAATAAGAGAGAAGTGAATGGATGTTCATCACAATCTCCGCCCTCTTTTCCCCCTTGGAAGCTTAGGTCAGAGAAGCTCTATTAGGCTATGTGCTCTGGGTCAAGCCATCTCTCATGTTGCTTTGGCAACTATGCTGAGGTTGTCAGTAAAAAAAATGTATCATGAAGATTGAATAAAATATGTGCTCAAGGCCATAGGGGTGAGCATATGATGCAATTAAGTCCATTACAATGTGCAGGGGGTGCAGGAGTGAGGCTGTTCTCCCTATATGAGAAGCACATTTTGCAACAGGGACCAATATACCTTAGGAATCTCCCATACCTGATTTTCAATGGCTCAGTAAAAACAGTGCAATTGGGACTTATTTTTTTCAGAGCATTACTCCAACCCAGTAAAAGTCCTTTTTAGAGCCTGTTGTTGAGAATGTTACCCCAACCGCTAACCTGTCTCTTTCTCCCTGTGTACTTAAGGTGATCCAGCAGGCATTGCACCGGCAGCCCAACACGGCTGCGCAGTACCTGCAGCAGATGTACGCAGCGCAGCAGCAGCACCTCATGCTGCAGACAGCAGCCCTCCAGCAGCAGCACCTGAGCAATGCACAGCTCCAGAGCCTAGCCGCCGTACAGCAGGTGAGCACTGGAGACACAAGAGACTGTTAAACTGGCGAATTAAACAGGCCGCCAGACAAGCTGTGTTAGTATTTTAACAAAGACGTGAGATAAGGTCAGTGCTGGGGTTAAGGTTCTGAAAGTTTAGTTAGTAAATCTAACAGTTATCTTCAGATTAAGAGAAATATACTGTAAGTGTTGATCCCCTAACTGTTCTCACCTGTCATGCCACAGGCCAGTATTGCGGCAGGAAGGCAGAGCTCCACCCAAAATGGCACTTCATCCCAGCAAACAGGATCATCCCAGGCCACAGTGAGTGCAGTGAGTCATGTCTAGTAACTTAGGGGCCGGGTTCATAGATGTGTAATGTTTTTGTTGTTGGTGATGTTCTGTAATCCTTTCTGTCTTCTCTGTCCTTTCCCCAGATTAACCTGACCACGTCCCCGGCTGCAGCCCAGCTGATCAGCCGAACCCAGAGTGTTAGCTCCGCCCCAGCCGGCAGCATCTCCCAGCAGGCCGTGCTCCTGGGCAGCACGTCCAGCCCCACCACCCTCACTGCCAGTCAGGCTCATATGTACCTGCGTGCCCAGATGGTAAATTCCCAGGAGCATGCCCACTGGCACACACTAGCTGGCTTAGCCACACCTCCGGAGGCTTAGTGTGATGGAAGTGTTTGTGTGTGCTGTTTGTGTCACCACTGTTGGAAGGAGTGTAGTAGGAAGGTTGTCCTGCATCTCAAACTGAATCAATTCAGTCTGATTACATCACATTTTTTAAAGAGTTTTGGACACATGATGCATGGGGAGAGTGAGTGTGAAAGAAAGCGACAGAGAAAAATCAGCTGCTTACAGTATTCTTTTTCTGTGCCCAAACCCATGGAGGAATTGTCTACATATACAGTACCAGTCAAAAGTTTGGACACCTCCTCATTCAAAGGTTTTTCTTTATTTTTACTATTTTCTACATTGTAGAATAATAGTGAAGACATCAAAACTAGAAAATAACACATGGAATCGTGTAATTACCCCCCAAAATTTAAACAAATCAAAATAGATTTGAGATTCTTTAAAGTAGCCACCCTTTGCCTTGATGACAGTTTTGCACACTCTTGGCATTCTCTCAACCAGCTTCATGAGGAATGCTTTTTCAACAGTCTTGAAGGAGTTCCCACATATGCTGTGCAGTTGTTGGCTGCTTTTCCTTCACTCTGCGGTCCAACTCATCCCAAACCATCTCAGTTGGGTTGAGGTCGGGTGATTGTGGAGGCCAGGTCATCTGATGCAGCACTCTATTCCTCTCTTTCTTGGTCAAATAGCCCTTACACAGACTGGAAGTGTTTTGTGGGTCATTGTCCTGTGAAAAACAAATGATAGCCCCACAAATTGCAAACCAGATGGAATGGTGTATCGCTGCATAATGCTGTGGTTGCCATGCTGGTTAAGTGTGTCTTAAATTCTAAATAAATCACACAGTGTCACCAGCAAAGCACCCGCACCACACCTCCTCCATGCTCCATGGTGGGAACCATCATCCGTTCACCTAGTCTGCTTCTCACAAAGACACGGTGGTTGGAACCAAAAATCTCACATTTGGACTCATACTAAAGGACAGATTTCCACTGGTCTAATGTCCATTTCTTGTGTTTCTTGGCCCAAGCAAGTCTCTTCTTATTATTGGTGTCCTTTAGTAGTGGTTTCTTTGCAGCAATTTGACCATGAATGCCTGATTCTCCTATGAACAGTTGATGTTGAATGTGTCTGTTACTTGAACTCTGTGATGCATTTATTTGGGCTGCAATCTGAGGTGCAGTTAACTTATCCTCTGCAGCAGAGGTAACTCTGTGTCTTCCTGTCATGAGAGCCAGTTTCATCATAGCGCTTGATGGTTTTTGCGACTGCACTTGACTAACCTTCATGTCTTAAAGTAATGATAGACTGTCGTTTCCCTTCGCTTATTTGAACTGTTCTTGACATACTTTGGACATCGTCTTTTAACAAATAGGGCTATCTTCTGTATACCACCCCTACCTTGTCACAACACAACTGATTGTCTCAAATTCATTAAGAAGGATAGAAAATCAACAATTAACTTTTAACAGGGCACACATGTTAATTGAAATGCATTCCAGGTGACTACCTCATGAAGCTGGTTGAGAGAATGCCAAGAGTGCAAAGCTGTCATCAAGGCAAAGGGTGGTTACTTTGAAGAATCTCATTTGTTTTACACTTTTTTGGTTACTACATGATTTCATAGTTTTGATGTCTTTGCTATTATTCTGCAATGTAGAAAATAGTAAAAGTAAAGAACATACCAATGAGTAGGTGTGTCCAAACTTTTGACTGGTACTGTATGTTGGTGTGTGATTTTTCAGGCACAGCAAAGCAACCTTGTGCAAGTAGCTAGGAGCCTAGGCCGTGCTGTTCCTTTGTCCCCCCAGCTCATCTTCACACCTACGGCCGCAGTGACTGCAGTCCAGTCTGAGAGCTCCACGCAGTCCTCTGGACAACAGTCTGCCCCCTCACAGGTACCCTATTATTATCTCAACTATAGGCTAATACCATACACACAGAGTTGCTGTAGTAACTGCACTAGATGGCATGTAATATCAGCACAGTGAACCATAATTCATACAGGTGGATAGCAGATGCATTATGTTTACAGTTATGCTGTGATAACTAATTTAGTCTAAAAAAGTGCATTTCTCACTAATTCTGGAGACCCTTGACTGTGGGGCACCCCACCTCTCTTGCCCCAGGCCATGTGTCATTGCCTCCAGCACCTGACCTCTGTGTCTTTTCAGGTCCAGAACCTGGCTATCCGTAGCCAGCAGGGGGCGACCATGTCCTCCTTTCAAACACACAACCTCCAGGCCCTCAGCCTAAAGCAGACCCCTGTCGCCATCCAGCCCTCTCCCCTGCTCAAAAACCCCAGCCAGGGGAGCCGGGGCTCTGGGGGGAAGGGCAGCTCATCCGACGTCCCCTTAGATGGGAGCAAGAAGGGGGAGAGCATTGTGACGGAGGTGTGCGCTATAAACATGAGTCGCAGCATCACAGCTTTGAGTGGCCAGCCTCTCAGCACTCCAGGTATGTATCAACCCAACGTTCGCTAGCTTCTACAGACACTGGCTTTCATATTATTTCATGAAGTTGACCCATTCCCCGCTTGGAGATTTAGACAGGTTTGCTGAAATTATGTATTGTTTTTTGTCCAGCATCACTAAATCCACTGGCTGTTGTGAGAAGGCATCATTTTGCTGAGCTCCATGATGACACTGAATACACTGCCCCTGTGACTGTTTGTAGTAAGCTAGCTAGATGTCAAGTGGCTAGATGTCAAGATAAAGCTTATTCGTTACAGCAGAGACATTCAATCTCCCCTTGGATCGAGCTCCCTGTTGCCTAAATTGTTTTGTGCGTAAAAAAAATTAATAATAACGCCCCTTGTGTGCACTCCCGGTAATACCATATACCCCAGTATGGTACAGAAATGGTATGAAAATCTGGATACCGCCCAACACCTACTCTGTGCCACTGATGCATCTTTTTAGACCACTTATTGTGTGACTGAAAGTCAGCAGCTGGGTGGTTTTGTCACAGAGAATGGCTGTCTATATGCCAGCAGTTGAACAGATTAACTCTGACTATGTGTATGTGTGTGAGAGAGTGCGTGTGCTAAGCACTGCATGGGTTAATTTTGTGTGTTGTGCCATACGCCAGACTGGATGGATTAGCTGAGCGTGCGACTGCACAACTGTGTCTTTGTCTCGCTTTGTTTAAGTAATGGATTCTGATGAAACTAAAGGAAGGATGAATCTAAAAACCTGGCTACATACACTTATAAAATTAACATGGGTTGCCATGGCAGTGGCCATGGGGAACAGACAGGTGTGCCCTGGAGATGTGAGAAGTATTTTGTCAGTTCACAGTGGATGAGACAAGGGGGAGATGGGGTAGCAGCCGTGGTGCCTGCCCGGCGGACTGGGGTTTAGGGTTGGATAAGAAGCTTCAATTTATAGAGCTGGGTGACATGGACAAAAATACATAGCCTGAATTGATGTGATAAATAGAACGATACGTTTATAACATTAATGTGCACCACATTTGTTTTAAATTATCCTTTAAACTGCTATTACAAGTTTGATGGTTGTAGCCATCAATTGTCCCATTAACGATCACCCATATTAGCAAACTTCACATTTCTCTAGTATGGGCTACTTATTGGAATGAAGGATACCCCTGCGATAAGTCCCTGCTCTACCATCTTATTCTATATGCACTGGCATCAACTGGGTCATTCATTATATATGTTGGTTCTTCAATGGACTCTAAGGTATCAGCATGCCTCAGTTCGGCTAGCCGAAGTCGGCTAGTCGAACCGAACGAGTGTGATCACATACCCCCTTAAAAAATCCTTTGCTTGAAAAATGAGGGGAAAAGTGTCAATAGTACTTTTTGTCCATTTTGAGACACCGTAGCCAGTATACACTTCCTAAAAAATAGTCTGAATTAATCTATGATAACGCAAGAAATCTGTCATGAATTTACGTTTTTGCCGAGGAGATCTTAGTCCCACAATTTTACATCTAACTTAAGATGCTTGGTGTAGTATTTCTCAATGAAAACAAGTGGTCTCTTTGTTGAATGACAACAAAGACGATTGAAGAATCCCTACTGTTGACCAATCACCGACGACGGGGCTTAGACTTTGGCTCCGAATTTAGGCTTGCCTCCAGAAAGATGTGTGTGTGTGCCTGAACAGCCGAAGGAAAAAGACCAAAACGTCACAAAATGTTGTCGTAACATGCACAAACTTTTCCAAACTATTTCGGTTCTGAAGCATGCGGACGCCTTTATTCTGTTAGGCAACAGAATTTTGTAATTTTGAAGAAGGAAATACTTCAATGAAACACAAGTCCAATCTACCCCTCAATAATAATACTATTAGGCTACATAACAAATGTCTAAAGCAGTTTTACTTTCAACATGCTGTGAGAGAACACAGCATAGGAATAGGCCGAGTTTGTGTTGCCGTCTATTTTAGGACCGAGTAGTAATTGAGCCATCGGAGAGAAGAAGAGAGCAGATCTTGTGGGAGCAGCAGTGTGTCTGCTATTCCTACCACAGACAGGAGCTCGTTTTCCCTTGAATAGGGATTGGCTGGAAGCAGCTGTTCTGTTCATTGTGTACTTTAGTCTTTTCATCACCTCCTCCTTGGCAGACAAGTCTTCCCAGCACCCTACTACACCCACAGAACAGCACCGCATCAAACCCCACAAAGACGACCTTCCAGACTAAGTCTAGTTCTATGCCCCTGCTAACTGCACTGTGGTTTTCATTTTTTTCAACAAACAAATCCAGCCCTGGTGTCAAGTCTTCTCTTCAGTTGTCTTTGTGATTTGAAGCATAGCTTTAAGTTGGTTTTTAGCTAAGCATCTGTTTATGTGTTTGGACTGAGTGTAGTACACCTGAAAGGATCTCCCCATTCTCTGTTAATTCACCAAGCCCTTGAGTGCTTCCATGTACCCATACATAGTATCTCCATTACTTACTCCTTTTAACAAGCACTTAAAACACAATTAGTATAGATATGTTTGACATGTACACAGTTTATTAGGTACCTCACCCTGTTCATAAAAATGGTTTCGGTCCTACAGACAGTGAATCATGTTGCCGTGGTTTGCTATATAAAGTAGGCAGACAAGCATCGAGGATTTCAGTTACTGTTCGATTGAACGTTAGAATGGGGAAAACTGACCTAAGCGACTGAGCGTGGTATGATCTTCGGTGCTAGGCGCGCCGGTTACAGTATCTCAGAAAGGTCTGGCCTCCTGGGCTTTTCGAGCATGATGGTGTCTAGGGTTTCCCGAGAATAGTGCGACAAATAAAAAAAACATCCAATCAGCTGCAGTCCTGTGGGCGAAAACAGCTCGTCAAAGGAGAATGGCAATAATTGTGCAAGCAAACAGGCAGGCCACAAACGGGCAAATTACAACCGCGGTGTGCAGAATGGCATCTCGGAGCGCACAACTCGTCGGTCCTTGTCACGGATGGGCTATTGCAGCAGACGACCACACCTGTTTCCAGTTCTATCAGCTAAAAACAAGAAGAAGCAAGAGATCACTAACACTGGACAATTGAGGAGTGGAAAAACATTGCCTGGGCCGACGAATCCCGGTTCCTGTTGTGTCATGCTGATGGCAGTCAGGATTCGGCATAAGCAGCATGAGTCCATGGCCCAATCCTGCCTGGTGTCAACGGTGGTGGTGTAATGGTGTGGGGAATGTTTTCCTGGCACACGTTAGGTCTCTTGATACCAATTGAGCAACGCCACAGCATATCTGAACATTGTTGCTGACCAGGTGCATCCCTTCATGGCAACAGGTTGGTCCGACACGGTACTAGACAGGTGTACCTAATAAGCTGGCCAATGAGTAGTTTTTCTCAAGCTGTGTTAAGATGTGTTAAAGTGATTTACACTGATGTGTGGGTGAGGTTTCTAAACTAAAGCAGCAGCAGTCGATTGCAGAAACTCAGGGATTTTCCAAGATCTGCTGTTGAAACATTTCCTCTAGACATCCTGAAACAACACACAGGCATGGGGGAGTGGTAGCGTAGTGGGGCCATAGAGGGGGGTCCGGACTGAGTCATTCCACTCCTTAATCCCAAGGCCTTGAGGGAGAAAGGCATTTCAATGAATCCCCTTTCTCTCCTTCCAAGACATTTCTCTGTTACTCATTAAAATGCTTGAAAAAGCTGTCAAGCAGGACTCTGAGTTCTGTTTCTTGTATCCGGTGAGCACCGGTTGGGAAATCCACTCATCTGTTCACACAGGGGGTAGCTAGGTCTATTTGCTGAATTGATAGTCATTATTATACAACCTCTGTTTTCTATTTATCCTTAATGAGGGCTGGGTGGTAGGTGCTATCATGTAATGTAACACTTTACTGTGTTATCATGTAATGTAACACTTTACTGTGTTATCATGTAATTGAGAGTATCCGTCCAGGGCTTTTATCATAATACTTTCTGGAAGATGTCGGTCTTTACCCTGTACTTAGTGAAACCATAGCTAACCACATGCTGTGGTTTACATAGAGTTTTGCCGTGTGAAAATCAAACACTTTCCAGCAGATCCTGTGGTATAAATAACTAATGACATGCAATTCTGCCGGATGGAAACGTCTCTATTTTCACAGCAGGGTAGAGATTGTGGTTACAGAGAAACATTCAGACCAGATGGAGCCTATCCCACACAAAATATACAGATAAGGGGTGGGACCCCTTGGCATCAATCCATAATCAAAAGAGATCCACAAAGGTTCATGTTAGACACCTTTAGTTTACTAGAATCATGAAGCTACTGTAAGACCATAGGGCTTACTCCTGAGACAAACCGCTTAACAGCTCCTAGGAGAGATGATGCATTACAACCCTTTCTCTATATTTCAGTAATGATGAGGGCCAGAACCAACCTCATTGTTTCCTAGGGAAAATTGCTTGGGAAACTGAAGGTTTGGGGGATTGATTCACAGATAACTACATACAGCATGTCATAGATTATTGGCTTCTTATTACCCTCTTGTTTTATTCCTGCATCTGTCTGGCCCGGGGTGGCAGGTAGCCTAGCAGTTAAGAGCGTTGAGCCTGTAACCGAAAGGTCACTGGTTTGAATCCCCGAGCCGCCTAGGTGAAAAATGTCTATGTGCCCTTGGCAAGGCACTTAACCCTAATTGCTCCTTTAAATCGCTCTGGATAAGAGCGTCTGCTAAACATTTTTTATTTTATTATATTGCCCTCTTGCTTTCCAACTGCACATGTCTGGCCCGGGGCTACTCTGTCGGTGTGGAGAGCACTTTTCACTAAATGACAGTATTTGATTGGTTCTGGGAAGATATGGGTCCTGGTTGTAATTTTGTCAGCAAAAACCCTGTCAGGTGATGATAGACCCTTTGGAGACATTAGTGAGTAATGTCTGGTCAAAACCTTGACAACGGTTTAGGGCAAGTCTGTCTTGTGCTCTTTGATGTTACATTTTGCCAACAGTAGGTGTACTACTGGCAAAGGAGAGTAAAGAAACAAAACATTATTCCACTCTTCAATTGTTTTTTGAGTTAGGTAGAGTCCATTTTCCTTTTGTGTACAGACTTAACTGTCAGATTTTTTATGTATCCTATTTCTCGATTTCTGTTCCAGCATACACCCAGATACACCCTTCCCACTCCCTGGTCCAGCAGCATAAGCAACAGCAGTTTGTGATCCAGCAGACCCATGCTTCCCAGAGGACCCAGGGACAGCTACTGCAGACTGCCTCCATCCAACCCCACCTGCAGACTCCCTCCCTGGTCCCCCAGTCCCCCAGCCAGGCAGGCCCTGTCCCTGTGCTGCCCAAGCCTGCCTCTCACCACCAGCCCTCTACACCCAGCCAGCAGGCAACCATCTTCCACTCCACCATCAGCCCACATGCTCTCCACTCCAGCCTGAGCCAGACCAAAGCCCAGCCAGTGCAACTCACAGCCATCAACCTCCAGATACAACCAGCGCTCTCACAGGTGAGTACACAGCAGTAACAACAAGAAGTATGGAAATGGAAGAGGATCACTCTCTCACAATATACAATGAATCAGTAAACAAAATACTATATATCAGTAATTTCTAATCAATAGTCAAATATTGTGTTTCACTAAACTCTTTCTCCCTTCTCTCTCTATTCTATTACGGGCTTCCAGGCTTCCCGATTGGTCCAGAACAGTAAAGGACAGGAGAAGCCAAAGTCATTGGTGGTCAGGGAGCTCTGCCCAACTCCCAGTGTAGAGCAGCAGCCCACTCCATTTACCCCCTCTGCCCCGTCTCCACCACAAGCCACCAAGCCAGCAGAGCAGCCCAAGACTGACCCAGTTATCATCAGCCAACCACAAGGTAACAGGACTTTTGGTTTTAATAAGTTAACAAGTTTTTATCACCCACTTTCTTAGTTATGTTGCCTAGAGGCAGGACTGTAACTAGAGGTCTATTGTTGTCATATCATATTTGCAACCAATTACAACTTTGGAGAACCAGACCAAAGATCAGTCGCTCTGCTATGTACTGCTCTCCAGGTGTGGAGGCAGATCTGTTGTCTTATTATTTATTGTAAGCTGTGCTCGTCGTTTTGAGTCAGGGTGAAGAATTTTGTCTGATTATCCCCAATGGGACCATTGAGGAGAAGTGAAAAGTGTTCCAGTCAAGGAAAGTTAAATGATAGATGTGTCAAATTATCATGGTCAGGAAAATGTGTGTATCTATCCATCTATCTTTCACTCAAATGGAAAATAATCTGTGTTTTATGATGGTAGTCTTACACTCGCACACTAAGGCCCATTCAAAATGCTGAACATGCAGATTATATTAAGAGCTTTCATTTTTATTGCTACTTTTCTTGTAAAAATGAAAAAATTTAAACCCACAAGGCTCCTTTTTTATGCTTGGGTGTGAATGCATAGTTGAGGTGCTCCACTTGTTCAAAATAAACATACAGTTATCTTTGATGTCTAAAAATAGAGTGGTAGGCCTGCAAGACCACTGGCTGTCTGCTTGGAACAGATTGCAACACATTCAGAGCCTGCTGAGTGGTTGAACATATCCCAAAGTTACAGAATAGCCAACTGCTCCTGGTTTTAATGGAGTCCATGGTATTTATTGTGCATCTTTCGACAGACATACCAAGAAATGTGCAGTATAGTATGTTGCCATATAAAGGGAAATGGTTTGCAAGAATTGTCTGCAACATTGGGCCACAGGACCTACATTTGTATAAAGTGGTTCCTGTATGCCAGTAGTTATTCAGATAGATTTGAGACCTGTGAATTTTCAGTGCTAAGATTATAGATGTGAGAAGAACCAGAAATGTATATGTCAACATAAGTGAAGTGTTTCTATTTTAATGTGTGGAAATTGAATAGTAAACTCAAGAAAATAAAAAAAGAAACGTCCTATCACTGTCAACTGCGTTTATTTTCAGCAAACTTAACATGTGTAAATATTTGTATGAACATAACAAAATTCAACAACTGAGACGTATACTGAACAAGTTCCACAGACATGTGACTAACAGAAATGGAATAATGTGTCCCTGAACAAAGAGGGAGTCAAAATCAAAAGTAACAGTTAGTATCTGGTGTGGCCACCAGCTGCATTAAGTACTGCTTTGCATCTCCTCCTCATGGACTGCACCAGATTTCCCCGTTCTTGCTGTGAGATGTTACCCCACTCTTCCACCAAGGCTCCTGCAAGTTTCCAGAAATTTCTGGGGGGAATGACCCCAGCCCTCACCCTCCGATCCAACAGGTCCCAGACATGCTCAATGGGATTGAGATCCGGGCTCTTCTCTGACCATGGCGGAACACTGACATTCCTGTCTTGCAGGAAATTAAACACAGAACGAGCAGTATGGCTGGTGGCATTGTCATGCTTAAGGGTCATGTCAGGATGAGCCTGCAGGAAGGGTACCACAAGTGGGAGGTGGATGTCTTCCCTGTAACGTACTGCGTTGAGATTGCCTGCAACGACAACAAGCTCAGTCCGATGATGCTGTGACACACCGCCCCAGACCATGACGGACCCTCCACCTCCAAATCGATCCCGCTCCAGAGTACAGGCCTCGGTGTAACGCTCATTTCTTCGACGATAAACGCAAATCCGACCATCACGCCTGGTGAGACAAAACCGCAACTCGTCAGTGAAGAGCACTTTTTGCCAGTCTGTCTGATCCAGCGACGCTGGGTTTGTGCCCATAGGGGACGTTGTTGCCGGTGATGTCTAGTGAGGACCTGCCTTACAACAGGCCTACAAGCCCTCAGTTCAGCCTCTCTCGACCTATTGTGGACAGTCTGAGCACTGATGGAGGGATTGTGCGTTCCTGGTTTAACTCGGGCAGTTGTTGTTGCCATCCTGTCCCACAGGTGTGATATTCGGATGTACCGATCCTGTGCAGGTGTTGTTACACGTGGTCTGCCACTGCGAGGACGATCAGCTGTCCGTCCTGTCTCCCTGTAGCGCTGTCTTAGGAGTTTCACAGTACAGACATTGAAATGTATTGCCCTGGCCACATCTGCTGTCCTCATGCCTCCTTGCAGCATGCCTAAGCCACCTTCACACAGATGAGCAGGGACCCTGGGCATCTTTCTTTTTGTGTTTTTTTGAGTCAGTAGAAAGGCCTCTTCAGTGTACTAAGTTTTTATAACTGTGACCTTAATTGCCTACGTTAGTGTCTTAAGGACCATTCCACAGGTGTATGTTCATTAATTGTTTATGGTTCATTGAACAAGCAAGGAAAACAGTGTTTAAACCCTTTACAGTTAAGATCTGTGAAGTTATTTGGATTTTTACAAATTATCTCTGAAAGACAGGGTCCTGAAAAAGGGTAGTTTCTTTTTCTTTTTTTTGCTGAGTATATATGAGCAGAGTACCTGTCTATGGAGAGAGAAAAAAAAAGGGCGGTACCTTATTCAAGTATTTCATTCTTCAGCTCTGCCTGCCTCTCACAATTCGAGCTGGGTCGAGCGAGCGTCTCCGCTCTGTCTTGCCTGCTTTGTACAGTTGACTGGATTCTCGCTTTCAATGAGAGAGGCAGGCGACGGCGCGTTTTTGTATTGAATCGGAAAAAGCGCAAGTGAAGCGGGCAGGAATACGTTTGGTGAGCGAGTTCTTGTTATTTCACTTTTGAGATGGGACAGTTTAACCTTTGCAGTACTTTGAAAATGTTTATCATTGTTGCAAGTAGCTACCGAATCGTCTGCTGTTTTCATTCATAGCTAACTACTAACGTTACTCGTTTACCGTAGCCATACGTGTTTTTGCTTTGAAAATTGCAAACTAGTGGTCGACCCGTCAAAGATGAGCGATGTTTTTTACTCGAATTACTTTTGACAGCCGTTTGTTTTCTCTTCATATTTTGATATCGTGATCAATTTACATTAGTAACTATAATATGCGTCTAGTAAGTGACATTACAAACACTTGATATTCGAAGTGGACCCCTTTGCACATGATTTGGCAGGTGGATGATAGATACAGTATATGATGCAAATTTGCTTGAGTACTTAAACGACTGTACAGCAGAGAACGTTAACTACATACTCTGAATAAATATTTTAGCATAATTAAAGTGAAATTAATCAAATGAATCTACTATTAAAAAAAAAATGTGTAGACATTTTGGCAACATAATTGAAAATTATGCAATGTGTTAACTACTGCTTTGTTTTGTCATTGGCAGGAGTCCCTACTACCAAGAGGTTGAATGCTGCACCTGAGACACCACCCCCAGCCATGACATCAGGAAATGAGAACGAGGCACCCACTGTGACCGGCAGCACCCCCCAGAATGGAGAGAACAAGCCACCCCAGGCCATCGTCAAGCCCCAGGTCCTCACCCACGTCATTGAGGGCTTTGTCATTCAGGAGGGTGCTGAACCCTTCCCTGTAAGTGCCCTCTCCCATGGTACTCCTTAGCAGCTACCAGTAAGCAACATGTCACCATTTCGAGTGCATTCCCACAGGGGCATGTCCCTATTGTTTGTTTTTATTGCCAATCATACAACTGCACTTACCGTGCTAAGCAATGATAAAGGGCAATGCCTTTCTATTGGTTAACTTAGTAATGAATTCTAGTAGCCTACTGTAGTTCCAAAGCAGTGTATACAGAGATGTCTTTGAAAGAAGGTGCACAAATGTTAAGACCACCTTCCCAGTGTTATCATTCTGATCAAAGATGGCATCCTAGTGGATGTTTGCTGCACAAGTCTTTTCTCGGGCTTTATTATAGCTTATGGACACTGCATGGTAAGCTTGCCATTGTAGTATTACTGTCATAGCTTGGAAAGAGTAGCATTCATGTGTCACCCTCTGTCTTAACCAGATTGAGCGGTTGCCTGTAATGATGGACAGCCCAAAGAAGCTGCATGAGCAGCTCTCCTCTGACCCAGACAAGACCCCTGTTAGTAACCCCACCAACACCACAGACTCTGAGACAGAGGAGCTGACCCCTCAAGGTAAGGGAGATCATGGCTGGAGTGATTAAAGGCATGATATTTGTCTATAAACCCCATAATGGACTTTCTAAATACTAACAATTCAGCTGTAAGAGATGTTGTTGATCGACTATTTTGATTTGCACACAGAATTAAAAGACCAAGAGGATTCAGATGCCCCTAAACTGAGATGTGAATTCTGTGGCTGGGTGGACTTTGCCTACAAATTCAAGGGGTCAAAACGGTTCTGTTCCATGGTGTGTGCGAAAAGGTAAGTCACATTTGATGGGCCATTTTCTATGCTTTGACTGGGTTATAGCCCTCAGGGTCAGAGCTTCTCAGTAGTGTTGTCTTGGGATGGTAGTGGCCATAACAGCTATTATCGTTGTTGTGGTGGAATAGGTATAATGTTGGGTGCACTAAGCGGATAGGCCTCTTCCGTCCAGAGAGGAGCAAAGCATCCAACCGCTGGCGCAGAAGGTCACACAACAGCTGCCGCCAGAGTGCCGAACCTAAGAAGCAGGTAGGATCCTCTCCTACTTCTCCACTGACAGGACAGCTCTCCTGTGAATTAACATGCTCCCCTCAGTGACACCAGGGCTGACTCATGGGTTTTATGTTACAGAAGCTTTCCCCTACACCCCAGCAGACTCAGGGAGGTTCAGTGTCCTCCCCGCTCCCCTCCCAACCCAGCCAGGAGGAGTCCAGCCCCTGCTCAGACATGTCCAGCTATGAGGAGCCTCTGTCACCCCTGTCAGGAGCCAGCTCAGGTCCCACAGCACCCCAGGTGTTGTCACACCAGGCAGGGAGAGGCTCAGACCAAGAGGCCCCCCGAGGCAGAGAGCTGCCACTCCTCACTCAGCACTTCCTGCCCAACGACTCCACCAAGTGGAATGTAGAAGAAGTCTACGAGTTTATCCACTCCCTTCCAGGTCAGTCTCATACAAACACTACATGACCAAAAGTATTTGGACACCTGCTCATTGAACATCATTCCAAAATCATGGGCATTAATATGGAGTTGGACCCCCCCCCCCCCACACACACACACACACAGACTCCCCCTTTGATGCTATAATAGCCTCTACTCTTCTGGGAAGGCTTTCCACTAGATATTGGAACATTGCTTCGAGGACTAGTGAGCCACGAGCATTAATGAGGTTGGGCAATTAGGCTTGGCTTGCAGTCAGCTTTCCAATTCATCCCAAAGGTGTTCGATGGGGTTGAGGTCAGGGCTCTGTGCAGGCCAGTCAAGTTCTTCCACACCTATCTCGACCAACCATTTCTGTATGGACCTTGCTTTGTGCACGGAGGCATTGTCATGCTGAAACAGGAAAGGGCATTCCCAGAACTGTTGCCACTAAGTTGAAGCACAGAATCATCTAGATTGTCATTGTATGCTGTAGCGTTATTTCACTTCACTGGAACTAAGGGGCCTAGCCCGAATCATGAAAAAACGGCCCTAAACCATTACTCCTCCTCCACCAAACTTTACAGTTGGCACTATGCATTGGGGCAGGTAACATTCTCCTGGCATCCGCCTAACCCAGATTCGTCCGTCGGACTGCCAGATGGTGAAGCATGATTCATCACTCCATAGAATGTGTTTCCACTGCTCCAGTCCAGTGGTTGCGAGCGTTACACTACTCCAGCCGACGCTTGGCATTGCGCATGGTGATCTTAGGCTTGTGTGCTGCTAATTTTTGTCTTGTGTGCGGCTGCTCGGCCATGGAAACCCATTTTATGAAACTCCTGATGAACAGTTCTTCTGCTGATGTTGCTTTGAGGCAACTTTGTAGTGAGTGTTGCTACGTGCTTCATCACTCAGCGGTCCCGTTCTGTGAGCTTATGTAGCCTACCACTTTGTGGTAGCCATCGTTGCTTCAAGACGTTTCTACTTTACAATATCAACACTTACAGTTGACCGGTGCGGCTCTAGCAGGGCAGAAATGTGATAAACTGACTTGTTGGAAAGGTGGCATCCTATAACTGTGCCACGTTGCAAGTCATTGATCTCTTCAGTAAGGCCAATTTGTCTATGGCAGTGGTTCTCAATCCTGGTCCTTGGGATCCAAAGGGGTGCACATTTTTGTTTTTGCCCTAGCATTACACACCTGACTCAAGATGACTATCATTTGAATCAGCTGTGTAGTGCTAAAATATATTTTTTTAAATGCCTGAAACAAAAATGTGCAGCCCTTTGGGTCCACAGGGCCGGGGTTGAGAACCAGTGGTCCCAGGAGATTGCATGGCTGTGTACTCTATTTTATATACCTGTCAGCAATGGGTGTGGCTGAAATAGCCGAATCCACTAATTTGAAGGGGTGTCTACATATACACCCACACACACACAAAAGTGTGTATATACACTGCTAAAAAAAATAAAGGGAACACTTAAACAACACAATGTAACTCCAAGTCAATCACACTTCTGTGAAATCAAACTGTCCACTTAGGAAGCAACACTGATGGACAATACATTTCACATGCTGTTGGTCAAATGGAATAGACAACAGGTGGAAATGATAGGCAATTAGCAAGACACCCCCAATAAAGGAGTGGTTCTGCAGGTGGTGACCACAGACCACTTCTCAGTTCCTATGCTTCCTGGCTGATGTTTTGGTCACTTTTGAATGCTGGCGGTGCTTTCACTCTAGTGGTAGCATGAGAAGGAGTCTACAACCCACACAAGTGGCTCAGGTAGTGCAGCTCATCCAGGATGGAACATCAATGCGAGCTGTGGCAAGAAGGTTTGCTGTGTCTGTCAGCGTAGTGTCCAGAGCATGGAGGCGCTACCAGGAGACAGGCCAGTACATCAGGGGATGTGGAGGAGGCCGTAGGAAGGCAACAATCCAGCAGCAGGACCACTTCTGCCTTTGTGCAAGGAGGAGCAGGAGGAGCACTGCCAGAGACCTGCAAAATGACCTCCAGCAGGCCACAAATGTGCATGTGTCTGCTCAAACGGTCAGAAACAGACTCCATGAGGGTGGTATGAGGGCCCGACGTCCACAGGTGGGGGTTGTACTTACAGCCCAACACCGTGCAGGACATTTGGCATTTGCCAGACAACACCAAGATTGGCAAATTCGCCACTGGCGCCCTGTGCTCTTCACAGATGAAAGCAGGTTCACACTGAGCACACGTGACAGAGTCTGGAGACACCGTGGAGAATGTTCTGCTGCCTGCAACATCTTCCAGCATGACCGGTTTGGCGGTGGGTCAGTCATGGTGTGGCATTTCTTTGGGGGGCTGCACAGCCCTCCATGTGCTCGCCAGAGGTAGCCTGACTGCCATTAGGTACCGAGATAAGATCCTCAGACCTCTTGTGAGACCATATGCTGGTGCGGTTGGCCCTGGGTTCCTCCTAATGCAAGACAATGCTAGACCTCATGTGGCTGGAGTGTTTCAGCAGTTCCTGCAAGAGGAAGGCATTGATGCTATGGACTGGCCTGCCCGTTCCCCAGACCTGAATCCAATTGAGCACATCTGGGAAATCATGTCTCGCTCCACCCACCAATGCCTGGGCATGCTTTGGTGTCCTCCTCCTCTGACCCATCGCTGCTGGAGTCGCTCGCTGACAGCTTGCGGTTCTTCATAGTCTTCTTCTTCTTGAACTTCTTTGACCTGTGAAGAGAAGACAAAACACGGTTAAGGAAAATGCTGTAGTGTATAGTGTATAGTGTATGATTTGGATCTCCAAGGTGGCATAGCAGTTCAGACGTCTTTTGTCCTCGTCTTGTCGTGTCCTGTATATATATATATATTTACAACTTTTTCACACACATTTTATTTTTATTTTTATTTTCCATCAACTCATCTTCAAAACACTCTCCTGCAACCCGCCTCACCAATGTATATTTATAAAAAAGTATTATTTACCTCAGATCTGTAATCCTCCAAGAAGCTAGCCAGAAACTCCAAGAAGCTAGCCTGAAACTAGCCAGAAGCTAATCCAGAAGCTAGTTCAGAAGCTAGTTAGCTCCTTTACTGGCAAATCGTTAATATTCAGCTAACCACGGTTTGTGGTCATCAGCTATCCTTTAGCTCGAAAATCTATCGCCAGTTCTGTACGGCGCAGCGCGGCTCGGAACGGAACATACCGGACCAATTTTTCTCTCCATGTCCCTGGACATTCATACCCGGATCTCACAGCTAGCTAGCTGCTATCCGTGTGACCATCGGCCTTCGTCGATTCCGGAGCAAACATCAATTATTCCGGAGCTAGCAAGCTCCGTCAATCACTCCTGAGTTCCATCAATCACACCTGGGCTGCAGTCACCTATCCGGACCCGTTTTACTGCCTTCGCGGAGCCCCACCGGGCCTTCACAACTGGACTGCCGACGTTATCTACCCGAAGGAGTTATTCGGCCGGCTCCTCCGTCGCGACGTTACCTGAACGCCCATCTGCGGCCTGCTAACCGTTAGCAGCCGGTAAGACAGCTATCTGAATAGACAATCGGACAATTTTTTATTATTATTTTTTTATTTTTTATTATTATTTTTTTATTATTATTATTATCTTTTCTTCTTGGGCCTCTATAACTATATCTATTGTTTTTATTTTTGTTGTTGTGTGATTTGGATTAATCCCCTCTACCACACGGAACCCCACTAATCTACTGACGGAACGTAAGGGGTGGCTAACAGACCTCCATCCTATGCTAGCTTGCTACCGATGCCCTGGCTAGCTGTCTAAATCACCAACCAACCTCTCCACTCACCGGACCCTTTTGATCACCCGACTAAGCATGCCTATCCTTAATGTCAATATGTCTTGTCCATTTCTGTTCTGGTTAGTGTTTATTGGCTTATTTCACTGTAGAGCCTCTAGTCCTGCTCACTATACCTTATCCAACCTATTAGTTCCACCACCCACACATGCAATGACATCTCCTGGTTTCAACGATGTTTCTAGAGACAATATCTCTCTCATCATCACTCAATACCTAGGTTTACCTCCACTGTATTCACATCCTACCATACATTTGTCTGTACATTATACCTTGATGCTATTTTATCGCCCCCAGAAACCTCCTTTTACTCTATGTTCCAGACGTTCTAGACGACCAATTCTCATAGCTTTTAGCCGTACCCTTATTCTACTCCTCCTATGTTCCTCTGGCGATGTAGAGGTGAATCCAGGCCCTGCAGTGCCTAGCTCCACTCCTATTCCCCAGGCGCTCTCTTTTGACGACTTCTGTAACCGTAATAGCCTTGGTTTCATGCATGTTAACATTAGAAGCCTCCTCCCTAAGTTTGTTCTATTCACTGCTTTAGCACACTCTGCCAACCCGGATGTTCTAGCTGTGTCTGAATCCTGGCTTAGGAAGACCACCAAAAATTCTGAAGTTTTAATTCCAAACTACAACATTTTCAGACAAGATAGAACTGCCAAAGGGGGCGGTGTTGCAATTTACTGCAAAGATAGCCTGCAGAGTTCTGTCCTACTATCCAGGTCTGTACCCAAACAATTTGAACTTCTACTTTTAAAAATCCACCTCTCTAAAAACAAGTCTCTCACCGTTGCCGCCTGCTATAGACCACCCTCTGCCCCCAGCTGTGCTCTGGACACCATATGTGAACTGATTGCCCCCCATCTATCTTCAGAGTTCGTGCTGCTAGGCGACCTAAACTGGAACATGCTTAACACCCCAGCCATCCTACAATCTAAACTTGATGCCCTCAATCTCACACAAATAATCAATGAACCTACCAGGTACCTCCCCAAAACCTTAAACACGGGCACCCTCATAGATATCATCCTAACCAACTTCCCCTCTAAATACACCTCTGCTGTCTTCAACCAAGATCTCAGCGATCACTGCCTCATTGCCTGCATCCGTAATGGGTCAGCGGTCAAACGACCTCCACTCATCACTGTAAAACGCTCCCTGAAACACTTCTGCGAGCAGGCCTTTCTAATCGACCTGGCCGGGGTATCCTGGAAGGATATTGATCTCATCCCGTCAGTAGAGGATGCCTGGATATTTTTTTAAAATGCCTTCCTAACCTTCTTAAATAAACATGCCCCATTCAAGAAATTTAGAACCAGGAACAGATATAGCCCTTGGTTCTCCCCAGACCTGACTGCCCTTAACCAACACAAAAACATCCTATGGCGTTCTGCATTAGCATCGAACAGCCCCCGTGATATGCAGCTGTTCAGGGAAGCTAGAAATCATTATACACAGGCAGTTAGAAAAGCCAAGGCTAGCTTTTTCAAGCAGAAATTTGCTTCCTGCAACACTAACTCAAAAAAGTTCTGGGACACTGTAAAGTCCATGGAGAATAAGAACACCTCCTCCCAGCTGCCCACTGCACTGAAGATAGGAAACACTGTCACCACTGATAAATCCACCATAATTGAGAATTTCAATAAGCATTTTTCTACGGCTGGCCATGCTTTCCACCTGGCTACTCCTACCCCGGACAACAGCACTGCACCCCCAACAGCAACTCGCCCAAGCCTTCCCCATTTCTCCTTCTCCCAAATCCATTCAGCTGATGTTCTGAAAGAGCTGCAAAATCTGGACCCCTACAAATCAGCCGGGCTAGACAATCTGGACCCTTTCTTTCTAAAATTATCTGCCGAAATTGTTGCCACCCCTATTACTAGCCTGTTCAACCTCTCTTTCGTGTCGTCTGAGATTCCCAAAGATTGGAAAGCAGCTGCGGTCATCCCCCTCTTCAAAGGGGGGGACACTCTTGACCCAAACTGCTACAGACCTATATCTATCCTACCGTGCCTTTCTAAGGTCTTCGAAAGCCAAGTCAACAAACAGATTACCGACCATTTCGAATCTCACCATACCTTCTCTGCTATGCAATCTGGTTTCAGAGCTGGTCATGGGTGCACCTCAGCCACGCTCAAGGTCCTAAACGATATCTTAACCGCCATCGATAAGAAACATTACTGTGCAGCCGTATTCATTGATCTGGCCAAGGCTTTCGACTCTGTCAATCACCATATCCTCATCGGCAGACTCGACAGCCTTGGTTTCTCAAATGATTGCCTCGCCTGGTTCACCAACTACTTCTCTGATAGAGTTCAGTGTGTCAAATCGGAGGGTCTGCTGTCCGGACCTCTGGCAGTCTCTATGGGGGTGCCACAGGGTTCAATTCTTGGACCGACTCTCTTCTCTGTATACATCAATGAGGTCGCTCTTGCTGCTGGTGAGTCCCTGATCCACCTCTACGCAGACGACACCATTCTGTATACTTCCGGCCCTTCTTTGGACACTGTGTTAACAACCCTCCAGGCAAGCTTCAATGCCATACAACTCTCCTTCCGTGGCCTCCAATTGCTCTTAAATACAAGTAAAACTAAATGCATGCTCTTCAACCGATCGCTACCTGCACCTACCCGCCTGTCCAACATCACTACTCTGGACGGCTCTGACTTAGAATACGTGGACAACTACAAATACTTAGGTGTCTGGTTAGACTGTAAACTCTCCTTCCAGACCCATATCAAACATCTCCAATCCAAAGTTAAATCTAGAATTGGCTTCCTATTTCGCAACAAAGCATCCTTCACTCATGCTGCCAAACATACCCTTGTAAAACTGACCATCCTACCAATCCTCGACTTTGGCGATGTCATTTACAAAATAGCCTCCAATACCCTACTCAACAAATTGGATGCAGTCTATCACAGTGCAATCCGTTTTATCACCAAAGCCCCATATACTACCCACCATTGCGACCTGTACGCTCTCGTTGGCTGGCCCTCGCTTCATACTCGTCGCCAAACCCACTGGCTCCATGTCATCTACAAGACCCTGCTAGGTAAAGTCCCCCCTTATCTCAGCTCGCTGGTCACCATAGCATCTCCCACCTGTAGCACACGCTCCAGCAGGTATATCTCTCTAGTCACCCCCAAAACCAATTCTTTCTTTGGCCGCCTCTCCTTCCAGTTCTCTGCTGCCAATGACTGGAACGAACTACAAAAATCTCTGAAACTGGAAACACTTATCTCCCTCACTAGCTTTAAGCACCAACTGTCAGAGCAGCTCACAGATTACTGCACCTGTACATAGCCCACCTATAATTTAGCCCAAACAACTACCTCTTTCCCAACTGTATTTAATTTTAATTTATTTATTTATTTTGCTCCTTTGCACCCCATTATCTTTTTATTTCTACTTTGCACATTCGTCCATTGCAAAACTACCATTCCAGTATTTTACTTGCTATATTGTATTTACTTTGCCATCATGGCCTTTTTTGCCTTTACCTCCCTTCTCACCTCATTTGCTCACATTGTATATAGACTTGTTTATACTGCAATATTGACTGTATGTTTGTTTTTACTCCATGTGTAACTCTGTGTCGTTTTATCTGTCGAACTGCTTTGCTTTATCTTGGCCAGGTCGCAATTGTAAATGAGAACTTGTTCTCAACTTGCCTACCTGGTTAAATAAAGGTAAAATAAAAAATAAAAAAATGCTCCTGATGAGGTGGCGGATGGTCTCCTGAGGGATCTCCTCCCAGACCTGGACTAAAGCATCCGCCAACTCCTGGACAGTCTGTGGTGCAACGTGTTGCGTTGGATCAGCCTGTAGTGTGGTTTTCCACTTTAATTTTGAGTGTGACTCCAAATCCAGACCTCCATGGGTTGATAAATTTGATTTCCATTGATCATTTTTGTGTGATTTTGTTGTCTGCACATTCAACTATGTAAAGAAATATTTCATTAATTCAGATCTAGCATGTGTTATTTTAGTGTTCCCTTTATTTCTTTGAGCAGTGTATATTCGGGTATTTAGTTAGGCCTACACCATAACTACATTATTTTGAAGGTATGTTGTAGTAGTGATAGTATGCTTATTTCCCCCCTGGGGATGAAAAAAGTTTATTAATTAATCTGTGGATTGTCTAATGTAGACAGTGCTCATGAATTGTCTTTGAAATTAGATGGTCAAATTATTAGTCACATGCGCCAAATACAACAGGTGTAGACCTCAGGGGCTTGTAAATAAGCATTTCACTAACCAACAATGCAGTTTAAAAAAATATGAATAAGAAATAAAAGTAACAAGTAATTAAAGAGCAATATAAAATAACAATAACGAGAGACTATACCGGAGTGGTACCGGTACAGAGTCAATGTGCGGGGGCACCGGTTTGTTGAGGTAATATGTGCATGTAGGTAGAGTTATTAAAGTGACTGCATAGATAACACAGAGTAGCAGCATTATTTAACTGGTTCACTGTGGCTTGTTCTTCCTAGGCTGCCAGGAGATAGCAGATGAGTTCCGCTCGCAGGAGATAGATGGACAGGCCATGCTCCTACTGAAAGAGGACCACCTTATGAGTGCCATGAATATTAAACTGGGACCTGCACTTAAGATCTACGCACACATCAACATGCTCAAAGACTCTTAGCCATGATGGGTCGATATAGTGCTGGTTTGTTGTATGTCTGTGTATGGTGTGCATATGTCTGTGTTTGGTGTGCATATGTCTGTGTTTGGTGGGAAGGAGTCACACTCTGGGACAAGACAAAACATGTCGCCATCGCACTGATGACTACCTGACCTCTGCACTACCATCTTTCATCCCACCTTTGGATTGGCTACTTCACGGTACGTTTAGCCATGGCCTGCAAACAGACAACTGATCATCCCTTTGGCTGTCAAAAAGAACAGTTTACAGTAAATTTAATGGACTGACTGCCTTAGAATAATGGCACTAATAGTGCTAAAAGCACTGCAAGGATACATTTGTATCTGAAATACTTCCTCCTGAGATATAATTGTGAATTGAATTATCATTGACTGCATATGTAGTATGTTTCTTTTGGTGCTGATCTGATGTTATTGACAGCCATACATGTACTTTGTGTGTCCTGGGACAAATGAAAGCCGTCGCCAGTCTGAGTCTTATCCAACAGATGCTAAGCTCTATTTTGTAATGATCACCAACTATACACATACATACACTGCATGGCCTTTGACTTTGCTCAGAGCAGTTTACGCTATGCTTTGAGACATTGATTTTGGTTTGTGATATTGATTTTGGTTTCATGTACAAAATTGTTATTTCCCTGTACATTGTACTGGTTTAGAAGACACACAACCTTTTTTCAAAATGTGATTTACCAAGACATCATGCCATACCTTATTTATTACTGAGTCAGATTTCACATCCTGTGAGATCTTCTATGACAGCATGTGTTGACCCTACCCTAGTGGTGAAAAGACCACTAGGAACTCACTTTTGACATTCACCATCATACCTCTTACTCCACTAGCACTTCAAATGATTGGTTCTGTTCTCTTTAGTTTTAATTAATACAACCAAAATGACTTGATTGGGTCTGAAATTAATAAGTTAGATTTGTTTTGAGTTGTTGGGCTATTTTGCTCCTGAGAAAGACTTAGTTCTGTATGAGTCTAAAGCTGCCTGTATTTTTGCTTTTAAGTTATCCATAATTGTTATGAAAATCAAGTATTTAGAAATATGCAAACATGTAAATATCATGGCTTGAGGGAAGTGTCTTTTTAGTGTTTTTATAAAAATCTTGTTTACTTGTGCTTGTTATGTAATGAATGGTCGATTGTGTTTTTAATGTTTTGTTTGATAATACTCTGTCAAATGCCTGTATTTATCAAATAAATGATTTTGTTATGCAACATTTTTCAATGATAATCTGAAACAAGTTATTTGTCTTTTTGTGTAAAAAGCTATGTTCTAGAGTTTGATATTATGGCAAGTTCAGTACAGTAGCAAGATCCTTTTTGATTTGCAGTTCTTCACAGAACTCTGAAAGATCCTTCTTCCTTCCTGTATCTTAACATGAGTATGTATTACATTAGTTAAGTGCACATTAGTTAAGAAAAATATAAACGCAACAATTTAAAAGATTTTACTGAGTTACAGTTCATATAAGGAAATCCAGGTCATTGAAAATGCATTAGGCCCTAATCTATGGATTTCACATGACTGGGAAACAGATATGCATCTGTTGGTCACACACTTTTTTTTTAGGTAGGTGACTGGATCAGAAAACAAGTCCGTATCTGGTGTGACCGCCATTTGCCTCATGCAGCGCGACATCTCCTTCGCATAGAGTTGATCAGGCTGTTTATTGTGGCCTGTGGAATTTTGTCCCACTTCTCTTCAATGGCTGTACAAAGTTACTGAATATTGACAGGAACTGGAACATGCTGTTGCATACGTTGATCCAGAGCGTCCCAAACATGCTCAATGGGTGACATGTCTGAGTATGGAGGCCATGGAAGAACTGGGACATTTTCAGCTTCCAGGAACTGGGCATTGTCATGCTCAAACATGAGGTGATTGAGGCAGATGAATGGTACAACAATGGGCCTCAGGATCTCATCACGGTATCACTATGCATTCAAATTGCCGTTGATAAATTGCAATTGTGTTCGTTGTCTAGTTTATGGCTCCTGCCCATACCATAACCCCACCACCACCATTGGGCACTGTTGAGAGCAAAACGCTTTCCCACACGATGCCATACACCTGGTCTGCACTTGTGAGGCCGGTTGGGCTTACTGCCAAATAATCTAAAAGGAGTTTGCGTATGTTAAAGAAATGAACGTTCAATTCTCTGGCAACAGCTCTGGTGGACATTCCTGCAGTCATCATGTGGCCTTTTATTGTCCCTAGCACAAGGTCCACCTGTTTAATGATCATGCTGTTTAATCAGCTTCTTGATATGCCATACCTGTTTTGGTTAGTGATTATTGTCTTATTTCACTGTAGAGCCTCCAGCCCTGCTCTATATGCCTCAGCTAACCCTCTTGTCCCACCTCCCACACATAAGGTGACCTCACCTGGTTTAATTAATGTCTGTAGAGACAATACCTATCTCATCGTCACTCAATGCCTAGGTTTACCTCAACTGTGATCACATCCATACCTTTGTCTGTACATTATGCATTCAATCTATTCTACCGCTCCCAGAAACCTGCTCCTTTTACTCTCCGTTCCGAACGTATTAGACAACCAGTTCTTATAGCCCTTAGCCGTACCCTTATCCTACTCCTCCTCTGCTCCTCTGGTGATGTAGAGGTTAATCCAGGCCCTGGAGTGCCTTGCTCCACTCCCATTCCCCCAGGCCCTCTCATTTGTTGACTTCTGTAACCGTAAAAGCCTTGGTTTCATGGATGTTAATATTAGAAGCCTCCTCCCTATGTTTGTTTTATTCACTGCTTTAGCACAGTCTGCCAACCTGGATGTCCTAGCTGTGTCTGAATCCTGGTTTAGGAAGGCCACCAAAAACCCTGAAATTTCCATTCCGAAATTAACTTTTTCCGACAAGATAGAACTGCCAAAGGGGGCGGAGTTGCAATCTACTGCTTGCTGTTTGGGGTTTTAGGCTGGGTTTCTGTACAGCACTTTGAGATATCAGTTGATGTAAGAAGGGCTATATAAATAAATTTTATTTTGATTTGAGATAGCCTGCAGAGTTCTGTCATACTACCCAGGTCTGTTCCCAAACAATTTGAGCTTCTACTTTTAAAAATCCACCTTACCAGAAACATGTCTCTCACCGTTGACGCTTGCTATAGACCACCTTCTGCCCCCAGCTGTGCCCTGGACACCATATGTGAATTGATCGCCCCCCCATCTATCTTCAGAGCTTGTGCTGTTAGGTGACCTAAACTGGGACATGCTTAAACCCCCGGTCATCCTACAATCTAAACTTGATGCCCTCAATCTCACACAAATGATCAATGAAAATACCAGGTACAACCCCAAATCTGTAAACACAGGCACCCTCTTAGATATAATCCTAACCATCCTGTCCTCCAAATACACCTCTGCTGTCTTCAACCAGGATCTCCGCGATCACTGCCGCATTGCTTGCTTCCATAATGGGATTGCGGTTAAATGACCACCCCTCATCACTGTCAAATGGGCTATATAAATAAATTTTATTTTGATTTGAGATAGCCTGCAGAGTTCTGTCATACTACCCAGGTCTGTTCCCAAACAATTTGAGCTTCTACTTTTAAAAATCCACCTTACCAGAAACATGTCTCTCACCGTTAACCCCCGGTCATCCTACAATCTAAACTTGATGCCCTCAATCTCACACAAATGATCAATGAAAATACCAGGTACAACCCCAAATCTGTAAACACAGGCACCCTCTTAGATATAATCCTAACCATCCTGTCCTCCAAATACACCTCTGCTGTCTTCAACCAGGATCTCCGCGATCACTGCCGCATTGCTTGCTTCCATAATGGGATTGCGGTTAAATGACCACCCCTCATCACTGTCAAATGCTCCCTAAAACACTTCAGCGAGTAGGCCTTTCCAATCGACCTGGCCCGGGTATCCTGGAAGGACATTGACTTCATTCCTTCAGTAGAAGATGCCTGGTTATTCTTTAAAAGTGCTTTCCTCATAATCTTAAATAAGCATGCCCCATTCAGAAAATGTAGAAACAGGAACAGATATAGCCTATGGTTCACTCCAGACCTGACTGTCCTTGACCAGCACAAAAACATCCTGTGATGTACGGCATTAGCATCAAATATCCCCCGCGATATGCAACTTTTCAGGGAAGTTAGGAACCAATATACACAGGCAGTTAGGAAAGCAAAGGCTAGCTTTTTCAAACAGAAATTTGCATCCTGCAGCACAAACTCACAAAATAAAGTTCTGGGACACTGTAAAGTCCATGGAGAATAAGAGCACCTCCTCCCAGCTGCCCACTGCACTGAGGCTAGGAAACACTGTCACCACCGATAAATCCACAATAATTGAGAATTTCAAGAAGCATTTCTCTACAGCTGGCCTTGCTTTCCACCTGGCCCCCCTACCCTGGTCAACAGCTCTGCACCCCCCACAGCAACTTGCCCAAGCCTCCCCCATTTCTCCTTCACCCAAATCCAGATAGCTGATGTTCTGAAAGAGCTGCAAAATCTGGACCCCTACAAATCAGCTGGGCTAGACAATCTGGACCCTCTCTTTCTAAAATGATCAGCCGAAATTATTGCAACTCCTATTACTAGCCTGTTCAACCTCTTTTTCGTATTGTCTAAGATCCCCAAAGATTGGAAAGCTGCCGCGGTCATCCCCTTCTTCAAAGGCGGTGACACTCTAGATCCAAACTGCTACTGACCTATATCTATCCTACCCTGTCTTTCTAAGTTAACAAACAGATCACCGAACATTTCGAATCCCACCATACCTTCTCCGCTATGCAATCTGGTTTCCGTGCTGGTCATGGTTGCCCGTCAGCCACGCTCAAGGTCCTAAACGATATCATAACCGCCATCGATAAGAGACAATACTGTGCAGCTGTATTCATCGACCTGGCCAAGGCTTTCGACTCTGTCAATCATCACATTTTTATCGGCAGACTCGACAGCCTTGGTTTCTCAAATGACAGCCTTGCCTGGCTCACCAACTACTTCTCAGACAGAGTTCAGTTTGTCAAATCGGAGAGCCTGTTGTCCGGAAATCTGGCAGTCTCAATGGGGGTGCCACAGGGTTCAATTCTTGGGCCGACTCTTTTCTCTGTATATATCAATGATGTCACTCTTGCTGCTGGTGATTCTCTGATCCACCTCTACGCAGACAACACCATTCTGTATACCTCTGGCCCTTCTTTGGACACTGTGTTAACTAACCTCCAGACGAGCTTCAATGCCATACAACTCTCCTTCCGTGGCCTCCAACTGCTCTTAAATGCAAGTAAAGCTAAATGCATGTTCTTCAACCGATCGGTGCCCGCACCTGCCCGCCCGTCCAGCATCACTACTCTGGACGGTTCTGAATATGTGGACAACTACAAATACCTAGGTGTCTGGTTAGACTGTAAACTCTCCTTCCAGGCTCACATTAGGCATCTCCAATTAAAAATTAAATCTAGAATTGGCTTCCTATTACGCAACAAAGCACCCTTCACTCATGCTGCCAAACATACCCTTGGAAAACTGACTATCCTGCCGATCCTTCACTTCGGCGATGTCATTTACAAAATAGCCTTCAACACTCTACTCAGCAAATTGGATGCCCCATATACTACCCGCCACTGCGACCTGTATGCTCTCGTTGGCTGGCCTCACTTCATATTTGTCGCCAAACCCACTGGCTCCAGGTCATCTATAAGTCTTTGCTAGGTAAAGCCCCGCCCTATCTCAGCTCACTGGTCACCATAGCAGCACCCACCCGTAGCACACGCTCCAGAAGGTATATTTCAACGGTCACCCCCAAAGCCAATTCCTCTTTTGGCCGCCTTTCCTTCCAGTTCTCTGCTGCCAATGACTGGAACGAATTGCAAAAATCACTGAAGCTGGAGATCCATATCTTCCTCACTAACTTTAAGCACCAGCTGTCAGAGTAGCTCACAGATCATTGCACCTGTACATAGCCCATCTGTAAATAGCCCATCCAACTACCTCATCCCCATACTGTTATTTATACACTAGTATCTCTACTTGCACATTCATCTTCTGCACATCTATCACTCCAGTGTTTAATTGCTAAATTGTAATTATTTTCGCCACTCTGGCCTATTCATTGCCTTACCTCCCATATCTTACCTCACTTGCACACACTGTCTATAGACTTTCTTCTCTATTATGTTATTGACTGTATGTTTGTTTATTCCATGTGTAACTCTGTGTTGTTGTTTGTGTCACACTGCTTTGCTTTATCTTGGCGAGAACGCAGTTGTAAATGAGAACTTGTTCTCAACTAGCCTACCTGGTTAAATAAAGATGAAAAAAAAAAATGAAATACCTGTCAAGTGAATGGATTATCTTGGCAAAGGTGAAATGCTCACTAACAGGGATGTAAATACATTTGTACACACATTTTGAGAAAAAAGCTTTTTATGCATATGGAACTTTTCTGGGATATTTTATTTCAGCTCATGAAACATTGGACCAACACTGCGTGTTGCGTTTATCTTTTTGTTTACGTGTAAAACTAGATTATTTTGTCACACGTATCCTGTCCTCTAGTGGTGTTTAGAGGGTGGTGCTTGTACAACAGTTGAAGAATAGTTCAGTCAATGTAAAGTGGGTTGGAATCGAATAGGTTGGTGAACTGAATAGTTGGTCGAGTGGGTGCTCAATCACGTCAAGTGCGTATTTAAGTGCAAAGTCCCTCTTTCAATAATGTATACAATTGAATAGGATGTGTGATTTTTATGTTGTTGTTTAGAAATGCAGTATATGAACCTCAAGTTTATAAAAATGTTTTGGGGGGGGGGGGTAATAGTTTAGAGATTACTTGATTCCTTCCTTACAACTAAAGAATGTATGACCTCTGTGGCTTTGTTTTAGAGTAGGACTACCCATATGCCACTCACAGCAAGTTGCCATGGTACGTTCACACCTCTAGTATGCTTTCGTAACAAATTCAAAAAACGGACTAATATGGACATTTCCGGTTGTTTTACGGTTTCCATCTATTTCACTTTAGAGATAACTTTAAAACTGCACGTGCTTACTTTATTGTTTATTAACTCGTAGCATTATACATAAAAGCGAACTTTGTACCACTCCTACTTGTCAAAACATTGCAGTTGCATTGGAAGGACAATCTCCGGGCTGTACTAGAAAAATACGGCAGGGCACGCCCCTCTGTTTTGATTCAACCGTGGAGTAAACCATCTGTCAATGTGTATTATATTGACTTTGAAACCAGAACATAAACCGAAAGGGCAATTTTTAAGGGTATGTTAAATGTATAAACATATTTACATCTCAAATATCTAGAGCATATCATTTTGTAGTAGGCCTATGCCTACTACATATGGAAACTTCAGGCATAAATCATATCCCAACCTTACGTAATGGTTTGGTCTGCTTTTAAACTTCAGAGCGCCGATCTTTAACTGTAGCAGACAGATGCTTCCCTGCTGTATTCATGTACTACACAGTTACATTTTATCGTGTGAATATAATTTGAAACTTCACACTGATTTGCAAACGTTGTCTGAAGACTCAGCACAATTGCTGGTGAGTTTGGTTCTATCTTTGATAGTTCAATAAGCTAACCAAAATGCAGTAGTACTCTTTTTTTCATACCCTGTTTTGTTGATGGTGAATATGTATTACCTGTATCGACAGACCAAATAATATTATGAGACCATGATTACTTTATTTTCATGGTCCAGGCATGCAGAATGCAAACCCAATAGAGGAGGTGGGAGGCGACACATCCTGTGATGTGCCCTGTCTCCAGAAACTTGACTCCCCAACAGGTAACAGGCACTCCTCATGAACAGCTATTGGTATGGATTCATATTTTGAATTATGTGATTTTGTTGGTATTCGGTGTGTAATAAATGTATTTTACTTATCTCTCTCCTCTCTCTGTCTGTATGTGTGTCTGTCTTCATCTTCCAGGGAGCCCTCCCAAACAAGCCTCTCTCGTAGATATGATTGAGTTTGAGAATTGTGTTTCCAATCTCAGCCTTGCACATGAGATAGTGATGAACAGAGACTTCAGCTTCAGACAGAACAGCCCACCCAAAGACAGGCAAGAATAGCTATGAAACACACACCATTTCTGTCTAATGATGGTCAATAATCGCTGTATGATCATAATTTCAGTCACTTTAAAGTCACAGATTTTTAATAATTATTTATTTTTTAGCTTGCAGGGGAGAATATCTGACATAGTGCACAGTGCTTTCTGGGACTGTCTTCGAGAGCAGCTTTCATGCAGCCCTCCAGACTATGTCCATGCTGTCATTCTGCTCCAAGAGGTGAAAACTGTGAGTATGGTCATGTACCTTTACTAGCTCACTCCTTCCCCCAGTTTCTCAGCATAGTATAGCAAACAAAGAAAGTAAGTGACCCACTATGTGGTTGTCCCCTGCGTGGTCAGACCGTGCTGTCCCTGCTCCTGCCTGGCCACGTTTGTCTGAAGGCCCAGGTGGAGGAGGTTCTGGACCTGGAGCTGATCCAGCAGCAGGCAGATCACGGGGCCCTGGACCTGCAAAGATTGTCAGGCTACATCATCAATACCATGGCCTCCCTGTGTGCCCCTGTACGGGACCCAGAGATCAAGACACTACGGGATCTTTCGGACCCAGTGGAGCTCCTCAGGTGAGGGACATGCTCAATTAACTAATTTTATGGTAAAAAAAAAAAAAAGGAGTTATGTAGCATAATATCAGATATGAAAATGTAATGACATTACCCTTGGAAGGACAAAATCTCAAAAAAACAACTCTGGGAAGCTCCTTCGTAGACTATTCCACTACTCATTCATAGTTACTTTGGGTATGGTTCACACATGTCCAGTAATGTAAAGTAACCAAGGCCTACTTTTGGTTAATGCTGAGAAATATGTTCCTTTCCTTACTAACAGGGAGATCTTCAGAGTCCTTGGCCTGATGAAGACAGACATGGTCAACTTCACTGTACAGAGCCTCAGACCTAATCTTCTTCAGCAGGCGGTCCAATACGAGCAGGCCAAGTTCCAGGAGATCCTGGAGAAGCAGCCTGGTAAGTGAGACAATGTTCTAAGAGAAAATCTACACAAATCTACAGTTCTACCAAATCTGATGTAACGGATGTGAAACGGCTAGCTTAGTTAGCGGTGGTGCGCGCTAAATATCGTTTCAATCGGTAACGTCACTTGCTCTGAGACCTTGAAGTAGTTGTTCCCCTTGCTCTGCAAGGGCCGCGGCTTTTGTGGAGCGATGGGTAACGATGCTTCGTGAGTGACTGTTGTTGATGTGCGCAGAGGGTCCCTGGTTCGCACCCGGGTATGGGCGACGGTCTAAAGTTATACTGTTACACTGACATGCTCCTAACACCCAGAAGGAAGAACTTGTGCTTCTACATCTGCATTGTCTGCTGTTTGGGGTTTTAGGCTGGGTTTCTGTATAAGCACTTTGTGACATCTGCTGATATAAAAAAGCTTTATAAATATATTTATTTGATTGATTGTTTGATTGAACTCGGTTGGATAATCCCTTTAATTACATTCACACTTTCCATCAAATAAATGTCAGGAACTTCAAAACGGATATTGTTTGTCTAATGATGGCTTCCATATGTTTTTGTTGCTTTTCTAACCATCCTTCTCAAGAGTTCCTGGACAAGACCACCGTTTGGCTTCAGGTGGCAGCACGAGAGGAGGCATTGGTCAGTGCCCAGTCTGACCTTGACACTGGGACTCCCAAGCCACGTGGTCCATTAAGTCCTACTGCCGTCCTGAACAGGGCTTACCTGCAACTGCTGAGCTGGGACCCCCATGACCAGAACTACCCTGAGGTAATCAAACGAGGACCCTGATTTGGTTCTGTCTTCCCAGTGGCATAACAAGAATGGAGACAGTTCAAATCAAATTTTATTAGTCACATGCGCCGAATACAACAGGTGTAAACCTTACAGTAAAATGCTTACTTACAAGCCCCTAACCAACAGTGCAGTTTAAAAAAAATATGGATAAGAATAAGAGATAAAAGTAACAAGTAAATAAAGAGCAGCAGTAAAAAAATAACAATATCTACAGGTGGGTGCTGATACAGAGTCAATGTGCGGGGAAACCGGTTAGTTGAGGTAGTATGTACATATAGGTAGAGTGAATTAAAGTGACTATGCATAGATGACAACAGAGAGTGGGGGGGAGGGTGTCAATACGAGTAGTCTGGGTAGCCATTTGACTAGATGTTCAGGAGTCTTATGGCTTGGGGAAGAAGCTGTTTAGAAGCCTCTTGGACCTAGACTTGGCGCTTCGGTACCGCTTGCCATGTGGTAGCAAAGAGAACAGTCTATGACTAGGGTGGCTGGAGTCTTGGACCATTTTTAGGGCCTTCCTCTGACACCTCCTGGTATAGAGGTCCTGGATGGCAGGAAGCTTGGCCCCAGTGATGTACTGGGCCGTTCGTACTACCCTCTGTAGTGCCTTGCGGTCGGAGGCTGAGCAGTTTCCATACCAAGCAGTGATGCAACCACTGAGATCTCGATGCTCTCGATGGTGCAGCTGTAGAACCTTTTGAGGATCTGAGGACCCATGCCAAATCTTTTCAGTCTCTTGAGGGGGAATAGGTTTTGTCGTGCCCGCTTCACAACTATCTTGGTGTGCTTGGACCATGTTAGTTTGTTGGTGATGAGGACACCAAGGAACTTGAAGCTCTCAACCTGCTCCACTGCAGCCCCGGTCCTCTTTTTCCTGGAGTCCACAATCATCTCCTTTGTCTTGATCACATTGAGGGAGAGGTTGTTGTCCTGGCACCTCACCGCCAGGCATCTGACCTCCTCCCTGTAGGCTGTCTTGTTGTTGTTGGTGATCAGGCCTACCACTGTTGTGTAATCTGCTAATTTAATGATGGTGTTGAAGTCGTGCCTGGTCGTGCAGTCATGAGTGAACCGGGAGTACAGGAGGGGCTGAGCACGCACCCCTGAGAGGCCCCTGTGTTGAGGATCAGTGTGGCGGATGTGTTTTTACCTTTTCATTTCCTTTTTTTCACCTTTATTTAACCAGGTAGGCCAGTTGAGAACAAGTTCTCATTTACAACTGCGACCTGGACAAGATAAAGCAAACCTTACCACCTAGGGGCGGCCCGTCAGGAAGTCCAGGATCCAGTTGCAAAGGGAGGTGTTTAGTCCCAGTGTCTGCTTATTGATGAGCTTTGAGGGCACTATGGTGTTGAACTCTGAGCTGTAGTCCATGAATAGCATTCTCACATAGGTGTTCCTTTTGTCCAGGTGGGAAAGGGCAGTGTGGAGGGCAATGGAGATTGCATCATCTATGGATCTGTTGGGGCGGTATGCAAATTGGAGTGGGTCTAGGGTTTCTGGGATGATGGTGTTGATGTGAGCCATGACCAGCCTTTCAAAGCACTTCATGGCCACAGACGTGAGTGCTACGGGTCAGTAGTCATTTAGGCAGGTTACCTTAGTGTTCTTGAGCACAGGCTCTATGGTGGTCTGCTTAAAACATGTTCATATTACAGACTCGGACAGGGAGAGTCTGAAAATGTCAGTGAAGACACTTGCCAGTTGGTCAGCGCTCACAGTACACGTCCTGGTAATCTGTCTGGCCCTGCTGCCTTGTGAATGTTGACCTGTCTGAAGGTCTTACTCACATCGGCTGCGGAGAGCGTGATCACACAGTCTTCTGGTACAGCTGGTGCTCTCAAGCATGTTTCAGTGTTATTTGCCTCGAACCGAGCATTGAAGTAGTTTAGCTCATCTAGTAGGCTCGTGTCACTGGGCAGCTCTCGGCTGTGCTTCCCTTTGTAGTCTGAAATGGTTTGCGAATCCAGCCACATCCGACGAGCATGCCGGTGTAGTACGACTCGATCTTAGTCCTGTATTGACGCTTTGCCTGTTTGACAGTCGTTTAGTGGAGAATACATTTCAGGAAGAAGGTGGTTGATGCCATTTTCAACAAGGAAATTACCTCAGGGAATTATCAATGAATGGATGAATCACCTATTGTTCCAATAAATTAATAGATTGAGATTAAATAATAATAATTCCCTGTGGTTTCACCCCCACATAATCTACTCACCCCCACTTATCTATTGGAAAACATTTTATAGTAGCTCATGTCCAAATTTCTCCTCTCCCTCCACAGACAGTTCTGATGGACAGAGCCCGCATAGATGCACTGGGGCAGAGGCTGAGTCTGCTGGTTCTTGAGGCATCAGTTCTGCTGTTGACTAGCACACAGTGTGGGGCCGCTGTTTTCTCTCTGCAGGGGTTTGTAGGTAAACTCAAGCAGACCATCACTGCCCTGCTGGAGGGCAGTCACAACAGGTAAGAGATTGGGGGGGGGTTACTGTCTGTCTCGGAGCACAGGTAATGTATAACAGAAAAAAAGTAAGTTGACAAAAGAGCCCAGCTGCCACACTTCAAATGTCTGCAACAAACCCTGGCTTCTTCAGGCTCAAAATATAGCTCAAGTTAATAAACATTTAAAATAAAAATGTTTATACATGATTTCATGAAGCTATTCATGCTCTACTCTAAAGTACAATCAAATGTATTATTGAGAGTTCAATAAATCCTTATCCTGCAGTTGTTCTGAATGGATGTTTGATACCAGTCTCTCTGGTGCGTTCAGGGACTTTGACCTGCAGGGGGCGTTGCTGGGGCTGAGGGAGCAGGTGCTGGTGCAGGTGAAGGAGGCTCTGATCACCCAGGAAGGACCAGCGCTGCCTCAGGACAGTGAAGATTTGCTTAAGGGACAGATCTCAGACCTGGCCAAGGACAACAACCCCATCCACACTCTCATAGGTCAGTTACCACCAGTGAGGGGCAAACGAGTTCAGCATTCCAGAGTAACTAGTTGCATGAGTTCCATGTTAATCCTGCGATATGTGGAGGTCAATTTAACCAATACTGATACAATTATGAGTCCGATACAATTGTACAGTTTAGCAAGATATGTTCTGTGTCCGCAAAGGTTCTTGTAAGTCAGATTGGCAGTGCAGCAGGCTGATTTCTCTCTTTTTGCATACCACACATGTTGTAGGAGAAAGAGTGCAGGGCTACCTCCAGGCCATGCTAGAGGGAGTCCCCACTAAAAAGAGTCCGTCCATGCCCCCTGCCCTGAGGCTGCTGAGTGCTGAGGTGGCAGAACTGGGAATGGCCTTTGGGCGAATAGTCCATTTCAACCGCTCAGTTTTCGGCCCCTTCTACGTCCCCATCCTAAGGAAGATGCTGTTTCCATCGGGAGAGGCCGAAATGGGAGAGGACTCCCGCTAATCCCCCGAACACCTCCGGTCCCCTGCATAAGCTGCCATTCAACATTTACACAATGTAGAGCAGGGTTCCCAAACTGGCGACCCGCGGACCAAATCTGACACGCCAACAATATTATTTGGCTCCCCCAAAGACCCCCAAATTAAATTGTAATATTTTTTAAAAACAAATGTATACAAATCTCAGATCCAAGATGCAAAACCCCCCAAATGCAATGTCCCAAGAAGGAAGTTACCCTACCTAAATAATGCAAAAGTTAAGTTTTAACTTCATTCATGAGGAGAGAGAATGCAGGAGACAGTCTACTAATAAAGCTGGCAACGGACCATTTTGTGGTGCTGAAACTTAAAGCTGCAACCACAGCACAATCAATACGTGAACTGCACCTGGTGCTGAAAATATAGCTAACCTGTTATGCAAGTGTTGCACAGCGACAGATGGAGAAAACCTACACCAGTCGAGTAATTCATTTCAACAATAATCTTCATTTTAATTTGACTTTACAAACAAGAAGAGGGCTTAATTGTCTTCTGAGCCTAGGCCTACATAAAATAACAACTGGCTGTGGTATGCCATAATGCTTAACAGCATCTTTCACAAGAAAAAATTATATGGCCTAATAGAAGTGGGATTTTTTTTTTTTTTTTACAAGGTCTCCTTACAATTGCAACTGGCCAAAAATGGAGCATCCTAGATAAAACAATAATTTAAATAAAAAAAGGTGAATGTCTATCAGGACAGCCTGCTCCTATAATGACAGAACAAACAGATAATACTGTCAGCTTGAGACCTAAATATCCCTGGATAAGCACACAATAATGTTAGTATTTACTAAGTACAGTCATATAGGCCACTAAGTTACTCACTTAATGGGAAATGTTGCATTTCCCCTCGATCTTATGGATGTCACCTGAGATGGATGTGATTTTGATGCGCAGGCAGTCAACAATTGACTTGTGTGAAAGCCGGTTCCTGTCCTGAGTCTATATTGCGTTCATAGAGGAAAATGAGGACTCGCAGGATTAAGTCGATCCAGACATTGTTAGCACATGAAATGCACGTTTCTTTATTGGCTGTATTCCTGAGCATGCCACCCAAAACGCACACAAGGACTCGGTACCCCTGAGCGCATCTCTGATTTGGCTTGATGTCTGTAATTTAATCCGCTCAGTTTGAATTGCGGCCTAATTTTTAAAATGTAAACTTTATTTAACTAGGCAAGTCAGTTAAGAACAAATTCTTATTTACAATGACGGCCTACCCAGACCAAACCCGGACGACACTGAGCCAATTGTGCACCACCCTATGGGGCTTCCAATCACAGCCGGATGTGATTCAGCCTGGATTCGAACTAGGGACTGTAGTGACGCCTCTTGCACTGAGAAGCAGTGCCTTAGACTGCTGCTCCACTCGGGAGCCCAATCCAGCGAGGGTATCGTTTTCTTAGCAAGGGAGGAGTGTTCTCCACCTGGGCAGACTGTGAGAGGAGCACGCACAAACGCAATGATATCCATGGGCACACTGTGAGAGGAGCACGCACAAACGCAATGATATCCATGGGCATTCTGTAGTCTTCAAATCTGATCACTCAGGAGACCATCCGCCACCTCATCAGGAGCATGCCCAGGTGTTGTAGGGAGGTCATACAGGCACGTGGAGGCCACACACACTACTGAGCCTCATTTTGACTTGTATTTAATAAGAATATTTCATTCATTCAGATCTAGGATGTGTTATTTTAGTGTTCCCTTTATTTTTTTGAGCAGTGTATATACATTAGTAACGTTTGTTAAACCAAAAACAGGCCATCAGATAAGTAGAATATATGAAGATCATATAAAGAATAATCATACTGGAATATATTTTCCTCAGGACACATATAATATTTGTTGTCGCAACCATTGTGATAATCATTTTTACTAATATCTAGAGTTTGCATGTATGTCAGCTTGAATTGATTATTTGTGCATTAGCTAGAGATTGTTGTGTACAGTAGGTTTATTGAATGGTATGTACTGTATAATTTAAAGCACTTACCAAAGATATGTATGCACTTTTTAACTATTTAAAATACATCTATATTTTAATATTTTGGAACTGTACATTAAACAATGTGTGAAATTTGTTGGGGGATTATTGATTTACATTTTTTTATGCATTCTGACCAAATGTTGGTCCCATGTTTCATGAGCTGAAATGAAAGATCCCAGATGTTTTCCATATGCACAAGAAGCTTATTTCTCTGAAATTGTGGGCCCAATTTGTTTACATCCCTGTTAGTGAGCATTTCTCCTTTGCCAAGATAATCTATCCACCTGATAGGTGTGGCATATCAAGAAGCTTGTTAAACAGCACGATCATTACACAGGTTTATCTTGTGCTGGGGACAATAAAAGGCTATTCTAAAATGTGCTGTTTTGTCACACAACTCAATGCCACAGATGTCTCAAATTTTGAGGGAGTGTGTAATTGGCATGCTGGTTTCAGGAAAGTCCACCAGAGCTGTTGCCAGAGAGTTTCATGTTCATTTCTCTACCATAAGCCGCCTGTAACGTCGTTTTAGAGAATTTGGCAGTACGTCCAACTAGCCTCACAACTGCGGACGACGTACTTGTATGGCGTTATGTGGGCAAGCGCTTTGCTGATGTCAACGCTGTGAACAGAGTGCCCCATGGTGGCAGTAGTATGGACAGGCATAAGCTACAGACATCAAACATGATTGCATTTTATCAATGGCAATTTGAATGCACAGAGATACGGTGATGAGATCCTGAGGCCCATTGTCGTGCCATTCATCCACCGCCATCACCTCATGTTTCAGAATGATAATGCACCGCAAGGATCTGACCACAGTTCCTGGAAGCTGAAAATGTCACAGTTCTTCTATGGTCTGCATACTCACCATACATGACACCCATTGAGCATGTTTGGGATGCTCTGCCAATATCCAGCAACTTCGCACAGCCATTCACAACATTCCATAGGCCACAATCAACAGCCTAATCAACTCTATGTGAAGGAGATGTACTGTGCTGCATGAGGCAAATGGTGGTTACACCAGATACAGACTCTTTTTTTTTTTTAACAACGCCCCTTCATTTTTTAAAAAGGTATCTGTAACCAACAGATGCATATCTGTATTCCCAGTCATGTGAAATCCATAGATTAGGGCCTAATGAGTTTATTTTAATTGACTGATTTCTTTATATGATCTGTAAAATCTTTTAAATTGTTGCATGTTGCATTAATATTTTTGTTCAGTATATGAAAAAAAATGTTTGACTTGTGACGATATTTTTTTTCCTCCATTGTTTCGATATGATTTTTATTTCAAACAAGTTCATGAAGAGGAGACCAAATTCAGTTATCATTTTAATTGTTTGGTTTTAGAGTAATGAGAAACACATGTTCTAAAGGAAAGACTAAGGATTGTGGAGTTTGTTTTTCTTAGTAAGTGAAAGGAAAAGGGGTACCTAAAGGGGTAAGTAACCCTAAGCACAATATACTACTCACAACATAAATGACAAATCGATATACCTACAGCACCAGTCTTTTGACACCCCTACTCATTCCAGGGTTATTTGTACTATACATTGTAGAATAATAGTGAAGACATCAAAACTATGAAATAACACACATGGAATCATGTAGTAACCCCAAAAAAACAAATTTAAAAAAACAAATACTTTTTTTTTTTTATATATTTGAGATTCTTCAAAGTAGCCACCCTTTGCCAAAGTGTGCAAAGCTTTCAAGGCATTCTCTCAACCAGCTTCATGAGGTTGTCACCTGGAATGCATTTCAATTAACACGTGTGCCTTGTTAAAAGTTCATTTATGGAATTTCTATCCTTAATGCATTTGAGCCATTCAGTTGTGTTGCGACAAGGTAGGGGTGGTTTACAGAAGATAGCCCTATTTGGTAAAAGACGAAGTCCATATTATGGCAAGAACAGCTCAAATAAGCAAAAAAACGATAGTCCATTATTACTTTAAGACATGAAGGTAAGTCAATGCGGGAAATTTCAAGATCTTTGAAATTTTGCAAAAACCATCAAGCGATATGATGAAACTGGCTCTCATGAAAGGAAGACCCAGATTTACAGTGGGGGAAAAAAGTATTTAGGCAGCCACCAATTGTGCAAGTTCTCCCACTTAAAAAGATGAGAGAGGTCTGTAATTTTCATCATAGGTACACTTCAACTATGACAGACAAGATGAGGGAAAAAAATCCAGAAAATCTCATAGGATTTTTAATGAATTTATTTGCTAATTATGGCCTCCACAATCACCTGACCTCAACCCAATTGAGATGGGTTGGGATGAGTTGGACTGCAAAGTGAAGGAAAAGCAGCCAACAAGTGCTCAGCATATTTGGGAACTCCTTTTCCAACAAGACTGTTGGAAAAGCATTCCAGGTGAAGCTGGTTGGGAGAATGCCAAGAGTGTGCAAAGCTGTCATCAAGGCAACTTTGTTTAGTTTCTACATGATTCCTTTTCTGTTATTTCATAGTTTTGATGTCTTCACTATTATTCTACAATGTGGAAAATAGTAAAAATAAAGAAAAACCTTTGAATGGGGATGTGTGTCCAAACTTTTTACGGGTACTGTATACATAAACCATTATACACTGTACATACACTTGTCTTATAAAGGACTTCTGAAGTATAAAAGTGCGAGTATAAGGCCATATGATCTTGGTCAATAATATTCTGTAATCATTTCTAGGATAAATTATTAGGCTATCACTGCCCTTAACAAATAATTGAGGTGCCACCCAACCTGATGGAATTCAGCATGCCATCTCATTACAGAGTTAAACATTATTATATTATAACCACACTTTATCATTGGAGGTCTTAGCCTAATGCAGGGATGGGCAACTTGTATCCCAGGGGAGTCATGCACTCCCAAAATCTGAGGGGGCACAAAGTATGTGGGGATCGCTGGGAGTTGAAGACTAAGTTGACCCCTGAAACAGCTTTTTCCTGCAATCTAGAGCCATAAACATTATGCTTAATTCTATGCAAAAAAATATATGTATATATTTTTTCTGCATAGCTAAGCATACCTCTTGAGCTGTCTGTATCCTGCTGACTGGTGATTCTTACATTTAAAAAAATATATATATATATTCTTCCCTGCATCTCTGCTCAAATCTGGGTAAAGGATTGAAAATAAATCTTAGTCAGTACATTTAGGCCTAGATTCAATCAGATCAAACATTAACTGGCAATAGCAGAAGCCCTCATAGCGGATGTTTTGGAGTTGTAATTGCGTTGGAGTCATTAAATCGGAGACAGCTGCGCTTGTGATCATTGTCACGAAGGCTCACCCGCCCCCACAAGCATTAGACGTAAATGACACTCAAATTGAAAATTAGGATTTATATAAATCTAATCACGGTATAGATTACATCTCACATTCCAGTTTTCGAACTTGGAAACATGGCTGCATGGGATTGCTGGCTGCTGGATTTCTCTTAATGCGACTCTGTGTAGCCAATGGCAATGTCCACTTTAGGTATAATGACAGTTCCGCTAAAGCGGATCTGATTGAATAGAGCTCTTAGTTATTGCTTGCTTTTCTAAAATCGACCAACTTTTCCAGCAGACATTCCAGCTAAGATAGACAAGCCAGCTGCTCTACCTTGATTAATAGCCTTAAATGGCTTTTTGGTAACTAGTTATGAGGTTGGGAGATTAGGCTAGCCAAAGCCAACTTCATGAAGTTGCTAATTGGATAGTAGTATTACAGAAAAAAAAACGTATTATTTTAAATAATGTTTTTAACAGGACACATCTTAAAGGGCACATGCCCCTGTACTCCCTATGGGCATGATACCTCTGTTGTGACCCCCACCCCAACAAAGTTGCCCATCCCTGGCCTAGTGCATCAACCGTTCTGAAATTCACTCCATACTGTGGTATGTCAGTCTTTGAGGATCATAGCATTTCTATACTATGTACTTACTGGTAAGTGATTTAAACCTACAATACCATATTAAGATCTCACACTAAATACAGATACTGCAGCCTGTAGTTTTTACAAGGTTAAAGAGTTTGTACGTTGCATTTTCTTCCTAATTTTAAATAGTTGTCCCTCCATTGAATAATATATTTCATCCTCTTACTACATCAGTTAGCCATATAAAAATAGTGTATTTTTAAAATGCATCAGTTTATTTCCATCACATGTTTTGTTCCAAATGTCTTTGCTAGTGAGGGAGTATGACTTCTGCATGCATACATCTATCTCCTCTGCCAGTCCCTGGGCTTGTCTTAGTGACAAAGAGATGCAATTAGCTCTCATAGAATATATTGTCTGGCAGCTCCTTCAAACTCCCATGCAAGTAAGATGCCCTAAGACACAATCAAATACCTTAAGAATGAGCTGTTCCATTGTACTATTTAATTTCAGGTATATATTGCTTTACATTTTTAAACATTATCATTGACAAACTATATTTTGCCCACAAATACATGGGCATAGCATTATTATGCTGGTACGGTAGTTCTAAATTTGATTCACGTACTCTTGTTCTCTCTTCTTGATCCTGGTAGTAACAACATGTTAATCTCAAATATACCTGAATCAATAACAATTGTCATTGATGGCCCATCATTAATTGTCTATATTCTGTATATTACTGTACCTACAGGAAGTCAGATGTGGAGGTAAAGACAGTCAGTGTGAGGCCAGGGAGGATATTTGACCTTTCAGACTGACCTTCTCACCCAGTGGACAGACAGCTAGTGTAAGGTTATAATTTCTCTGTTACTTGGTATTCAGGAGATGTGGTAGAAGGCAGCAGACCTTATCAAACAGTCCCTCATAGACCCGCTGAATGTATCCCTGTTGGTCTCTCTGGCTCTAGTCTACACACACGCAGACGCTCACATTGGCTGCTCCACTTCAACTCACAGCTTGGTGTCCGGAAACTTGAACGCTGGAGTGAGCTACACAAGGAAAACACTGACGTTAAAAAACAGAAGCATGCACAGCCAAATCATGCCACCACAATTGTGTCTGCTTGAAATAGCCTCTGCTCTTTAAAAACTTAAGGCTTTTATATGCACCCAAACCAAAACAGGTTGAATGTATTTTCATGATTTCAACACATAACAGGGAGGAACATACTTAGTGCAAGAGAAATGACAATGCTGGACAATGTAAATGAGATGAGGTGCTATATTTGTGAAACGAAGAAAAAAGTAAAACAAAACAGCAAATTATAAGATAAAACAAACAGACACTGCTGTTACAGACACCTCAATGGGCCATCAAAGGACCAAACGCAAATACTGCCACATGCATCAGTACTGTAACAGTCAGAACAGGACAGATTGACGATGAGACACAACTACAGTACCGCACAGAGACTAGCATGTCTTAACAGTCATTCTCCAGTCAGCCATCCTGTATTAACCAGGTGTCGTTTGGAGAGAGGTGAAACATAACATCTCCTGCAGCAGGAGACACAGAATGAGGACAGCAGCTAGAGACAGAACAACCCATCTTCCCACGAGGACACAAACACAAGGCTACACAGCACACAGAATAGGTTGAGCAAAACACAAACAGATAGAGCCAACAGACACACTACATGACCAAACATATGTGGACACCTTGTTGAACATCTCTTTCCAAAATCATGGGCATTAATAAGGATTTGGTTTCCTCGTTGCTGCTATAACAGCCCCCACTCTTCTGGGAAACATTTCCACTAGATGTTAGAACATTGCTGTGGGGACCATTCAGCCACAAGAGCATTAGTGAGGTTGGACACTGATTTTGGCCGTTCCAATTCACCCCAAAGGTGTTCGATGGGGTTGAGGTCAGGACTCTGTGCAGGCCAGTCAAGTTCTTCCGCACCGACAAACCATTTGTGTATGGACCTCGCTTTGTGAACGGGGGCATTGTCATGCTGAAGCAGGAAGGGGCCGTCCCCAAACTGTTGCCACAAAGTTGGAAGCACAGAATTGTCTAGAATGTCATTGGAGGCTGTAGCGTTAAGATTTCCCTTCACTGGAACTTGTAGCTCGAAATATAAAAAAACGGCCCCAGACCATTATTCCTCCTCCACCAAACTTGACAATTGGCACTATGCATTTGGGCAGGTAGCGTTCTCCTAGCATCCACCAAACCCAGATTAGTTTGTCGGACTGCCAGATGGTGAAGCGTGATTCATCCCTCCAGAGAACGCATTTCCACTGCTCCAGAGTCCAATGGCGACAAACTTTACACCACTCCAGCCAACGCTTGGCATTTCACATGGTGATCTTAGGCTTGTGTGCAGCTGCTCGGCCATGGAAACCCATTTTGTGAAGCTCCTGACGAACAGTTATTGTGCTGATGTTGCTTCCAGAGGCAGTTTGGAAGTCGGTAGTGAGTGTTGCAACCGAGGACAGATGATTTTTACATGCTACGTGTTTCAGCACTCGGTGGTCCCTTTCTGTGGGCTTATGTGGCCTACCACCTCACGGCTAAGCTGTTGTTGCTCCTAGACGTTTCCACTTCACAATAGCAACACTTACAGTTGACCGGGGAAGCTCTAGCAGGGCAGAAATTTGAGGAACTGACTTGTTGGAAAGGTGGCATCCTACAGTATGATGGTGCCACATTGAAAGTCACTGACCTCTTCAGTAAGGCCATTCTACTGCCAATGTTTGTCTATGGAGAGTGCGTGGCGGTATGCTCAATTTTACACCTGTTAGCAACGGGTGTGGCTGAAATAGCTGAATCCACTAATTATAAGGGGTGTCCACATATTTTGTATATATAGTGTAGATAACTAGACCTGCGTAATAAATCCCTGTGAAATGAAAAACAAGAATGCAGTTTCACAGATATTTTCAACCAAAAACTATTTGCACAATGAAAGCATATCTATTTACATTTTGATCCCTCAAATGTAAAGTTCCATGAGTAAGCCTGAATCTTTGGCACTGTCACTAATGTTTTTGTGAGTAATTTGTTTAAACATACTGTACCTCATGCTGAACCTATGTGCCATGGCATGGATTACAACCCACATAATCTTGATAAGATGCAACATAAGGAGTCCAGCAACACAAATGTGCCTTGCCTCATAAATTGTCTAAAATTAAAACAATGTTATTGGAAATATCTTGTATCCTTCACTATGAATTGGCAAATTTAATTGTTGCCCTCAAATTCCTTGGAAATACCCAAAATGTGACCTTCATGACCATGGTGTTTTGGTAATTTCTCATACATTTGCACTTAAATGATTTACTACGCCGATATTATTGTGGTCTTGCTTCCCTTGGTTTCTTTCACTAAATATATTCCAGGAAGCCCTGGTCTTAAAAGCATATCTTATTAAAGAAACCAACCATATCCATTTTAAAACATTTTTTTTTTTTAAGGGATAGTGCCATGTTTTAACACAGTGTTCTCTGATGAGCCAAACAGTCTCTGTTGATTGTCTCTCTTGGTAATAAAATGACTGGTGAGGCACCATGCACACTGTGAAGCTACAGAGCATTATAGACAGTATTATCTGGACAAACCTGTACCATTACAACAACTTCATTGCAGCTCAGCCAAAGTGTTCATGTGTTGTCAACTCAAAAGTACTCTTCGTCTTTTTAACCATGGAAGACGCATGTAGCAGTCAGCAGGTGTGGAGAGTGTGTGATGGTGGCAAGGGATGCTCAATTGATTACATTTAGATAAACTGATAGATGGCCAGATTGAAGTAATTAAGGCTACTGATCTTGGCAGATTGATGACGAAGTTGTCCTCCCATTTGTGTACAAGAAGAGCACACAGGAATTTGAGGTTCAGTTCTTGATCCATTTTGAATGGAAAGGGAAGATTCCTTGATGATCCATCAATGTATGATAGAAAAAATGCGTAGAAAAAATACTTTTTTTTTCTTATAGATTTTTTGTCTTTCATGCATCTCAGGTGATGTGTCTCCTCACAGCGCCTCACAGTGGTAGATGCCTGGTAAGACAGGACAAGCTACAGATAGGGAAAAAAAATATTGAACTTGCCTTTAGCGAAAAACAAGTGAAATACAAAAATAAACATGGTATTAAAAAGACAAAATTGTTAATCCTTTTGGGAAGGGGGTAAACTATTGTTTATGGCTGAGGCGGTTGTTTGGGACATGATAATGTTCTTTGTTCCACTCTATATGGGACCAAAACGGTAAGTTGATAATATCACAAGAATAGTACTCCTTTGGCGTTAGATAAAAAGAGGTACTTGTGAAGGTTTGTTCTTTTCTTGTTCACATTGGCAGTACAGCCAATGCTTATCATGTTACTATCAGGTAAAAATGCAACAGGTAGCTGAACAGAAAAAAAGTCATGCTTGTTTTGACCGAAGGGAGTCACTTGGAAAATAATGGCATGACAGGAAGAGAACAAAAATCCACAATGTCTTCAATGATGATAAACCTAATAGGGGGTGGATGCAAATGCAAGTAGTTGGGAGGAGGAGGAGGCAGATCGGTTGAGAGAGCAGGGCCATTGTAGGTTCAGGTCCATCCACAAGTCAAGGGGCTCCATCAGTGGCTGCAGGAGGAGCAGGGTCTGCCAAGGGGTGAGGAACAGGAGAGAGCTGCAGGGATGTGTGATGTCAGAGCAGGGTGAGGTTTGTGTAGGGCAGGGCAAAGGAGAGGGGGCAGCCCTGAGGGATGCTACCATCACAGTGAGAAGGCACAGGGCTCGTGAGAGAGAGAGAGGGCGGTAGAGGTCAGGGGTCAAACTGGGTGCTAGTGCGAGGTGAGGATGGGGCAGGCGATCCAGTCTCAGAATATGGTGGTCTCGTACTTGGTGCTGACAGGGCGCTTGTTGGAGTCTCTCTGGTTGAAGAGCCAGGTGGTGCTGCCCAGGGACTGCATGTCTGTGTCCATCTCCAGAGGGTCAATCTGCCGGGGGAGGGGAGGGGGGATGAGAGTTGCACACTCAAGTCCTCAGCACATGTGCAAGTGGATTAAAGGCACAGTCCAGTGATGCTAGAATCACAGACACCAGGGCTCAATCCACAACATATAGATGTCTGATAACAAAACAGGCTGCTGGAGACCTAACAGACCACACACACACTCCCATCTGTCTCTTAGTCTGAGCTTCAAATTAAGTGAAAATGTGAAAACACCGTAATGATTCAAACATGCGCTCTTAAACAATAGGTTCACCAAGAAAAAAAAGTGTCTCTGTTAACACATGAACAGCCAGAAATCAACACTGATCACAACCAGGATAAACATCATATGTTATATCTTTTCCTTATAAAAAAATGTACTTTAATTAGTAGTCCTGTATGTCTGATTACACTAAACACCACTGATAAACCCCAAATAAAGTACATTGTGGCAATGCAAAACTGAAATATACTACTGTCTACATATTCAGTACCAGTCAAAAGTTTGGACAAACCTATTCTACATTATAGAACAATAGTGAATACATCCAAACTATGAAATAGCACATATGGAATCATGTAGTAACCAAAAAAGTGTTAAATCAAAATATATTTTATATATGAGATTCTTCAAAGTAGCCACCCTTTGCACACTCTTGGCATTTTCTCAACCAGCTTCATGAGGTAGTCACCTGGAATGCATTTCAATTAACAGGTGTGCCTTGTTAAAAGTTCATTTATGGAATTTATTTCCTTCTTAATGTGTTTGAGACTATTAGTTGTGTTGTGACAAGGTAGGGGTGGTATACAGAATATAGCCCTATTTGGTAAAAGACCAAGTCCATATTATGGCAAGAACAGCTCAAGTAAGCAAAGAGAAATGACAGTCTATCATGAATTTAAGACACGAAGATCAGTCAATCTGGGAAATTTCAAGAACTTTGAAATATTCTTCAAGTGCAGTCGCAAAAACCATCAAGCACTTTGATGAAACTGGCTCCCATGAGGACCGCCACAGGAAAGGAAGACCCAGCGTTTACCTCTGCTGTAGATGATAAGTTCATTAGAGTGCACCACAGATTGCACCACAGACTGCACCACAGATTGCAGTCCAAATAAATGCTTCACCCAGTTCAAGTAACAGACACATCTCAAAATCCACGGTTAGAGACTGCGTGAATCAGGCTTTCATTGTTGAATTGCTGCAAAGAAACCACTACTAAAGGACACCAATAAGAAGAAGAAACTTTCTTCGGCCAAGAAACACAAGCAATGGACATTAGACAGGTGGAAATCTGTCCTCTGGTCCGATAAGTCCAAATTTGAGATTTTTGGTTCCAAACGCTGTGTCTTTGCGAGACAAGGAGTAGGTGAACGGATGATCTCCGCATGTGTGGTTTGCACCGTGAAACATGGAGGAGGAGGTGTGATGGTATGGGGATGCTTTGCTGATGACACACTTAACCAGCATGGCTACCACAGCATTCTGCAGCGATATGCCATCCCATCTGGTTTGCGCTTAGTGGGACTATCATTTGTTTTGCAGCAGGACAATGATCCAACACACCTCCAGGCTGTGTAAGGGCTATTTGACCAAGAAGGAGAGTGATGGAGTGCTGCATCAGATGACCTTGCCTCCACAATCACCCGACCTCAACCCAATTGAGATGGTTTGGGATGAGTTGGACTGCAGAGTGAAGAAAAAGCAGCCAACGAGTGCTCAGTATATGTGGGAACTCCTTCAAAACTGTTGGAAAAGCATTCCAGGTGAATCTGGTTGAGAGAATGCCAAGAGTGTGCAAAGCTGTCATCAAGGCAATGGGTGGCTACTTTGAAGAATTTAAAAAATATACAGTGGGGCAAAAATTATTTAGTCAGCCACCAATTGTGCAAGTTCTCCCACTTAAAAAGATGAGAGAGGCCTGTAATTTTCATCATAGGTACACTTCAACTAGGACAGACAAAATGAGGAAAAAAATCCAGAAAATCACATTGTAGGATTTTCAATGAATTTATTTGCAAATTATGGTGGAAAATAAGTATTTGGTCAATAACAAAAGTTTATCTCAATACTTTGTTATATACCCTTTGTTGGCAATGACAGAGGTCAAATGTTTTCTGTAAGTCTTCACAAGGTTTTCACACACTGTTGCTGGTATTTTGGCCCATTCCTCCACGCAGATCTCCTCTAGAGCAGTGATGTTTTGGGGCTGTTGCTGGGCAACACAGACTTTCAACTCCCTCCAAAGATTTTCTATGGGGTTGAGATCTGGAGACTGTCTAGGCCACTCCAGGACCTTGAAATGCTTCTTACGAAGCCCCTCCTTCGTTGCCCGGGCGGTGTGTTTGGGATCATTGTCATGCTGAAAGACCCAGCCACGTTTCATCTTCAATGCCCTTGCTGATGGAAGGAGGTTTTCACTCAAATTCTCACAATACATGGCCCCATTCATTCTTTCCTTTACACGGATCAGTCGTCCTGGTCCCTTTGCAGAAAAACAGCCCCAAAGCATGATGTTTCCACCACCATGCTTCACAGTAGGTATGGTGTTCTTTGGATGCAACTCAGCATTCTTTGTCCTCCAAACACGACGAGTTGAGTTTTTACCAAAAAGTTATATTTTGGTTTCATCTGACCATATGACATTCTCCCAATCTTCTTCTGGATCATCCAAATGCTCTCTAGCAAACTTCAGATGGGCCTGGACATGTACTGGCTTAAGCAGGGGGACATGTCTGGCACTGCAGGATTTGAGTCCCTGGCGGCGTAGTGTGTTACTGATGGTAGGCTTTGTTACTTTGGTCCCAGCTCTCTGCAGGTCATTCACGAGGTCCCCCCGTGTGGTTCTGGTATTTTTGCTCACCGTTCTTGTGATCATTTTGACCCCACGGGGTGAGATCTTGCATGGAGCCCCAGATCGAGGGAGATTATCAGTGGTCTTGTATGTCTTCCATTTCCTAATAATTGCTCCCACAGTTGATTTCTTCAAACCAAGCTGCTTACCTATTGCAGATTCAGTCTTCCCAGCCTGGTGCAGGTCTACAATTTTGTTTCTGGTGTCCTTTGACAGCTCTTTGGTCTTGGCCATAGTGGAGTTTGGAGTGTGACTGTTTGAGGTTGTGGACAGGTGTCTTTTATACTGATAACAAGTTCAAACAGGTGCCATTAATACAGGAAACGAGTGGAGGACAGAGGAGCCTCTTAAAGAAGAAGTTACAGGTCTGTGAGAGCCAGAAATCTTGCTTGTTTGTAGGTGACCAAATAATTATTTTCCACCATAATTTGCAAATAAATTCATTACAAATCCTACAGTGTGATTTTATGGATTTTTTTTCTAATTTTGTCTGTCATAGTTGAAGTGTACCTATGATGGAAATTACAGGCCTCTCTCATCTTTTTAAGTGGGAGAACTTGCACAATTGGTGGCTGACTAAATACTTTTTTGCCCCACTGTATATATTTTGATTTGTTTAACACTTTTGGGGTTACTACATGATTCCATATGTATTATTTGATTGTTCTGATGTCTTCACTATTATTCTCCAATGTAGAAAACATTAAAAAAATATGAAAAACCCTTTAAAGAGTAGGTTTGTCCCAACTTTTGGCTGATACTGTATATACATTATAGCTGTCCAATACCAGATTCATCTGAATCCAAAAGCTGAGTAATATTGCAGGATTAAGACTAAATAGGCCACCTCAAGCATCTTCCTATTTGTACTTATCACACTGCTATGCAATTAAAACACTAGATCATTAGCAGCACAACTGTTAAGCCATAAATCATTTGTAGCTGGTTAAGTCAAATCTAAGCTATAGCCTAATTATCCTCAGGAAACAATTCATGAGAAAGAACTGCTTATCTTAAAAAAGCTCAAATGGAATGACTATGAGAAAATAGAGAATGTGACAGAAATTCAGTGTCGGCTAAGTCAAACCAAAAGGGCATATATTCTGTAGCTACATGAAGTGCCTGGAAAAAAACAAAAGATGGACATGGAATGACAAGAGAGAGAGAGAGAGTTAGAGGTATGTCAGGTAGGTTAGCAGATGGATGATGAAGGATAGCGGAAAGGAGGAGAGAGCAGGACCTGGACTCCAGGGCTAACAGAGTGCAACGGGAGGAAGGAGGGGCGGTGTGTAGTACACGTGTGACAGTAACAGCAGCGGCATTCTAGCGGAGGGGCACCCTGGGAAACAAGAGGATCAAGAAGAGAAGAGCAAAGAAATGTTAAACAGGGAAATAGAAGGACAGAGCATGTATAGTGGCACTGAACTGGCCATAGCGGTGCAAGATATCCTGTAAAGAGTGAATCATCTAGGTTGTTTATCACATCCTATTTGGTGTAGACAAATAATGTTGTTAAGATTGAACTCTGAAACATTGTTTTATACTAGACAGCAGCTGGCATAGCAGGGCTTTATCTCATCTGCCAACTAGACTGGACTGTACTAGCCAGGTTCCCTTCAGTGTCTAGGCACAGCCAGTACAGTACAGGGTACACAGTGCAGTGTTTAGGAGTAGTGAACTACATATAGTTCAACTAGTAATTTATCCCCATTTTGCAGTAGATTGGTGGTAGTTAAACTAAATTCAAATATTGGTAGTGTTTCAGTAGTTAATTACATTTTTGTCATGTAGCGGTGTAGCTAACTACTGGAACTACTCACTACTTTTCTTGCTAAAATAACAGTTTCTCACTTAAAATAAAATATTGTTATTTGAAACAGTTTTTGTGTTTAATATGCTAAATTACACATTCTGTTAACATCTGAGCTGTTCTTGTAATTTGTAGTCTATGACATTTCAGATGTAGATATGATAATGTATCACAAAGCAGTTTGGATGTCGTCAACTACTGTTTCAAAGTTACTTTAGTTAAGTAAACTAATTAGCTTTAGTGCAGCTCAACTTTTTCCAATGTGAAGTAATTGGTAGCAAGGTAAATTATATTTTCAGAGTAGCTTCCCCAAAACTGAACAAAAGTGTTCAGCTGCACAGTGATTTATGCCATAATGTACATGGGACAAAAAGAGTGCACACCTGGCAAGAATTAAATCACTTCAGAAAAAAGGAAAGGTCATCTCACAATTGTGAAATCATTGTCTGCATTAACAGCTGCAAATTTAGTTCTCGTGTTTTAGATGTTCCTAAAATTCCACTGCCTAAAACACGATCATAAATGCCACCAACTTGTGCATTATGCTGCTTACTGATTACCTCATATATTATACCTAATGTATTATACCTCAAATGTTCTACCTAATATACTATATCTCATATATTATACCTCATATATTATACCTAATATTTTATATCTCATATATTATACCTAATATTTTATACCTCATATATTATACCTGACATATTATACCTCATATATTATACCCAGGGGTGCAACTTTGGTTTTAGAAGTGGGGGGGGCATAATGTTGTTGTTTTTTAGCTCTAAACACCCTACCCGAACACCCGGAAGCATCCGTATTGTCCTAAAACACACCGTTGCCTCGTTTTGTATCACATTCCAATGATAAAACTGGGGGGGACAAAAATGCAATTTCATAATGTACATTTCTCCCCCGTCCCCAGTGAAAGTTGCGCCTCTGATTATACCTTATATGTACCTATATTTTATACCTCATATCTTATACCTCACATATTGTACCTCATAATATATTCTGTTTGTAGTAGATAATAAAGTACAGTGATTTGTGTGGACGCATAAACATGTTGAGCCGTGTGCATACATGGTCCAGAAGGTGCAGCTTTATCAGGTGACAGTGATCACTGAGTGTTCATTATTCTGGGGCCTGAAAGGTTAATACATCCATACGTGGCCTGAGGCATACGTAAACATTTACGTAACACTCTCAATCAATATACTTGGAAACAGAGGAGGGGCCTGGCGACCAGCAGAGAGACACAGCTCTCCCTCTCTCTCTTTACTCCCATAGGAAATTATATCCTGCCTGTAAGAAAAAAAATAAGACTCTTCATTCATCATGGTTCTTATATTGTATGGCTGCAGGAAAATCTACTCCGATCTGAGTGACTCAGAGTCGGGGAGATGAGATTGGTAGCAAAATAATGACTCATCACTTTCATCGCTCTTCAAGTCTTCCTTTGTGTGTAACAGGGTGATCAGTGGTTTAAACTCCGAAGGAACACTCTGTGAGTCATCTGGTCGTGCATATTTCTGCATACACACATACACATCTACACATGCATACTGAATATACAGAAACACAGTATGTATATACACATAATGCACGTACAGAAACACACATGTTGTGCTACGAGTGAGATTTGTGTTTGTGCTCAGTGTGTGGTACTCACTGTTGATCTCCTCATGCTGCTCCATTGCTGTGATGTGGGCCGGCTGGATTTGGTCTCAATGACCTCTGACCCCAGAGATGGTGGGGGGACTGGGACATACTGCCTGGCTTTGGTCTGGAGAGCCAGCTGATAGGCCACCTCAAAGGCCTGACCCAGCGTCAGGATGATCTCATAGGTCTGGGTCTGTACCGAGGGAGGGAGTAAAGAATGAACAGACGGTTGCAGTAGTGACTGACAGCTACTTTGAATGAGGCACTCTGAATGAGGTACTAATTACAATAAATCTGCATTTTTGTCATTGAAATGCCATTCATAGCAGGAGCACTATGTTAATCAAGGATGCAATTAGACAATCGAGATGTAGCTTTGTATCGTGTGCCAGGCCTTTTTGAAACATGGCTTTAAAAGAGACTAATCAAGATATGAAGTTATTTGCATGACAGCAGGTGCATTACTTTAATCAATACATTAAGGCAATTTAATTAATCAAGATATGAAGTTGCATGCAGTTTTGTCAGCAGGTTGCCATACTCCAATAAAACTTTTCCTATCAAACTTTTTATGATATTACTGTATATGGCATTTATAGTTAAATTAATAATAGTCAGAGTACTTTAGAAAGATTTTAAGGTGGGAAATGGGTGATTGTATTTTGGCATACATATGTAGAATCTTAATTTGAGCCAGTTTGCTACAGTAGGAAAATAATCCTGCAGCAACAGAAAATGTTAATTATTATGTGGATTATAATTAATTGCATTTTTTTGTAGGGGTTGATACATTTTACATTAGGGCAACTCAAGTCTGACATTTTAAAGTGGAAATTACAAAAGTTATAAGCATTTTAAAACCTTCCTACTGTGCAGGACAATTCTCAGCAACAAAAATGTGATCAAATTAAGATCCTACATCTGTAGTCTTATGGAGTGATAATAACATATGGAGTGATTGAAGGGTTTGATGGTTTGGGGTGGTGTCATCATCCTGTTCCTCACCACTTCCACAGTGCTGAAGACATGGCAGAAGTGGTGGCCACTTTTATTGTCCTTGGTGATGTAGGCGAAGGTGCAGAGTTCCTCAGGGTCCTGGGCCGCACAGGAGATGTTCCTGATCTCATGCTCGGCTACTATGGTCTGGTGAGAGGACAGAAGAACAGGATGGAACTGAGGAGCAACAGGAACAACAACATCGACCAGAAACAACAGACTTCATCAGCACCAACAGTGCTATCTTTATTTTAGGGGAATCAGTATGAGAGAGCGAAGTAGGGAAATGATGCTGCTGACATCATCATGCATCTCTCATTGCCTGCAGGCTCCCAGTACCTTAGTGGCTGCGTCAATAAACTTGACCCCTTTATAGGTGATGGAAAGGATGACAACAGGACCCTTTCTTGAATGGTCCTTCGACTTCTAGAAGTAGAAAGAAAATGGCAAGGGATTATATATCAATATGGAGTGCTAGAAAAGAGTGATTGAATATTGATGACATCACGTACCCTAATTTTGGCACAGGCTTCTTGAGTTGACTCAATCCCCCGTAGATCCCTGATAATCATTGATCCTAAATACTGGAAAAGAAGCAACAAAAAAGGTTATCATCTCTGAACTATCCATTTCTGATACATCAAGCAATGATCAATATTGGATAGCTGGTGACTATATGTAGAATCTTCATTTGAGCCATTTTGCTACAGTAGGAAAATAATCCTGTAGCAACAGAAAATGTTAATTATTATGTGGATTCTAATGAATGGAATTTTTTTGTTGGTGACTTCTCTTCAGGGGGCATAATGACTGTAGACATGACTTACACTGGCCTCATACCCACAGGACTCTAAGATGAGTTTCTCAGGCTGGTGATGCCAAGTGGACACTGTAGCGTATGTGGCAGACTGGCTAGGCGGCCGAAGGGTCAAACTGGGTTCCCTATGTCTGTCACTCTGTCTGTCCTAGAAAGACACATACAGTAGAGACGGATTGATTCTGTAGTGTACAGGGATGCTTATGGCATACAATTTTGTCACAAAATATTACTGGATAATAAAACTACAAAGATGCTGTAACACTTGACTGATCAATATATATTTAATACAAGCATAGAATGACCCAATAATCTGTTAAACACATAACAGCTTCGGTTTCAGATCACCCCAGCAGCAGCTTCCTCTCTTTATGACATGATTATCCCAAGCATACCACAGAGACACATATTTCCGTCACTTTATGAGCTACAGGTAAAGACAGCGTTTTGGAAGGAGAACTAACATGAGAGCGTGGTCTCTCGCTGTAGGAGCGCAGGGACACACTGCAGTCCTGGTCCATGGCTCTCCTCCTCCTGCCTGCCTCTCCCAGGGGCAGGAGCATGTCCATGGAGCGACTGGTGGACGGGTCCATCTGACTCAGAGCAGAGGTCCCTGTCTGGGACAACAAGTCCTGAAACTGACACATACAGATTAATTGATCAGATTGATGACGTGGGCGTGGAAGATTTCAAACAAAATAGTAACTCAATACATATTACAATTAGGTATTAGAATGTTATGTAGTGTCATACAGGTGAAATTATTGTTAAAATGTGACAAGGCTCTAACTAACCCTGATCTGTGAGAGACGGTGAGAGATCTGTGATTTGGTCGGGGCCTCCTCATAGGGCCGCTCTGCCAGAGACGCTATGATCCTCTTCCTGTGGCCCAGAACGCCGATTTTTAACACCTACAGAGACCGGCACAGATGGGACACAATGGTGACTAGACTGTACTAAGGCCTGTGTGCATATGAACACATATACTGACAAAAGCAAATATGAATGGAAATACACCACAGGTGGTTGGTGACGCCTTAATTGGGGAGGACGGGCTCGTGGTAATGGCTGGAGTGGAATTAGTGGAATGGTATCAAATACATGGTTTCCATGTGTTTAATGCCATTCCATTTACGTTCCAGCCATTATTCTGAGCCGTCCTCCCTTCAGCAGCCTCCAATGAAATACATAGTTGGACACCCATGCCGGCACACAACAGGCAGACAGAACGGACTCCTCAATTATTCAGCTCAAATCTGTTTTCCTTAAGCTCAGTACAGCACTGTCTCCTCCCTGAGGCACTCTATAATTCACTAACAAAACATTGGCCTCACGTTGACAATCTCCAACTCCCATAGGTTCTTCACACAGTCCAAGGTACGGTAGCCGCTAGACAGGAAGTTAGGCAGGTACTCCTGCAGACCTAGCACATCCAACCAGGTGGAGAGAGAGGTGCTGCCATCACAGCCCAGGGCCTTCACCTATAGACAGGGGCAGAAAATAGATCAAAATACATTCAAATAAAAGCAGGATTTCACAATTCCCTTCAGGATATTCCAACCATAACCAATGTCAAAGAGCTTTTCATAGGATCTCTTTTGCCATAGCTACAGGCAAGATCCAAGCTACTTTACAATACCGGTCATCCTGTCATGATTGATAATACTATGCACAAACGTAGATAAATCCAATGCACACTCCTGGACACCTTGATGTTCTTAGATGAATGCTCATCCAGGTAAAAGGTTGCAGGTGGGGCCCTAGACTGATGATAACTACCTTGGGCAAGCTGCGTGCTGCGTGGAGGATCTTCTTTCTGTGTCCAGGGTCAGTGATTCCCATATCTCTAAGGTCCAAGTCCTCCATCACGTTACTGCCCTACACATGCACCAGCGCACGCAGTACACACACGCACACACACAAGTTAATCACACAAACTGCAGACACACATATAATCACTTAAGCTAACTATTAACATAGACATGACAACATCTCCTACACTCTAGGTCTATATGCGTGGCCAAGCATGACTCTAACACAATCATTAAGTTTGCTGACGACACAACAGTGGTAGGCCTGATCACCGACAACGATGAGACAGCCTCTAGGGAGGAGGTCAGAGACTTAGCAGGGTGGTGCCAGGACAACAACCTCTCCCTCAATGTGATCAAGACAAACTTGCTGATCGAGGACTGCCCTAAAAGGGGGGCCGAACATGCCCCCATTCACATCGACGGAGCTGTAGTGGAGCGGGTTGAGAGTTTAAGTTCCTTGGTGTCCACATCACCAACAAACTATCATGGTCCAAACACACCAAGCCAGATGTGAAGAGGGGACGACAACGGTTTTTCCCACTCAGGAGACTGAAAAGATTTAGCATGGGTCTCCAGATTCTCAAAAAGTTCTACACCATCGAGAGCATCCTGACCGGTTGCATCACTGCCTGCTATGGAAACTGCTCGGCATTTGACCATAAGGTGCTACAGAGGGTAGTACGTATGGCCCAGTATATCACTATATAATAGGCGGTGTCAGAGGAAGGCCCAAAAAATCTTCAAAGACTCCAGTCACCCAAGTCATAGACTGTTTTCTCTGCTACCGCAAGGCAAGCGATACCTGAGAGCCAAGTCTATGTCCAAAAGGCTCCTTAACAGCTTCTACCCCCAAGCCATAAGACTGCTGAACAATTAATCAAATGGCCACCTGCACTATTTACATTGACCCCCCCCCCCCCCTTGTTATTACACTGCGGCTGCTATCTGTTTTTTAGTAACTTTTTTATTTCATACATTTTTTTATTTAACCTTTATTTAACTAAGGAAGTCAGTTATTTACAATGACGGCCTACCAAAAGGCAAAAGGCCTCCTGTGGGGACGTGGGCTGGGTTTAAAAATAAAAATGTATTAAATATAAAGATAGGAGAAAACACACATCATGACAAGAGAGACAACACAACACTACATAAAAAGAAACCTAAGACAACAACTTAGCATGGCATCAACATATAACAACACATCATGGTAGCAACACAACATGGCAGCAGCACAACATGGTAGCAGCACAAAACAGGGTACAAACATTATTGGGCACAGACAACAGTACAAAGGGCAAGAAGGTAGATACAACAATACATTGTGCACTTTACCCCCACCTACATGTACAAATTACCTCGACAACCTATACCCCCGCACATTGACCAGTAACCGGTACCTCCTGTATATAGCCTCGTTATAGTTATTTTATTGTGTTACTTTTTATTTTATATTTTCATTTACTAAATATTTTCATAACTCTATTTCTTTAACTTATTTTTTTTCTTTCTATTGTGTTATTGACTGTACGTTTGTTTATTCCATGTGTACCTCTGTGTTGTTGTTTTTGTCACTCTGCTTTGCTTTATCTTGGCCAGGTCGCAGTTGTAAATGAGAACTTGATCTCAACTGGCCTACCTGGTTAAATAAAGTGATATAATAAATAAAAATAAAAACTGCATTGTTGGTTAAGGGCTTCTAAGTAAGCATTTCATGGTAAGGTCTACTACACCTGTTGTAGTTGGTGCATGTGACAAATATAATTTGATTTGATTTTGATTTATATGCACTCAATAATGCACACACACACACACACACAGAGACACAGACCGGCGCACACACACACACTGAGACACAGACATAAACACACACACACACGCGCATGCGCTTATTTATGTCCTCAGACAAACAGGAACGGCGCGGTGAGAGGACATTGGAGTCAAATAAATTGTGCATGCCAAAGGTAATCAATCTATTCTAATGCAACACCACCAAGGGAAAAGCAATCAAAACTGCAAGAGCTTTTACTTCTGAGCTACAGTGTTGCATTGAGACAAATGACATTGGGCATGAGAATTATGTATCTGTGTGTTTGTATATATGTGTGTGTGTAAAGTCATCGAAACATTTCCTATTTTCCTTTACACTAATGATTGACAACAATAGATGTTCACCATTTGTTTTACATAACTTTCCATAAGTGGCACATGCTTCGTCATCTAAATCAGCTTTATAGGGAGAAATAAAGATACAAGGAGATCCTTAAAAATGTGGAGCTCAGCATTTTCCCAGTGGACTGCTGCGGATAGATTTTTCCTGGCCAAGAATGTTAAAATGTAGCTAGTCTTTTCTAAATCTAGCCTCACTGCTCGTTTCTGGAGCACAATGCAGCAGTTACAATAACACACTGATGATCACTAGAACAAGCATCCAAATAATGCAGTGTCTGACGTCAGGAATCGCCCAAAATAGATATTTCCAATAAATTGTTGGACGTTCCAGAAGGTCCCACTCTAGCTTGTCATTTATACTTAATCAGGAATATATGATGAAGTAATGAATAGCTATTTGTGTTGTTATTTCTAAGTACCTATTACATAACTGTGACACATACAATCCCTCATCACAAAGGGGGAAGGTTCCATGAAATGAGGAGGCACCAGAAAACCCATAAGGGCAGACCGAAAAATTTGATCTATGACGCTCTTGCCTTTGGGATCAGCAGGCAAAACGGGCACTCAGATTTCTCAACTGGGCTATACTCTAAAAGAGTGTATTTTATTTAATGAAGATGACAGCTTTGTCATCGCAGCTTTCAGGCCAGATGTTCACCGACTAATGTGCGTCTCCGGCACAGTCACCATTATCTTTGCTCCTCTGGGCTTCATGACAATGTATTTATATGTGATTTGATTTAATCTACATTCATTTGATGATGGGGTTGAACAGTGTCACACAGAGCCATCTCAACCACTCAATAAAAGTTATACCTGGCAAAACCCAGTATACCACTTCCCCTGATCTAGAGTCGGCCCACAAAGCAAATCAACAAATAAACAGAGCAGCACTGCAGTGATAACTCGATGAATCTGGCAGAAAGTTCAATGGGACACCATTCAACCTTTACAACATCTCTCTAACTGCTCTGACCTATTTAGGCAGCAACCTCCAAGTCCTTGTAAGTATCTGAGGGGAATTTGTCCTGCAGAGTGCTAATCAATTATCTGGTTGGTACTTCTACTCCTCAGACATTAATGCAGAGATGAACATTAGCATCACAATGCTAATGACCCATGATCTTCATCCTATTATAACCGTATTAACACAAACACCATTGGTACAATGCTGGTTGGTACAATACACTCTACATCACTATGCTGACTATTCCCAGTCGAAACACAGTATATCAGACTTCTCCCATTGGTTATGTAACCTCTCCAACAGGTGCAGTCCGTTGCCCCTGGCCAAGCTCTCATCTGTGGCAAACTCATGTAAACAACAGTACTGAAGCAGCTGTGTCATCAGATGAGTTTGTGTTTGCTTTAAAGACCATGTTATTCACCATTTACAACATATTTTTCAAAGTTACCTAATCAGTGGAAATATCAGTGTTGTTTTGAACATTCATTGGCAAATGTTGTAACACACAGTGTGTTGTAACTTAAAAGGAACACGATTGCCTCTTAGTTTGACACAAAACACACAGTCATTTTAGCTGCAGCTAAACCATTTTATTAATACAGAATTCCAGAGGCACAGCCTATTGAATCTGCCTATGCTTTCCAGAAACTAGAGACATACAAGACTCAAGGGATGTCATAATGATGTTATTTTGTGGCTGAAGTGGCATAAGATAACCAGAAAAAAACATCAGTATACAACTTGACCATGACATCACAAAATATGTATGAAGTCTCGACAGCAAAACAAAAACATTCATGCCCTTAAAAAAAAAACTTTACTTTGCCACAAAATATCTTATAGAATTGCCAGGAATTAAAATCCATACTGTGACCTCAACAGAGTGGCTAGTTGTATCTGCTGATGATTGGGTGAGCTATACTGTGTATGCTTTCTGGCCGAGCCAGCATGGAGGTCAAGGCTATAGAACATAAATCAGCCTGATAAGATAGGGGGGATGGTGGTGACTATGGGAATTTATTGTAAATGAGATGGAATGATTGGGGATGAAGGAAAAAAGTGAATAGGTTTTGTTGTGATTCGTCTTACCATTGGTGACCTCTTCTACGCTTCAAAGGGATTTACAGTAAGCACATACAGCAAATCTGTATAGGGTCATCTACTGTATAGCAAGGAGAGGTGAAGAGCAGCTATGGAAGAAAGAGAGAAACTGGGGGAGACAGAATAAGGAACAGAAACTGAAATAGAAGAGGGGGAGATGGAAAGGAGGGAGAAAGGGAGATGGAAAGGAGGGAGAAAGGGAGATGGAAAGGAGGGAGAAAGGGAGATGGGAAAAGGAGGGAGAAAAGGAGATGGAAAGAGATGAATCGGGTAAAAGATCTTAGAAACGTTGACTCACCATGTAGCGTAGGTCGTCAAAGCCATTAAGCAGCAGCTTGCTCTCGTACTGCGGCAGCCCCACATGCTCCAGCCACTCTCCCACAGGCTGGTCCAGGGCTTTGCTGCAGGCCCCATCTGCCGAGAGAGGGAAGCGCTTCAGCAGGGAGAAGCCGTTCAGCCGGTAGCAGCGGCACTCCGAGGACGAGACATGACATTGCCACATCATCCTCGGCCAGCACAGCCGAGTGCAGGAGCACCAGCAGGGCAGAGGAGACAGGGTCCAGGTTGGGGGAGGGCGGCTCCCACAGGGCAGGAGGGGGCCCGGCTATTCTTACACTGGAGATATAGTGGTGGAACCTGCCCACCGTGGTATACTGTACACCCACTGTTGTTACAGTGACTGTCAATGTCAGGCAAGGATGGAGGTAGAGGTGGATATGTAGATCTTTTTAATACTGATCACCACTTTCAATTAATTGAGCCAATCTGGCATCTTCTATCAAAATGTTTTGCTAATTACTGACATGGAAATTGCCAATGCCTCAAAATGTTTCATTTCCAGCACACTGTAATACGGAGCACTAAACAAAATAATTTTCCAGACCACACAAAGATGATACAGTATTACTGGATATCATATTCCACATGCTGTCTTTAAACCTGGTTAAACCATCATCAGCATCATCCTTTTTGAGATAATATTCCACAAGGGTATGGTAAACCACAGTAAGTTACAGCTCCTCTTTGTAGCATTTGGTCACCTCTGTCTCTGTCCCATGGCTTTATTGGACAACCTGTCTGAGAGCTCTGACGGTAGAACCGTGATAAAGTAAGGCTATTCGTGTAATCTGGATTATGGGATTCTCTCTAGGATTTTGGTTTTACTCCACAAACAGAATGAGAGTCCAATCTCATACACCAAAATTCAGGTTTCTCCTTTGGCTTCCGACTGTTGAAGAAAAACTCCTGAAATAAAATCAGAATCCAATCACTAGCCGTTTGATAAAGCTCCAGCCGCCGGCATGCCTGCTAGCCCGAGGCTCTATGTCCTTGGTGTTCCCAGTGATCCTGGTGGAAAACCTGATGCTTCCCAACATATAGACTCCCCTCTGGAGGCTGGCTCATTCAGAGAAAGTTCTTATCATATCTCACACCAGTAAATCCAAGCTCAGCTCTAACAGAGCGCAGGTGAGCCTCTTGACTCTTGGCTGAGATCTCCACAGGACCACCTTGGTTCAGCCTGCCTCTTCCCTGTGCGATAAGCCCCCTCCACCCCACCTGGTTCTCCCCCACCGTGGGTACAGCTAGCTCCTGTGCTCAGGGCAGAGGTTTGCTGCATCCCCTGTCTGATGCATGCACTGTCACAAAGCAGCTGCTCTCGGCTCACACGCTCCCCTCACCGCTTCCCTCACAGGACATAACGTCCTGATGCTGGATACTCACGAGTCCAGAAAGCAGCCTCAACCGCGTCCTTCCCGCATCCACAACAGGCAGTCTTGATGCTCATCCCCCTTCCCATTCAGACAAATCCCTCAAGCTTTCTCTCTCTTCTGCTCTCTTTCTGGCTCTTTACCTCATTCCCTTATTCACATAGTCTCTAAGTCCACTGCAGGGCTGCCGTATGCTGCCTGATGGAGAAGGGTACTGCTCCACGTATCAGCTCTTCGTTCCTCCCCCTATCTCTCTCTGCCTCACACTCTTACTATATAAATCCCCCTCCCTCTCCCTCTACCTCATAGCCTCTCTCTCACTCCCTCTACCTCAGTCTCTCTCTCTCTCCCTCTACCCCAGTCTCTCTCTCCCTCTACCTCACAGTCTCTCTCTCGCTCTCTCTCTCTCTCTTCCCACCATCTGCACTGATTAGAATTGCACAGAGGCACTCTGATCTTGCTAGTGCTGAAAAGACACCACCGTCAGAGGCAGGGAACAAGCACTAGGAGCCTCAAAATCACAGACCTCTCTGTATGGAATGACTAGAATATAAAAAAATATGTATGTTTCTCCCCTTCTACATGGGCAGTGATTTCAAAGCTCGGCTTCCCATTGCTTTACAAGGGACATTAAAATAAAGAAAATGTTCAAGCTTATTCACAGCTGTCCTTAATTCATTTACATCTCGCTGTGATGATTGTGCGAGTGAGGCAGCACTGACTCAAGTCAGTGCAAATCTCTCTCACACACACACACGCACACACACACACGCACACACGCACACGCAAGCACACGCACACGCACATGCACACACACACACACAGTGTTTAATGGACTGTCTCTCATAACGACTCTCAAGTCCCTTTCATTGCTACAAGATGACAGGAGAAACATTACACTCTTAGAAAAAAAGGTACTATCTAGAACCATAGAGGGTTCATCTGTTGGTTCCAGGTAGAGCCCTTTTGGTTTCATGTAGAACACTTTCCTATGGGGACAGCTGAAGAACTCTTTGGGAACCCTTTTTTTCTAAGAGTGTAACTCCTTTTGTTACGTCAGCACATATCACAAACTATTTTAGAATACAACAGTTGATGCGTGAAGCTTACAGATAACTGCAGGAATCAAATGTTTGAAATGCAACAGGATAATACAAATGGGCACACAGACTTCTATTGAAATAAAACCAAATAGGCCTTTGCACCCACCTATGCAGGGCTGCTTACTGCGTCCATCACTGGTGTTATCTGGATACAGCTACAGGCACAGAGTAATTATGCAGGCTTTCAGTCTGCCTGTGAACGCCTCACACATCCCATCCTCAGCCAGCTGGCCAGAGGAGGTGAAGTCATGGTTACAGAGGCAAAGTGAGGAGAGATCGATTTGAGCTCCTGCCGTAATTGGCCGGCTGTAACGAAGTTGCTCTACCTTAATGAAGGTAAAGGTCAGGTCTTTGTGACCACGCATCCGAGATAAGCTCAAGAGCTAACACTCATAATTCATAATCAAGAACAGACAGCCCTTCTATTAGACATGCTTTGGGATAGAGAGAGAAAGGATGAATGCACTCACTACTGTAAGTCGCTCTGGATAAGAACGTCTGCTAAATGACAAAAAATAATAATAATGTGAAAAGGAAAAGGAAGACAAATGAAGCAGACAGATAAGAGATGCACATAAAAAGATGAATAGTGAAGATGATGACATGTGCATGTGGGGGAGATAAGATGGTAATAAAGAAATGGGAAAGATTGGAGCAGACTCATTACGTTTCAGTCAGACCCCTCCCTCTTCCCCCAGAGCTTTACCGATGGCAGCTTCTTTAATATATCACTCAAACAAAGCCTGTTAAAGATACCAGCCCTCCCCACCCAATTACAGCCATTAATTTAGGACGACATCAGCTCCCAGCAGGGCCTAATTACTGAGTGATTGTTACTGTTAGGGGGAACTGGGTTACTACCTCAGCCCACTAAACGAGTCTTCACGTCCAGTTTGGGCTAGTGGGCTTCCGAAGGAACCGAGAGAGGTATCTAGGTCTAAACTTGTCTCGGGGAAATATTTACGGAGAGTTAATGGCTCTGCTATCTAGATAAAGCACTGCCTCTTTATCAATGTGAGAGTAGCGCTAGCTCTGTCAACACATCCACAATGGCAACACTACCGAAAGGAACCGCAAAGCTAAATTAATTCACAGGAACGGAAGACGGACACTATATCTTTGAACGTCAGAGGAGTGGCAAACACATACTGAGCTGCAGGATGCCTCCTGTGTGTTGTAGGAGAGCTCCCTCTCCCTCCCTGCTCGCTGTTTAAGTTCATTTACTCAATGCTCCTGTAACAGACAATTGAAGCACTTTCAAACCACAAATGCAAACAGCACATCGTTTAAGCATTCAATAGGCAGGGATGTTTCAAGAGGCAAAATGGCACAGCAGTCACAAAAAAATGTATTATAGTTTAGGTTTAATTAGCACAGGTCATCCCTAGGAAATAGTATCTATGGAGAAAGAGGGATGAGAGGAATAGGAGGGAGAGAGAGGGATGAGAGGAATAGGAGGGAGAGAGAGGGATGAGAGGAATAGGAGGGAGAGAGAGGGATGAAAGGAATAGGAGGGAGAGAGAGGGATGAGAGGAATAGGAGGGAGAGAGAGGGATGAAAGGAATAGGAGGGAGAGAGAGGGATGAGAGGAATAGGAGGGAGAGAGAGGGATGAGAGGAATAGGAGGGAGAGAGAGGGATGAGAGGAATAGGAGGGAGAGAGAGGGATGAGAGGAATAGGAGGGAGAGAGAGGGATGAGAGGAATAGGAGGGAGAGAGAGGGATGAAAGGAATAGGAGGGAGAGAGAGGGATGAAAGGAATAGGAGGGAGAGAGAGGGATGAGAGGAATAGGAGGGAGAGAGAGGGATGAAAGGAATAGGAGGGAGAGAGAGGGATGAGAGGAATAGGAGGGAGAGAGAGGGATGAGAGGAATAGGAGGGAGAGAGAGGGATGAGAGGAATAGGAGGGAGAGAGAGGGATGAGAGGAATAGGAGGGAGAGAGAGGGATGAAAGGAATAGGAGGGAGAGAGAGGGATGAGAGGAATAGGAGGGAGAGAGAGGGATGAGAGGAATAGGAGGGAGAGAGAGGGATGAAAGGAATAGGAGGGAGAGAGAGGGATGAAAGGAATAGGAGGGAGAGAGAGGGATGAGAGGAATAGGAGGGAGAGAGAGGGATGAAAGGAATAGGAGGGAGAGAGAGGGATGAGAGGAATAGGAGGGAGAGAGAGGGATGAGAGGAATAGGAGGGAGAGAGAGGGATGAGAGGAATAGGAGGGAGAGAGAGGGATGAGAGGAATAGGAGGGAGAGAGAGGGATGAGAGGAATAGGAGGGAGAGAGAGGGATGAGAGGAATAGGAGGGAGAGAGAGGGATGAAAGGTTTGGGGGATAATATAGCTCCTTTACAATGGTGGAATAATGTAGGGGAGAATAGTGACAATTTGGCTTCCCTCTCTCACACTCACTCTTTTTTCATTTTCTTGATATCTTAATCCGGAAGGACACTTTCATTTTGTATCATTTACAGTGCCTTGCGAAAGTATTCGGCCCCCTTGAACTTTGCGACCTTTTGCCACATTTCAGGCTTCAAACATAAAGATTATAAAACTGTATTTTTTTGTGAAGAATCAACAACAAGTGGGACACAATCATGAAGTGGAACGACATTTATTGGATATTTCAAACTTTTTTAACAAATCAAAAACTGAAAAATTGGGCGTGCAAAATTATTCAGCCCCTTTACTTTGAGTGCAGCAAACTCTCTCCAGAAGTTCAGTGAGGATCTCTGAATGATCCAATGTTGACCTAAATGACTAATGATGATAAATACAATCCACCTGTGTGTAATCAAGTCTCCGTATAAATGCACCTGCACTGTGAGTCTCAGAGGTCCGTTAAAAGCGCAGAGAGCATCATGAAGAACAAGGAACACACCAGGCAGGTCCGAGATACTGTTGTGAAGAAGTTTAAAGCCGGATTTGGATACAAAAAGATTTCCCAAGCTTTAAACATCCCAAGGAGCACTGTGCAAGCGATAATATTGAAATGGAAGGAGTATCAGACCACTGCAAATCTACCAAGACCTGGCCGTCCCTCTAAACTTTCAGCTCATACAAGGAGAAGACTGATCAGAGATGCAGCCAAGAGGCCCATGATCACTCTGGATGAACTGCAGAGATCTACAGCTGAGGTGGGAGACTCTGTCCATAGGACAACAATCAGTCGTATATTGCACAAATCTGGCCTTTATGGAAGAGTGGCAAGAAGAAAGCCATTTCTTAGAAATATACATAACAAGTGTTGTTTAAAGTTTGCCACAAACCACCTGGGAGACACACCAAACATGTGTAAGAAGGTGCTCTGGTCAGATGAAACCAAAATTGAACTTTTTGGCAACAATGCAAAACGTTATGTTTGGCGTAAAAGCAACACAGCTCATCACCCTGAACACACCATACCCACTGTCAAACATGGTGGTGGCAGCATCATGGTTTGGGTGTCACGAATCCCGTTTCCTGAGTCTGATATTTGCCAGTGTTCTGTCCTGGAGTGTTTTTTCCGGCGTCCTGGAACGCACCCTGTCTGGTTGCCGGGCAATGTAGCCAGTTGGGAGTTCTGATTACCCGCACCTGTATCCCATCAGCTATCTGCACACCTGGTCCTGATCATCATCTCTCATCTTCATAAGCCCGGACCTGACAACCATTCCCTGCCGGATCGTTAGCCATGAACAGTATGCCTTGCCTGGTTCACCAATTACTTTGCAGACAGAGTTCAGTGTGTCAAATCGGAGGGCATGCTGTCCGGTCCTCTGGCAGTCTCTATGGGGGTGCCACAGGGTTCAATTCTCGGGCCGACTCTTTTCTCTGTGTATATCAATGATGTTGCTCTTGCTGCGGGCGATTCCCTGATCCACCTCTACGCAGACGACACCATTCTATATACCTTCGGCCCGTCTTTGGACACTGTGCTATCTAACCTCCAAACAAGCTTCAATGCCATACAACACTCCTTCCGTGGCCTCCAACTGCTCTTAAACGCTAGTAAAACCAAATGCATGCTTTTCAACCGGTCGCTGCCTGCACCTGCATGCCCGACTAGCATCACCACCCTGGATGGTTCCGACCTAGAATATGTGGACGTCTATAAGTACCTAGGTGTCTGGCTAGACTGCAAACTCTCCTTCCAGACTCATATCAAACATCTCCAATCGAAAATCAAATCAAGAGTCGGCTTTCTATTCCGCAACAAAGCCTCCTTCACTCAAGCCGCCAAGCTTACCCTAGTAAAACTGACTATCCTACCGATCCTCGACTTCGGCGATGTCATCTACAAAATGGCTTCCAACACTCTACTCAGCAAACTGGATGCAGTCTATCACAGTGCCATCCGTTTTGTCACTAAAGCACCTTATACCACCCACCACTGCGACTTGTATGCTCTAGTCGGCTGGCCCTCGCTACATATTCGTCGCCAGACCCACTGGCTCCAGGTCATCTACAAGTCTATGCTAGGTAAAGCTCCGCCTTATCTCAGCTCACTGGTCACGATGGCAACACCCATCCGTAGCACGCGCTCCAGCAGGTGTATCTCACTGATCATCCCTAAAGCCAACACCTCATTTGGCCGCCTTTCGTTCCAGTACTCTGCTGCCTGTGACTGGAACGAATTGCAAAAATCGCTGAAGTTGGAGACTTTTATCTCCCTCACCAACTTCAAACATCAGCTATCTGAGCAGCTAACCGATCGCTGCAGCTGTACATAGTCTATTGGTAAATAGCCCACCCTTTTCACCTACCTCATCCCCATACTGTTTTTATTTATTTACTTTTCTGCTCTTCTGCACACCAATATCTCTACCTGTACATGACCATCTGATCTTTTATCACTCCTGTGTTAATCTGCAAAATTGTAATTATTTGCCTACCTCCTCATGCCTTTTGCACACATTGTATATAGACCCCCCCTTTGTTTTCTACTGTGTTATTGACTTGTTAATTGTTTACTCCATGTGTAACTCTTTGTTGTATGCTCACACTGCTATGCTTTATCTTGGCCAGGTCGCAGTTGCAAATGAGAACTTGTTCTCAACTAGCCTACCTGGTTAAATAAAGGTGAAAAAAAAAAAAAAAAAAAAAAAAAAAACATGTTGTGCCATAGTATCAGCCTCAAGTTGGATAGAATTTGTTTTGTTGTTTTGTACGTCTTGCTTGCCTTAACTTACCTCCGTTTGTTCTGTCTTCAGTTACTCACCCGGATCATTTACCCCATTCCCGCCTGGTCGTTGGAGGATTCCGCTTCCCCATTGGATCCACCTATTTACTCCCATCAACTCACCACCGCTGCCCGCTACGCCACCTGGATATATCTACCCATTCACATTCACTTGTAAATAAATACTCACCTTCTTCCTACTCTCCTTGTCCTGGTCTGCTTCTGGGTTCAATTTTGAAGAAACGTGACATTGGGCCTGCTTTTCTTCAGCAGGGACAGGGAAGATGGTTAAAATTGATGGGAAGATGGATGGAGCCAAATACAGGACCATTCTGGAAGAAAACCTGATGGAGTCTGCAAAAGACCTGAGACTGGGACGGAGATTTGTCTTCCAACAAGACAATGATCCAAAACATAAAGCAAAATCTACAATGGAATGGTTCAAAAATAAACATATCCAGGTGTTAGAATGGCCAAGTCAAAGTCCAGACCTGAATCCAATCGAGAACCTGTGGAAAGAACTGAAAACTGCTGTTCACAAATGCTCTCCATCCAACCTCACTGAGCTCGAGCTGTTTTGCAAGGAGGAATGGGAAAACATTTCAGTCTCTTGATGTGCAAAACTGATAGAGACATACCCCAAGAGACTTACAGCTGTAATCGCAGCAAAAGGTGGCGCTACAAAGTATTAACTTAAGGGGGCTGAATAATTTTGCACGCCCAATTTTTCAGTTTTTGATTTGTTAAAAAAGTTTGAAATATCCAATAAATGTTGTTCCACTTCATGATTGTGTCCCACTTGTTGTTGATTCTTCACAAAAAAATACAGTTTTATATCTTTATGTTTGAAGCCTTAAATGTGGCAAAAGGTCGCAAAGTTCAAGAGGGCCGAATACTTTCGTAAGGCACTGTAATTTTGTAGGAGAATACAATACCCTCATTATGCCTTTACCAAGAGGGCAAGTCAGTCAACGCATTTCGGCTAAACGTAGGGCAGCAGGTAGCCTAGCGGTTAGAGCATTGGGAAAGTAACCGAAAAGGTTGCTGGTTCAAATACCCGAGCTGACAAGGTGAAAGATCTGTCGATGTGCCCTTGAGCATGGCACTTAACCCTACTTTGCTCCAGAGGTGCCGTACTACTACAGCTGACCCTGTAAAACAACACATTTCACTGCACCTATTTGGTTTATGTGACAATAAAACATATTTTGTTGAAAAACATTTTTTCATCTCCTTTCCATGTCAAATGACAGAGTAACAAGCAATCAGGTACAATCAGGTGATAAAATCAGCACAGCTATGAATCAGCTGAATCTGGGAGAGGCTCCTGCTCAAAGTACTGAAATAGTATAGAAGCACCGTCTACATCAACAAACACATCAATTACCATACTTTCCAGCCACATTACATAGAGTACAATAACATCAGCTATAAAAAGAATAGTAAATGAGTGGTAGATGAAATTGGAATAAGAAAAATATATACTTTCAGCTGAAGGAGAGGAAACCACAGTGAGTTTCATTAGTGAGTTTCATGACAGTGGTTATGACTAATCATAATATTCAATTATGCATCAAGGACCATATATGGACGTTATGATGGTGGCCTGTTCAGTGTAATGGACACACATTTTCAGAGGCTGTATGATGTCATGATGAAAAAGACCATAGCACAGTCAGCCTGCAGTGTGGAACGATTACTGTAAATTAATAATACATATTAATAATACACATTACAACATTAAGCCAAAAGAGTGTCATTATCAATATGAGGTTGACCAAAAATCCTCATTGCACAATGACCATAATCCACTGAGGTAAATAGCTTTGTGGAATCACATTATAGAAATGTTTCTAAGGGAGATTTAGAGATCCAGTGTACCAAGTTGAGAATGTAATCTAAATAAACTGAGCATTTGTTAGTTGGCTTCTGACTGAGAGCCACCTGGAGGATAGACTCGATGAATCCGATAATAGATTCAGCCTCTATTGAGACACAGCACAGGAAAAATGATAGTCACGTGAAGTTTGAATTTGATTTCTCTTAAAGTGGAAATACACTTCACACCACAAAACCCCATACAGATGAGTATGGTTTCACGCAAAACAAATTACACCTTGAATTGTTATGATTAATGAGAAAAACAAATCTTCATATCTTTTATGTCTTATAATATGGTTGTTGGCTTCTAATGAGCCTGTACAGCATAGAAACAGTCTGCCTCTAACAAATCTCGTTAACCCTTTACCAGTGGTGTAAATTACTTAATTAAAAATACTTTAAAGTACTACTTAAGTAGTTTTTGGGGATATTTGTACTTTACTTTGCTATACATATTTTTGACAACTTTTACTTCACTACATTCCTAAAGAAAATAATGTACTTTTTACTCCATACATTTCCCTGAACACCAAAAGTATAGGTTACATTTTGAATGCTTGGCAGGTCAGGAAAATGATCCAATTCACTCACTTATCAAGAGAACATCACTGGTCATCCCTACTGCCTCTGATCTGGTGGAATCACTAAACACATGCTTAATTTGTAAATGATGTATGCGTGTTGTAGTGTGCCCCTGGTTATACATTTTAAAAAAAGAAAATTGTGCCATCTGGTTGGATTAATATAAGCAATTTTAAAATATTTTTTTGATACATAAGTATATACTTGCGATTACACTTAATTTTGATACATGTGGTATATTTAAAATCAAATAGTATTTTACTGGGTGACTTTCACTTTTACTTGGGTCATTTTCTATTAAGGTATCTTTACTTTTACTCAAGTATGACAATTGGGTACTATTTCCACCACTGGCCTTTACTTTAACGCTCTGTCATAAGGCCTACATAGAGCTGTCATAAGATGGCTTACTGTTTGTATGCAACCTTTACCTACATGTAGGTATTTACCTGTGGTGCGCTGCTGGTCATTGGATGACTCGATGCCTGCTCCAATCAGGTTCATGAGCTTCTCAATCTGTGGAAGAGGAGTGAAACATTAGGACAAACCAGATATGGTTACCCCCAGGTAATGATCATTAACATGTGCTCCTAAATCTTGTTTCTGTGTGTTTACAAACAGTATACATGGATGCTGACTAAGGAGGAGGGCAGCAATGATGGATGAAGAGTAAAACAACAACGTGGTGGATAGTGTTTTATTGGTCCTTCACACAGGGTGTCAGGGTGAATTGCAATTTAAAGCGATTGAACCTTCAGTGCGCAGGGATAACCTGTAGGCCAAATTGCTTTAGATCTCTGCAAAATGACCTTTATAAGATTCAATAAGGCTCTCTGCCCCATCTCTGAATAGAAAGTGAAAACATGCAGTATACAGAGTAAAACAACAAGCCTGCGTGGAGGTTAACACAAAACAATCCAAGCACATCATGGGCCTAAAACATATGGCCTTAGAAAATAACTAATAAACATTTATCTTATGAAAGCAAAGTCAAGAAAATATTGCAGTAATATTGAACAGTTCCGCTCTGTCTGTTTGTGTGAGAACTGGTGTTGTGACAGACTGAGATTCTGGGAGGAGAACTTCTCAGAGCAATGGAGGGAGCTTACTGTACTCTAACTGTTCAGGAGGTAGCTAATGCCATAATACAGTGTTATCCAGTGATTTAGCCAGCATATTCTACTATTATAAAAGCCTGCAAAGCTGAATCCGCTTTCACAAGTGACACTGGAGACATAGAAAGGGTTATTTGACATACGATTTAGTGTTTGAGAAGCCCTATGCACTTGTGGCATCAATGCACTTGATGCTAGTGGCATCAACACTCAGAAAAAGCCTTGATTCATTTAGAAGCCAGACACGTGGGAAGCATGGCAGCTCCCTCCAGCAATACAGACCTCACATATTCCACATCGAATTAACCCAGTTACATTCTATATCACACACGTACCATCAACACATTGCCCATATGCTATAGTGCACCTTATCTCGTCCCAAAAGCAGTTGTTTGAGGAATTCCATCTCATTACAATTAAAGAGCTAGAACATGCTGGGACTCTTTCAGCCTGAGAGTAATACAATTAAGGCTACACAACTGTTCCACATCATCACTCTTGCCAGATGTACAGGACATCAGGCGAGAACAAATCTGCGGAAAATCTGTACAAAAATCTAGTCAGTGTAGCTATCATAACGCATCACATAATATATGATTTTACAAAGTGAATTTGTGACCCCTTAAGGGGTCTGATATAGACTTTCCAGTAAGCTCTTGAGTGGCAAGCCTTTGATTAGTGCAAAAGTGGATTGGAATAATCAGATATAGAGACCACAAAGAAAATAAATGATAACACAGTTATGAAGTGAAGGGCATGTTGGTGGACTCTGTTAAATCAATTGTGTTCCTCTTAAAGTGATCACGCTGCAATCAGTTGGGATCTATGGTAATCCTCTTAGTGGGCCATTCAATATCTGCTGATGATGCCATGCTGCTGTCACACTGCTCTGTTACCCACACCAAGGAGCCAGGGAGAAGACCTGTTGGAAGCTGCTTACTCCAACTGGCTCATCAACCCATAAAACCTCCTCTCCAAACCAGGCCCTCTCATGTGTCTCTGCCTCTTAAGGGTCTGTGGTTACATTTGTATAGTGATGCATGACCATTTTTTTTTTTATGGCAATTCAACAAATTTTGGACAGTCAAGCTATCACTTAGCTAAGTCCCCATATAAACAAATGTAAATGTGTTAGTTATACACCCATCTATGTAGATCATGATGAATCACTGTCAGCTATATGCTTTGTGTGGGATCAACGTGATCTCAGGGAAATTCGTATTATCCTGTTACGTTTATAGATTGTGTTATGAATGGAACAGCATATGTTGTCACACCCTGACCATAGAGAGCCATTGTTTCTCTATGGTATAGTAGGTCAGGGTGTGAATAGGGGGTGATCTAGTATTTCTATGTCTATGTTGTGTTCTAGTTTATTTTCTATGTTGGTGTTTTGTATGATTCCCAATTAAAGGCAGCTGGTAATCGTTGTCTCTAATTGGGGATCATATTTAAGTTGTTATTTTTCCCACCTGTGTTTGTGGGATCTTGTTTATGTTTTGTTGCCTGTTAGCACTTCATTGACTTCACGTTTCGTACTTTATATTTTTGTGCGTTTCACTAAATAAATATGTGGAAACCATATCACGCTTCACCTTGATCCGATGATTCTAACAACGAACGTGACATATGTACATTATCATACGGATTATAGGACGTATTGTATCATACTTATTACACTGTATGTCCCCCAGATGCGCATACATTTTGCTGTATGTTATTTTTGCCGGCTGTCTAGTCCGCATTTACTTGACACACATATACTTCACAAAGCTGCAGAAAGGCTTGCAGCATGGGGAAGGTTGTTTTCCCTGTCTCTGGGTTCCCTACCTTGTTTGACCAAAGCACCAGTTGCTACCGGGACCTCCATGTTAAACATGTTGCATGGAGACATATTGCCAATGCGATTGGATGACCTGGTCAGTTGAATGTGAAATAGTTTGCTGGAAAGTGGAAGCTAGATGCTGGCAATTTCTTAGCTAAGCTATCTAGAAAAGTAGTTAGCTTTGTAGTTAGATAGTTAGCTAACTTCTGTTCATACGACCGCAAGGTAAAGCCACGCTTAAGTTGAAAATATTGAAGGCATGTGGTACACAGAACGCACAGCAGTCAAGTGCGGAATTCCCAATGCAGCGTTGCAGACTGCTCCATTGACAATGAATCACTTCCACTGGAACACAATGAGTTTGACGGTCGTACAATAGCATACTAATTGGATGCCATACCTTATCATACTTCTTAGAGGACATATAATAGTATGTCTTTCTCTGAGACCAGGTTGTTTGTTGTGTCCTAACAACAAAGGAGAATTTCCGTAGCAGGTTATGTTAAATGGGTTGAATTTAGAATAAGGGAAATGTAACAGGATCACTATTTTAGGACAGGCCACAGTACAGACTAATGGACAAGTGTACAAAGACCCATGACTGAAGACATGTTTTTTTTCACCTTTATTTAACCAGGTAAGCTAGTTGAGAACAAGTTCTCATTTGCAACTGCGACCTGGCCAAGATAAAGCATAGCAGTTCGACACATACAACAACACAGAGTTACACATGGAATGAACAAAACATACAGTCAATAATACAGTAGAAAAAAAGAAAACAAGGTCTATATACAGTGAGTGCAAATTAGGTCAAATAAGGGAGTTAAGGCAATAAATAGGCCATGGTGGTGAAGTAATTACAATATGGCAATTAAACACTGGAATGGTAGATGTGCAAAAGATGGATGTGCAAGTAGAGATACTGTGGTGCAAAAGGAGCTAAATAAGTAAATACAGTATGGGGATGAGGTAGATAGATGGGCTGTATACAGATGGGCTATGAAGAACAGGTGCAGTGATCTGTAAGCTGCTCTGACAGCTGGTTCTTAAAGCTAGTGAGGGAGATGGGAATCTCCAGCTTCAGTGATTTTTGCAGTTCGTTCCAGTCAGTGGCAGCAGAGAACTGGAAGGAAAGGTGACCAAAGGAGGAATTGGCTTTGGGGGTGACCAGTGAGATATACCTGCTGGAGTGCGTGCTACAAGTGGGTGCTGCTATGGTGACCAGCGAGCTGAGATAGGGTGGGGCTTTACCTATCAGAGACTTGTAGATAACCTGTAGCCAGTGGGTTTGGCGACGAGTATGAAGCGAGGGCCAGCCAACGAGAGCATAAAGGTCGCAGTGGTGAGTAGTGTATGGGGCTTTGGTGGCAAAACGGATGGCACTGTGATAGACTACATCCAGTTTGCTGAGTAGAGTATTGGAGGCTATTTTATAGATGACATCGCCGAAGTCAAGGATCGTTAGGATGGTCAGTTTTACGAGGGTATGTTTGGCAGCATGAGTGAAGGAAGCTTTGTTGCAAAATAGGAAGCCGATTCTAGATGTAATTTTTGATTGGAGATGCATAATGTGAGTCTGGAAGGAGAGTTTACAGTCTAGCCAGACACCTAGGTATTTGTAGTTATCCACGTATTCTAAGTCAGAGCCGTCCAGAGTAGTGATGCAGGATGTGCGGGCAGGTGCGGGCAATGATCGGTTGAATAGCATGCATTTAGTTTTATTTGCGTTTAAGAGCAGTTGGAGGCCACGGAATGAGAGATGTATGGCATTGAAGCTCGTCTGGAGGTTGGTTAACACAGCGTCCAAAGAAGGGCCAGAAGTATACAGAATGGTGTTGTCTGCGTAGAGGTGGATCAGAGAATCACCAGCAGCAAGAGCTACATCATTGATGTATACAGAGAAGAGAGTTGGCCTGAGAATTGAACCCTGTGGCACCCCCATAGAGACTGCCAGAGGTCCGGACAACAGGCCCTCCGATTTGACACACTGAGCTCTATCAGAGAAGTAGTTGGTGAACCAGACGAGGCAATCATTTGAGAAACCAAGGCTGTTGAGTCTGCCGATAAGAATGTGGTGACTGACAGAGTCGAATGCCTTGGCCAGGTCGATGAATACAGCTGCACAGTTATGTCTCTTATCGATGGCGGTTATGATATCGTTAAGGACCTTGAGCGTGGCTGAGGCTCATGACCAGCTCGGAAACCAGATTGCATAGCGGAGAAGGTACGATGTGATTCAAAATGGTCAGTAATCTGTTTGTTAACTTGGCTTTCGAACACCTTAGAGATGCAGGGTAGGATAGATATAGGTCTGTAGCAGTTTGCGTCTAGAGTGTCTCCCCCTTTGACCGCGGCAGCTTTCCAATCTTTGGGAATTTCAGACGATACGAAAGAGAGGTTGAACAGGCTAGTAATAGGGGTTGCAACAATTTCGGCAGATAATTTTAGAAAGAGAGGGTCCAGATTGTCTAGCCCAGCTGATTTGTAGGGGTCCAGATTTTGCAGCTCTTTCAGAACATCAGCTATCTGGATATGGGTGAATGAGAAATGGTGGGGGCTTGGGTGGGTTGCTGTGGAAGGTGTCGGGCAGTTGACCGGGGTAGGGGTAGCCAGGTGGAAAGCATGGCCAGCCGTAGAGAAATGCTTATTGAAATTCTCAATAATAGTGGATTTGTCGGTTGTAACAGTGTTTCCTAGCCTCAGAGCAGTGGGTAGCTGGGAGGAGGTGTTCTTATTCTCCATGGACTTTACAGTGTCCCGGAACTTTTTTGAGTTTGTACTGCAGGATGCAAATTTCTGTTTAAAAAAGCTAGCCTTAGCTTTCCTAACTGCCTATGTATATTGGTTCCTAACTTCCCTGAAAGTTGCATATCGCGGGGGCTATTCGATGCTAATGCAGAACGCCACAGGATGTTTTTGTGCTGGTCAAGAGCAGACAGGTCTGGAGTGAACCAAGGGATATATATATTCCTGGTTCTACCTTTTTGAATGGGGCATGCCTATTTAAGATTGTGAGGAAGGCACTTTTAAAGAATAACCAGGCATCCTCTACTGTCGGGATGAGGTCAATGTCATTCCAGGATACCCCGGCCAGGTCGATTAGAAAGGCCTGCTCGCAGAAGTGTTTTAGGGAGCGTTTGACAGTGATGAGGGGTGGTCGTTTGCTCGCAGAACCATTACGGATGCAGGCAATGAGCCAGTGATCGCTGAGATCTTGGTTGAAAACAGCAGAGGTGTATTTGGAGGGTGAGTTAGTTAGGATGATATCTATGAGGGTGCCCGTGTTTACGGATTTGGGGTTATATCTGGTAGGTTCATTGATAAGTTGTGTGAGATTGAGGGCATCAAGCTTAGATTGTAGGATGGCCGGGGTGTTAAGCATGTCCCAGTTTAGGTCACCTAGCAGCACGAGCTCAGAAGATAGATGGGGGGAAATCAAATCACATATGGCGTCGAGGGCACAGCTGGGGGCAGAGGGTGGTCTATAGCAAGCAGCAACGGTGAGAGTCTTGTTTCTGGAAAGGTTCATTTTTAGAAGTAGAAGCTCAAATTGTTTGGGTACAGACCTGGATAGTAATACAGAACTCTGCAGGTTATCTTTGCAGTAAATTGCAACACCGCCCTTTTTGGCAGTTCTATCTTGTCGGAAAATGTTATAGTTAGGAATGGAAATGTCAAGGTTTTTGGTGGTCTTCCTGAGCCAGGATTCAGACATGGCTAGGACATCCGGATTGGTGGAGTGTGCTATTGCAGTGAATAAAACAAACTTAGGGAGGAGGCTTCTAATGTTAACATGCATGAAACCAAGGCTTTTATGGTGCAGAAGTCAACAAATGAGAGAGCCTGGGGGATGGGAGTGGAGGTAGACACTGCAGGGCCTGGATTAACCTCTACATCACCAGAGGAACAGAGGAGGAGTAGGATAAGGGTACGGCTAAAGGCTAACAGAACTGGATGCCTAGTACGTTCAGAACAGAGAGTAAAAGGAGCAGATTTCTGGGCACGGTAGAATATATTCAAGGCATAATGAACAGACAAAGGTATAGTAGGATGTGAATACAGTAGGGGTAAACCTGTGCATATAGTGATAATGAAAGAGATATTGTCTCTAGAAATAGCATTTAAACCAGGTGATGTCACTGCGTGTGTGGGAGGTGGAACTAAATTGTTGGCCGAGGCACGTTAAGCAGTGCTAGAGGATCTACAGTGAAATAAAACAATAGTTACAAACCAGAACAGCCATCGACACGGCATGGTGACGTTAGGGAAAGGCATGCGTAGCTGGGTGATCATACAAGTCCAGTGCGTGGCTTCAGGCAGCTAGCGGCACAGGGCTAGCAGGCTAACAGAAAGGCCTTAGAGGGATGACACGACGGAGGAAAGTCTGTTGTGGCCCCCTCGTGCAGTTACATCAGAGGACGGATCAGCAGGGCTCCGTGTGGTAAACCAGGCCAATTGGCAAAATATGTATAGTGTCTGAAGAAATACGTCCAAATACGTCCAGCAGTCCAATGTGCTTTAGATAGCTAGCAGGCCGCAGATTAGCGGCTGTGCGTTCAGGGGTCGTTAGCTGCTATAATTCCAGGTGGAATTTTTGTTTTATCATAATAAAAATGTTTACATTTTTACATAAATAAAATAGGTTCAGAGCTTGCGGTAGGAATCCGGAGATATGGAGAAGAATAAGTCCGACTAGCTCTGGTTTGAGTCGCGCTGTACAGACTGGCGAGAGTTGTCCGGGATAAAGGTAGCTGATGACCGCTAGCAAAGGATAGCTGACAGCTAGCTAGTGGCTTCGGAATGTATTCGATGGCCTCGTAAGCCAACAGTCCGTTGTGCTCTAGACAGCTAGCATTCAGGGGACGTTAGCTGCGAAGGTCGGAAGGTGATAAGGTTCAGAGCTTGTGTTAGGAATCCGGGGATATGGAGAGAAAAATAGGTCCGGTATGCTCTGGTTGAATCGCGTTGTACAAACTGGCGAGAGCTTTCCGAGCAAAGAAAAATATATAAAAATATATATATACCTGGGACACGACAAGATGAAGGACAAATACGACTGACTGCTACGCCATCTTGGAACTTCACCATGTCAGAGATGTCAGAGGTGGGCTAATTTGTATGGATGCTTGTTTCACCTGGTTCAATGCTGAACTACCCGTTGGCTCTATCGGCTCGATGATGAGTACAGAATTTAAATCAATAGATTTTTTATGTTTAACCAAGCAGGTTTGCTCACATTCCCGCACCATAATAACAGCCTGCTCTGTGTCAATTTGATGCAGTGGGCGGGATGGGGACATCAGGCGGGAAAGCGACATGGCCTTCGTGTTTCGCTGGGTGAGATATTTTTTGTCAAAATAGATCTTATAAATAGATGTTCTCTCTGCCCTAGCTAGCCACATAAATTATGAACTGAGTTAAACCAGCATATGTGCTGAACATGTTAGTCCTCTTTCCCAGCTAAAATTATTTTCAGCCAGGGCCCCAATAGACTGCAACAATGTTAACACGATGAGAGAAATGGACGAGAGCATGCCACAACAGACTCAGACACACACACATACACACACACCACCCACTACAACCACAATCATCTCTCCGATACAAAAGGGTCATTTGAAGTGCGCTCACTAAAGAAAGGAGATATTCAAAGCGTCTCTAATGGCTAGAGGTATCGATGTATGCATCTGTAACATGTCTGGTTTAGATAGATGTGTCTTTAGAGAATTTAACAGATGTAAAGCTGTAAAGCGGTTGATCAGTTATCATCATACATGTTATTAGCATACTGTATGCCAAAATGTCCTCACTATAACGCTTATATCAAATCAAATAAATGGGACAAGCATAATCAGGGTGAGATAATAACAAGGAATTACAACTATAAATTACTTCAGACAATTGTGGACATAAATAAATGCCCAGCTGAGAATTTCAAGCTCTAACTGCTGGACATGCTGTAGTCTAAATCTGAGTGTGTCTAAGGTCTGAGAGCAAACCAATCTCAACAGGAATATGGCCTCCTCTGCAGTTACTCCAACATATTGCAGTATGCAGTGTGTGTGTGTGTGTGTGTGTGTGTGTGTGTCACACCTGGCTTCCTCTCCTCCTAAGTGTGTGTAATGTAGACACTAGCTCTGGACTGTCCGAGAGGGACGGAACATTGTTGATCTCCTTATGAGTAAGCCTGAGTAAGTCTTTGCCCTTGCATCCTCTCTCCCCCCCCCCCCCCCTTCCCCAAATGACACTAGAAAAGAAACAGACACACCGGGGCAGCTGCAAAACAGGATGCCCTTAAGAACAGAACAGGACACCCCTCCCAGCGTGGCCTGAGTAAACAGTCCTGTCAGAGAGCAGAGAGAAGAGGGAAGAGCAGAGAGGGGGCCAGGGCAGCAGACAGTCCTGTCAAAGAGGGGAGAGCAGAGAGGGGGCCAGGGCACCAGACAGTCCTGTCAAAGAGGGGAGAGCAGAGAGGGGGCCAGGGCACCAGACAATCCTGTCAAAGAGGGGAGAGCAGAGAGGGGGGCCAGGGCACCAGACAATCCTGTCAAAGAGGGGAGAGCAGAGAGGGGGCCAGTGCAGCAGACAGTCCTGTCAAAGAGGGGAGAGCAGAGAGGGGGCCAGGGCACCAGACAATCCTGTCAAAGAGGGGAGAGCAGAGAGGGGGCCAGGGCACCAGACAGTCCTGTCAAAGAGGGGAGAGCAGAGAGGGGGCCAGGGCACCAGACAGTCCTGTCAAAGAGGGGAGAGCAGAGAGGGGGCCAGGACACCAGACAATCCTGTCAAAGAGGGGAGAGCAGAGAGGGGGCCAGGGCACCAGACAATCCTGTCAAAGAGGGGAGAGCAGAGAGGGGGGCCAGGGCACCAGACAATCCTGTCAAAGAGGGGAGAGCAAAGAGGGGGCCAGGGCACCAGACAGTCCTGTCAAAGAGGGGAGAGCAGAGAGGGGGCCAGGGCACCAGACAATCCTGTCAAAGAGGGGAGAGCAGAGAGGGGGGCCAGGGCACCAGACAATCCTGTCAAAGAGAGGAGAGCAGAGAGGGGGCCAGTGCAGCAGACAGTCCTGTCAAAGAGGGGAGAGCAGAGAGGGGGCCAGGGCACCAGACAATCCTGTCAAAGAGGGGAGAGCAGAGAGGGGGCCAGGGCACCAGACAGTCCTGTCAAAGAGGGGAGAGCAGAGAGGGGGCCAGGGCACCAGACAGTCCTGTCAAAGAGGGGAGAGCAGAGAGGGGGCCAGGGCACCAGACAATCCTGTCAAAGAGGGGAGAGCAGAGAGGGGGCCAGGGCACCAGACAATCCTGTCAAAGAGGGGAGAGTAGAGAGGGGGCCAGGGCACCAGACAATCCTGTCAAAGAAGGGAGAGCAGAGAGGGGGACAGGGCAGCAGACAGTCCTGTCAAAGAGGGGAGAGTAGAGAGGGGGCCAGGGCACCAGACAATCCTGTCAAAGAGGGGAGAGCAGAGAGGGGGCCAGGGCACCAGACAATCCTGTCAAAGAGGGGAGAGCAGAGAGGGGGCCAGGCCCACACAGTCCTGTCAGAGAGCAGATGGGAGAGCAGAGAGGGGGCCAGGGAACCACATAGTCCTGTCAGAGAGCAGGATGGGATGAACCAGAAAATACAATAATTTCTATCTAGACTAGAGTTCAAAACAGTACAGCGTCAGACCAGGATTGAAGTAAGTGTTGAGGCTGGGGTTGGCACGCATTAGCCTACTGGAAAGCAGGGGAAACGGGGGAACAGAAGAGACGTCAAGCCATGCGCGGGTTGACCCATAGTAAGCAGTCTGACTGTATTAGGAGTGACAGCCCAAGCCCAATTAGCCTTGTGTGCCAGGGCTGCTATGGGGTATCGGTGGGAGTGATCAGGCCACTCATGCATTCAGCACTTGCCTGCAGGCATTCTGCAGCGACTGTATGGGTAAAAGTCAGCGCCACTACTGCCCCTTACCTCCTGTCTATCACTGTTCTTCCTTCCTCTCTTTATCACTCATTACAACTCCCCCTCCTCTCCCCTCTGCCCCTAAAGGAATTAAAAGCTATATTTGAAGCCTGACTATGCATTAACTCTCCCAGTGCCAATCCCTGCCTATCACCCCACCCAGAGAACCCAGAGAATTACCTCATCCCACTCGGAGGCGAAGGAGGGCGATCTCTCCATCTGTTTGTTCCCAGAACTGCAGTTAGCCACAGACTCACAGCAGCTGTTCAGACCCCCATCCTCCTCACCCAGGGGAGACACCAACAGGTCTGAGTCCGACTTGGAGAGGCTCCGGGTCAACTTCAGGACCCCCGGAGGCTTCAGCCTGACTGGAGGGACAGCCACAGCCCCTGTCGATTCCCTGGCCTCAGCCTTGGCAGTGTGGACCACCGTGGCATAGATGGGATCAGCGTCCAGGAGGGTGGCTGACATTACTGTGGAGCTGCTTGTGTGGCAGTGTTAGGATCCTAGCCTCCCTGTACCCAGGCCTCAGGCAGCAGTCTCTCTTCTTATACCAATGGTCAGTGCAGAGAGGGCTGTAAAACACTGGAGGATCCAGAAGTCTCAGTCTGTACAGAGCTTCCTGTTGAATTCTGAGGAAAAGCCAGACAGAAGGGGTGATGTAAGAAACAGTGAGGCAGGAAATATCTCTGTCGTGACACTGATAAGAATCCGCCTACTAAATAATTTATGTTTAAAACATATTAAATCTATTCCGTTTGGTGAAACGGAGCATGTAAGAGAGAGGATTGCTGCGTGTGTCCATAGCTCAGATACAATCATCAGGGTCCACCCACTAGTTGTATCCGGCTGCCCTCCCCTTAGTGACTGCTGCCTCCGAGTTTTTTATGCTTTCCTTCCCCTCTCTTCACGTCTCTCTCTTGCTTTTTCTCGCTCTCGCTCTCTTCCTCCTCTTTCTCTTTCAGCCTTCGCTTTTATTCTTGAGCAACATTCTATATTTCAAATGGTTGAATTTCCAACAAGACTGCCTCGATAGAAAGACTATTCCCAACTAGATGAAGGAATGAAACAGACACCCATGTAGTAAAAAGGAAAATTAAGAAATGAATGTGATACACCACACACACAAACATACACACGCAAACATAACACACGCAGAAAATTATCCCAGTAAGGCACAACAATAGAATCAGATTCTGAATATTTCAAAGGAGTCTAGCTGCTTTATACAGTTTTAAAAATAATGCCCTGTGCTTGCTTTTCAAAAATGAATCTAACACAGCAACAGTTAGTTGCAACAGCTGCTTTCAGGAACTGTAATAGCCTTAACAACGTCATGTGAAATCCCCATTGATCAGTTTTACCATACCTGCACACTTTGTCTTTGTCTGTCTGTGTTCGGAGAAGAGCTGCCGTCCTGTTCCTCATCTGTCCTCTGACTCCCTATCAGAGGACCAAGTCTGTCCTCTGACTCCCTATCGGAGGACCAAGTTTGTCCCGTCCCGTGGTGGGGATCTGAGGCCTGGCCTTATTAAGACTGACAGCTAGGGTAATCAGGTTACTGACGCAGTGGGTGCCTGCCTATTCAGAGGGAGGGCTGCCTGCAAGGATTCCTCCACCACGCTCTGTGTGCTGTACCACTGGGTCTTGGATAAGCCCCTGAATGAATTCAAGTATATTTTCTGGTCAAGATATTTGCTCCATTAGGCATTTGAAGTTGACTGCCAGGCATTTTCAATGGTTAAAATGGGTGAAGAGACTTGATGGCTTGACGAGAATGCAGAACGGATCCCACACACTCTCATATACTGAGCAGTCTATTCATCAGGGGTTGATTCTGACAAAAGGCTCTCTTGTAAGGCATCCTTAACCTTCCGCAGCACCCGCTGTCATGCACTGTGTACCCCTTCCCTGTAGTGCCCTCAGTCAGCCAAGTCCCTGGCCCGCCCACCTCTTCCCTTTGGGTAGTACTGGTATGTACAAGACACAAGGGATAACATCATAGCCAGGGCGAGAGAGAGAGAGAGAGCGAGACAGAGAGAGAGAGAGAGAGAGAGAGAGAGAGAGAGAGAGCACACTGCTCAGAAATGATGACAAAAAACTGAGGTGAAATAACCAAATTATTCATAAATATTTAGTTCATTTTGAAAGGTTCTGGGTGTTGAATAAATGTTTACAGAGATGTAATGATGCCTTAATGGTATATTAGAGAAACTAAAAGAAGAAGGAAATATGTATGCTCCTTCATCTGGCTGCAGAGCTCCAGGGCAGAGAGAATGACTCATGAACACGGTCCTCCAACCAACCAAGCGAAGCACAGCCAGCAAACACAGCAGCACAGTGTAGTAAACACACGCAACACAAGCACCTCTCTGTGTTTCAGTGTGTTGTATGCTCTCTGACTCACAACTACATTTGAGATTTTAGGGTTCTTAGGCATTTGGTCTCTGAGGTACTTTGCACCCATGTATCCCAAGGCCCTCAATTTACATTTTCATAACACTGCAGGATTCCAGAAACACTCTGTTGTTCCATTACTTCTCTCCTGCTTGAAATCATTACTTATCTTTGCAAACCTGGTGCTTTACATCATCTCGACAAGCCCCAGATGACCTGCATTCATTCTATGAAGTGAAAGGGGGCCCATTGTGTTATAAAGATAATCAGCCATAGATGTCATTGCCTTCTGTGAAGCAAGCTGTTTGGCTCGAATACAAATCTTAGAACCAAGCGAACTCATACTAGTGAAAACGGGGAAAACAGGAAAAACACTGCCTAAGGCCTACCTCTCAGAGACACCTTGTATAAAATGAAACCACACTTTCTCTGTGTCTGATGATTGTTTTAACCCCATTTCATTGCAATATATTAGAGGGTTATTATGCCTGTATACTAAGGATGAGAAGTCCATCCTTTAGAATCACGAGAGAACTCCATTAGCTAAGTCTTACTAGGGATTTGGAGAATTTGCCTGGGCCATGACACTGACTCTCAGCCTCTTAGAACTTAGAAGCTCTTACAAAGTCAACCTGTCACATGTACTGTATCTCAGCACTCTCGTTTATAGCCCGGAATGTGGTGCAATTGAAAAGACATGTTGGACTGTGAAACAGTAATTAAATTACAATCTGTGAGAGTTATGTAGGCTTACAGTTACTGTTTGAACTGAAACACACATTTTCAATCATGTTAAATTATTTATACCAGTTAAATGTAAGTAAATGTAATCTAAAATGTAGTCTACGTAATCCCCAAAAGTATGTATTTATCATGAGAGGGCCATGAACAATAACTAGTAATTCTGTATACTCCAAGAAAGGTTAAAATCTCAACTTTATGGTAAAAATAGTTATAAATTGCTGAGGTGTAGTCACTTTTGAGCTCAAGTACACAGTACAAATATGATACAAATATGAAAATATGAAATATTTTATATGATGTATTTCCTATTCAACAAAACTGTATGAATGAGGCTTTAAATAATGTATATGCATTCTAAATATAGTATAATCAAATTATAAAATGACTAACTATAAGATTTCACCTTCCTTATAACTGTAAAATGCATACGGTGTCCACAGATCGATTTATAAGTGAAAATGTTGGTCGGAACCGGTACCAGAACCATGCAGGAACTTTACATCTAAGAGGCTTAACAGTGTAAGGAAAAGAGTAAGCCTATCGTCCACCTGTAAAAAAAATCTAATTACCCTAATCTACAACAACTTAGACATCCACAAAACATAAAAGATCATGGTAGTCTGCGGTCAGCACAGATACAAAACAAAAGACATCAACCAGCTCAGAGAGCTCATTCAAGATGGAAAGGCAGCCCTGTAAGAGGCTTATAACTGTCACAGTGGAGCTGACCTCCCAGCAGAGGAATATGAAGGAGAGCACGCATGGCTGAGTGAAAACCCAGCACTGAATATCTATTAGTGTACTTTCATCCCAGAGGAGAGACGAGAGACGACAACCTAACAGACCGAGACTGTAGTGTACACCATGCCACCAATGTTTTTCCTCAATCAACAGGGGCTTGGTCATCTCTGGAAAATGTGAATATGTTCAAAAACAAACAAGATGAACTGTGGAAGAGACATACAGTACTAGAGGAAATGACATCCAATGCAAAGGTAGATACACATCTTGACTATTGGTTTATTTCCCCTTCCAGTCTTAAAAAGTATCTCTATCAAGTTCTTAAGTGGCTTACCTGGACAGGTATTGGAAGCAATGTCTTTCATTCAAATGGTACAGTAAAGCAAGATGGCCCATCACACTGGCATGTCTGGAACTACACTAAATACTCTATTATCCCAGTAGACAATAAGAGTCATAGCAATTACAGTATTTAGTTACACTAGCTACTTAGATTTTTATACAACTTGGGATCATATACACCAGTTATTGCTTCTGGCCAAATGCCGATGTAGAGTTAGCAAGCAGCTCCTAAAGTAACTATCAAAGCACACCATGGCACCATACCATAATTTGGTTGCAAAAAGGGAATGAGAAGAGGAAATATGCTATGTGAATACATGACTGTGACTGTGTATGTATGTACGTATGTATGTATGTGTGTGTGTATGTGTGTGTGTGTGTGTGTGTGTGTGTGTGTGTGTGTGTGTGTGTGTGTGTGTGTGTGTGTGTGTGTGTGTGTGTGTGTGTGTGTGTGTGTGTGTGTGTGTGTGTGTGTGTGTGTGTGTGTGTGTGTGTGTGTGTGTGTGTGTGAGAGCCAGCAAAGAAGAGGGTTTCCTGTGCAAGTTAATGCTTGATTTGGTGAAAACAACACTCGGCACAGTTCCATGTTTGTGGATTTCCAATTAGGAGCCAGTGATGACAATGACCAGTAAGACATTAAACTTATTCACATTTTTATTGCCCTTGGCACAGATTTTGAAGAACAACACCAAAAAAAGTAATCATGCAAACAGTAAAAAGTATTCTCTTTGTTGTTCTGTCAAATGCTCATGCTCTGATCTTTTTTTAAAAACATACCCATTTGAAACGGCCTATTTCTCAGCCCCAGAAACTGGAATATGCATATGATTGTCAGATTAGGATAGAAAACACTCTAAAATTTCCAAAACTGTAAAAATATTGTCTGTGAGTATAACAGAACTGATATTGCAGGTGAAAACCTGAGGAAAATACAATCAGGAACTGCCTCTTATTTTGAAACCTCTCTGTTCCTATGCATGCCTATCCTCCATTTAAAGGGATATCAACCAGATTCCTTTTTCTATGGCTTCCCTAAGGTGTCAACAGTCTTTAGACATAGTTTCAGGCTTTTATTTTGAAAAATTAGCTTGAAAGATCACATTGTGTAAGTGGATAGGTGGGGGCTCTCAGAATGAGTTTTGTGCTACAGAGTAAAGCGGCCATTGTTTCTCCCGGTGTTATTGAAAAACCTACACACCCGTTTGATATATTATCTAATATATATTTTAAAAAACAACCTGAGGATTGATTATTAAAAAAAGTTTGACATGTTTCTGTGGACATTATGGATATTATTTGGAATTATCGTCTGCGTTGTGGTGACCGCTCTTTCCTGTGGATTTCTGAACATAACGCGACAAACAAACAGAGGTATTTTGGGTATAAAAATAATCTTTATGGAACAAAAGGAACATTTGTTGTGTAACTGGGAGTCTCTTGAGTGAAAACATCCGAAGATCATCAAAGGTAAACGATTAATTTGATTGCTTTTCTGATTTTCGTGACCTAGCTTAATATTTAATGCTTAGTGTACATAATGTTTTGTTATGCTATCGATAAATTTACACAAACGCTTGGATTGCTTTCTCTGTAAAGCATAATTTCAAAATCTGAGACGACAGGTGGATTAACAAAAGGCTAAGCTGTGTTTTGCAATATTGCACTTTCATGAATATGAATATTCTTTAGTAATATTATTTGACTGTGGCGCTATGCTATTCAGCGGTTGCTGACGAAAATTATCCCGCTAACGGGATGGGTAGCGTCAAGAAGTTAAGCATGTCCCAGTTTAGATCACCTAACAGTACTAACTCTGAAGATAGATGGGGGGCGATCAATTCACATATGGTGTCCAGGGCACAGCTGGGGGCTGAAGGGGGTCTATAACAAGCGGCAACGGTGAGAGACTTGTTTCTGGAAAGGTGGATTTTTAAAGGAATAAACTCGAATGGTTTGGGCACAGACCTGGATAGTGTGACAGAACTCTGCAGGCTATCTCTGCAGTAGATTGCAACTCCCCCCCCTTTGGCAGTTCTGTCTTGTCGGAAAATGTTGTAGTTGGGGATGGAAATTTCAGGATTTTTGGTGGCCTTCCTAAGCCAGGATTCAGACACGGCTAGGACATCCGGGTTGGCGGAGTGTGCTAAAGCAGTGAATAAAACAAACTTAGAGAGGCGGATTCTAATGTTAACATGCATGAAACCAAACCTTTTACGGTTACAGAAGTCAACAAAGGATAGGGACTGGGGAATGGGAATGATGCTGGGGGCTGCAGGACCTGGGTTAACCTCTACATTTTCAGAGGAACAGAGGAGGAGTAGGATAAGGGTACGGCTAAAGGCTATAAGAACTGGATGTCTAGTGCGTTTGGAACAGAGAGTAAAAGGAGCATATTTCTGGGTGGGGAAGAATAGATTCAAGGCATAATGAACAGACAATGGTATGGTAGGATGTCAGTACAGTGGAGGTAAACCTAGGCATTGAGTGACGATGAGAGAGGTTTTGTCTCTAGAGGCACCATTGAAGCCAGGTGAGGTCATTGCATGTGTGTGGGGTGGAACAAAAGGGCTAGCTAAGACATATTGAGCAGGGAGGAGGCTCTACAGTGAAATAAGACAAACATCAGTAACCAACATAGCATATTGACATTATGGAGAGGCATGTGTAGCCGAGTGATCATAGGGTCCAGTGAGTAGCTAGGCGAGCTGGAGACACAGCGATTCAGACCATCTTAATACCATCTTTTATTTTTATTGGCCAGTCTGAGATGTGGCCTTTTCTTTGCAACTCTGCCTAGAAGGCCAGCATCCCGTAGTCACCTCTTCACTGTTGACGTTGAGACTGGTGTTTTGCGGGTACTATTTAATGAAGCTGCCAGTTGAGGACCTGTGAGGCATCTGTTTCTCAAACTAGATACTCTAATGTACTTGTCCTCTTCCTCAGTTGTGCACCAGGACCTCCCACTCCTCTTTCTATTCTGGTTAGAGCCAGTTTGCACTGTTCTTTGAAAGGAGTAGTACACAGCGGTGTACGAGATCTTCAGATTTTTGGCAATTTCTCGCATGGAATAGCCTTCATATCTCAGAACAAGAATAGACTGACGAAAGTACTTTGTTTCTGGCCATTTTGAGCCTGTAATCAAACCAACAAATGCTGACGCTCCAGATACGCAACTAGTCTAAAGAAGGCCAGTTTTATTGCTTATTTAATCAGGACAACAGTTTTCAGTTGTGCTAACATAACTGCAAACGGGTTTTCTAATGATCAATTAGCCTTTTAAAATGATAAACTTGGATTAGATAACATAACGTGTCACACAGGAATGATGGTTGCTAATAATGTGCCTCTGTTCGCCTATGTAGATATTCCATCAAAAATCTGCCGTTTCCAGCTACAATAGTCATTTACAACATTAACAATGTCTACACTGTATTTTTGATCAATTCTATGTAATTTTAATGGACAAAACAATGTGCTTTTCTTTCAAAAACAAGGACATTTTTAAGTGACCCCAAACTTCTGAATGGTAGTGAAAGTATTCAGACCAATTGCTATGAGACTCTAAATTGAGCTCAGGTGCATCCTGTTTCCATTGATTATCTTTGAGATGTTTCTACAACTTGATTGGACTCCACCTGTGGTAAATTCAATTGATTGGACATGATTTGTGAAGGCACACACCTGTCTATATAAGGTCCCACTATTGACAGTGCATGTCAGAGAGCAAAAACCAAGCCATGAGGTGAAAGTAATTGTCCGTAGAGCTCAGAGACAGAATTGTGTTAAGGCACAGATCTGGGGAAGGGTACCAAAACATTTCTATAGCATTGAAGGTCCCAAAGAACACAGCGGCCTCCATTATTCCTAAATGGAAGAGGTTTGAAACCACCAAGACTCTTCCTAGAGCTGGCCGCCCGGCCAAACTGAGCAATTGGGGGAGAAGGGCCTTGGTCGGGGAGGTGACCAAGAACAAGATGGTCACTCTAACAGAGCTCCAGAGATCCTCTGTGGAGATGGGAGAACCTTACAGAAGGACAACCACTTCTGCAGTATTCCAGCAATCAGGCCTTTATGGTAGAGTGGCCAGACAGAAGCCACTCCTCAGTAAAAGGAACATGACAGCCTGCTTGGAGTTTGCCAAAAGACACCTAAAGGACTCTCAGACCATGAGAAACAAGATGCCCTGGTCTGATGAAACCAAGATTGAACGTTTTGTTCTGAATGCCAAGTGTCATGTCTAGAGGAAACCTGGCACCATCCCTACGGTGAAGCATGGTGGTGGCAGCATCATGCTGTGGGGATGTTTTTCAGCAGCAGAGACTAGGAGACTAGTCAGGATCGGGGGAAAGATGAACTAAGCAAAGTGAAGAGTGATCCTTGATGAAAACCCGCTCCAGAGTGCTGAGGACTTCAGACTGGGGCGAAGGATCACATTCCAAAAGGAAAACGACCCTAAGCACACATCCAAGACAACGCATTAGAGGATACGTGACAAGTCTCTGAAGGTCCTTGAGTGGGCCAGCCAGAGCCCGGACTTGAACCACGATCAAACATCTCTGGAGTGACCTGAAAATAGCTGTGCAGCAACGCTCCCAATGCAAGCTGACAGAGCTTGAGATGATCTGCAGAGAAAAATGGGAGAAACTCCCCAAATACAGGTGTGTCAAGCTTGTAGCGTCATACCCAAGAAGACTTGAGGCTGTAATCACTGCCAAAGGTGCTTCAACAAAGTACTGAGTAAATGTTCTGAATACTTATGTAAATGCGATATTTCCTTCTTTTTTTATATATACATTTGCACCAAAAAACTGTTTTTGCTTTGTCATTATGGGGTAATGTGTGTAGATTGATGAGGAAAAAATTATTTAATCAATTTTAGAATAAGGCTGTAACGTAACAAAATTAGGAAAAAGTCCAGGGGTCTGAATACTTTCCGAATGCACTGTATTTGTTGTTGAGGATGAAAATGTAATTCTAACCAGCTTTGCATTGCTTGTTTTAGAAAAGACAGGTTTACATTTCAATTAACAAAAATGAGAGGTTGTAATCTTGATAGAGGAAAAGTTTGAGGTGCAAAAGCATTAAACCTCTCACTAAAAGCTTCAGAGGGTGAGCTATTCTTACTAATCAACTGGATAATCAGTTTGGGTTTAGGTACAGCTTTTGTATGACTGAAGCTTTTAGTGAGAGGTTTTATGCTTTTGCCCCTCAAACTTGTATTAGTTATATAAATTAACAGGTTTAATTTTGTCTGGCTTACCGTTCCAAATAAAATGAAACATTTTTTGCTCATATAATTACAAAAACACATTTTCTGAAGTAGGTAGCAACTTTAATAAATATGTAAACGGTGATATGACTAAATAATTCATCGGTGTCATTTTATCATAAATAGACAGATTTGTACCTCTCCATGGCAAGATCTTGTCTATTTTTGCTAACTTTGTATTCAAGTTTGTTGTTGTGAGTTCATTTATTTCTTTAGGGATATGAATACCAGGTATGCATACTTCATCATCAAACCATTTTATTGGTAAACTACAGGGTAATGTAAATGTTGTGTAATTTAACGATACAATATGTAATACAATACACTTATCATAGTCCAGAGAGCCTAGAGATGATTGTGCAGGGGTCCAGATTGTGGATTTAAGAGAAAACTAGAATCATTGGCATACATTGGCATACATTGGCATACATTGGCATACATTGACACTTTTGTTTTTAAGCACTGGATTTCTAACCCCTTGATATTATTGTTAGATCGGATTTTGGCCATAACAAATATATATATGGAGAAGGTGGACAACCTTGTTTAACTCCTCTTGACAGTTCAATACTTTCTGATAAGTAGATTATTTACTATTTTACATATGGGGAATAATAATAATCAGGATAACTTGTTCTGAAACATTACATGGATAAACATGCAAAACATTTGCATCAGCAATTTGTGAAAAAGGATAAATATATTGCATTCACTTTTTTTTTAAAGTAGCATCCATATCTGTACAGTTGTAGGCCTCAAAATGGAACTTTCAGGGTTCTATACATAACTTCAACCCATTGTATAAGACATTCATCAAAATGAAAATAGTCCAGGCATTTATGTATCAATTATATATTATAATCCATAATCATCATTGATTAGATAGCTCTTTTATAAAAACTATTACTGAACAATTTAGAAAAGTTCAAGGTTTGGGCATGAGTGTTCATTCATAAAGGACCTGTCTGTCCAAGGCTCCTCATCAATATCTGTCTCAAAGCTTCTGTCAAAAGGAAGGAAGGAAATCAATGAAATGATACAGACACTGGTGTGACATCCTCTCTCTTGCAGAGCTCTATAAAAGTAGTTTCACACATTTCGGTGAGCAAATCGCTGGTATTAAACACAATTATTCCTATGTTCAAAGGAAGATAGTTACAGATGATGAGTTTTCAATTTCACTCCAGATGGGTATTGATTGACAGAGAGTAAGAAATGTATATGCACTGCAGAACAGATGATAAATGTCGCTTAACTTAGAATAAGAATCAGTCATCTAATGGACAGGGAAACTCAGGCAATAACTGTGTCAACGATAGTGTGTTTTTCTTGTCTTTTGATGTGGTCAATGGTAATATGACAGAGGGTTGTAATTTCTTAACCACTGACAACCATCATAATGAAAACGGTACCATCAAGAGATGATGTGAAGTCCTCCTGAGTGGGGCAGTTGGTTTAAGGCACTGCATTGCAGTGCTAGAGGCGTTACTACAGACCCGGATTCATTTCCAGGCTGTGCCACAACCAACTGTGGCCGGGAGTCCCATAGGACCTAGGACAATTGGCCAAGCGTCGTCCAGGCTAGGGGAGGGTTTGGCCGGTAGGGCTTTACTTGGCTAATCGCGCTCTAGCGACTCCTTGTGGTGCCTGCGGGCTGACCCCGGTCGCCAGATGAACGGTGTTTCTTCCTACACATTGGTGCGGCTGGCTTCCGGGTTAAGCTGGCGGGTGTTAAGGAACGCGGAGGACACATGACTCCACCTTCGCCTCTCCCGAGCCCTTTGGGGAGTTGCAGCGATGAGACAAGATCGAAAGTTGGGGAGAAAAAGGGGGTAAAATACCATTTTAAAAATGTAATAAAAAAAGAGATGATGTGAAGGTACCTCTGTTGATTCATGCATGAGTCAAAAAGGTAGGGCTAACCAGATCCTCTACTGATTCTGAAGAGAGAACCTAGGAGGCAAGTAAGTTAAGAACAAATTCTTATTTTCAATGATGGCCTAGGAACAGTGGATTCGCAGAATGACAGATTTGTACCTTTTCAGCTCAGGGATTTGATCTTGCAACCTTCTGCCTACCTGTCGCCCCCCAGTCCCAGGCACTGTAGGCTAGGCTATATAACGGTGCATGTGTGTACGTCAATTGGATTGTGTGCTTGTCGTTGTGGCCATTTCATTGCATTTCCCCTGAGGAAAACCCAAATGTGAAGTCAGAAAAAGTTTTTCAATACAGGCCAAGTTCAAAATTTATTTGCTGGTAGGAATTTGATGAGTGAAAAGGAAGTATCTGCGTGATGGCACAGGCTGGACATTTTGCAAGGCAGGGATTCACTTACAGGATGGAACTTGTCATAGCCACTTGGAAACAAAGAGTACTAAAAACATATGGCACGATGTGAAAAGGACGTTGATAAAAAATTCAGGTCCCTCCATATGACATGAGTTTATATGAAAATATAATTCAGTTACATTGTTCCAAAATTACACTGACAATTTTGAATTGGGGACAGCAAAACACTTACAGTTGTATGAGAAGTCAATTACTCTACATTTTCCTTTCAGATGCCCATTGGCTGTTTATAGCAATCAAAAATCCTCACACACTATACTGTTAAAGATTACAGATTCGATTCGAAAAATCCAAAGCATAAATCATCATCATAACAACAAATTATTTTTCACTGTGTTTATACCAACATAATATATCGGCAAAAGAATCCCCTCCACATCCACACCAACCACAAAAATGGTTAGATAATCTTAAAGCTGACCTATCAGGCACAACCCATTTATACCTACCTCTTTGGAGAGATACAGTAGTGAAATACTAGAGCTATAAAAGCTAACTGTTTACCTGTCCATTTGACTTTTCACAGGGTTGTGAAGTAGAAAACACTTTTCATGCAAATGTTGACTCTGAATGTTTAATGAGCACATCTATAATACATGGAGATGCACAAGGCAGAGGAGCAGGTGTAGGAGAATCACTGTTCCTTATAACGTTGCACTGGCCACCCTGGTGCAATACACTGTTCAAGAGGAATATAAATATTTCCTGTAGGTTGGATCATGTTGTTTTGCTGATTGTATGGTTTCACATTCCTAATGTTGTATTGATTGCTGTTGCTTTCTTGGGCAGGTTTCCCTTGAAAAAGAGAATATGTGTCTCAATGGGCTTTTTAAATTTAAAAAAAACTTAATTGGGTGGCATTGATCGTTTCCCATTTGGTGATCAGACACGGTTTAAGCATTCTGATTCTGATTCTGAAGGAATGAGGGTGCTAGTATGTGGCATTCAAACATTTGATTATAAACCCATTTTAAACCAACTCCAGACTACTTCACGGCACACCCATGTTTGTTTAATTCAGTAACACACACGAGAGGTCACACAACACAGAGTACATGAGCGTCTGATGTAAGCTCTGTGTTCTCCTCTCATGCTCTGGTATGCAACATCTGTGTAGCCCTGCTGGCTCAGAGATGACAGATGCCGCCAGCTCATTGGCTGTTAATCCTGCCACCGTGAGAGAACGGCAAATCAAGAGGCCATCCCCAAGGCCCAGGAAAATGGGTATTGATCCCGAGCCATGCCTAAATGGATTAAATTACAGAGTACTGTTGCTAGCAGCAGGTATGTTGAGGGAGGGCTTGAGAAGGAGGGAGAGAGGCAGGGACAGGGTTGTGGGAGGGGGTTGGAGGGTAACTCTACCAAGGCTTTGGCCACCCATTGGCACTGGTAGACAGCTCACTCCCTCTTCTCCCCATAATCAATACTATTATCAATCATTCCCTCTGTCTACCTGCTGCATGAAAGAGGTCTCTAGAACACTCTCAGTCTCTATAACATGCCAGTCTTCTTGGTCAAATCAAATCAAAGTTTATTTGTCACGTGCGCCGAATACAACAGGAATACAACCTTACAGTGAAATGCTTACTTACAGGCTCAAACCAATAGTGCAAAAAAGGTATTAGGTGAACAACAGGTAGGGTAAAGAAATAAAAACAACAGTAAAAATACAGTGAAAAATAACAGTAGTGGGGCTACATACAGACACCGGTTAGTCAGGCTGATTGAGGTAGTATGTACATGTAGATAATGGTAATGGTCAATTTTATTCAGACTGAGTGTGAAACTGTGAGGAAGGTATCAACTACATATTGGAGGGAGAAGATGCATTACAGACACAGGGGGGACTTGACTAACACCGTGTCAACATTGGTGGGCAAAGCTGGGTGGGAGGAGTCATTCACTAACCTGAAGTCATTAGTCTTCTTGTATGAGCAGTGATCCAGAGTCTTCACTCTTTCTCATTCACACCCTTTTTGTTCATGACCTGAAGAGAAGAGGGGGATACGGGTCTGAGTCTGGAGAGGATATCTAACAGAGTGCTTCCCCTGCATGTTCTGAGCTTTAATATTCTGCATAGAAATGTGTCCAATTCCATGACAGGAATATAGAAGAGGAGAGTGTGAACTAACGGATAGTAATAGCAACATCAAAGGATGGCTGTGCTTTCTCACTATCATCCATATCTGGATTCATAGCCATGAACAATTGGAAGATATTAAAAGATTTCAGTGTCTTTTTGAGTCCTGGTATTCTTCAGTAGTCATTTTCAATTGCACTTGCAATCCTTTTTGATTTTAAGAAGTCCTTTCTTTGTGTTCAGCTTTGATACCTTTGTACATCAAGGGTAACTCTATCATACTGTTGGGCCCATAGACTTATGGTTGGGCCCCTATCTTTTAGGACAAGTTTCCCAGACCAAGAATAGGCCTAGTCCTGGATTAAAAATAATTCTCAATGGAAATTCTCCATTGAAATCACTTTTTAGTCCAGTTCTAGGCTTAATCTATTTGTGTCTGGGAAACCAGCCCATAGATCTTCAGTCACAAACATTCTTCCCCACTCCACTTCCACTCCACTTCCCCACTCGGGCAGTGCTCCACTTCATGGCACAATTGAATAATCATGAAGAACCCATTAGATTCCAGATGACACATGGACAACAGCACATGCTCGACATATGTAAATGTAAATAAAAATGATGTCCATTTCAGTGCAGTGATGTTCCAATCCCTATGACATTATGAAGAGAATGCCTCATTGGTCCTTAATGGGTCCCTGTGTCCATTAGATTGACAGTCAAGGATGTCCCACCTTCAGTAATACTTAAAGAAAAACTGCTGCTGTTCTATGTACAGTACAGTTGTGACCAAAAGTTTTGAGAATGACACAAATATGAATTTTCACAAAGTTTGCTGCTTCAGTATCTTTAGATATTTTTGTCAGATGTTACTATGGAATACTGAGGTATAATTACAAACATTTCATAAGTGTCAAAGGCTTTTATTGACAATTACATGAAGTTGATGCAAAGAGTCAATATTTGCTGTGTTGACCCTTTTTCTTTCAAGACCTCTGCAATATGCCCTGGCATGCTGTCAATTAACTTCTGGGCCACATCCTGACTGACGGCAGCCCATTCTTGCATAATCAATGCTTGGAGTTTGTCGGAATTTGTGGGCATTTGTTTGTCCACCCGCCTCTTGAGGATTGACCAAAAGTTCTCAATGGGATTAAGGTCTGGGGAGTTTCCTGGCCATGGACCCAAATATCGATGCTTTGTTCCCCGATCCACTAAGTTATTACTTTTGCCTTATGTCAAGGTGTCCCATTATAATGGAAAAGGTATTGTTCATCACCAAACTGTTCCTGGATGATTGGGAGAAGTTGCTCTCGGAGGATGTGTTGGTACCATTCTTTATTCATGGCTGTGTTCTTAGGCAAAATTGTGAGTGAGCCCACTCCCTTGGCTGAGAAGCAACCCCACACATGAATGGTCTCAGGATGCTTTACTGTTGGCGTGACACAGGACTGATGGTAGCGCTCACCTTGTCTTCTCCAGACAAGCTTTTTTCCTGATGCCCCAAACAATCGGAAAGGGGATTCATCAGAGAAAATGACTTTACCCCAGTCCTCAGCAGTCCAATCACTGTACCTTTTGCAGAATATCAGTCTATCCCTGATGTTTTTCCTGGAGAGAAGGGGCTTCTTTGCTGCCCTTCTTGACACCAGGCCATCCTCCAAAAGTCTTTGCCTCACTGTGCGTGCAGATGCACTCACACCTGCCTGCTGCCATTCCTGAGCAAGCTCTGTACTGGTGGTGCCCCGATCCCAGAGCTGAATCAACTTTAGGAGACGGTTCTGGCTCTTGCTGGACTTTCTTGGGCGCCCTGAAGCCTTCTTCACAACAATTGAACTGCTCTCGCTGAAGTTCTTGATGATCCGATAAATGGTTGATTTAGGTGCAATCTTACTGGCAGCAATATCCTTGCCTTTGAAGCCCTTTTTGTGCAAAGCAATGATGACGGCACATGTTTTCTTGTAGGTAACCATGGATGACAGCGGAAGAACAATGATTCCAAGCACCACCCTCCTTTTGAAGCTTCCAGTTTGTTATTCGAACTCAATCAGCATGACGGAATGATCTCCAGCCTTGTCCTCGTCAACACTCACACCTGTGTTAACAAGAGAATCACTGACATGATGTCAGCTGGTCCTTTTGTGGCAGGGCTGAAATGCAGTGGAAATGTTTTTGGGGGATTCAGTTCATTTGCATGGCAAAGAGGGACTTGGCAATTAATTTCAATTCATCTGATCACTCTTCATAACATTCTGGAGTATATGCATATTGCCATCATACAAACTGAGGCAGCAGACTGTGAAAATTAATATTTGTGTCATTCTCAAAACTTTTGGCCACGACTGTATATTGCTTCCCTTGATACAAGAAAATAATTGATCATTTTCAGGGAATACTGCATGCTAATTCTACATCATTCCAAAAAATATCGGCTACATAATACAGATTGCTCACCAGCACCGATAGGCCAAGATCGGTGGACAAAAGTGAAAAGGAATTTCAGGAACTTTCAGGATCGGGGGAGAGTGGAACTTGATAAAAATGATTCTTGGTTGAAAACCAGACTACTTCGGCCCTGGGGGTTTTACAGAAAGAGAAAGTAATTAGGGATTATTACATTTAAAAATGGCCTCCTATTGGTTTGGGACCAATCACAATGCTAATGCAACACAAAGCATGATGTAATTGGTAAATTAGTTGCAAAAATCTGACCAATCGGATTTGTATAGCTATTTTACAGCACTGTCAGGCTGCATGAAATTTCAATATGGGGTGGCTGCGGACCCGACTTTTCTGGACCTCTATTTCGGAAGACTAAAGGTCCCAAAGCTTGTGTGGGATTCTTTACTTTACGGACAGTCTCTGGAGTAATAAATGGGGTGACGTTGAGTGTAGAGGTGGATCAGATGATCGTGTTTGTGACACGGACACGGTGGAAATAGTGTATCTTGTCTGTATTGTTGAACTTTGATACAGTTTCAGGTTGGGTTACATCAGCTATTCTGTGAAGGCCTTTGTTCCGAACCTGTTGCGGTGCTTTAGTTGCGAAGGATTCGGACATGTTGCAGCAGTGTGTAGGAGTGAGATCCCAAGATGCGTGAAGTGTGCAGGAGGGTATAGTCACAGGGATTGGGAAGTTGGGGTAGAGAAAGCACAGTGAGTCAACTCTGGGGGCACCCATGCAGCTGGGGATCTGAAGTGCCCACAAGTGCTCACAAGTGAGTAGGCCTGAAGAGAGAGAGCGCGTTTTAGTAAAGTATGACTTCTTGCGTTTATTGCAATGGTTAGTAATTGTACTGCACTGTAGGAACTTAAATCCTATGAAATAGATCTGGTAGTGGCACCTACCTAAATGAAGTCAAAGTGAGTCAAATACTGCTTTGGCGCCATCTGCTGGGCACAGCTGCAGATGAGCAAAGATGACCAAACCGGAAGCGGAAACGTAAAGGCTAGCTGGTGGTTCCACGTGCAGCAGAATTTTAGTCACAGTGCCAGAACCACAGTCCTGCAATGAAGCGCCCAGGTATGTGTAGCTGACGTCTTTACATTTGGATTGTACAGTCATTTATCCTTATTAATCACAAATAATATTATCTTCAGTTGAATATATGTGTACATTGCCAGTTAGACTGCTAACACTTAGCTAATGACCCATGCTGGCTAGCATTAGCTTGCTAGCAAGCCAGCCCGAGACTTTCATGCGTGTTTCATGTTTTTCCAGGGTTAAAGAAAGCAAGTAAACGTGTGTCTTGCTCCAAACGTTACAAAATACAGAAAAAGGTATTGGTGAATTGTATTATTTACTGTCAATACCTAATTATATTTAGGCTACTCCTAACGGTAGCAGTTGCTGTCATGAAGTAGCTAAGTTGGCTAGCTCGGTGGTTTTAAAACTTCTCCTGCAGGGACCTCTATACGTTTCACAATTGTGTTGTATTCCTGAACTAGCTCACATAATTCACCTATTCAGGGGCAGGATGAATAGTTGAATCAGGTATGCTAGCTAGCTCAGTATATTATTCTAATAAGCTATGTACTAAATAAAAAATATACTATACGCGCAAATAAAGTCTGATTTATGTCATTTGATTTTAGGTCCGGGAACACAACAGAAAACTAAAAAAAGATGCAAAAAAGAAAGGAGTAGGCAAAAAAGTGAAAAAGGATATTGGAGTTCCCAACAAAGCACCCTTCAAAGAGGATATTCTGCGGGAAGCAGAACAGAGGAGGTTAAAGGTGAGTTCATGAACTGTTTTGTGGTCCCCTCTCATTTTAGGTGGCAAAATAATTAGGCCTAGATGAACGTGCACTCATCTCTTTCCAACCCAGCTTGAAGAAGAAAAAGAGAAAAAAAAGCTTGCCAAGCAACAACAACGGGCTCAGAAGAGGAAGAAGGAAAACGCTGCCAGTAGTGATAGAGACACCAAAGTGAAGAAAGCCAGAAAGGTATAGGAAAATGTGAAGGGCGTCAAAAAATCATGCGCTCATGTAGCTTGACAATATTTTAACTCCACATTTGAACTCCACAGGAGTTACCGTCACAGGAGGACCTTGTCAAACAGATGGTGAAACAAAGTGACCCGAGGAATTCAAATAAGCACTTTTGTTCAGAATTAAACAAGGTAGCTAAGATTATTAAATCTACATGTCTCAATTGGTATTAGGTGCCCAGGCAAGGCCCGAAGCTTTAATAAAGACATGCCCTACCTGCTTGTCCCTATGGATTGATATTCAGTCTATATTTTCTTCAGGTGATCGATGCCTCTGACGTTATAATTGAAGTCCTAGACGCCAGAGATCCCCTTGGCTGCAGGTGTCCACAGCTAGAGGAAGCTGTACTGAAGAGGGGTGGAAACAAGAAGCTACTATTCCTGTTGAACAAAATAGGTAATAATCTTATGGATAAGTCTTTAATTAATGTCAATTATATTGAGATGTAGTGTTATCTTTATACAAAAGGTAATTCAACTTAACCATACAATTAATTTCCCAAATCCTGCAGATCTTGTCCCTAAAGAGAATGTGGAGAAGTGGCTGCAGTGTCTTCAGCTTGAGTTCCCAGTTGTGGCGTTCAAGGCGTCCACACAACTACAGGATAAAACGGTGGTATGGACTATGTACATGCAGTGCCTATGATTTTAATGGAATTAATTTCACTGACTACTTGGGGAATCCATATTGATGGCCAGGTTCGGTCACACGTGCAGAATGTAGAAAATTGGCCATTACTGTGTAGACTATTTGAATATTGATCATAAATGCTTATACACATTTTTTTGTTAAACAGCAAGAGAAGAAGGCTAGGTTTGCAACTCTTAATGGAGTAGTAGACCAGACCAAAGGAGTGGCGTGTTATGGTGGCGGCTGTCTTCTCCAGCTCCTAGGAGACTTTGCAAATGGGACAGGGAGAGGGGGCTCAGTAAAAGTGGGCTTAGTCGGTAAGGAAGCTACTCCCCTCGCCATTATTTAGACATAAACTGCATCTCCTCTTGTAATTAGTATGGCTCTCGAGCGGTGGTATTAAAGTGTTGTGCTTACGAAATTATGATGATTTGTGTGAACTACTGATGTCTGTGACGACTACTACAACGCTGATCTCATCCATAGCGATCGCAGTGTCCTGTTGTGTACCCTGTGTCATATTTTGTCTGATCTGTCTTGTTCGTTCAGTTTATTTTATCCAATTATATTATCGTACTGTATGCACACATTAGCCTGTCTTATCTGTTATATGACAACAAGATTATGAATCTTTTAAGGGTTTATCCTGAACATTATAAATGCACGTTGTCTGTTACTTGAACCACTTGTGCCCTCCGCTGTCCCCTCAGGGTTCCCCAACGTGGGGAAGAGCAGTTTGATCAACAGCCTAAAAGGGATGAGGGCCTGTAATGCAGGAGTCCAGAGAGGGATCACCAGGTGAGTGAAGCTGAACCATTCATGATAATGATGGAGTCCATTCTATTCGCAGATGGTGAGGAATTGTATGAAGCATGATGAAGTTGAAGATCTGACAAAACAATGGAGTCTATATTCAATCCAACACTGAGCTTCATACACCTCATCGAGGTCTTACCAATTGGGGCTGAACAGTCCAAAAACCCTTGGTCATGTCTGTTCACCTGAATTTGCTCAAATGCCACTTGTAGCTTAACATCTAACATACCTCATGTCTGACTCTTGCAGGTGCTTCCAAGATGTCCACATCTCTAAAAATGTCAAGATGATTGACAGCCCAGGGATAGTGGCGGCCCAGTCTAACCCAAAAGCTGCCATGGCGCTGAGGAGTCTCCAGGTGGAGGACAAGCAGGAGACTGTTCTAGAGGCCGTCAGGACCCTGCTCAAACAGTGCAACAAACAACAGGTGAAACTGAGATCACTGGTGTGAGGAAATGTTTACTGCCAAGTTTGAGATCAAGCCCTATGTCTGCTGAGCCTACTAATAGTTAATCCTGGACTTTGTGTTTCAGGTAATGCTTCAGTACAATGTTCCGGACTTCAGAAACTCGTTGGAGTTTTTATCCTTTTTTGCCAAGAAACGTGGATTTCTGCAGAAGGGTGGATTCCCTAACACAGAGCTGGCTGCCTCTACCTTCCTCAGTGATTGGACAGGGTGAGTGTTGTCATCGTCATGATTTGTCACCAATCAAATTTAAAGTAGGGTGAGGCTAGCATGGAAATGAGGATAATTAACGCAATTCTTGAGTTAAAGTGAAGACTTCTAATCCAACTCTGATCCCTCTGCTGAGCCAGACTGAGCACTTCGCCTGGAAACTAGAATGAAAGGTATTTTTTGTAAATACTTAAAATGTTTATCTTTTCAGGGCAAAGCTGAGTTATCACTGCAAAGCCCCTGAAAAGCCAAGTCTTCCCCCATACCTCTCTGAAGACATTGTAACAGAGATGCAGAAGGGCTGGGACTTGGACAAGCTGAGGAAGAGCAACGAGGAGACTCTAAGAAGTGTGTTAATTTAGTATTTTCTCGTTTTACATTTGTCATTTAGCAGACGCTCTTATTCATCTAGTCGGCTCTGGGATTTGAACCAGCGACCTTTCGGTTAGTGGCCCAACACTCAACTGCCAGGTTACCTTCCGCCCAGTAATGAGTTTGTTGATGTACACCAGTGTTTCCCAACTCCCATCCTCGAGTACCCCCACCAGCATACCTTTTGTTGTAGCCCCGGACAAAAACACCTTATTCTATTTGTCACGGGCTTGATGGTTAGTTGCCATGTAGAATCAGATGGGCTTGTCCAGGGCCACAACAACAAGGGCCACCAGATGTACTGGTGGGTGTACTGGAGGACCAGAGTTGGAAAACCCTGATGTACACTGAGGTTACAAACACCTGCTCTTTCAATGACCGACTGACCAGGTGAAAGCTATGATCTGTTATTGATGTCACTTGTTAAATCCACTTCAATCGGTGTAGATGAAGGGAAGGTGACAAGTTAAATAATGATGTTTACACGTTGAGACATGGTTTGCCATTCAGAGGGTGAATGGGCAAGACAAAAGATTTAAATGCTTTTGAACGGGGTATGATAGGTGCCGGGTGCCCTGGTTTGAGTGTCAAATGCAAAGGCCTAGTGGTTAGAGTGTTGGACTAGTAACCGGAAGGTTGTAAGTTCAAATCCCGAGCTGACAAGGTACAAATCTGTCGTTCTGCCCCTGAACAGGCAGTTAACCTGCTGTTCCTAGGCCGTCATTGAAAATAAGAATTTGTTCTTAACTGACTTGTCTAGTTAAATAAAGGTGCAATTAAAAATATATATATATTTTTTAAAGCTGCTGGGTTTGTCACGCTCAAGGTTCCTGTGTGTATCAAGAATGGTCCACCAGCCGACTTGACACAGTGGTGGGAAGCATTGGGAGTCAACATGGGCTAGCATCCCTGTGTATTGCTTTCAACAACTGCCCTGCCCTGACTAATTGAGGCTGTTCTGGGTGGAAATGGGTGCAACTCAATATTAGGAAGGCGTTTCTAATGTTTTGTACAGTAAGTGTATGTGATGACTGACCTACTCTCCTAGGTGTAAAGTTCCCAAACCAGGCCAGCAGCATCATCCTCCTGTCTAAAGGCCCCACTGCAGGAGTGCTGAGTGACAGTGACGTGGTTGAGGACAAACCTGCTCAAGGGCCCACTGAGGAAGAGGAGATGGAGGGTAGCTGTGCGAACCAAGAGGTAAAAAATCTTTACGCTTATTTCTCACCTGATAAATCAAATTAAAGTAGGATCAGTCTGTTCTAGCATGGTAATTAAGACAAATAACGCAAGTCTTGAGTTAATGAAGACATCTAATCCAACTGATCCCACTGCTGAGCTGATTTATTGTAAATTCCAGACAAGGCAATGTATAAAATGTCTAAACTAATCCTTTCAGGGCAGATCTGAGCTATTACTGCAAAGAAATAAAGGCCTTTAATGATATATCTTTTAATTTCAGGATGATGGGGTTGAAGAGGTGTCTGATGCAGAGGAAACGGATGAACCACAGATAAAGACACCAGTCACAAGTAAATCAATATTAGCGACCAGATTCATTCCTGTTATGTTCCTTATTAATATAGGATCGGTCTGTGTGGAAATGAGGACAATAAAGCAAGTCTGACTTTAAGTGAAGACTTCTAATCCAACTCTGATCCCACTGCTGAGCCAGACTGAGAACCTTGCTTGGGATCTAGAATGAAATGGATGTATTTAATTTTTCCCTCGGGGAATAGCTTAATTCCTGTTTCATTCCCAATCAAGTCTGTCAATATCACTTAACTAATGATTTCTCCTCTTTACAGAAGAACCAGCCAAAGTGAGGTTCCAGGTTCCTGTCCCAGTCAACATTCTCTCCTCAGTCCAGACAGATGATGCCTATGACTTCAACACAGATTTTAAATGAACATCTATGACCTTCTGGCTGCGTTTGACAGGCAGCCCAAATCTGATTAGTTTTTTCACTAATTGGTCTTTAACCCAATCAGATCAGCTCTGAGAAAAATTGTGTGATCAGTCAAAATAACAATTGGTGGAAAGAATATTAGAATTGGGCTGCCTGTGTAAACACAGCCGTTGTTTCTCAACTCTCTCATATCTTAACCTTAATAGCTGTACTGGCACCATCTGAAGTTACTGTTTGAAGTCCTGTGTGTGTGGATGTAACCTGCAAACTTAGTTGGTACCAATGTTTTGCCTTTTAAGTAAAGGTCCAGTGGTAAATTGTTTAAGATCTGTCGATGTTCATTGTGAATTATTGTATATAGCCTGAACACAAATAAATTGATCCATATTTTGGCTCAAGTTGTGCTTTCTCATTCGAGTTAAAATGGTGATGAATACAATCGCTCAACCCCACATATGATCAATTTTAGTTTGCATGGTGTTAGGTTGACTTATCAGGACCAAGACTCAAGGTGGTTGACTGTTTTATTAAGCTGCTTTTACAAAAGGATGACCATTTGAAAATGTACATTGGTTAGGTTAATCCTTTTGTACAAAGTAAAGAAATGGCGTAACTTAGCACCATGTTTAATACTTGAGATGAAAACCATAGGATTGTGTAAATAAGTTACTTGCAATTATCAAATTCATAACCACTTCAGCTGTTCCACATGTATTGACACTAGTGGTTTGTGTGTATGACATCCATACTTAGCACAAAGGCATGTCACTGCAAAATGCAATCAAGATAAAGGATAGTAGGCTTGTGTTAAGTGTTGTGTGGTAGTGATCCTGATATACAAATTACTTTTATTTTTTATTTAAACAGGTAGGCAAGTTGAGAACAAGTTCTCATTTACAACTGCGACCTGGCCAAGATAAAGCAAAGCAGTGTGACACAAACACAGAGTTACACATGGAATAAGCAAACGTACAGTCAATAACAATAGAAAAGTCTATACAGTGTGTACAAATGAAGTAAGATTATCGAGGTAAGGCAACAAATAGGCCGTAGTGGCTAAATAATTACAGTTTAGCAAATAAAAACGATGTGCAGAAGATGAATGTGCAAGTAGAGATACGGGTGCAAAGGAGAAGGGGAAAAATATATATAAATCAAATGATATGGAGATGAGGTAGTTGGATGGGCTATTTACAGATGGGCTATGTACAGGTGCAATGATCTGTAAGTTGCTCTGATTGCTGATGCTTAAAGTTAGTGAGGGAGATATGAGTCTCCAGCTTCAGTGATTTTTGCAATTTGTTCCAGTCATTGGCAACAGAGAACTGGAAGGTGGCGAAAGGAGAAGTTGGCTTTGGGGATGACCAGTGAAATATACCTGCTGGAGTGCGTGCTACTGGTGGATGCTGCTATGGTGACCAGTGAGCTGAGATAAGGCGGGGATTTACCTAGCAAGACTTATAGATGACCTGGGGCCAGTGGGTTTGGCAACGAACATGAAGCAAGGGCCAGCCAACGAGAGCATACAGGTCACAGTGGTGGGTAGTATATGGGGCTTTGGTGACGAAACAGATGGCACTGTGATAGACTGCATCCAATTTGCTGAGTAGAGTGTTTTGTAAACACAGCCAATATAGTTGTTCTAAAGGAATGGATACTTGAAATAATTAAAACGTTGACATTATTTGATATGGTACCAAGTACAAATATGAAGGGGGAAAAAATGCTTTCATACCATTATGTAAAATAAGACCCATTCTGTTCATTAATTTATTATATGGAGGTTTTATTTCCTTTGTGTGTCATTGTAGTCTACAGTTTGTGTTGTGTACTTGGTTCCCAGCTCCTCGAACTATGTCCTTTGTGGATGCAGAATCACTGTCATCTGACAACGCAGCTGCATGCCCTGACTTTAGGCTTGTGTCAAAAAGCCCTTGGATGTCCCCTGCAAATATATCATATTCATATGTCTAGCATTCATTCGAATCAAATGTTTATTGGTTGCATACACAGATTTTCAGGTGCAGAGAAATGCTTATGTTATTAGCACCAACAGTGCAGTAGAATGACACTCAAATATAATAGAAATACCTGGAGACCAAGGGGTGACCCCCACTGTATGTCTCCAGGTTTATGAAGGTGGTTTGTCGCCTGTGTCCAGCTAGGACCCGCTCAATGGCGAGCTGGGATTCGAACCGTTGGGAGTCTGCCTCCCCGAAACACCTCTCTATGAAGGTGGTTTTCATAGTAGTGATTACTTCCATGAAGAGGTTGGGTACTAAGTTCTGAGTGCTACCAGATGGACACCGGTGGGAGAAGTATATCTCTCTGCCCCAACCCTTCATTCCTCCAGAAGGTTTTGTCAGACAGGCATGTGAACATTCCTTTTATCCTGTCTGCTTATACAACCCCCCGGCAGTGGCGGGGGAGTCTGGGCCTCCCTGCAGCATGCTGTCCTGTGCGGGCACTGGCCACCTATTTGGAGGTGACACGGTCAGTGAGAACAACAGACTGGATTTCTGGCTGGGGGGATGGGCTATCAAGCAGAGGCTCTCTCACTGGATCGTGGACACGAATACGACAGCATACCGCCTGGCTGGCAGGCCAGTGCTGGGATCTGTGGTGGCACATTCAACATGAGGTGTGGCTGCTTCCTGGGCTCTACTGAGAGGAGTGCCCATCGCTGATATCTGTGCTACGGCCCGCTGGACTTCCTCTTGCACCGTTGCTAGGTACTATCTATTCTAAACCAAGTGAAATAGTTTCTTATTAAAACAACATAGCCATACAATCTGGGGTAAAGGAAAGCGTGAGTATATGTTCTGTTACTCCAACTCAGCATCAACAAGGGTGCGTTCTGAGCCCTCTCCTGTACTCCCTGTTCACCCACGACTGCGTGGCCATGCACGCCTCCAACTCAATCATCAAGTTTGCGGACGACACAACAGTGGTAGGCTTGATTACCAACAACGACGAGACGGCCTACAGGGAGGAGGTGAGGGCCCTCGGAGTGTGGTGTCAGGAAAATAACCTCACACTCAACGTCAACAAAACTAAGGAGATGATTGTGGACTTCAGGAAACAGCAGAGGGAACACCCCCCTATCCACATCGATGGAACAGTAGTGGAGAGGGTAGCAAGTTTTAAGTTCCTCGGCATACACATCACAGACAAACTGAATTGGTCCACTCACACAGACAGCATCGCGAAGAAGGCGCAGCAGCGCCTCTTCAACCTCAGGAGGCTGAAGAAATTCGGCTTGTCACCAAAAGCACTCACAAACTTCTACAGATGCACAATCGAGAGCATCCTGGCGGGCTGTATCACCGCCTGGTATGGCAAATGCTCCGCCCTCAACCGTAAGGCTCTCCAGAGGGTAGTGAGGTCTGCACAACGCATCACCGGGGGCAAACTACCTGCCCTCCAGGACACCTACACCACCCGATGTTACAGGAAGGCCATAAAGATCATCAAGGACATCAACCACCCGAGCCACTGCCTGTTCACCCCGCTATCATCCAGAAGGCGAGGTCAGTACAGGTGCATCAAAGCTGGGACCGAGAGACTGAAAAACAGCTTCTATCTCAAGGCCATCAGACTGTTAAACAGCCACCACTAACATTGAGTGGCTGCTGCCAACACACTGACAATGACACTGACTCAACTCCAGCCACTTTAATAATGGGAATTGATGGGAAATGATGTAAATATATCACTAGCCACTTTAAACAATGCTACCTTATATAATGTTACTTACCCTACATTATTCATCTCATATGCATACGTATATACTGTACTCTATATCATCGACTGCATCCTTATGTAATACATGTATCACTAGCCACTTTAACTATGCCACTTTGTTTACATACTCATCTCATATGTATATACTGTACTCGATACCATCTACTGTATCTTGCCTATGCTGCTCTGTACCATCACTCATTCATATATCCTTATGTACATATTCTTTATCCCCTTACACTGTGTATAAGACAGTAGTTTTGGAATTGTTAGTTAGATTACTTGTTGGTTATTACTGCATTGTCGGAACTAGAAGCAGAAGCATTTCGCTACACTCGCATTAACATCTGCTAACCATGTGTATGTGACAAATAAAATTGGATTTGATTTGATTTGATAAGTTTGTCGCCTGTTAACTTGAATGGCCATAGTTGCTTACATATTTGCCTGTATTTAAATCGCAAAGTCTACTGTAGGATAATCATAAATTACAATGGAGTTCACTAGCACAACATCACTTTGGATTGTATAAGTATTTAGATATTTTTAAGACGTTGAAGGGGTAGGTTAACTTAATTAGAGGACGAGAAGTAGTAACGTTGTAGCCTCGCGCAGTTCTGATGCGCTTGAATGCATCAACAGTCTGGGGTCCTTCGAAATACTACGTATGCTTTTTGAAACCGGAAGTCTAACCAGACAAATTGAATACTTTTTCTTCTTTCATCTGATTATCCAACATAGCAAGATGTTGTCAATATTCAACTCCATTCCAACACACATGGTAAGAGTTTGAGTTATTTGTGAACTCGCCGACTGTTACAAATAGCAACCAATTTAAAAATGTTATCCTGCTGCTACAAATATCAAGGTAACGTAGTGGTAATGTGGCAAGTGGTGATTGGCAACTAGCTAGCGAGCTACACAAGTTAGTTAGACCGATTCAGTAATCATATTGAACATGGTTAAGACTAACGTTATGATAATTAGTTAGTTCTTCATCACAACCATAAATCCATTTCATATTTATTGTTTGGATGCTAGCCAGCTAGATGCCCATATAGCACGCCTATGAACCTGTCGTAACCAAATGTAGAAATGCATCCTCAATAACAAAGCTTAGATATAATATTCACAACCCTCTTTAAGTCTTCACTTCGGATGAACCTTCCTGATTTGTTTTGATTATTGACACGTCAAATATTAGTTTTCCAGTTGTGATCAACCATCTACCAGTCCTTCCTCAAAAATAAAACTTGTGATGTTATAGGATTATAAAGGACAGAAACTGGCGGAGCAGATCTTCCAAGGAATCATACTTGTCTCAGCGGTGAGTGGCCTGTCAAACAAACCTAATAAAATTGACTTTTCATATGTGTTGTTTTTACACTAGGCTAACCCCTTGTATTACCCTCCAGGTGATTGGATTTGTTTACGGCCTCATCATTGAACAGTTTGGGTGGACTGTATACATAGTGTTAGGAGGTTTCGCTGTGTCTTGTTTGGTGAGTTAAGTTTCATTCCATCCTCTCTGTATGTTTATTTGAAATGTTTTCAGTTGTGCCAAGCAGAAAATAATGTTGCACTTGTGCAAATAGTGCACCCACAGACCCACGTTGACTCCAATCTGCTTTTACGGGACCCAAACTAACTCTTCTGATTTACATCGCTGCCTGCACCTGCCCGCCTGTCCAGCATCACTACTCTGGATGGTTCTGACTTAGAATATGTGTCCAACTACAAATACCTAGGTGTCTGGTGAGACTGTAAACTCTCCTTCCAGACTCGCATCAAACATCTCCAATCCAAAGTTAAATCTAGAATTGGCTTCCTATTTCGCAACAAAGCATCCTTCACTCATGCTGCCAAACATACCCTCGTTAAACTGACCATCCTAGCGATCCTCGACTACGGCGATGTAATTTACAAAATAGCCTCCAATACTCTACTCAATAAATTGGATGCAGTCTATCACAGTGCCATCTGTCACCAAAGCCCCAAACACTACCTACCACTGCGACCTGTACGCTCTTGTTTGCTGGCCCTCGCTTCATACTCGTCGCCAAACCCACTAGCTCCAGGTCATCTACAAGACCCTGCTAGGTATAGTCCCCCTGTATCTCAGCTCGCTGGTCACCATAGCAGCACCCACCTGTAGCACGCGCTCCAGCAGGTATATCTTTCTAGTCACCCCCAAAGCCAATTCCTCCTTTGGCCGCCTCTCCTTCCAGTTCTCTGCTGCCAATGACTGGAACTAACTACAAAAATCTCTGAAACTGGAAACACTTATCTCTCTCACTAGCTTTAAGCACCAGCTGTCAGAGCAGCTCACAGATTACTGCACATAGCCCATCTATAATTTAGCCCAAACAACTACCTCTTCCCATACTGTATTTATTTATTTTGCTCCTTTGCACCCCATTAATTTGATTTACTTTGCATATTCTTCCACTGCAAATCTACCATTCGTGTTTTACGTGCTATATTGTATTTACCATTTAAAAATTAAAAAAAACTTTATTTAACCAGGCAAGTCAGTTAAGAACACATTCTTATTTTCAATGACGGCCTGGGAACAGTGGGTTAACTGCCTGTTCAGGGGCAGAACGACAGAGTTGTACCATGTCAGCTCAGGGGTTTGAACTCGCAATCTTCCGGTTCCTAGTCCAACGCTCTAACCACTAGGCTACGCTGCCGCACCTTGCCCCCATGGCCTTTTTTTTTGCCTTTACCTCCCTTATCTCACCCCATTTGCTCACATTGTATATAGACTTATTTTTCTACTGTATTATTGACTGTTTGTTTTACTCCATGTGTAACTCTGTGTTGTTGTATGTGTCGAACTGCTTTTCTTTATCTTGGCCAGGTCGCAATTGTAAATGAGAACTTGTTCTCAACTGGCCTACCTGGTTAAATAAAGGTGAAATAAAAATAAATAAATAAACATCTCAATCTCTCCCTCACCACCACCTTCTGTCTCAGCTGACCCTGCCCCCCTGGCCCATGTACAGACAGAACCCCCTCTCCTGGCAGCCAGCCCTACCAGAGACTACGGGAGAAACCCAGCATAAGCCTCAGGAGAATCTGAAGAAGAAGAAGCACAAGTAGCTCATGAATGTTTGTACCAGTTTGCCCAAGACACGTTTTGTAACTGAAAGCAACCATCATTGTTTGTCTGTACAATAAATACTTGTTTGAAGGACCAAGGGAAGGAAGTTTAAAGGAAGCCTTTATTAACAGTGACTGTTCAATCAGTGGTGGAATGTCATGTCAAACTAATTTCTGCTACTGTGGCTACTTTGTCGATTTCACACATGTTGATGTTGTCCCAACTGTTTAATCATGTGGATAAATCAAAACAAACAATTTTCAAAGTCAGAGGGGTTGGAAATAGCTACACTACTTCTACATCCTGCAACTTATATTATACAATCAGCAAATTAAGGATTTCCTATGTAGTATTTATAGGTACATCTCGTTTCACTAGTTTGCATTCTAAATATTAACTCATTTTATTAGTATTTTGCTACAATAATCTACCTATCTGACAGGTGGACACAGTAACAGAAGACTCAAATTCATTGCATATTGTAACCTGTATGGAAAATTAGAAGACACAGCTGTGTGCGAAGAAAGAAAACATTACAACCATGTCCAGCTAAGGACTACCATGGATGCCATGTATTTTCTAAATTAGCTTTTAAAGTGAGGTATAAAAATAGTCTACATGTACATAGAAATGGAGATATGATTGTCTATACAAAAAGTATTACATTGCTTGTGTGTAAATACATTTTTCATTAGCTGATCCTAACCCTTGAAAGAAACGTCTTCAAAGAATTTTAGCTGCCGCACCATCAAAGCATATGACTGGTACTTGTCATCTCCCATCTGCTTCCGAAGACACAGCTGTGTGTGAAGAAAGAAAATAAAACAAATTACAACCATGCCTGGCTAAAAAGGACTTTATCATGGATGCCATTTTCAATCCTAACCTCTCGTTTGTCCTCATCATCGTCCTCCATTATGTCCAGGACTCTGTCCAACAGCTTCACGCCAAGTCCCTTCACCACATCTGTTTTCAGGTGCTCAATGGCTCTGCGGATCTTTGCCGGTCCAGATGTGGTGCCTTGTAAGAGGTGGGTTGAATACAAGAAACATAAGTTTCACAGAAAACCATTTATTCCTCCATAAGAAATAAATAGATTTCTCACTGATAAGCCAGATCATGTCAACAGAGCAATTTTGCATTGAAACATGCAACTATGTAGACACCAGATAGAATCTACTAGGGCAGAGTTTCCCAAACTCGGTCCTGGGCCTCCCCCTGGGTGTACTTTTTTCTCCAAAAGCACTACACAGCTGATTTCAATAACCAACTCATCATCAAGCTTTGACTATTTGAATTAGCTGTGTAGTGCTAGGGCAAAAACCAAAATGTGCATCCAAGGAGGCCGCAGGACTGAGTTTGGGCAACCCTGTGCTAGGGAAGCTCAGAGAGACTGTTTTGGCTGAGACTTACCGGTGGATAATTCACTGAAGTGGAACTCCTGCTCCTCTCTAGCTTTCCCATGCAGCATCAGGGTGTCCCTATACTTCCTGTTCAGCTTAAACTCAGCTAGTGGAGTAGATCTAACACCATCCAGCTCACTAACAGTATCTCTGCCATCCATTCGCAATGTCTGGGTCATCATCTGAACCAGGTCCTGCATATCACTGGATTCACTCTTTCTGCAATGTAAAAAGAAGAAAATAACAATGTGTCAGATTTAAATGTGAACATTACCAGCAACACAAAGGGGGTAATGTGCTTCTATGGGTGTGGTGTGGCACTGCTCCCAAAGAGCCACAAATGGCTTTTACCCCTCTTTGCAGTCCCCCTCGGAGTGATCTGTTGAGCTGGTGGAGGAGCTGCATTCGTCTTCGTCTGATGGGCGCCCCAAAAACCTGTCCTGCTACAGGAACACACACCACTGTTATAGACTGAAGCCATATTTTTAACTTGTAGCTTACTGAAACAGTAAGACAATGGAGATGAACCTATATTTACCTGGTTGGTTTCCTTTCCCATTTCAGATACAGAGCGAGTGACAGTGGAGTTCTGGGACTCTGGCTGCTTATTATGTAAAGAGGCAACATCATAAGACGCCCTTCTTTCTGCATTGACAACTGTGGGAAAGAAGAATACTACAGCTAGCAATAGTAAGCAGAGCTACCACTTTATTGTTCAAATAGGCAGACTATACTAGACAAAATGTCCCTTGCTAATCCCTTCTAGTCCCATGGTCATATGAAATATTGACAGCAGAGGTTGGAGGAGTAGCCTGGCGGTTAGGAGCATTAGGCCAGTAAACGGAAGGTTGCTGGATTCAAACCCCGAGCCGACAAGGTACAAATATGTCGTTCTGCCCTTGAGCAAGGCAATTAACCCTAATTGCTCAAGGATCGATATCAATAATGGCTGATCCCCTGGCTGTGACCACACTCTGAGGGTGTCTCAGGGGAGTAGGATGTGCAAAATAAATAAATAAATAATAATAATTCACACTTGTACATACAGTGAAACAGGACTATATAGGTGCCCCCTAATTATTATTATTTACTTGGTTGGCTGGGGTTCTGCTGGGACTGCCTCAGTCTTCTCCTCTCCCTGGCAGTCAGAGGACGCTCCTGCTAGCAGTAGAGATGTTATTAACGTTACCTGCCTATGTAACTACTGTGTAAATACATAGTATTAGGGGCACTTGTGAGTGGGACCAACACAACACACTTCTTTACAATATACATGCCAGACCTCAAGACAGTTTTTTTGTGTGCAGTAACACAAATCTACCTTGTTAATTGTTAAATCGATTTCGCCCACCTGTGGCAGTGGAGTGTTGCCGTCCTTGGAAGAGCTAATGGTTTTGACGGAAGTTGTTGTGGTGGCCCTCTTCTTATCTGTGTTTGTCCTGCTTCTCTTCTTCACCTCCACTACCAGTGCATTAATAGGAGGAGGCGGTAGAGGTCTAGGAGCTGCTACTTTATTCCACTGTAGAAGAACAAGCAAGGGATGTGGAGCCTTTTGTTATAAAGTACAGTTTGATAGCCCAAAGCCATGATAAAAATGTCCTGACACGGTCCTCACCTTGTCCTGATCACTCTGTATCCGCCCCCTGTCCCTTTGTCTACGTTGGCAGGAGACAGAGGGTTCAGAGGAGGAGGGGGTACACAGAGGGGGCGTGTCCTGCTCTGGGACTGGGGGGAGGGGCTCCAAATGACAGGGTGCCTACATACACAGATAAAACATAAATCAGTGTCAATGACCTCTAAAATATTGTGCTATCTCAATAATGTCTGGAGTCTGGTAGAGTAGACTATGCATGATCAAACACAGGTAAAATCATGTTCTTACCACAGGAGGAAGGGGCTCTAAGAGCTTTTCTGTGGATACCAAGCTCTCCTTTAAAAGACAATAACACAGAGGCTTACTCTCATTCACCAAATTTATGCCGTATGTGCACTGCATGCAGCACATGATAGTATCATTCCCCATCCACAAAGCCAGGCACTTACTTTGACAACGGCAGTATGTTTGTGTGCAGGAACCTCCTTGAGAAGATTCCTGGTGTCATCCTTGTTCTCTATATTTACTTCAAACGTCTGTCCAGTGGATTCCACTTTGAGTTGTCCTGCAGACCTTAACTCAGAAAAATTGGTAGAAACATCCAGACATATACTATGTCCAGTAGCTGGGCTCTCAATGACCACATCCTTGAGTAGCTCCATTGTGTCATCTTTATCGTCCGTGTTCACAGTTTTCTCTACAGAGGTTCTGACTCGGTCTCTGGTCTTTGGGACGCCCTGCATTACAGGTCCATTGGTGGTCTTGCTCTCCTCTTCCCTGGTACTGACACTTGATAGCAGCCTGCGCGGATGAGGCAGGGAGGGGGGGGGATCCGGATTCCCTCCCATCTGCTCCTCCACTGAGCTCTGACAAAGAGTGTCATTATCTGCCCTGGCGTTGGACACGGTCTGGGGAGGATCCCCTCTCTGGGTGTTTGTCTCTTCCTGTGTCTGGAGATCAATGTCAATTTTACTGATGGTTGCCAAAGACACACCAGTGGTGTTGAGAATGTCTTGTGTAGGGGATTTGGTTGTTAGATGTGTCTGGGGTGGGGTGTCCTGTGTGATTCCATTGCGTCCTTTGTGCTCCTGTGTGTTGATCTCTTCCTTCTATGAATTATAACAAAAAAACAGAACAAACACACCGCAATGAAAAAAATCAAGACACTCGTGGGACTTGATGAGCATCGTTTTTACTTCATGGCCGCTCTCTATAAAAAAATATAGATGTTATCCACTGTATTTTAGTGCTGTTCTGTTAGCTGTTAACTCACCCTTTTCCCTCTGGTGTTTGGGTCTGGCTGGGGACATTGAGGGGGGCACTCAGGCCCTGGCTGAGACGAAACCACAGATGCTGCACTATTGGGTCTAAGACTGCCACCAACCGCTTTCTTTCTGGACTTGGCAGTTTTCCTGGAGTGAATCAAACAAACAAGGCATCCAAGATGAGATCAATCCAACACACTTAATTTACTAACTCTTGGTTCAACATACATAGACGAGAGAGAGAGTACTAGCCAGGTATTACAACAGATGATGCCACCTACTCTTTGGTGGCCTCTAAAAACATGGCGATTTGTCGTTTGATGTAGGGCTGACGTAGGATGAGTTTGACATCAGGTCTGTCCTCTGGTCTCTTACACAGCATGCTCTTTATCAGAGCGCCCAGCTGAGGGTCATACTTACTCGGCATCTGAGGCAGCTGGAAAGACATAGATCAATTAATCTAGTAGCAGACAAATAATCTGTCATCATGACTAATAATTTGGGCAAGATGTAAGGGACTGACCTTTCCCTCTACAATGCGGTAAACGAGTGAGTTCATGTCCTTGGCATTGAAGGCATGTTTCAGGGTGGACATCTCGTACACACAGCAGCCCAGCGCCCACACGTCAGACTGGGAATAAAAGGAGGGTTGAGTTAGCCTAGTGCACACAACAGCATCTACCTCCTCAGATTCCTTCTGGCTCAACATAACTGGGGCTTCAACAGTGATGATCTCAAGCATGGATCTACTGTATACACACAGTACCTTGTGGTTGTAGGGTTTGTTGGAAAACAGCTCCGGGCTCATGTAGTACGGTGTTCCTATTAGAGTGTTGGCCATGTCGTTCTGATTCTCCAGAACCCGGGCGATGCCAAGGTCTCCTACTTTAATGATGTTAGTCTTGGTGAGGAAGATATTCTGGGTCTTTAGGTCCCGGTGCAAGATATGCTCCTCATGTAGATACTACAATTCAACAGAGAACATGGTGTTGTCACTGTAACTCTCCTGTAAGTAAGCCTCGGCCTCTGCCAAAGGTAATGGCTGGGGGCAGAGCAGATGTTGCAGCATATCAATCGATCTGTATATAATATCTCAGCTATGATTTGATTAAATGCACTTTAATGTACCTGGAGGGCCATAGCTATCTGGACGAACCACTCCACCACCTGCCTTTCAGGTAGGAGTTCCCCCTTCTGTTGCTTGAGTCTATGGTAGAGGTCGCCTCCCTCGCAGAAGCCCATGGCGATGTAGAGTTGGCAGTCTTCTCCTTCCCACGACTCCCTGTAAGTCACGATGTTTGGGTGTCGTAGTCGCGAGAGAAGCTGAGCCTCCTGTTCCGCGGCTCGCCGCTCACGTTTCGAGGACGTGGTCAAGTTCAACTTCTTTATGACATACTAAAAAAAATAGAAGAAACGGGTTCGACACGTGCTGCACTCTGCGAACATTCTGGCTAGATGCATTAGTGGCGAACATTCTGTCTAGACAGTTTTGTCACAAATGCGTCTAGACAGAATGTTCACCACAAATGCCGCAGTTATTTATTTCTAAATGGTAAACATTATTTGTAGATCCCTTGGTATTGGCACTATCAAAGTTAGTTGGTTGGTTGGTTAGCTTAGCTAGCTACTTGCTAACTTGATTCATGAAAGGGAAGAAATGTATCAGAGTCGACCAAACAAAGCTATTATAACATTATTGAAACCCTGTTTTGAAGTGGATTGTTGTATTACCTGTTTACGGTCTGTTTTGTGTTTCACCAGATTCACCTCTCCATAACTCCCCTTTCCAACAACTCTGATAAACATGTAATTATTCATGACTTCAAATCGTCCAATCTTTGTAAATATTACCCCGAATTCAAAGGGTATAATCTAACTACTTAATTGAAGAAAACCTGCGAATATCTCCCATTTTCTGGACATAATAAATCCAGATATCTAACTTACTTAGCGAAGGCTAATGTACCAACAGGACGATTTTCAAAACAGGAAATCATCAGTAGCTTTTTCGTCACTAGGCAACTGGTACATCAACGTCGACGTTTGTTTGACGGGTGTACCACAGATAGAACAATGATACAGATATTTCACTGGATGTATAAATATGAAGCATCCGTTTGGGGTTCCCATTCACTACCAAATATGGTAGTGAGAGGAAGCCCACTGGCGGGTAGTGGGAGAAGATGGAATGAGATGGATTTTGGCCTACATTCTGCAAATTTTCTCATCGATGAAACATTTGATCTCAATACACTTTTCTACTCCCAAAACTAGACTATGTTATGAACTGAGTGGACTACGTTTTGTAGACTTTTGCATTTACCAACGTTTTTACAAATCGTGTTGTTTAGAAGGAGTGCAAAGTCGAAATAAGGTTTTGCACATGCGCATATCACTGCATAACGGAAATATGCAGATGTATGCTAGAACGGGCCACTTGTTCTGCCCACTATGACTTTTCTGTTCCCATTGGAAATGACAGGCTGCGGTCTGTCTTGGTTTAGTTGGTTTAGTTATAGTTTAGTTAAAATCCCATATACGACTAGGGTCGAAAATGTGGTGGCAGTTGTTGTATGCAAGGGTTCCCCGAATATTGCACAACGTTTTTTTTGTGTGCATCTACCTTTCACACATTATTTTATAGCTCAATGCTGTCTGCCTTTCACACATCACTGATTTATATTGTAATTGCATCGATATTCAGAAAATGCTTAATTACAAATAGTATTGTTTATAGTCATGCCCCCAACGTGTATTCAATAGCCTATATTGAGTCCCTATAATGTCATGCATAAACTCTCATGAATGAATGGGGATTTCTACTTGAGATGGATGGAAAATAATGAGTCATCTATGAGGTAACGCCACTATCATATCATCCACTAGAGGGCAGTTGATTCTAACAAAGTTGGTTGTGCAGTTTGTTTGATTTTCATCTTGCTTTAGTCATTGATAACTTATGTTGTCTATTCTTCTCACCCTGACATTGTGTATAGCCTATGGCGACAATACAGATAGGCATATTGAATACAATTCCAGTGGGAATGGATGTAGCCTACTTCTACCACATGTCATCATTGTAACACATGTCCCATCTAATGAAATATTAATTTGTTGGATGTCTTTAGTAGGCTTTATATAGCCTGTCTATCTATAGCCTAACGATTTATCTAATCATCTGGGACAATTTACAAGTCCAGATAGCCTTTTTGATTGCTACGTTCACCATTCTATTTAAATTAACATAATAACAAACAATTGAATGGTGAAAGTAAAGATGTGTCCTTGGACCGTTCATGACGGAATGCCAAGCAAATAAAATAAACCAATTATGAAGCAGCTTGCTTACCTGTGTGCCACAAACAGGTTATTGATTGGTTGATTAACAAGAATGTTCGGCCCCTTGTGTGTTGGCCACTCCCTCCGCTCTTTGCCTGACGTCAGGAGAGTGCTGATGGGGGGTGTCGAATCCAGTTTTTCGGCGAACGCCGTGAGTCTAATTTGGAGAAGCAGTGAAGAAAGAATCGACATTTGAGATCGTGCAATTTACAGGTATGAGTCTCTGTCATGTTGATTGTAACATTGGACAAAAGGAAAATTATTGACATAATCGAGATGTATTCGCTATATGGAAACATGCCCTAAACGCGAGAATAGTTTACATTTCTGGTCTGTTTGAAATGTTAAACGTTAGCCTAAATAGTTTATTAAGTTTATAAATATAGTTTCTTAATAGTTGAAATTAATAATGTATGGAAAGTAATAGTTTAACGGAGCTGGTTGACATCACAGAATGAAACCAGGTTATGACTCTGCCGGAAAGACGGACAGAGCCCCGTCATATGGAATGTTCATTCATAATATGCATGCTAATGTATTACATTAATATTAATAATGCCAGATACTGAAAGGCATATTTGTTTATGGCACTCTGTGTATTTCTCAGTGGATATCAGAGGGACTGATGGAGTGTGTGCAAACCAATAGAACAAAGATAAACTGAAAGCAGTGTTTATTTTCCCATCAAAGTTATTATTCACATTTGAGAGTGTGTTATACTTATTGTACTTTTTGTACATACGTGTTTAGTGCCTTACTGATCAGGAATGCTTGAGGTATTTTGCATTTTCCTCTCTCTCTCTCTCTCTCTCTCTCTCTCTCTCTCTCTCTCTCTCTCTCTCTCTCTCTCTCTCTCTCTCTCTCTCTCTCTCTCTCTCTCTCTCTCTCTCTCTCTCTCTCTCTCTCTCTCTCTCTCTCTCTCTCTCTCTCTCTAATTTGTGTTCATAATTTTTTTAGAGTCAATGGTCAATGATATTCACACACATACATGCGCACACACGCACACACGCACACACACACATACACACACAAACACGACACGCACACATACAACATCGCTTTCTTTCCACATGCCTGCTCGAAGGAGAAGGCGGCTTATCAATTAATAAGCTCATTTTGAAAGGGATTTGCTTAGTGTCCTGGACACCGGTGCCCCAGATGAGCTTGTGGTTCAGATCAGGATGTTATCATGACAAGGAGAATGTGATATCTGTGTATGGACAGTGAGATGTTACTGTAACACAGAGACACTCATGTGGCAGCTCTCAATGTGGATTTATCAGTAAGGATAGCCAACGTATTCTTGACTTCTTGTCATAGGGGGTAAAGTTATGTCAATAGGCCATATAAAGGCGTGTTATCTACAGTGGATAAAAGCGACTGGGGACACAGCGTGTATTTGCCCAAGGCTTGTCTGGAATGACTGTTAGGCTAGAGCAATTTTGAAAACTTATAGCATAATGAGCGGGGCGGCAGGGTAGCCTAGTGGTTAGAGCGTTGGACTAGTAACCGGAAGGTTGTAAGTTCAAACCTGCGAGCTGACAAAGTCTGTCGTTCTGCCCCTGAACAGGCAGTTAACCCACTGTTCCTAGGCTGTCATTGAAAATAAGAATTTGTTCTTAACTGACTTGCCTAGTAAAATAAAAAATATCATGATTGCCATAAATATTGACTTTTGTAATTGACCATGTGTTTAACCTGATTAGTTTTCTTTTTGTTATGTCATACTTAGTTTCATTGTTCCTATGCACACTTCTGTCCCTGTTCTCTGTTGGGGGTCATGCACAAACTCACACACATAAACATACACATACACACACATCCCTGCTGCCCTTTGGCATTCTCTGCCATGCTCATATGACAGCTATGCTGCTAGGATAGTCCAGTCTAACTAGCTGTGTGTGATCAGGAAATTATCTCTATCACTAAGTGAATGATGACATTATACAATAAAGATAGATAAGCTGGAGGATCTTTATAGACAGATTGTACTCAATATGAATTTCAGAGAAATGGCCAGGATGTTTTTAATTTTCCATTGCATGTTACTGAGGCCTTATGAAGCAAGAGGGCTTGCCAATGGGTCTCCCCACTTCCTTTGTGTCTGTGTGTGTACGTGTGACTGTGTGTGGATGTGCGTGCGTGTGGCTGTCACTATGTTTGTGTCTGTGTGTGTACGTGTGACTCTGTGTGTATGTGTGGTTGGAGCACATCTAAAAAAGGACTCCTTATCTCTTTTGCTGCAAGCCTGTGAGGTCACAGGTTTCAGAAACTCCCAGTTTGTCAAACTGCCTTCTCATATATGTCAGCACTTTTCTGTATGTGTGTTTCTTCTGTCCACTGCGCAGCAATGGGAAACCAGTGAGTACAGTGCTTCTCTCAATAAGCTTAACAAGGGCGAATGCTGCATGTCAAATAGCTCTTAGGAATGTGGTTATATCTTTTTATCCAAAAAGCCTGCACAATCCTGTTGCCTCCCGGATATGTCGCTGGGCGTCTTGACGTTTCCTGATGAATGCAAACGATCTAATCAAACAGAAAAGCTTGTTTCTCTCAGAACATTGTTGGGAGCTTTACCTGCATGTGGTCCTCTTCAACTTCCCTTTATAACTTCTCCTATCTGCTCCTGTCCGCTGTTATGCAAGTCTCAAGCCCTACTGTTTTTATATAAAATAATCCTTGTTTGTTTTAAGACACTTATCCCTTGCCCTTTTGGAACTCTTTCTATTGTTTTTGTCCCTTTTGAGAGCTCAACTTCAGCTCTATAAGCCTGAATAGGTTAATATGTACATTGTATTGTATTGTGGGTCTTGGATAAATCTACAATTGTCTGTGTTCATTGGCCTGTCCTCTGTCCTGTTCAACTGAGTTGCAGAAGTGTCTCAAGCATTTTGGAGCATATGGTTATATGCATATGCTGATACTCTATACCATAGCTGAGGGAAGTAAGGGTGCTGTAGGTGCTGCAGCACCCCCTGATAAAATGAAATAATGTTTTCTAAATTATATAATTACTCCTGACTGAATTTGGGCAGCACACGCTCCAAATAACGAACAACTTGCTACCATAGAAATATAATCCATAGAACCCAGCTAGCACATAATGTTCTGAGAGCCATATAATTATTAGAACTGGATGAGAGCGTGATTGTCCTTTGATTATTTTGCATACATCCTTCCCATAACGTTTTCTACAGGTTTCCTCATGGTTTTATTTAGTAATGTTCCCAAACTGTTCAGATAACGTTAGGAAACAACGTTCTTCTGTGGGAATTTCAGTACAGCATAACGTTTCTTCGTGGTTCTATTTAAAGTCATGTTCTCAGAACATTGAGAAACAACGTTCTTTTGTGGGAATTCCAGTACTTCAGCATAACGTTTTCTACAGGTTTCCTCATGGTTCAATTTAAAGTCCTGTTCTCAGAACATTAAGAAAACTTTCCATAAAAAACATAAGAAAATATTATTAATGTTCTTGAATGTTATTTAAAAACATATACATTCCGTTCTCAGCATCAACAAGGTGTGTTGGCCGTGTCCACAAATTGTCCAAACCTGATCTTAATGAGTGCTTGTTTCCTTTGAAATTAGGGTCTGTTTGAACAGACAAAAATGAACAGCTTGGTATGGGTTAAAAAAACAACATTGCATGCTAGCTCCATCCTGGTGGCGCAGTGGCCTAATTCCATGGATAAAGAGCAGAAGATCATAGGTTTGAATATCACTGACACCATGCCACAATAAAAAATGCATTATAAATGCTTAAGCAAATGCATTTATATCTCATTTCTAATGTGTTCTGTGTTCAAAACAGTTAACCCAAACTAGCTAGCAGTGTTATTAAAGTCTTATTTTAACATGTTCTCAGAATGTTATTTAATTACCTTCAAATAACCTATTATTTTTGTTATCAGAATGTTAATAAAATCTCATAGGAAAACTTTCAGGGAACCATAGAAAAACATTCTCAGAGCCTCCTTGCAACCTAAAAATGTACATTCACAAAACAGACAATATTTTCACTTCTGTTCTCAGAACGTAAAAAAAATGTTCCGTTTTAAAGGTCAGGAAACTTATAGCTTCGTTCCCAGAATCAATGGGAAACCAAAAATGTACATTCCCACAATTTCCAAGAAACCAAATATGCTAGCTGGGAAGGGTTTTGGAACCTCACCCTGGTGAGGGCGATTTTATTTATCCGTTTGACAGTGTCAGAGTAGCCACTCATTTTGGTCCTTTATGTAGTATTAACAAATATTCTGATAATGTCTCCTAAATGACGTATAATTGCATGAAATGTGTTTATACAAGGCCACATTTTTCTCTAACCTGCTAAGATCCCCCCCCCCAACGTTTCTCCGTAACTGTATGCCACTAGGCAAATGAAATAGATAGAATGTGTTATTATAACAGGAAAAAAAACAGCACTTCCAACTCAAAACATCTTCCTGCGGCTAAGCTGTATATTGTACTGTATAAAACCCATCTATTTTGCCAGTACAGTGGATAAACATATTATAATACATCACATCGACACACCTAGTGTGACAAAGTTGCGTTAGGAGGTAGGTGGAGGAGTCAGGCGCAGGAGAGCAGAGATGTCTGAGATGCGTACTTTTAATAGGCAAGTCCACCAAATACAGGTATGGCACAATCCAAAAGTCAAACGCCCTCGACAATAGAGACACCCGTTACTCACGCAAAGAGGAACAAACAAGCTCCTAAATAACACACTCTTATTAAATGTGTGAAACAAAAAATCGGGCACAACCTCACCGAGCTACATCACAAAATAAAACAATCCTGCACAAACCTAGGCAGGCAACAGGGTAAATATATACACACAGAAATTAAGGCAAATGAAACCAGGTGTGGAAGAACCAAATACACAACAAACAGAAAAGGAAAAAAGGATCGGTGATGGTTAGTAGGCCGGCGACGCCAACCGCCGAGTGCCGCCTGAACAGGGAGAGGAACTACCTTCGTTAGTAATTGTGACACTTAGACTTTAACAGTGGTTAAGGTAGAGGTACCGTATAAGAAGACACCCTTTAATAGGGAAATTATAATCCATGCCATTGCCAACTTTAGCAGCTTTGATCTTTCTGAACAACATTGCTCTTGGCCAGTATCTCTTTGCAGTGCACCTGTGTCAACCAAGGGCACATAACACAGACACTCAGAGAGCATATAGGCTAGGGCTGCGTCAATACTTTCCTCTCTGCTTACTTTCCTTCAACTGCTCTGATCTATAATAAATGGACAGGTTTTAAGCGAAAATAACCCTGTACATTTCTACCATGTTACTCTCAGCTATCCCGTCTTCTCAGCTCAGTGCAGACCAGGAAGAGGAGAGCAGAGGAAGCCACTAGACTATTGAGATGCTCCACATGCTACCAGACCAGAAATGACCAGAAGACTTGTTTTACTAATGAGAGTAACTGACAGGGCTCTCTCTTTCTCTGTCACACATTTGACTAGACTTCCTCTTACTGCTTCCCCAAGCAGATTGCTTTCCATACTGGTCTATGATGTCTACTTCTAATTTCAGTTCCTTTTATTTGTATAGCTTTCAGTATCTAAGTTTTTCCATCGACAACTTTTCTGCGAGTATAGTAACACCATATCAAAATCACAACAGCTGTGATAGAAACAGGTTGTTTCGGTACAATTTTCTATATGATAATTTGTTAATTCGACATGGTGAGATCTTTTTGTGTCGCAAAAATTAATTATGCATGAAATATTGATATAAAAACCATCCTATCGAAGCAAACTTTCAGTCACACGATGATATGGTGTGTGGTCCTCCCACGACGACTCGGGAAACCATGCAATTTATTAGGCTATAGATGAAATAATTTATGATGAATTTACCAGGGTGGTGAAAGTGCAAGGTTATCTTGATGCTCCTTTCCAATAAATAGTCAGGGTCTTATTCTGGTGACATGACGATTGATGCTTAACTGCTGGTTGACAAATACAAATATTATCCATAATAATCTCATCACATAGACTAGCCTACCCGCACAGCCTACCCGTACTGTATCTGTGAGCTGTTGGCTAGAGCTCACGTGCCAAGACCAGAGTAGACAATGTTTAATATTTAATGCAACAGTTTTTGTGACAAAACTATCGGTAGAGTTAAAAATGTGATGGAAAAACATTTAACTTTTAATTTTGAGTGCTTAATGCACTCTTGGCAATAAATCTCTTCCATTCGCACAGACCTGGTGGCGTAGCAGGACATTCAAGTCACTGGCAACCAAGAGGTGGTGAGCTCAAATCTCAGAGTCCCAAGTGTGCTCACAGTGAAGAATTTAACCCAAAAAATACTTTGACTAAAAGTATCAAGTTCACTCAACAAGTCGTTAAATCCAAATGTGTCAGTTTCACTTACTAAGTTGAAGTAACTTTAGATTAACCTAACTCAACATTAGATTTAGATTGTTTCCCTGCTGCTTTAAAATTCAAACTTTTTAAAGTTGACTCAACAAATATTTTTTTACAATGCAGAAAGATTGTGTCTGTGAGGACTAATTGTAGTAACACAGAAATTGTATAATGTTTGACCTAGTTGTGGTTGTTTTATTGGTTGAATCATAACTGCATCTACTATCCACAGTGTTTTGGTTTAAAAGTCTAGTTTCTGATACTTCTCGTTGGTGTTCGGACTGGTAAGAATAGCAAAGCGAGATGTTGAAGGGAAGCTTAAGTTTAGTTGATTCAGGATGCTATGAGGTTAAGGAAGAATAGGACTGACAACCCTTGTCACCTGAAGCAGTTTGTAAAAGTGTGTCCGTTCTGTGTGAAATATTTATGATTTTATGTGCCTGACTCACCTTATGAAACTTAGTTTCCAGGTAAGTCTAACACAATTGTGTGTCAAACAAAAAATGTCCAAAAGATGTCCAGTCCAGTGACTTTTTCAGTCATCCCTTATCACTTTGTCTTTAAATCCTTTTCAGTGTGACCCTGTAAAACAACACATTTCACTGCACCTATCCGGTGTATGTGGCAATAAAGCATATATTTGACATTTTATTCTCTATTTTATCCTCAAACACAAAGAACTCTTATCGTTTAAATTTCAACTCATACCTAGACAAATATTTGGGTATGCAACTATCCAGAAAGAGTGTGTCTTGTCTTAACAGTTTTTTCCCGTTGTTTAAAAAATCAGTTTCTCTCCTCTTCTCCAGTATTGTAGCCGACCGACAGAAAAGAAAGATGCCTTTGGGTGACGATGGACATTCCTGGAAGAAGAAAACATCAGATGTGAAAGAAAACTACGACTTCAAGGAGATCCTGGGGACGTAAGTGCTGAAATCATATCTAATTTTGTTGTTGACAATATGGTTCAAGAGTGTCTGAGCCTTTTACCATCCCTCTACTCATGATGAGAATACCCTGAAGAGTTCACCAGTGTTATTCAGATGCAGGCTACAGAACTATAACTATAACTACAGAAGGACATTTGCAAGTGTTTTCTGTACCTGCACTTATTGAATTTGTATGTTTGACATGGACTGACTTGACTACCTCTTTAGGTATAACGGTCTTGTTTAATGCAGGCCACAGTGGACAGTGTGTGGGTAGAAAGTGATTGGGTGATATCGTCTTCGCGTAAAGCCCTTAGATCAGGAATCTAGCTTGGTGATATGCCCATTGGTGGTCATTATTAATGCTGAGGTCTACTAGCCTATTGGGAAAATTGGCCATGGTTTTAGATCACATTGTTTAGTTGTGTGTGCAAGTGCGTTCGTGTGCTTGCGTGCATGTGTGTGCGTGCGTCCGTGCGTTCCTGTGTTCGTGCGTGGATATGTGTGTACATGCTTGCGTGCACATGCGTGTGAATGTGTGTGTGTATTTGTGACTGTCTAGGCTCTCATGTCTCTTTTGTACGTGTCTGTCTGGTCCAGTTGATAATGTATTCTAACATCAGCTCTGGGGTATATATACTGTATGATATAACTTGCCCTGCTCCGAGCAGAGCTTTGGCGCGTCACACGTATTTTCACTGAATTATAAACGGCCCGGGGGATCTTACACTTTTGCTTTTAATATTTAGCTTTTTATGCAGTTTCCAGAGTGTGTTGTGTTTCATGTCTTTATGTGATTATAGTGGAAATTACGGCAATGGTGTGCTAGATATTCTGTATCACATTAAGTATGAAAGTGCATGCTAAAATATAGATTTTTTTTTACAGAGCTGACATCAGCTGTTCTATTTTGACATACAGTGCCTTCAGAAAGTATTCACACCCCTTGACTTTTTCCACATTTAGTTATGTTACATCCTGAATTTAAAATAGATTAAACTGAGATTTTGTGTCACTGGCCTAAACATAATACCCCATAATGCCAAAGTGGAATTATGTTTTTAGAAATGAATACAAAATAAAAAGTTGAAATGTGTTGAGTCAATGAATATTCAACCCCTTTGTTATGGCAAGCCTAAATAAGTTCAGGAGCGAAAATATGATTAACAAGTTACATAATAACTATAACATAATAACATATAACATAATAACTAAATATTTAACTTTCATACATTCACAAGTGCAATACACCAAATTAAAGCTTAACTTCTTGTTAATCTATAAATCGTGTCCGATTTCAAAAAGGCTTTACAGCGAAAGCACACCATATGATTATGTTAGGTCAGAGCCTAGTCACAAAAAAACATACAGTGATTTCCCAGCCAAAGAGAGGAGTCACAAAAAGCAGAAATAGAGATAAAATTAATCACTAACCTTTGATGATCTTCATCAGATGGCACTCATAGGACATCATGTTACACAATACATGTATGTTTTGTTCGATAAAGTTCATATTTATATCCAAAAATCTAAGTTTACATTGGCGCGTTATGTTCAGTAATGTGCCTCGAAAACATCCGGCGAATTTGCAGAGAGCCACATCAATTTAAAGAAATACTCATAATAAACTTTAATAACAGATACAAGTGTTATGCACATAATTAAATATATACTTCTCCTTAATGCAACCTCTGTGTCAGATTTCAAAAAAGCTTTATGGAAAAAGCACACCATACAATAATCTGAGTACAGCGCTCAGACACAAAAACAAGCCATACAGATACCTGCCATAATGTGGAGTCAGTAAAAGTCAGAAATAGCGTTATAAATATTCACTTACCTTTGATGATCTTCATCAGAATGCACTCCCAGGAATCCCAGTTCCACAATAAATGTTTGTTTTGTTCGATAAAGTCCATAATATATGTCCAAATACCTCCTTTTTGTTAGCGTGTTCACAGATCCAAACTCACGAGGCGCGGGCAAGTCCAGGCAAAAGTTCAGACGAAAAGTCCTAAAAGTTATATTACAGTTCGTAGAAACATGTCAAACGATGTATAGAATCAATCTTTAGGATGTTTTTATCATAAATCTTCAATAATGTTTCAACTGCACAATTCCTTTGTCTTTAGAAATGCAATGGAATGCAGGTCGCTCTCACGGCCACGTCCGTGACTAGCTCATGGCCTTCTGCCAGACACCTGGTTGAAACAGCCCTTATTCTCTCCCCCTTCACAGTAGAAGCCTGAAACAGGGTTCTAAAGACTGTTGACATCTAGTGGAAGCCTTAGGAAGTGCAATATGACCCCATTTATACTGTATTAGAAAGGCAATGAGTTGAAAAACTACACACCACAGATTTCCCACTTCCTGGTTGGATATTTATCAGGTTTTCGCCTGCCATATGAGTTCTGTTATACTCACAGACATCATTCAAACAGTTTTAGAAACTTTGGAGTGTTTTCTATCCAGATCTACTAATAATATGCATATATTAGCTTCTGGGCCTGAGTAGCAGGCAGTTTACTCTGGGCACGCTTTTCATCCAAACATGAAAATTCTGCCCCCTATCCCAAACAGGTTAACATGATTTTTGAATGGCTACCTTATGTCTGTACCCCACACATACAATTACCTGTAAGGTGTCTCAGTCAAGCAATGAATTTCAACCGCAAATTCAACCACAAAGACCAGGGAGGTTTTCCAATGCCTCACAATGAAGGGCACCCATTGGTAGATGGGTACAAAAAAATGGAGACATTGAATGAACCTTTGAGCATGGTGAAGTTGTTAACATCTCTCGTGTAGGGGGCAGCATTCTGAATTTTTAGATGAAAAGCATGCCCAAATTAAACGGCCTGCTACTCAGGCCCAGACGATATGATATGCATATAACTGGTAGATTTGGATAGAAAACACTCTAAAGTTTCCAAAACTGTTAAAATAGTGCCTGTGAGTATAACGGAACTGATTTCGCAGGCGAAAAACCTGAGAAAAATCCATTCAGAAAGTAGTTTTTTTTGGTTTTGTAGTTTTCTATTCAATACCATTACAGTATCCATTGACTTAGGACTCAATTTGAAGTTCCTATGCCTTCCACTAGATGTCAACAGTCTTTAGAAATCGTTTCAGGCTTGTATTCTTATAAATGACGGAGTAAGACCAGTCTGAACGAGTGGACTCTAACGTGACGCCAAGTTTTTTCAGGCGCATGTGCATTTCTTGTATACCTTTTATATTGACAATGTTATTTTCCGGTTGAAATATTATAGATCATTTAGGCTAAAAAAACAACATGAGGATTGAATATAAACATTGTTTGACATGTTTCTATGAACTTTACGGATACAATTAGGATTTTTTTGTCTGATTGTTTTGACTGAGTGTGAGCCTGTGGATTACTGAAGAAAACGCCCTAACAAAGCGGAGGCTTTTGGATATAAAGAGACTTCATTGAACAAAAGGAACATTTATTGAAAATGTCTTCTGATTGCCACCATATGAAGATCATCAAAGGTAAGGGATTAATTTGATCTCTATTTCTGAGTTTTGTAACGCTTCTGCTTGGCTGGTTACTGTTTGTAATAATTTGTCAACTGGGCTATGTTCTGGGCTAGGTATGTTCTGGGCTAGGTATGCTTTCGCCGAAAAGCATTTTCTAAATATGAGACTGTGGTTGGTTTAACAAGAAGTTCATCTTTAAACCTATGTAAAATATGTTTTGTTTTCTGAATTTTTATAATGAGCATTTCTGTAATTGAATTTGGCGCTCTGCAACCTCACTGGATGTTGGCCAGATGGGACGCTAGCGTCACATATCCTAGAGAGGTTAATTACACTTTGGATGGTGCGTCACTACAAAGATACAGGCCTCCCTCCTAACTCAGGTGCCGGAGAGGAAGGAAACCGTCCCCACAGTGACTGTACTTACATATCCCAACCAGAAGCCATGGATTACAGGCAACATCTGCACCGAGCTAAAGGCTAGAGCTGCTGCTTTTAAAGAGCGGGACACTAATCCGGACGCTTATAAGAAATCCCACTATGCCCTCAGACTAACCATCAAACAGGCAAAGCGTCAATACAGGTCTAATATTGAATCCTACTACACCGGCTCTGACGCTTGTCGGATGTGGCAGGGCTTGAACATATTATGGACTACAAAGGAAAACCCAGCCGCGAGCTGGCCAGTGACGCGACACTACCAGACGAGCTAAATGCCAATTAATGCTTGCTTCGAGGCAAGCAACACTGAAGTATGCATGAGAGCACCAGCTGTTGCAGACAACTTTGTGATCACTCTCTCCATAGCCAATGTGAGCAAGACCTTTAAACAGGTCAACATTCACAAAGCTGCAGGGCCAAATGGATTACCAGGACATGTACTCAAAGCATGCGTGGACCAACTGGCAAGTGTCTTCACTGACATGTTCAAGCCAGTGTTCAAGCTCTCCCGGACCTAGTCTGTAATACCTACATGTTTCAAACAGACCACCATAGTCCCTGTGCCCAAGAAAGCGAAGGTAATCTGCCTAAATGATTACCGCCCTGTAGCACTCACGTCTGTAGCCATGAAGTGCTTTGAAAGGCTGGTAATGGCTCACATCAACACCATCATGAAGGAAACCCTAAACCCACTCCAATTTGCATACCGCCCCAACAGATCCACAGATGATCTCAATCGCACTCCACACTGCCCTTTCCCTCCTGGATAAAAGGAACACCTATGTAGGAATGCTGTTCATTGACTACAGCTCAGCATTGAACACCATAGTACCTACAAATCTCAGAACTAAGCTATGGACCCTAGGACAAAACACCTCCCTCTGCAACTGGATCCTGGACTCCCTGATGGGCTGCCTACAGGTGGTAAGGGTAGGCAACAACACATCTGCCACCCTGATCCTCAACACTGGGGTCTCTCAGGGGTGCGTGCTTAGTCTCCTCCTGTACTCCCTGTTCACCCACGACTGAGTGGCCAGGCACGACTCCAACACTATCATTAAGTTTGCTGACGACACAACAGTGGTAGGCCTGATCAACGACAACGATGAGACAGCCTATAGGTTGGAGGTCAGAGACCTGGCAGTGTGGTGCCAGGACAACAACCTCTCCCTCAATGTGAGCAAGACAAAGGAGCTGATCGTGAACTATATACGAAAAGGAAGGCCGAACAAGCCCCCATTAACATCAACAGGGCTGAAGTGGAGCGGGTCGAGAATTTCATGTTCCTTGGTGTCCAAATCACCAAAAAACTATCATGGTCCAAACACATCAAGACAGTCGTGAAGAGGGCACGACAAAACCTGTTCCTCCTCAGGAGACTGAAAAGGTTTGTCATGGGTCCCCAGATCCTCAAAAAGTTCTATAGCTGCACAATTGAGAACATCCTGACCGGTTGCACCTCCTCCTGCTATGGCAACTGCTTGGCATCTGACCGTAAGGCGCTACAGAGGGTAGTGCATACGGCCCGGTACATCACTGCGGCCAAGCTTAATGACATCCAGGACCTATATACTAGGCGGTGTCAGAGGAAGGCCCAAAAATGGTCAAAGACTGCAGTCACCCAAGTCATAGACTTCTCTCTCTGCTTCTGCACGGCAAGCGGTACCAGAGCGCCAAGTCCAGAACCAACAGGCTCCTTAACAGCTCTGATCCTCAAGCCATAACACTGCTGAACAATTAATCAAATGCCCACCCGGAGTTTTTAAATTGACCCCCCTTGTTTTTACACTGCTGCTAATAAACTTGCTGTTTATTTTCTGTGCATAGTCACTTTACAAATGACCTCGACTAACCTGTACCCCTGCACATTCACTCGGTACTGGTACCCCCTATATATATCCTCCTTATTGTTGTGACATTTTCTTGTGTTACTTTTAGATTTGTATTTATTTTTTACTTTAGTTTATTTAGTAAACATTTTCTTAACTCTATTTCTTGAACTGCATTGTTGGTTAAGGGCTTGTAAGTAAACATTTCATAGTAAGGTCTACCTACACCTGTTGTAATTGGTGCATGTGACAAATAAAATTTGATTTGAAACCGCTCAGGGATTTCACTATGAGGTGATTTCACCATGAATTTTTTGAATTCAGGCTGTAACATAACAAAATGGGGAATAAGTCAAGGGGTATGAATACTTTCTGAAGGCGCTGTAGTCCCTGGTGGAGGATAACATTTATCCTAATAATTGTAATAATATTAATAATAATAATTTAATTTATTTGTATTTATTTTTTATTCTTCCGTGATGTTGTTTGCCTGCTCAGTGTGTCGACGTGTCCACTGACCCCTGACCCAGGAAGTAGTTAACAGAGGGGCCCTGGTGCCCTTTCCCTGAGAGCATGGAAGAGAGAGACCGGCAAGAACCAGAAGTTACAGGAGAGACAAACTATATTCATGCAGGAGCCAGTTCTAGTACATTAAGAAGGCCTTGCAGTACAGTGTCAAGTGAGATAAAATTATAAATAGTATATCCATATCTTCACTTAGGTCAGGTCATTGGTAAAGAGGGATGAAAGGTTGATAGAGACTAAATGTCTAGCATGTACAAGAAGCAAACAGAGAGAAGAGCCAGGAGTTTGCATGAGATACATGCAGGAGGCCAGCTGTAGCTCCATCAGAGTAGTGCCTGTGTCAGTGCCAGTTGTAGCTTCATGAAGCCATTCCTTTCAACCACTTTGTGTTTAGGTTCGAGGGGGTCTGCCTTCTACACCAAAGCGTTGACTAATCCAGTCGACAGGGCCTTTCAACAGGGTCTACTCTCTTCATTTAGCCCTGAGTGGTGGATAGATAGGGGGCTCTGTTCCCCCTCACAATGTGTGTGTGTGTGTGTGTGTGTGTGTGTGTCTGATGTAAGGAGTTTTTTTTTTTTACAATGTTTAAAAAAAATGTATTGACATAAATGAGTGGTTAACAGATACACACCCTAATGGTCAGAGTGCGCTGGTTATTTCTTTAACATTTAGGTCAGAGGATTTCACGCTCAATTCCCCAGTAGTAGGCGTTGTAAGGAACTTTATTGTGATTCTTTTTGGTTCTCAGGTATTTGTCTCTGGCCCAGCCTGTCTTCAGACTGCTGACTACTCTGTTCTGATCTCTTCCTGGTGCCTGGATAATGGAATCAGGCTAAACCTATTGTTCAGTGGAGGTGTTTAAAAGGCTTTTGTGTACCAAACAGTGCTATTCTCTTACCAACTATTCCCCAAGCCCTTAGGGAGGCTCTCAAACTAACGCCTGTCTTTGCGTGCATTTGAAGTGAATTTACCTGGGATTATGTTGTCTCTATGCTGCTTGACATTGACATTTTTTGTTATTACTTTACATTCATAGCTTCTGTCAGTTCTGGCTTGAGCCTACTCTATTTTGTGCAAAGAGTAAAACATTTTATTTTATTTTAAATGTAACCTTTATTTAACTAGCCAAGTCAGTTAAGAACAAAATCTTATTTACAGTAACACTTAACAATGAACTCTTTAAATGATACAGGATGTTTATCTAAGGTGCACTTACATTAGACACACATACATTATATGAAGTTCCTATTAAGTACACACATGGATTATTCTTAGTGAGGATTTAAACATCATCCATAACACGCTTTACATAATGTAGCCCAATGATACCTTACCAGGCTCCTGTGTTGGTGTATGTATAAGCCAGTCTGTATTTGATTGGGATAAACCTACCACAGTGCTTGTCTCATTCCTATCATTGTGATGTTTGTCAAACATTTTGGGTAAACACCATTTACATGGTAAACCACCTTTTCTCTCGGATCCCTTTGTTAGGAATGTGTTCGATATGTTTTCTTTCCCCCATATCCCATGGTCTGCCAGTTGTTGTCCACACCTGTTTATGGAAAGATCACCGGCTCACCAGATCGCTCAGCTGCAAGTTCACCGTTGGCTGGTTGTCTTGGCAACTGGAGGAGACACTTTCCATATGGACTCTAACAGTCACTATGGAAACAATGTCTTTATCTGCTATTAATAATCCTGGCCTGTGAATGTGTGAGCATTGTGAGGGGTGATTAAGTCCCCTCATTGTATACACTGTTGAATGTGGGAGCAGAGCTAAATTCCTGGAGCCTCCCTCTGACATTCTGTCACGAATAGGCCTTATGAGGGAAGAATCTGTGTGTGTGTGTCGTTTCATGTGTGGAGTTCACCATTTAGTCCCCTGTCCACACGACTCCCATCCCACCCTCCACCCCCTCATGCCATCTCTTCGTAGCAGACGTTCTCTGATCACGGCCAAAGCTTGTGTCCTCGCCTGTGTTTTCATCTTATTCAGCTCTACTCCACAGCACAATAGCTGACGGATCAATCTGCCTCTAACAAGTACAATGAATTTATGTATCCACTATTTTCTCATTCATAGTAATGAAGCACTCTAATGACAAACCATTTAATTAATTGAAATTCGAATTTAGGCCCTCGTCTACCCTATGGTGTATTCTGTCACACAGAGAGAGGCTGAGGCATCTTGGGGAGAACCTTTTTTCTACTCACTACCTTGTCCTGTACTGACACAGGGCTGATGTGCCTCTATTTGTTAAGGATGTAATGAGTCTCTATAAGTAAATATTTTTGGACAGACTACAGAATGCACTCCTGGTTAATGAATGTGAGACTGCATGTAGTGACTTTTTGACAGTGACTTTTTCAGAGACACATTGAAGAAGACCTTTTTTGGGCTATGAGCCCTATGATAAACATCCCAGACTGTTGCTATCATTGTGTGTGTGTGTGTGTCCTGCTTCTGCATGTGCGTCTGTAATTAAAACAGATCTGGATTAATGATGCACACACAGTCAACATCACTGCCACTGCAATCAACTCAAATCCTCTCCCCCTCACTATGTTCATCTCTCTCTTTTCCTTTCTTCTGTGCTCCTTATCTTAATTGTTCTCTATGCTGTTGTTTCTTTATCTGTCCTTCCATCTATGTCCTCAGCTTTTATCTCTCTTTCACCTTCCCCAAACACAGCTTTATTTTAGCTCATATCCCTGGCTGCCTCTTAACTATCCTATTTGAAATCCAGCTCCATTTTGACTCTCTTCTCCCCAAGTGCCTCATAATCAGTAGCAGTTTTCACACTGGGGTTTCTATGCCACTGGGCCCTGGAGTGTGTTGTGAAGCTGAAATGGGAGCTCCACTGGCTGATGGGGGCAGTGAAACATTAAAACACATATTGATCATTTCCATAGCTGACAGACAGACTGTATGTAGGGTGAAATAGACAAGTATGATAGGCAAGGGTTTAATGGAAATAGAAGCACACTAACACACATACATACACAAAATAACTGTGAATGTTTAGAGCCCACTGGCAATTTTCCAAAGAGGAATATTTGACTACGCCTTGAGCAAATTTGATTAGTTAATCGCCATTTGAATTTGTTGGCAGAATGTCTTGGTTGATTATGTTTTTGGCATGTGTTGATATTTTAATAGCTGTGTATCTTTCATTGTTGTTATTATTTTACTATTTATCAGTCTATTGCTCACACTGGGCCCACTGACTACATAGCACTTCCTAACCAGCATCACTCTCCTTGCTTAGATTGTACTGTGTAGTAGTGGTTATCTTTTAAAAGTCCATAGCTGTGTCCAGGGAACAGGGCAGTCCTGGGTGTGTTCCAACACTCTCAGTGACCTTTGGGTAGACTGGGGTTTCTCAACAAACTGTTCATAATGTACAACCGCATTTGCCAGTGCTATTTTGACTTCTAAATGGCCTAGTAATACATTGCAAGGACAGTCCGGGCCTCGGCAGTAAGCACAGGCCTCTGGAGGAAAATACTTTACAGCCCTTCAATACAGTTATTATGTGCAATCCCAGAATGCCTTGCAAATCAGGGAAAGGGGGTGTGGGATGAGGAGAGGGGAAAGAGGAGAGGAGAGGGGGAGATGGGGAAAGCACTGGAATAATCTAAAATCAATAGGGCTAATGGATCAACGTTCCCCAGTGTTGACATTTAATGGTGGCCCAGTGTGCTCTGTCTCTCACTGGCTGCTATTTCTGGGATTGTTTCTGTGTGTCTGTGTCGTCTTTGTCTGTGTGTGTGAGAGAGAGAGAGAGTAAGGCTCTGAGAAAAGCCTGTAGGCTCTGAGAAATGCCTGAAAAGCCTGAGAACACCAGCTCAGCATATTGTGCCTGTTATGGACACGGACAGACATGGGGACATTGTTTCCTCAATACCTTCATAATATTGGCTGCATATTAAATCAATAACATGTGTTTATTGTTTTGTTGCAGTATTTGGTTGTAGTGGAATTAAGTCCATAGCTATGTTTCATTTCCTAGTCAGGGCAAGTGATCTGCCTGTTCTCTAGGACACAGGGAAGTTGTCCCACTGGACAAGCAGGCCGCTTTCTGAGGTCGCAGACCTCAGAATGATGGATCAACCACCTCTTTGAAATAGGGAAACTCTGGGCTCCGCTCCTCCTCCTGTCTTTCTGAGATGTCCTACATTGTTCTTATCGCTTCATCTTCGGAAAACACAACGAGATGTGTTGTAAAGTATCCTAGCCTTTTTCCAGCGGAAAATCTTTTCAAATCCATTGGATTTACTATAGGATTGGATTTACTATACTCATTTTGTCCAATGAGAGAGAGAGAGACTTTGACTTTTTGTCTTTCTTTACTGAAACCTTCTCATTTCAGATGAATTAAACCCCCCCCCCCACCCCCCCCCACACTTAAAAATAAAACACCAAAATATATCCTGTACTGCATTCATGTACCATACTCACCTTTCCATTCTGCCACCACATGATACACACCAACATCACAATACCCAAAACAATACCCACTTCTACAACCGTATATCCAAAACATCTTCCCCAGCTATACAGACAGCCCCCCAACACACCATATCTCCTGAAACATCTCCACACTTTTTAGCATTCTATAGTACTCAAACTCAACACTAAGGAGCACAGAGACCATCCCATTAAACAATTAGTAAAGGGTCTGTTATCCTCCCACCTTTGACCCTGCTCCTCCTTGTTAGCCAAATAGCCAACTTTGCCTGAGCAAACAGAAAATTCAACAAAACACATTTGGCCTTCACCTTCGAATACCTGTATCCCATTATAAACATCCCAACAGTAAAAACCACCCACAACCTCTCACACAGACATTCCAACAGAGACATTAATGACATTAACCTGGTGCACACAGAAAACACATGAATCACAGTTTCTTTCATTACACAGAAAGGACACCCCTGTCCGATTCCCGGTTCAACCCGTGCCAACCAGCTGTTAGTGGCCAGGGCTCCATGAAGAACCCTCCACTGGAGTTCCCCTGACCTCTTTGGTATTGGGGGTTTGTAGAGCCCCCTCCATCTAAAACCCACCATACTCTCCGCCCCACAAACTTCCGGCCACTGATGTGCCTTCACTCCTGTTAGGCTCCTAATGTTCCTACCCTTAACACAGAGGTTGTGGAGGGCTTTACCTCCCACCCCTTCAAACTCCCCCAGGCTCGGAGTGTTAAAATCTATCAAGTCCTCCAGACCCCCTTGCCAGTCTCCAGTCTCTGCCGCCACCTGTAGTGGCGGAAACATCCCCCTTTGGCCGCTCAAACACCCCCCCTTACTGGCTCAGACAGTGCCTCCTGGACCTCCTCCAGGAATCTCTCCAGCAGCCTAACAGACGTTATTCCTGTTAGTTGTGCCAAGACTTCCAGAGCCTTTGTAAACCCGCCGCCATCAGTTGCCTCTGCAGGGTGGCCGACTGAATCCGATCACAAAGGGATGGCTGGGTTGTTGAAGATCGGCTCCTCCCACAGCCCAGGCTCCACACCCCCTTCTAGTGTGGGCCTTAGCAGCTGCCAGGCACTCAGCACTGCAGAGTAAAAATCTGAGAGACATGCTGTACTCAGCCTCTCCAGCTTCATGAGGAACAGCTACCGGTCCAACCATAATCCGCCAGCTCTCCTCAGCAGCTCGCATGCTGGTTCCCTCCAGCCAACATCAGTATGGTACAGCAGTCTCTGCACCGCCTTTAGCCGGGAAAGCAGCCATCTTGCTCTCCAGTTCCACCAGGCCCTGTCCTCCTTAGTGGACGGTCATGTACAACACTGCAGCCCTCAACTAGTGATGGCCCGGCCAGAAAAAGTCCACCAGCTTGCTTTGCAGGTGGGGGGGTTGAGGACAGCCAGTTTATGCCACAGGGAAGATGCCACCAGGTTATTGATTATCAGCACCCTTCCTCTATATGACACTTGGGACAGGAGCCACCTCCACCTGGCCAGTCTTGACACCACTGCCTGTGACAGCCCCTCCCAGTTCTTCCTGACCCACTTCTCCGAGCCCAGGTACACCCCCAACACTTTAAGCCCTTCACAACCCCACTGCCAACCCGCTGGAAGCAGAGGGGCCCTATCCCCCCATGCCCCACATAACATAGCTTTGCTCTTGCCCCAGTTCAACTTAGCTGAAGAAGCTCCCTAGTACACCTTCAGACTAGTCTCTAGTGCCTGCATATCCTAACCATCCCTGACCATCACAGAAACATAATCTGCATATGCTGACACTGCTATGCCTGTCACCACATCCATGCCTGTCCAGCAAACTCCCTGCAGTCTCCTGTGTAGCAGTCCCAAAAAAGGCTCAATGGCTAGTGTGTATAACTACCCAGATAGAGGGCATCCTTGTCTAATGCTCCGTCTCACCCAGACAGGACTACTGAGCCCCCCCTCCCACCTTGACCACACAGGTCAAAAAACTCTTCCCAAACATCACATTAAACAGATACTCATGGTCCACTCTATCTCTTGATCTAAAGAGACCAGTCCAAAGTTCACATTAGAACCTCTCGACAATTCCAACATGTCCCTAATTAAGAACAAGTTGTCTGTGATTGAGTGTCCCGGTACACAATATGTTTGGTCCTTATGTACTATCGAGTCCAAATGGGACTTCAGTCTGTTAGAGAGGACATTGGCAAATATCTTGTAGTCCGCACAGTGTAATGCCACAGGCCTCCAGTTCTTAAGTCCCCTTTTTTTGGGCAGGAGAGTTAGAGCCGCCCGACGCAGCTCATCGGCAACTCTCCTACCCCGACGCATTCACACAACACGCAAAATAAATCCTGTCCAATTATTCCCCAGAATCTTTTATAAAACTCCACTGCGAGTCCATCAACCCCTGGTGCACAACCGGGAACAACAGAGGAATGTACATTTCATCCCTCTGTGCCAGAGAGAGCTTAGGGAGTCCTGTGAACAAGACCTGAGCACACATAGGATCACACACTTCTGCCCTATACAACTCAGTATAAAACTCCACAGTCCGCTCCCACATCTCCCCCACCACAGAGGTCACCCGCCCATCAGACAGCCGTAGACAATGCATACCCTTAGCTTCACCGCTCTGTCTTTCCAAACCAAAGAAGAAGGAGCTGGGAGCGTCCATCTGCTTGAGCATGGAGAAACTAGCTCTTACAAGTGCTCCCTTTGCTTTAACCTGGAAAAAATATCCAGGTCTCTACGTAATTCAGCTATATTGCCTTGCCCCAACATCTCTACCTCCATCTCATTAATACAACACTCTAGTTCCCCCAATACTCTCCTAGCCTCTGAGGATGAGAGAGCTGTGTACTGTTGACAGAAAAGCAGAATTTTGACTTTCCCCACATCCCACCATTGACTCAGACTCATACTCCTCTCTTCACTGCCCCCACCTTTCCCAAAAGGTCTGGAAACCTGAGCAAAAAGTGGCATCTTGTAAGAGCTTTACATTGAACTTCCAATAGGATGCCTGCCGGGGCCCTGGTAAAATAGATAGCCGAGCCATGGCTGTGGTGATCTGAAAACCCCACCGGAGAATGGTAGCGCCCAACTGCTTATTGCTCCGATTCCTAGACATGTAAAACCGATCAAGTCGGGCTGCACTCACCCTAGCCCCAAAAATCTTCACCCATGTATACTGTCTTGTGTTCTAGGTCGAACTGATTAATGATGTCCCTTAACACTCCCACTGACACTGAATGAGGCTCTTCCTCATTTCTGTCTTTTGTAAAATCCATTGTATAGTTCCATTCCCCTCCGACCACCAGCGTCTCCTCAGGCGCTACCTGTGAGAGTTCCTGTCTATGACTCCCAGATAGAACCCCCCTCTCTCCCTGTATTAGGCGCATACACATTTATAAAGACAAAACCCATGTTGTTAATTTCTGCTTTTACAACAACAAGCAGCCTACCCTTACACACATCCTTTAAGGAGCACATTTTTACAGACAGACCCGGTACAAAAAGGACTGCCACCCCTGCAATCAAATTTGTCCCATGGCTCAACACACCTGCCCCTTTCCACCAGAGCCCCCAATCGACTTCATTTAACACATCATTATGTGTCTCCTGCAGAAACAACACCTGAACCTTTTTTTGTTTTACATATTCACCCAACACACTCCTCTTTCCCGCATCTCTGGTGCCATTTATATTGAGCAAGAAGTGGGAGAAAAGCCAGCAAAGAAAGAGACCAATAGCGAAGCTCAAAAAGCCCCAGTGTCAGAAAGAAAATATACATCTAAACAATGTCTGAAGGTACACCTTTACACACTGTTGTGACCCACTTCCTCAACCTAAACCATTTCCTGGGTGCTCCTCATTTTTCATAGCATGTTGTACTGATTTTACAAACTTTCTCGGATCAGAAAAAAAGCCTCAAGATGAACTTTTTTCTCGTTAGTCTCATTCAGCAACCTTGTCAGTTCTCTCAATGTGTACTTTGACCCCTCTGCTTGACTGGCTGTCAGCTCCGGGCCCATTGAAGAGGAGTCTGAAAAAAATAACTCCTCATCCTCTTCCTCACACACTTTCCTCCTCATCTCTATCACCCATTCTGACAACCTGCCCTTCCTCTCTGGTCAGGGCATTGCCCACAGCAACAGGCAAAGTTTCCATTGTGCCTTTGACCACACCCTTTTTCCTTTTCCGCTTGACACCCTCCTCCTCCCCCCTAGTCTCTTACACTTCCCCACTATACTCTCCTCATCCACTAGCATAACCTGACTAGACCCATCCTCATCTACACCACCCTCATAGCATGACTAGGCACAGCATCATCTACACAACCATCCATAGCATAACTAGGCCCAGCCTCAGCTACCCCACCATCTCTAGCCTGACTAGACCCAGCCTCAGCTAACCCACCATCCATAGCATGACTAGACCCAGCTTCAGCTACACCATCATCTCTTGCATGACTAGGCCCAGCCTCATTTACACCACCATCCCTGGCATGACTAGGTCCAGCCTCTGTTGTCTGCATCTCATTACCCCCTGCACGTTGACCTCTATTTCCCCCACTGGCGCTTGTACCCTCACCCTGTCTACGGCCTTTAAACAGCTGTGCCTTTAAACAGCTTGGGACATTCCAGAAAATGATTAATTGGAGGTGTATCTGGGGATGTATTTCAAGGCCTACCTTCAAACTCAGTGCCTCTTTGCTTGACATCATGGGAAAATCTAAAGAAATTATACAAGACCTTAGAAAAAGAAATGTTTCAAGTCTGGTTCATCCTTGGGAGCAATTTCCAAATGACTGAAGGTACCATGTTCATCTGTACAAACAATAGTATGCAAGTATAAACACCATGGGATCACGCAGCCGTCATACCGCTCGGGAAGGAGACGCGTTCTGTCTCCTAGAGATGACCGTACTTTGGTGCGAAAAGTGCAAATCAATCCTAGAACAACAGCAAAGGACCTTGTGAAGATGCTGGAGGAAACAGATACAAAAGTATCTTTTATCCACAGTAAATGAGTCATATATTGACATAACCTGAAAGGCCATTCAGCAAGTCATTGCTCCAAAACAACCATAAAAAAGCCACACTACGGTTTGCAACTACGGTTTGCAACTGCACATGGGGACAAAGATCGTAAGATTGTACTTTTTGGAGAAATGTCCTCTGGTCCTCTGGTCTGATGAAACAAAATTAGTGTTTGGCCATAATGACCATCGTTATGTTTGGAGGAAAAAGGGGGAGGCTTGCAAGCCAAAGAATACCATCCCAACCGTGAAGCACAAGGGTGGCAGCATCATGTTGTGGGGGTGCTTTGCTGCAGGAGGGACTGGTGCACTTGACAAAATAGATGGCATCATGAGGTGGGAAAATTATGTGGATATATTGAAGCAACATCTCAAGACATCAGTCAGGAAGTTAAAGCTTGGTCGCAAATGGGTCTTCCAAATGGACAATGACCCCAAGCTTACTTCCAAAGTTGTGGCAAAATGGCTCAGGGACAACAAAGTCAAGCTATTGGAGTGGCCATCACAAAGCCCTGACCTCAATCCTATAGAAAATTTGTGCGAGCAAGGAGGCCTACAAACCTGACTCAGTTACACCAGCTCTGTCAGGAGTAATGGGGCAAAATTCACCCAACTTATTGTGGGAAGCTTGTGGAAGGCTACCTGAGATGTCAAAGCCCTTGAGCCCAACAATGTCAGGAGAGTTTCACAGCCAGGAGAGTTTCACAGCCTAACTGGATGTAAAAGATTATAAGGCAAACACCTGAGAAGAGTACAAATGAACCTCCTTATGGAAAATCAAGGGATACATTTAGCTGTTTATTATAAAAATGGAACTTAATCTTCCACGCAGACCATCCCCTGGCATGGTGCAGTGCTATATTTACACACTACCAATCTGTTAAGAGGGGGGTGTTAGCGATGGAAACTCTCGATGACTCTTAGTCAGCCAATGTTAACCTGTACAATTCTGATACAGTAATGGTACAGGGCAACCACATTGTGGACTTTCACATAATCAAAGAGAGCTCAGCAGGATAAGCTCTCTCTTGAGATAGATAACCCCACCTCGAGCGTGTCAGACCAGACCTCTTCATTATCCAATCCCACAGACGAGCAACCCCAAGCGGAAAGTCAACCTCCCAGCATAGAGTAGTACTACTCCCTCATTGAAATGAAGGATAAATTCAACCAGACCCGGAGAGCGGGAGGTGGAGAGAGACATATCTGCACTCTGGAATGTGGTGAGACAACATCAACAGGAGAAAGAGCAGAGGCAGGAGAAGAACAGAGCATTAGAGGAAAGGATCAGACTGATGGGGGTGAGGGTGATGGTGTGTGACAGAGAACCACCAATTAGAGAGCTGACCACCCCCGCAGAGAAGCCAGCAGAACAGCCCACCTCAGCCCCTGACCATAGCCTCGACATCACAGATAAATGAAGAACTTCAAGCCCAGGGAACCTACCCCCTCTGAACCCCCCGTCAGCCACCCTGATAGTCCTCCTGACAACCCCCCCCCACACCCACTGAGGACATACACAAGCCACAGATTGTACTCCTTATGGACACAAACAGGAAATATATACAAGAAAATAAACATTTTCCCAAATACAATGTCTAATCTCTGGTGTCCAAACACCCAGCTTGCCCTAGACCTTCTGTCTGAGAACCAACTAGGGTCACCCAGCCACATAATAATACACACAGGCACGAAAGACCTGAGAGCACAATAGGAAAGGGTGGCCACAGCACTCAAGGGACTGATTGATTGAAAAACCTTCTACTATCCCCAACGGTTATCTCCACCCTGCTACCACGACAATACTTCCACCCTGCTACCATACAGCAGGTAAAAGTATTTCCTATGACTATGCCTCAAAACCAAATGTTTACCATGCCCACTCCACCCTAGACTTGAACAGCCTTTATGACGAGGTCCACCTATACAAGGCAGCAGTGCCCAACTTCGACACAGACCCGAAAGGACATTACTCTCAATCGCAGCCACAGCACCTCACACAAGAGCAACAGATCAATAGACACCACCCCCACCAACCAACACAGAGGACCCACACCGAGAGGACCTACATCTAGACCACAGCAACACCAGCCATATCCACCCCCCCAAGTCAACCATGCCCACACCCCATTTAGGCCCCTCAGATCAGACCTTCCTGCCCACCCCATTCCCCCCACTCCCGCAAAGAGGGCCTCAACATGAAAGTCACACATACGCCTAGGCCGGGAGCAGGCAAACAGGCCCAACCCCCACTCTTATACTAGCCTAAGCCAATGGCATGTACCAGATGCTCAACAGGCTCTGCTCAAACTTACTGGTCTGAGGCCAAACTAAATTACTAATAACATTGGACACTTTATGGAACACAATGAATTCACTATGTCATCCTGGAATATCCCATGCCTGAAGTCATCTGTCTTTGGCCTAAAGAGCTGGAACCTGGACTTCACCAATGAAATCAGAAATACAGATATTGTCATCCTACAACAAACATAGTATAGAGGAGATGGACACACTGCTTTCCCTCTAGGTTACAAAGAGATGGTAGTCCCATCCACCAAACTACCAGGTGTGAAACAGGGAAGTTGGGGGGTATGCTAATGTGGTATAGAGCAGACCTAACTCCTTGTATTAAATGAATCAAAACAGGTACATTTTAGATTTGGCTAGAAATTCAAAAAGAAATGATCTCAACAGAGAAGAATCTCCTCCTGTGTGCTACCTATATACCCCACTAGAATCCCCATACTTTAATGAAGACAGCTTATCCATCCTGGAGGGGGAAATCAATCATTTTCAGGCCTAGGGACATGTACTAGTCTGTGGCGACATAAATGCCAGAACTGGACAAGAACCTGACACCCTCAGCACATGGACACAAACACCTACCTGGAGGTGACAGCATTCCCTCCCCCATATGCCCCCTCCCTAGGCACAACTACAACAACATAACCAACAAAAACAGGTCACAACTCCTGCAGCTCTGTCGCATGCTTGGTATTTATATAGTAAAGGCTAGGCTTTGAGGGGACTCTTATGGTAGGTACACTTATAGCTCATCTCTTGGCAGTAGTACTGTAGACTGCTTCATCACTGACTTCAACCCAGAGTCTCTCAGAGCGTTCACAGTCAGCCCACTGACACCCCTATCAGATCACAGCAAAATCACAATCTACTTGAACAGAGCAATGCTCAATCATGAGGCATCAAAGCCAAAGGAACGGAATAATATTAAGACATTCTATAGATGGAAGGAAAGTAGTGCGGAAACCTACCAAAAAACAATTAGGCAACAACAAATTAAATTCCTTTTAGAAAATGCCCACTGTAATAGTGAAGGTGTAAACTTGCCAGTAGAAAACCTAAACAATATATTTGACCTCTCAGCTTCCCTATCAAATATAAAAATCTCAAACATAAAAACGAAGAAAATTAACAACAATGACAAATAGTTCGATGAAGAATGCAAAACCTAAGAAAAAAATGTAGAAACCTATCCAACCAAAAACATAGAGACCAAGAAAACCTGAGCCTATGCCGTCACTATAGTGAATCACTAAGACAATACAGAAATACACTACGGAAATTGAAGGAACAGCGTGTCAGAAATCAGCTCAGTGTAATTGAAGAATCCATGGAAAACACTAAATAAACAACAACACGAAGAGTTATCTATCCAAAACAGAGATGTATGGGTAAACCACTTCTACAATCTTTTGGGACCTATTTTTTGTATTTTTTATTTTACCTTTATTTAACTAGGCAAGTCAGTTAAGAACAAATTCTTATTTTCAATGACGGCCTAGGAACAGTGGGTTAACTGCCTGTTCAGGGGCAGAACGACAGATTTGTACCTTGTCAGCTTGGGGATTTGAACTTGCAGCATTTCGGTTACTAGTTCAACACTCTAACCACTAGGCTACCCTGCAAAGAACAAACAGTAAAAACATATACTTGATCAAATACAAATCTTAGAATAAACTATTAAAGACTACCAGAACCCACTGGATTCTCCAATTACATTGAATGAACTACAGGACAAAATACAAACCCTCCATCCCAAATAGGCCCATGGTGTTGATGGTATCCTCAATGAAATTATAAAGTATACAGACCACAAATTCCAATTGACTATACTTAAACTCTTTAACATCATCCTTGGCTCTGGCATCTTCCCCAACATTTGGAACCAAAGACCCGAATCCATAAAAGTGGGGACAATTTTGATCCCAATATCTTATGTGTCAACAGCAACCTTGGGAAAATCATCTGCATTATCATTAACAGCAGACTCGTACATTTCCTCAGTGAATTTTTTTTACTGAGAAATGTCAAATTGGCTTTTTGCCAAATTACCGTACAACAGACCACATATTCACCCTGCACACAAACAAACCAAAACAAAGGCAGTCTTCTCATGCTTTGTTGATTTAAAAAAAAGCTTTAGTCTCAATTTGGCATTAGGGTCTGCTATACAAATTGATGGAAAGTGGGGTTGGGGGAAAACATACGACATCATAAAATCCATGTACACAAACAACAAGTGTGTAGTTAAAATTGGCAAAAACACATTTCTTTCAACAGGGCCGTGGGGTGAGACAGGGATGCAGCTTTAGCCCCACCCTCTTCAACATATAAAGATCAATGAATTGGTGAGGGCACTAGAACAGCCTGCAGCACCCGGCCTCACCCTACTAGAATTTGAAATCAAATGTCTATTGTTTGCTAATGATCTGGTGCTTCAGTCCCCAACCAAGGAGGGCCTACAGCAGCACCTAGATCTTCTGCACATATTCTGTCAGACCTAGGTCCTGACAGTAAATCTCAGTAAGACAAAAATAATGGTGTTCCAAAAAAGGTCCAGTTGCCAGGACCACAAATACAAATTCCATCTAGACACCGTAGCCCTAGAGCACACAAAAAACTATACATGCCTCAGCCTAAACATCAGCGCCACAGGTAACTTCCACAAAGCTGTGAACGAGCTGAAAGACAAGGCACGAAGGGCCTTCTAGGGCCATCAAAAGGAACATAAAATTTGACAAACCAATTAGGATCTGGCAAAAAATACTTGAATCAGTTATAAAATCTATTGCCCTTTATGGTTGTGAGGTCTGGGATCCGGTCTGGGATCCGTTCACCAACCAAGAATTCTGTATGCAGAATCCTGCGAATCCTGCGAAAAAATCCTCGGTGTACAATGTAAAACACCAAATAATGCATGCAGAGCAGAATTAGGCCGATACCCGCTAATGATCAAAATCTAGAAAAGAGCCATTAAATTCTACAACCACCTAAAAGGAAGCGATTCCCAAACCTTCCATAAAAAGCCATCACCTACAAAGAGATGAACCTGGAGAAGAATCCCCTATGAAAGCTCGTCCTGGGGCTCTGTTCACAAACACAAACAGGCCCCACAGAGCCCCAGGACATCAACACAATTAGACCCAAACAAATCATGAGAAAACAAAAAGATAATTACTTGACACATTGGAAATAATTAGCAAAGAAACAGAGCAGACTAAATGCTATTTGTCCCTAATCAGAGAGTACACAGTGGCAGAATACCCGACCACTGGGACTGACACCGTATATTGTGATAATGTTTACTGTTAATTTGTATTGTTGGAGAGAGAGTGAGAGATGCCCTTTTAGTGTAAGAGCTGTTTGAAAAGACTGCCTGAAATTTCAGCCTGTTTTGATCTTCCATGGTGACATCACTATGTAGTAAATTAGTTAGTAGACCAATAAGAGTGTTCCAAATCATCTCTCCCAATAACAGCAACTTTTCAATTTTACCCTCCCCACTAAACCACTCTGACAGTCCTAGCACAATTCTTGTTTGTGAAATTGCTCTTTGCTAAGAATCCTTTTTTTTTTTTTACCATTTTAATTTAAATCAATCAAAGCAAGTTACTTATTGTTACCCATAAATTGTTATCCAGATAAAAATGTTTGCATTAGACCTTTAATAGTAAGTCAACATACTTTTTAAACCTCAAAACTATCCTAGCCCTCCTTTCATAGGTACAGCAGTTGTAGTCTTTCTCCCTGGAGGTAGTCTAGGCAAGTCTGGAGAGGCAAGGGAGCAGCTGTCTCTCCCAGCATGGGGAAAACACAGGGAGGTGTCTCACTCCATCAATTATTCAGCCTCCCCCTCGCTCCCCTCTTACCGCCATACTCACTCCCTTAGCCTCCCTCCATAGATCACCCCTCCATACCCCTCCATACTGAACCCCACATTTCCCCCACCCACATATTTCCATCTCTGCTTGGGAAAAAGTTAAGTTCCCCACAATGAAAGTAACAGTACACTGACCCTCTTTTGAGTGTGCCAATGTAGGCCCATATACCCATCTGTAGGTCTGTACACATTCTTTGTGAACAAATGAGTCTTTCCCCTCTCCAGAGACACTCTACAGTGGACAAACACAGACAAGCATGAGAGTCCATCTCCCTGTTCATGGCACCATGTCTTTAGCTCTCCCTCTGTTCCACCACTCCACTGTCCCTCAGCTCTGCTCCATACATTTCTTCCATCTGTCCAGCTCTTTATCCCACCAGCTCCCCCCATCTGTCTGACTCTCTGTTCTACCACATCCTGACTTATCTATCATCCCTCCATCCCATAGGTCTCCACGACAGTGTTTCCTCTGTCCTCTACAGCTCAGGCTGTGGGTTCAGTGTGCTGACATAGCTCTCTGTGCTGCATGTCTGAGTTTCTGACCCAGCCAGGAGAACATAACCCCTATCTATCCTGAGCCAGCTCAGACAGCACTGTGATTTACTGTACTGGACCCTATAGAGAGCTATCCTCTCTCCCTGCCCTCGATCTCTCACTCTCTCTTTTTCTCATTCCTTTTATCTTGTCTCTTCTCTCTCTTCTGCTCACTTAAACACACGCACCCACATACGCATTCACACACACACACGCAGGCACACATTTACATGCATTCCCTGGTTGC